>NC_133222.1:12261845-12931859 GCF_040436345.1 Pagrus major | reverse complement strand
TTTGGTGAATATTTTAGAGAAAAAAGTGGCCCATTTTTTCAATAGCTTCCAGGTCTTTGGACCGATTGACTCGAAATCGCTGCCAAATGTGCTCCTATACTGGCTGAACGAGACACAGCAGTCCCCATCGGATTCCGGTGAAATTTGTATTTTTGGTGAATATTTTAGAGAAAAAAGTGGCCCATTTTTTCAATAGCTTCCAGGTCTTTGGACCGATTGACTCGAAATCGCTGCCAAATGTGCTCCTATACTGGCTGAACGAGACACAGCAGTCCCCATCGGATTCCGGTGAAATTTGTGTTTTTGGTGAATATTTTAGTGAAAAGAGACAATGTTTCATGAGACTGCCTTAAGGCTGGCATTAGGGTTAGGGTTAGGGTTAGGGTTATGGAGCTAGGGTTAGGGTTACGGTCGTCTTTTGACCGATTGACTCGAAATTCGTCACGAATGTGGTCCTCTACTCGCTGAATGAGACACAGCAGTCCCCATCGGATTCCGGTGAAATTTGTATTTTTGGTGAATATGTTAGAGAAAAAAGTGGCCCATTTTTTCAATAGCTTCCAGGTCTTTGGACCGATTGACTCCAAATCGCTCCCAAATGTGCTCCTATACTGGCTGAACGAGACACAGCAGTCCCCATCGGATTCCGGTGAAATTTGTATTTTTGGTGAATATTTTAGAGAAAAAAGTGGCCCATTTTTTCAATAGCTTCCAGGTCTTTGGACCGATTGACTCCAAATCGCTGCCAAATGTGCTCCTATACTGGCTGAACGAGACACAGCAGTCCCCATCGGATTCCGGTGAAATTTGTATTTTTGGTGAATATTTTAGTGAAAAGAGACAATGTTTCATGAGACTGCCTTAAGGCTGGCATTAGGGTTAAGGTTAGGGTTAGGGTTATGGAGCTAGGGTTAGGGTTACGGTCGTCTTTTGACCGATTGACTCGAAATTCGTCACGAATGTGGTCCTCTACTCGCTGAAAGAGACACAGCAGTCCCCATCAGATTCCGGTGAAATTTGTATTTTTGGTGAATATTTTAAAGAAAAAAGTGGCCCATTTTTTCAATAGCTTCCAGGTCTTTGGACCGATTGACTCGAAATCGTACCCAAATGTGCTCCTATACTGGCTGAACGAGACACAGCAGTCCCCATCGGAATCCGGTGAAATTTGTATTTTTGGTGAATATTTTAGAGAAAAAAGTGGCCCATTTTTTCAATAGCTTCCAGGTCTTTGGACCGATTGACTCAAAATCGCTCCCAAATGTGCTCCTATACTGGCTGAACGAGACACAGCAGTCCCCATCGGATTCCGGTGAAATTTGTATTTTTGGTGAATATTTTAGAGAAAAAAGTGGCCCATTTTTTCAATAGCTTCCAGGTCTTTGGACCGATTGACTCGAAATCGCTGCCAAATGTGCTCCTATACTGGCTGAACGAGACACAGCAGTCCCCATCGGATTCCGGTGAAATTTGTATTTTTGGTGAATATTTTAGAGAAAAAAGTGGCCCATTTTTTCAATAGCTTCCAGGTCTTTGGACCGATTGACTCGAAATCGCTCCCAAATGTGCTCCTATACTGGCTGAACGAGACACAGCAGTCCCCATCGGATTCCGGTGAAATTTGTGTTTTTGGTGAATATTTTAGTGAAAAGAGACAATGTTTCATGAGACTGCCTTAAGGCTGGCATTAGGGTTAGGGTTAGGGTTAGGGTTATGGAGCTAGGGTTAGGGTTACGGTCGTCTTTTGACCGATTGACTCGAAATTCGTCACGAATGTGGTCCTCTACTCGCTGAATGAGACACAGCAGTCCCCATCGGATTCCGGTGAAATTTGTATTTTTGGTGAATATGTTAGAGAAAAAAGTGGCCCATTTTTTCAATAGCTTCCAGGTCTTTGGACCGATTGACTCCAAATCGCTCCCAAATGTGCTCCTATACTGGCTGAACGAGACACAGCAGTCCCCATCGGATTCCGGTGAAATTTGTATTTTTGGTGAATATTTTAGAGAAAAAAGTGGCCCATTTTTTCAATAGCTTCCAGGTCTTTGGACCGATTGACTCCAAATCGCTGCCAAATGTGCTCCTATACTGGCTGAACGAGACACAGCAGTCCCCATCGGATTCCGGTGAAATTTGTATTTTTGGTGAATATTTTAGTGAAAAGAGACAATGTTTCATGAGACTGCCTTAAGGCTGGCATTAGGGTTAAGGTTAGGGTTAGGGTTATGGAGCTAGGGTTAGGGTTACGGTCGTCTTTTGACCGATTGACTCGAAATTCGTCACGAATGTGGTCCTCTACTCGCTGAAAGAGACACAGCAGTCCCCATCAGATTCCGGTGAAATTTGTATTTTTGGTGAATATTTTAAAGAAAAAAGTGGCCCATTTTTTCAATAGCTTCCAGGTCTTTGGACCGATTGACTCGAAATCGTACCCAAATGTGCTCCTATACTGGCTGAACGAGACACAGCAGTCCCCATCGGAATCCGGTGAAATTTGTATTTTTGGTGAATATTTTAGAGAAAAAAGTGGCCCATTTTTTCAATAGCTTCCAGGTCTTTGGACCGATTGACTCAAAATCGCTCCCAAATGTGCTCCTATACTGGCTGAACGAGACACAGCAGTCCCCATCGGATTCCGGTGAAATTTGTATTTTTGGTGAATATTTTAGAGAAAAAAGTGGCCCATTTTTTCAATAGCTTCCAGGTCTTTGGACCGATTGACTCGAAATCGCTGCCAAATGTGCTCCTATACTGGCTGAACGAGACACAGCAGTCCCCATCGGATTCCGGTGAAATTTGTATTTTTGGTGAATATTTTAGAGAAAAAAGTGGCCCATTTTTTCAATAGCTTCCAGGTCTTTGGACCGATTGACTCGAAATCGCTCCCAAATGTGCTCCTATACTGGCTGAACGAGACACAGCAGTCCCCATCGGATTCCGGTGAAATTTGTATTTTTGGTGAATATTTTAGTGAAAAGAGACAATGTTTCATGAGACTGCCTTAAGGCTGGCATTAGGGTTAGGGTTAGGGTTAGGGTTATGGAGCTAGGGTTAGGGTTACGGTCGTCTTTTGACCGATTGACTCGAAATTCGTCACGAATGTGGTCCTCTACTCGCTGAAAGAGACACAGCAGTCCCCATCGGAATCCGGTGAAATTTGTATTTTTGGTGAATATTTTAGAGAAAAAAGTGGCCCATTTTTTCAATAGCTTCCAGGTCTTTGGACCGATTGACTCGAAATCGCTCCCAAATGTGCTCCTATACTGGCTGAACGAGACACAGCAGTCCCCATCGGATTCCGGTGAAATTTGTATTTTTGGTGAATATTTTAGTGAAAAGAGACAATGTTTCATGAGACTGCCTTAAGGCTGGCATTAGGGTTAGGGTTATGGAGCTAGGGTTAGGGTTACGGTCGTATTTTGACCGATTGACTCGAAATTCGTCACGAATGTGGTCCTCTACTCGCTGAAAGAGACACAGCAGTCCCCATCGGATTCCGGTGAAATTTGTATTTTTGGTGAATATTTTAAAGAAAAAAGTGGCCCATTTTTTCAATAGCTTCCAGGTCTTTGGACCGATTGACTCGAAATCGTACCCAAATGTGCTCCTATACTGGCTGAACGAGACACAGCAGTCCCCATCGGATTCCGGTGAAATTTGTATTTTTGGTGAATATTTTAGTGAAAAGAGACAATGTTTCATGAGACTGCCTTAAGGCTGGCATTAGGGTTAGGGTTATGGAGCTAGGGTTAGGGTTACGGTCGTATTTTGACCGATTGACTCGAAATTCGTCACGAATGTGGTCCTCTACTCGCTGAAAGAGACACAGCAGTCCCCATCGGATTCCGGTGAAATTTGTATTTTTGGTGAATATTTTAAAGAAAAAAGTGGCCCATTTTTTCAATAGCTTCCAGGTCTTTGGACCGATTGACTCGAAATCGCTCCCAAATGTGCTCCTATACTGGCTGAACGAGACACAGCAGTCCCCATCGGATTCCGGTGAAATTTGTATTTTTGGTGAATATTTTAAAGAAAAAAGTGGCCCATTTTTTCAATAGCTTCCAGGTCTTTGGACCGATTGACTCGAAATCGCTCCCAAATGTGCTCCTATACTGGCTGAACGAGACACAGCAGTCCCCATCGGATTCCGGTGAAATTTGTATTTTTGGTGAATATTTTAGTGAAAAGAGACAATGTTTCATGAGACTGCCTTAAGGCTGGCATTAGGGTTAGGGTTAGGGTTAGGGTTATGGAGCTAGGGTTAGGGTTACGGTCGTCTTTTGACCGATTGACTCGAAATTCGTCACGAATGTGGTCCTCTACTCGCTGAATGAGACACAGCAGTCCCCATCGGATTCCGGTGAAATTTGTATTTTTGGTGAATATGTTAGAGAAAAAAGTGGCCCATTTTTTCAATAGCTTCCAGGTCTTTGGACCGATTGACTCCAAATCGCTCCCAAATGTGCTCCTATACTGGCTGAACGAGACACAGCAGTCCCCATCGGATTCCGGTGAAATTTGTATTTTTGGTGAATATTTTAGAGAAAAAAGTGGCCCATTTTTTCAATAGCTTCCAGGTCTTTGGACCGATTGACTCGAAATCGCTCCCAAATGTGCTCCTATACTGGCTGAACGAGACACAGCAGTCCCCATCGGATTCCGGTGAAATTTGTATTTTTGGTGAATATTTTAGTGAAAAGAGACAATGTTTCATGAGACTGCCTTAAGGCTGGCATTAGGGTTAGGGTTAGGGTTAGGGTTATGGAGCTAGGGTTAGGGTTACGGTCGTCTTTTGACCGATTGACTCGAAATTCGTCACGAATGTGGTCCTCTACTCGCTGAAAGAGACACAGCAGTCCCCATCGGAATCCGGTGAAATTTGTATTTTTGGTGAATATTTTAGAGAAAAAAGTGGCCCATTTTTTCAATAGCTTCCAGGTCTTTGGACCGATTGACTCGAAATCGCTCCCAAATGTGCTCCTATACTGGCTGAACGAGACACAGCAGTCCCCATCGGATTCCGGTGAAATTTGTATTTTTGGTGAATATTTTAGTGAAAAGAGACAATGTTTCATGAGACTGCCTTAAGGCTGGCATTAGGGTTAGGGTTATGGATCTAGGGTTAGGGTTACGGTCGTATTTTGACCGATTGACTCGAAATTCGTCACGAATGTGGTCCTCTACTCGCTGAAAGAGACACAGCAGTCCCCATCGGATTCCGGTGAAATTTGTATTTTTGGTGAATATTTTAAAGAAAAAAGTGGCCCATTTTTTCAATAGCTTCCAGGTCTTTGGACCGATTGACTCGAAATCGCTCCCAAATGTGCTCCTATACTGGCTGAACGAGACACAGCAGTCCCCATCGGATTCCGGTGAAATTTGTATTTTTGGTGAATATTTTAAAGAAAAAAGTGGCCCATTTTTTCAATAGCTTCCAGGTCTTTGGACCGATTGACTCGAAATCGCTCCCAAATGTGCTCCTATACTGGCTGAACGAGACACAGCAGTCCCCATCGGATTCCGGTGAAATTTGTATTTTTGGTGAATATTTTAAAGAAAAAAGTGGCCCATTTTTTCAATAGCTTCCAGGTCTTTGGACCGATTGACTCGAAATCGCTCCCAAATGTGCTCCTATACTGGCTGAACGAGACACAGCAGTCCCCATCGGATTCCGGTGAAATTTGTGTTTTTGGTGAATATTTTAGTGAAAAGAGACAATGTTTCATGAGACTGCCTTAAGGCTGGCATTAGGGTTAGGGTTAGGGTTAGGGTTATGGAGCTAGGGTTAGGGTTACGGTCGTCTTTTGACCGATTGACTCGAAATTCGTCACGAATGTGGTCCTCTACTCGCTGAATGAGACACAGCAGTCCCCATCGGATTCCGGTGAAATTTGTATTTTTGGTGAATATGTTAGAGAAAAAAGTGGCCCATTTTTTCAATAGCTTCCAGGTCTTTGGACCGATTGACTCCAAATCGCTCCCAAATGTGCTCCTATACTGGCTGAACGAGACACAGCAGTCCCCATCGGATTCCGGTGAAATTTGTATTTTTGGTGAATATTTTAGAGAAAAAAGTGGCCCATTTTTTCAATAGCTTCCAGGTCTTTGGACCGATTGACTCCAAATCGCTGCCAAATGTGCTCCTATACTGGCTGAACGAGACACAGCAGTCCCCATCGGATTCCGGTGAAATTTGTATTTTTGGTGAATATTTTAGTGAAAAGAGACAATGTTTCATGAGACTGCCTTAAGGCTGGCATTAGGGTTAAGGTTAGGGTTAGGGTTATGGAGCTAGGGTTAGGGTTACGGTCGTCTTTTGACCGATTGACTCGAAATTCGTCACGAATGTGGTCCTCTACTCGCTGAAAGAGACACAGCAGTCCCCATCAGATTCCGGTGAAATTTGTATTTTTGGTGAATATTTTAAAGAAAAAAGTGGCCCATTTTTTCAATAGCTTCCAGGTCTTTGGACCGATTGACTCGAAATCGTACCCAAATGTGCTCCTATACTGGCTGAACGAGACACAGCAGTCCCCATCGGAATCCGGTGAAATTTGTATTTTTGGTGAATATTTTAGAGAAAAAAGTGGCCCATTTTTTCAATAGCTTCCAGGTCTTTGGACCGATTGACTCGAAATCGCTGCCAAATGTGCTCCTATACTGGCTGAACGAGACACAGCAGTCCCCATCGGATTCCGGTGAAATTTGTATTTTTGGTGAATATTTTAGAGAAAAAAGTGGCCCATTTTTTCAATAGCTTCCAGGTCTTTGGACCGATTGACTCGAAATCGCTCCCAAATGTGCTCCTATACTGGCTGAACGAGACACAGCAGTCCCCATCGGATTCCGGTGAAATTTGTATTTTTGGTGAATATTTTAGTGAAAAGAGACAATGTTTCATGAGACTGCCTTAAGGCTGGCATTAGGGTTAGGGTTAGGGTTAGGGTTATGGAGCTAGGGTTAGGGTTACGGTCGTCTTTTGACCGATTGACTCGAAATTCGTCACGAATGTGGTCCTCTACTCGCTGAAAGAGACACAGCAGTCCCCATCGGAATCCGGTGAAATTTGTATTTTTGGTGAATATTTTAGAGAAAAAAGTGGCCCATTTTTTCAATAGCTTCCAGGTCTTTGGACCGATTGACTCGAAATCGCTCCCAAATGTGCTCCTATACTGGCTGAACGAGACACAGCAGTCCCCATCGGATTCCGGTGAAATTTGTATTTTTGGTGAATATTTTAGTGAAAAGAGACAATGTTTCATGAGACTGCCTTAAGGCTGGCATTAGGGTTAGGGTTATGGAGCTAGGGTTAGGGTTACGGTCGTATTTTGACCGATTGACTCGAAATTCGTCACGAATGTGGTCCTCTACTCGCTGAAAGAGACACAGCAGTCCCCATCGGATTCCGGTGAAATTTGTATTTTTGGTGAATATTTTAAAGAAAAAAGTGGCCCATTTTTTCAATAGCTTCCAGGTCTTTGGACCGATTGACTCGAAATCGTACCCAAATGTGCTCCTATACTGGCTGAACGAGACACAGCAGTCCCCATCGGATTCCGGTGAAATTTGTATTTTTGGTGAATATTTTAGTGAAAAGAGACAATGTTTCATGAGACTGCCTTAAGGCTGGCATTAGGGTTAGGGTTATGGAGCTAGGGTTAGGGTTACGGTCGTATTTTGACCGATTGACTCGAAATTCGTCACGAATGTGGTCCTCTACTCGCTGAAAGAGACACAGCAGTCCCCATCGGATTCCGGTGAAATTTGTATTTTTGGTGAATATTTTAAAGAAAAAAGTGGCCCATTTTTTCAATAGCTTCCAGGTCTTTGGACCGATTGACTCGAAATCGCTCCCAAATGTGCTCCTATACTGGCTGAACGAGACACAGCAGTCCCCATCGGATTCCGGTGAAATTTGTATTTTTGGTGAATATTTTAAAGAAAAAAGTGGCCCATTTTTTCAATAGCTTCCAGGTCTTTGGACCGATTGACTCGAAATCGCTCCCAAATGTGCTCCTATACTGGCTGAACGAGACACAGCAGTCCCCATCGGATTCCGGTGAAATTTGTATTTTTGGTGAATATTTTAGTGAAAAGAGACAATGTTTCATGAGACTGCCTTAAGGCTGGCATTAGGGTTAGGGTTAGGGTTAGGGTTATGGAGCTAGGGTTAGGGTTACGGTCGTCTTTTGACCGATTGACTCGAAATTCGTCACGAATGTGGTCCTCTACTCGCTGAATGAGACACAGCAGTCCCCATCGGATTCCGGTGAAATTTGTATTTTTGGTGAATATGTTAGAGAAAAAAGTGGCCCATTTTTTCAATAGCTTCCAGGTCTTTGGACCGATTGACTCCAAATCGCTCCCAAATGTGCTCCTATACTGGCTGAACGAGACACAGCAGTCCCCATCGGATTCCGGTGAAATTTGTATTTTTGGTGAATATTTTAGAGAAAAAAGTGGCCCATTTTTTCAATAGCTTCCAGGTCTTTGGACCGATTGACTCGAAATCGCTCCCAAATGTGCTCCTATACTGGCTGAACGAGACACAGCAGTCCCCATCGGATTCCGGTGAAATTTGTATTTTTGGTGAATATTTTAGTGAAAAGAGACAATGTTTCATGAGACTGCCTTAAGGCTGGCATTAGGGTTAGGGTTAGGGTTAGGGTTATGGAGCTAGGGTTAGGGTTACGGTCGTCTTTTGACCGATTGACTCGAAATTCGTCACGAATGTGGTCCTCTACTCGCTGAAAGAGACACAGCAGTCCCCATCGGAATCCGGTGAAATTTGTATTTTTGGTGAATATTTTAGAGAAAAAAGTGGCCCATTTTTTCAATAGCTTCCAGGTCTTTGGACCGATTGACTCGAAATCGCTCCCAAATGTGCTCCTATACTGGCTGAACGAGACACAGCAGTCCCCATCGGATTCCGGTGAAATTTGTATTTTTGGTGAATATTTTAGTGAAAAGAGACAATGTTTCATGAGACTGCCTTAAGGCTGGCATTAGGGTTAGGGTTATGGATCTAGGGTTAGGGTTACGGTCGTATTTTGACCGATTGACTCGAAATTCGTCACGAATGTGGTCCTCTACTCGCTGAAAGAGACACAGCAGTCCCCATCGGATTCCGGTGAAATTTGTATTTTTGGTGAATATTTTAAAGAAAAAAGTGGCCCATTTTTTCAATAGCTTCCAGGTCTTTGGACCGATTGACTCGAAATCGCTCCCAAATGTGCTCCTATACTGGCTGAACGAGACACAGCAGTCCCCATCGGATTCCGGTGAAATTTGTATTTTTGGTGAATATTTTAAAGAAAAAAGTGGCCCATTTTTTCAATAGCTTCCAGGTCTTTGGACCGATTGACTCGAAATCGCTCCCAAATGTGCTCCTATACTGGCTGAACGAGACACAGCAGTCCCCATCGGATTCCGGTGAAATTTGTATTTTTGGTGAATATTTTAAAGAAAAAAGTGGCCCATTTTTTCAATAGCTTCCAGGTCTTTGGACCGATTGACTCGAAATCGCTCCCAAATGTGCTCCTATACTGGCTGAACGAGACACAGCAGTCCCCATCGGATTCCGGTGAAATTTGTGTTTTTGGTGAATATTTTAGTGAAAAGAGACAATGTTTCATGAGACTGCCTTAAGGCTGGCATTAGGGTTAGGGTTAGGGTTAGGGTTATGGAGCTAGGGTTAGGGTTACGGTCGTCTTTTGACCGATTGACTCGAAATTCGTCACGAATGTGGTCCTCTACTCGCTGAATGAGACACAGCAGTCCCCATCGGATTCCGGTGAAATTTGTATTTTTGGTGAATATGTTAGAGAAAAAAGTGGCCCATTTTTTCAATAGCTTCCAGGTCTTTGGACCGATTGACTCCAAATCGCTCCCAAATGTGCTCCTATACTGGCTGAACGAGACACAGCAGTCCCCATCGGATTCCGGTGAAATTTGTATTTTTGGTGAATATTTTAGAGAAAAAAGTGGCCCATTTTTTCAATAGCTTCCAGGTCTTTGGACCGATTGACTCCAAATCGCTGCCAAATGTGCTCCTATACTGGCTGAACGAGACACAGCAGTCCCCATCGGATTCCGGTGAAATTTGTATTTTTGGTGAATATTTTAGTGAAAAGAGACAATGTTTCATGAGACTGCCTTAAGGCTGGCATTAGGGTTAAGGTTAGGGTTAGGGTTATGGAGCTAGGGTTAGGGTTACGGTCGTCTTTTGACCGATTGACTCGAAATTCGTCACGAATGTGGTCCTCTACTCGCTGAAAGAGACACAGCAGTCCCCATCAGATTCCGGTGAAATTTGTATTTTTGGTGAATATTTTAAAGAAAAAAGTGGCCCATTTTTTCAATAGCTTCCAGGTCTTTGGACCGATTGACTCGAAATCGTACCCAAATGTGCTCCTATACTGGCTGAACGAGACACAGCAGTCCCCATCGGAATCCGGTGAAATTTGTATTTTTGGTGAATATTTTAGAGAAAAAAGTGGCCCATTTTTTCAATAGCTTCCAGGTCTTTGGACCGATTGACTCGAAATCGCTCCCAAATGTGCTCCTATACTGGCTGAACGAGACACAGCAGTCCCCATCGGATTCCGGTGAAATTTGTATTTTTGGTGAATATTTTAGAGAAAAAAGTGGCCCATTTTTTCAATAGCTTCCAGGTCTTTGGACCGATTGACTCGAAATCGCTGCCAAATGTGCTCCTATACTGGCTGAACGAGACACAGCAGTCCCCATCGGATTCCGGTGAAATTTGTATTTTTGGTGAATATTTTAGAGAAAAAAGTGGCCCATTTTTTCAATAGCTTCCAGGTCTTTGGACCGATTGACTCGAAATCGCTGCCAAATGTGCTCCTATACTGGCTGAACGAGACACAGCAGTCCCCATCGGATTCCGGTGAAATTTGTGTTTTTGGTGAATATTTTAGTGAAAAGAGACAATGTTTCATGAGACTGCCTTAAGGCTGGCATTAGGGTTAGGGTTAGGGTTAGGGTTATGGAGCTAGGGTTAGGGTTACGGTCGTCTTTTGACCGATTGACTCGAAATTCGTCACGAATGTGGTCCTCTACTCGCTGAATGAGACACAGCAGTCCCCATCGGATTCCGGTGAAATTTGTATTTTTGGTGAATATGTTAGAGAAAAAAGTGGCCCATTTTTTCAATAGCTTCCAGGTCTTTGGACCGATTGACTCCAAATCGCTCCCAAATGTGCTCCTATACTGGCTGAACGAGACACAGCAGTCCCCATCGGATTCCGGTGAAATTTGTATTTTTGGTGAATATTTTAGAGAAAAAAGTGGCCCATTTTTTCAATAGCTTCCAGGTCTTTGGACCGATTGACTCCAAATCGCTGCCAAATGTGCTCCTATACTGGCTGAACGAGACACAGCAGTCCCCATCGGATTCCGGTGAAATTTGTATTTTTGGTGAATATTTTAGTGAAAAGAGACAATGTTTCATGAGACTGCCTTAAGGCTGGCATTAGGGTTAAGGTTAGGGTTAGGGTTATGGAGCTAGGGTTAGGGTTACGGTCGTCTTTTGACCGATTGACTCGAAATTCGTCACGAATGTGGTCCTCTACTCGCTGAAAGAGACACAGCAGTCCCCATCAGATTCCGGTGAAATTTGTATTTTTGGTGAATATTTTAAAGAAAAAAGTGGCCCATTTTTTCAATAGCTTCCAGGTCTTTGGACCGATTGACTCGAAATCGTACCCAAATGTGCTCCTATACTGGCTGAACGAGACACAGCAGTCCCCATCGGAATCCGGTGAAATTTGTATTTTTGGTGAATATTTTAGAGAAAAAAGTGGCCCATTTTTTCAATAGCTTCCAGGTCTTTGGACCGATTGACTCAAAATCGCTCCCAAATGTGCTCCTATACTGGCTGAACGAGACACAGCAGTCCCCATCGGATTCCGGTGAAATTTGTATTTTTGGTGAATATTTTAGAGAAAAAAGTGGCCCATTTTTTCAATAGCTTCCAGGTCTTTGGACCGATTGACTCGAAATCGCTGCCAAATGTGCTCCTATACTGGCTGAACGAGACACAGCAGTCCCCATCGGATTCCGGTGAAATTTGTATTTTTGGTGAATATTTTAGAGAAAAAAGTGGCCCATTTTTTCAATAGCTTCCAGGTCTTTGGACCGATTGACTCGAAATCGCTCCCAAATGTGCTCCTATACTGGCTGAACGAGACACAGCAGTCCCCATCGGATTCCGGTGAAATTTGTATTTTTGGTGAATATTTTAGTGAAAAGAGACAATGTTTCATGAGACTGCCTTAAGGCTGGCATTAGGGTTAGGGTTAGGGTTAGGGTTATGGAGCTAGGGTTAGGGTTACGGTCGTCTTTTGACCGATTGACTCGAAATTCGTCACGAATGTGGTCCTCTACTCGCTGAAAGAGACACAGCAGTCCCCATCGGAATCCGGTGAAATTTGTATTTTTGGTGAATATTTTAGAGAAAAAAGTGGCCCATTTTTTCAATAGCTTCCAGGTCTTTGGACCGATTGACTCGAAATCGCTCCCAAATGTGCTCCTATACTGGCTGAACGAGACACAGCAGTCCCCATCGGATTCCGGTGAAATTTGTATTTTTGGTGAATATTTTAGTGAAAAGAGACAATGTTTCATGAGACTGCCTTAAGGCTGGCATTAGGGTTAGGGTTATGGAGCTAGGGTTAGGGTTACGGTCGTATTTTGACCGATTGACTCGAAATTCGTCACGAATGTGGTCCTCTACTCGCTGAAAGAGACACAGCAGTCCCCATCGGATTCCGGTGAAATTTGTATTTTTGGTGAATATTTTAAAGAAAAAAGTGGCCCATTTTTTCAATAGCTTCCAGGTCTTTGGACCGATTGACTCGAAATCGTACCCAAATGTGCTCCTATACTGGCTGAACGAGACACAGCAGTCCCCATCGGATTCCGGTGAAATTTGTATTTTTGGTGAATATTTTAGTGAAAAGAGACAATGTTTCATGAGACTGCCTTAAGGCTGGCATTAGGGTTAGGGTTATGGAGCTAGGGTTAGGGTTACGGTCGTATTTTGACCGATTGACTCGAAATTCGTCACGAATGTGGTCCTCTACTCGCTGAAAGAGACACAGCAGTCCCCATCGGATTCCGGTGAAATTTGTATTTTTGGTGAATATTTTAAAGAAAAAAGTGGCCCATTTTTTCAATAGCTTCCAGGTCTTTGGACCGATTGACTCGAAATCGCTCCCAAATGTGCTCCTATACTGGCTGAACGAGACACAGCAGTCCCCATCGGATTCCGGTGAAATTTGTATTTTTGGTGAATATTTTAAAGAAAAAAGTGGCCCATTTTTTCAATAGCTTCCAGGTCTTTGGACCGATTGACTCGAAATCGCTCCCAAATGTGCTCCTATACTGGCTGAACGAGACACAGCAGTCCCCATCGGATTCCGGTGAAATTTGTATTTTTGGTGAATATTTTAAAGAAAAAAGTGGCCCATTTTTTCAATAGCTTCCAGGTCTTTGGACCGATTGACTCGAAATCGCTCCCAAATGTGCTCCTATACTGGCTGAACGAGACACAGCAGTCCCCATCGGATTCCGGTGAAATTTGTATTTTTGGTGAATATTTTAAAGAAAAAAGTGGCCCATTTTTTCAATAGCTTCCAGGTCTTTGGACCGATTGACTCGAAATCGCTCCCAAATGTGCTCCTATACTGGCTGAACGAGACACAGCAGTCCCCATCGGATTCCGGTGAAATTTGTATTTTTGGTGAATATTTTAGAGAAAAAAGTGGCCCATTTTTTCAATAGCTTCCAGGTCTTTGGACCGATTGACTCGAAATCGCTGCCAAATGTGCTCCTATACTGGCTGAACGAGACACAGCAGTCCCCATCGGATTCCGGTGAAATTTGTATTTTTGGTGAATATTTTAGAGAAAAAAGTGGCCCATTTTTTCAATAGCTTCCAGGTCTTTGGACCGATTGACTCGAAATCGCTCCCAAATGTGCTCCTATACTGGCTGAACGAGACACAGCAGTCCCCATCGGATTCCGGTGAAATTTGTATTTTTGGTGAATATTTTAGTGAAAAGAGACAATGTTTCATGAGACTGCCTTAAGGCTGGCATTAGGGTTAGGGTTAGGGTTAGGGTTATGGAGCTAGGGTTAGGGTTACGGTCGTCTTTTGACCGATTGACTCGAAATTCGTCACGAATGTGGTCCTCTACTCGCTGAAAGAGACACAGCAGTCCCCATCGGAATCCGGTGAAATTTGTATTTTTGGTGAATATTTTAGAGAAAAAAGTGGCCCATTTTTTCAATAGCTTCCAGGTCTTTGGACCGATTGACTCGAAATCGCTCCCAAATGTGCTCCTATACTGGCTGAACGAGACACAGCAGTCCCCATCGGATTCCGGTGAAATTTGTATTTTTGGTGAATATTTTAGTGAAAAGAGACAATGTTTCATGAGACTGCCTTAAGGCTGGCATTAGGGTTAGGGTTATGGAGCTAGGGTTAGGGTTACGGTCGTATTTTGACCGATTGACTCGAAATTCGTCACGAATGTGGTCCTCTACTCGCTGAAAGAGACACAGCAGTCCCCATCGGATTCCGGTGAAATTTGTATTTTTGGTGAATATTTTAAAGAAAAAAGTGGCCCATTTTTTCAATAGCTTCCAGGTCTTTGGACCGATTGACTCGAAATCGCTCCCAAATGTGCTCCTATACTGGCTGAACGAGACACAGCAGTCCCCATCGGATTCCGGTGAAATTTGTATTTTTGGTGAATATTTTAAAGAAAAAAGTGGCCCATTTTTTCAATAGCTTCCAGGTCTTTGGACCGATTGACTCGAAATCGCTCCCAAATGTGCTCCTATACTGGCTGAACGAGACACAGCAGTCCCCATCGGATTCCGGTGAAATTTGTATTTTTGGTGAATATTTTAAAGAAAAAAGTGGCCCATTTTTTCAATAGCTTCCAGGTCTTTGGACCGATTGACTCGAAATCGCTCCCAAATGTGCTCCTATACTGGCTGAACGAGACACAGCAGTCCCCATCGGATTCCGGTGAAATTTGTATTTTTGGTGAATATTTTAAAGAAAAAAGTGGCCCATTTTTTCAATAGCTTCCAGGTCTTTGGACCGATTGACTCGAAATCGCTCCCAAATGTGCTCCTATACTGGCTTAACGAGACACAGCAGTCCCCATCGGATTCCGGTGAAATTTGTATTTTTGGTGAATATTTTAGTGAAAAGAGACAATGTTTCATGAGACTGCCTTAAGGCTGGCATTAGGGTTAGGGTTAGGGTTAGGGTTATGGAGCTAGGGTTAGGGTTACGGTCGTCTTTTGACCGATTGACTCGAAATTCGTCACGAATGTGGTCCTCTACTCGCTGAATGAGACACAGCAGTCCCCATCGGATTCCGGTGAAATTTGTATTTTTGGTGAATATTTTAAAGAAAAAAGTGGTCCATTTTTTCAATAGCTTCCAGGTCTTTGGACCGATTGACTCGAAATCGTACCCAAATGTGCTCCTATACTGGCTGAACGAGACACAGCAGTCCCCATCGGATTCCGGTGAAATTTGTATTTTTGGTGAATATTTTAGTGAAAAGAGACAATGTTTCATGAGACTGCCTTAAGGCTGGCATTAGGGTTAGGGTTATGGAGCTAGGGTTAGGGTTACGGTCGTATTTTGACCGATTGACTCGAAATTCGTCACGAATGTGGTCCTCTACTCGCTGAAAGAGACACAGCAGTCCCCATCGGATTCCGGTGAAATTTGTATTTTTGGTGAATATTTTAAAGAAAAAAGTGGCCCATTTTCTCAATAGCTTCCAGGTCTTTGGACCGATTGACTCCAAATCGCTCCCAAATGTGCTCCTATACTGGCTGAACGAGACACAGCAGTCCCCATCGGATTCCGGTGAAATTTGTATTTTTGGTGAATATTTTAAAGAAAAAAGTGGCCCATTTTTTCAATAGCTTCCAGGTCTTTGGACCGATTGACTCGAAATCGCTCCCAAATGTGCTCCTATACTGGCTGAACGAGACACAGCAGTCCCCATCGGATTCCGGTGAAATTTGTATTTTTGGTGAATATTTTAAAGAAAAAAGTGGCCCATTTTTTCAATAGCTTCCAGGTCTTTGGACCGATTGACTCGAAATCGCTCCCAAATGTGCTCCTATACTGGCTGAACGAGACACAGCAGTCCCCATCGGATTCCGGTGAAATTTGTATTTTTGGTGAATATTTTAGAGAAAAAAGTGGCCCATTTTTTCAATAGCTTCCAGGTCTTTGGACCGATTGACTCGAAATCGTACCCAAATGTGCTCCTATACTGGCTGAACGAGACACAGCAGTCCCCATCGGATTCCGGTGAAATTTGTATTTTTGGTGAATATTTTAGTGAAAAGAGACAATGTTTCATGAGACTGCCTTAAGGCTGGCATTAGGGTTAGGGTTATGGAGCTAGGGTTAGGGTTACGGTCGTATTTTGACCGATTGACTCGAAATTCGTCACGAATGTGGTCCTCTACTCGCTGAAAGAGACACAGCAGTCCCCATCGGATTCCGGTGAAATTTGTATTTTTGGTGAATATTTTAAAGAAAAAAGTGGCCCATTTTTTCAATAGCTTCCAGGTCTTTGGACCGATTGACTCCAAATCGCTTCCAAATGTGCTCCTATACTGGCTGAACGAGACACAGCAGTCCCCATCGGATTCCGGTGAAATTTGTGTTTTTGGTGAATATTTTAGTGAAAAGAGACAATGTTTCATGAGACTGCCTTAAGGCTGGCATTAGGGTTAGGGTTAGGGTTAGGGTTATGGAGCTAGGGTTAGGGTTACGGTCGTCTTTTGACCGATTGACTCGAAATTCGTCACGAATGTGGTCCTCTACTCGCTGAATGAGACACAGCAGTCCCCATCGGATTCCGGTGAAATTTGTATTTTTGGTGAATATGTTAGAGAAAAAAGTGGCCCATTTTTTCAATAGCTTCCAGGTCTTTGGACCGATTGACTCCAAATCGCTCCCAAATGTGCTCCTATACTGGCTGAACGAGACACAGCAGTCCCCATCGGATTCCGGTGAAATTTGTATTTTTGGTGAATATTTTAGAGAAAAAAGTGGCCCATTTTTTCAATAGCTTCCAGGTCTTTGGACCGATTGACTCCAAATCGCTGCCAAATGTGCTCCTATACTGGCTGAACGAGACACAGCAGTCCCCATCGGATTCCGGTGAAATTTGTATTTTTGGTGAATATTTTAGTGAAAAGAGACAATGTTTCATGAGACTGCCTTAAGGCTGGCATTAGGGTTAAGGTTAGGGTTAGGGTTATGGAGCTAGGGTTAGGGTTACGGTCGTCTTTTGACCGATTGACTCGAAATTCGTCACGAATGTGGTCCTCTACTCGCTGAAAGAGACACAGCAGTCCCCATCAGATTCCGGTGAAATTTGTATTTTTGGTGAATATTTTAAAGAAAAAAGTGGCCCATTTTTTCAATAGCTTCCAGGTCTTTGGACCGATTGACTCGAAATCGTACCCAAATGTGCTCCTATACTGGCTGAACGAGACACAGCAGTCCCCATCGGAATCCGGTGAAATTTGTATTTTTGGTGAATATTTTAGAGAAAAAAGTGGCCCATTTTTTCAATAGCTTCCAGGTCTTTGGACCGATTGACTCGAAATCGCTCCCAAATGTGCTCCTATACTGGCTGAACGAGACACAGCAGTCCCCATCGGATTCCGGTGAAATTTGTATTTTTGGTGAATATTTTAGAGAAAAAAGTGGCCCATTTTTTCAATAGCTTCCAGGTCTTTGGACCGATTGACTCGAAATCGCTGCCAAATGTGCTCCTATACTGGCTGAACGAGACACAGCAGTCCCCATCGGATTCCGGTGAAATTTGTATTTTTGGTGAATATTTTAGAGAAAAAAGTGGCCCATTTTTTCAATAGCTTCCAGGTCTTTGGACCGATTGACTCGAAATCGCTCCCAAATGTGCTCCTATACTGGCTGAACGAGACACAGCAGTCCCCATCGGATTCCGGTGAAATTTGTATTTTTGGTGAATATTTTAGTGAAAAGAGACAATGTTTCATGAGACTGCCTTAAGGCTGGCATTAGGGTTAGGGTTAGGGTTAGGGTTAGGGTTATGGAGCTAGGGTTAGGGTTACGGTCGTCTTTTGACCGATTGACTCGAAATTCGTCACGAATGTGGTCCTCTACTCGCTGAAAGAGACACAGCAGTCCCCATCGGATTCCGGTGAAATTTGTATTTTTGGTGAATATTTTAAAGAAAAAAGTGGCCCATTTTCTCAATAGCTTCCAGGTCTTTGGACCGATTGACTCCAAATCGCTCCCAAATGTGCTCCTATACTGGCTGAACGAGACACAGCAGTCCCCATCGGATTCCGGTGAAATTTGTATTTTTGGTGAATATTTTAAAGAAAAAAGTGGCCCATTTTCTCAATAGCTTCCAGGTCTTTGGACCGATTGACTCCAAATCGCTCCCAAATGTGCTCCTATACTGGCTGAACGAGACACAGCAGTCCCCATCGGATTCCGGTGAAATTTGTATTTTTGGTGAATATTTTAAAGAAAAAAGTGGCCCATTTTTTCAATAGCTTCCAGGTCTTTGGACCGATTGACTCGAAATCGCTCCCAAATGTGCTCCTATACTGGCTGAACGAGACACAGCAGTCCCCATCGGATTCCGGTGAAATTTGTATTTTTGGTGAATATTTTAAAGAAAAAAGTGGCCCATTTTTTCAATAGCTTCCAGGTCTTTGGACCGATTGACTCGAAATCGCTCCCAAATGTGCTCCTATACTGGCTGAACGAGACACAGCAGTCCCCATCGGATTCCGGTGAAATTTGTATTTTTGGTGAATATTTTAGAGAAAAAAGTGGCCCATTTTTTCAATAGCTTCCAGGTCTTTGGACCGATTGACTCGAAATCGTACCCAAATGTGCTCCTATACTGGCTGAACGAGACACAGCAGTCCCCATCGGATTCCGGTGAAATTTGTATTTTTGGTGAATATTTTAGTGAAAAGAGACAATGTTTCATGAGACTGCCTTAAGGCTGGCATTAGGGTTAGGGTTATGGAGCTAGGGTTAGGGTTACGGTCGTATTTTGACCGATTGACTCGAAATTCGTCACGAATGTGGTCCTCTACTCGCTGAAAGAGACACAGCAGTCCCCATCGGATTCCGGTGAAATTTGTATTTTTGGTGAATATTTTAAAGAAAAAAGTGGCCCATTTTTTCAATAGCTTCCAGGTCTTTGGACCGATTGACTCCAAATCGCTTCCAAATGTGCTCCTATACTGGCTGAACGAGACACAGCAGTCCCCATCGGATTCCGGTGAAATTTGTGTTTTTGGTGAATATTTTAGTGAAAAGAGACAATGTTTCATGAGACTGCCTTAAGGCTGGCATTAGGGTTAGGGTTAGGGTTAGGGTTATGGAGCTAGGGTTAGGGTTACGGTCGTCTTTTGACCGATTGACTCGAAATTCGTCACGAATGTGGTCCTCTACTCGCTGAATGAGACACAGCAGTCCCCATCGGATTCCGGTGAAATTTGTATTTTTGGTGAATATGTTAGAGAAAAAAGTGGCCCATTTTTTCAATAGCTTCCAGGTCTTTGGACCGATTGACTCCAAATCGCTCCCAAATGTGCTCCTATACTGGCTGAACGAGACACAGCAGTCCCCATCGGATTCCGGTGAAATTTGTATTTTTGGTGAATATTTTAGAGAAAAAAGTGGCCCATTTTTTCAATAGCTTCCAGGTCTTTGGACCGATTGACTCCAAATCGCTGCCAAATGTGCTCCTATACTGGCTGAACGAGACACAGCAGTCCCCATCGGATTCCGGTGAAATTTGTATTTTTGGTGAATATTTTAGTGAAAAGAGACAATGTTTCATGAGACTGCCTTAAGGCTGGCATTAGGGTTAAGGTTAGGGTTAGGGTTATGGAGCTAGGGTTAGGGTTACGGTCGTCTTTTGACCGATTGACTCGAAATTCGTCACGAATGTGGTCCTCTACTCGCTGAAAGAGACACAGCAGTCCCCATCAGATTCCGGTGAAATTTGTATTTTTGGTGAATATTTTAAAGAAAAAAGTGGCCCATTTTTTCAATAGCTTCCAGGTCTTTGGACCGATTGACTCGAAATCGTACCCAAATGTGCTCCTATACTGGCTGAACGAGACACAGCAGTCCCCATCGGAATCCGGTGAAATTTGTATTTTTGGTGAATATTTTAGAGAAAAAAGTGGCCCATTTTTTCAATAGCTTCCAGGTCTTTGGACCGATTGACTCGAAATCGCTCCCAAATGTGCTCCTATACTGGCTGAACGAGACACAGCAGTCCCCATCGGATTCCGGTGAAATTTGTATTTTTGGTGAATATTTTAGAGAAAAAAGTGGCCCATTTTTTCAATAGCTTCCAGGTCTTTGGACCGATTGACTCGAAATCGCTGCCAAATGTGCTCCTATACTGGCTGAACGAGACACAGCAGTCCCCATCGGATTCCGGTGAAATTTGTATTTTTGGTGAATATTTTAGAGAAAAAAGTGGCCCATTTTTTCAATAGCTTCCAGGTCTTTGGTCCGATTGACTCGAAATCGCTCCCAAATGTGCTCCTATACTGGCTGAACGAGACACAGCAGTCCCCATCGGATTCCGGTGAAATTTGTATTTTTGGTGAATATTTTAGTGAAAAGAGACAATGTTTCATGAGACTGCCTTAAGGCTGGCATTAGGGTTAGGGTTAGGGTTAGGGTTATGGAGCTAGGGTTAGGGTTACGGTCGTCTTTTGACCGATTGACTCGAAATTCGTCACGAATGTGGTCCTCTACTCGCTGAAAGAGACACAGCAGTCCCCATCGGAATCCGGTGAAATTTGTATTTTTGGTGAATATTTTAGAGAAAAAAGTGGCCCATTTTTTCAATAGCTTCCAGGTCTTTGGACCGATTGACTCGAAATCGCTCCCAAATGTGCTCCTATACTGGCTGAACGAGACACAGCAGTCCCCATCGGATTCCGGTGAAATTTGTATTTTTGGTGAATATTTTAGTGAAAAGAGACAATGTTTCATGAGACTGCCTTAAGGCTGGCATTAGGGTTAGGGTTATGGAGCTAGGGATAGGGTTACGGTCGTATTTTGACCGATTGACTCGAAATTCGTCACGAATGTGGTCCTCTACTCGCTGAAAGAGACACAGCAGTCCCCATCGGATTCCGGTGAAATTTGTATTTTTGGTGAATATTTTAAAGAAAAAAGTGGCCCATTTTTTCAATAGCTTCCAGGTCTTTGGACCGATTGACTCGAAATCGCTCCCAAATGTGCTCCTATACTGGCTGAAAGAGACACAGCAGTCCCCATCGGATTCCGGTGAAATTTGTATTTTTGGTGAATATTTTAAAGAAAAAAGTGGCCCATTTTTTCAATAGCTTCCAGGTCTTTGGACCGATTGACTCGAAATCGCTCCCAAATGTGCTCCTATACTGGCTGAACGAGACACAGCAGTCCCCATCGGATTCCGGTGAAATTTGTATTTTTGGTGAATATTTTAAAGAAAAAAGTGGCCCATTTTTTCAATAGCTTCCAGGTCTTTGGACCGATTGACTCGAAATCGCTCCCAAATGTGCTCCTATACTGGCTGAACGAGACACAGCAGTCCCCATCGGATTCCGGTGAAATTTGTATTTTTGGTGAATATTTTAAAGAAAAAAGTGGCCCATTTTTTCAATAGCTTCCAGGTCTTTGGACCGATTGACTCGAAATCGTACCCAAATGTGCTCCTATACTGGCTGAACGAGACACAGCAGTCCCCATCGGATTCCGGTGAAATTTGTATTTTTGGTGAATATTTTAGTGAAAAGAGACAATGTTTCATGAGACTGCCTTAAGGCTGGCATTAGGGTTAGGGTTAGGGTTAGGGTTATGGAGCTAGGGTTAGGGTTACGGTCGTCTTTTGACCGATTGACTCGAAATTCGTCACGAATGTGGTCCTCTACTCGCTGAATGAGACACAGCAATCCCCATCGGATTCCGGTGAAATTTGTATTTTTGGTGAATATTTTAGAGAAAAAAGTGGCCCATTTTTTCAATAGCTTCCAGGTCTTTGGACCGATTGACTCCAAATCGCTCCCAAATGTGCTCCTATACTGGCTGAACGAGACACAGCAGTCCCCATCAGATTCCGGTGAAATTTGTATTTTTGGTGAATATTTTAGTGAAAAGAGACAATGTTTCATGAGACTGCCTTAAGGCTGGCATTAGGGTTAGGGTTAGGGTTAGGGTTAGGGTTATGGAGCTAGGGTTAGGGTTACGGTCGTCTTTTGACCGATTGACTCGAAATTCGTCACGAATGTGGTCCTCTACTCGCTGAATGAGACACAGCAGTCCCCATCGGATTCCGGTGAAATTTGTATTTTTGGTGAATATTTTAAAGAAAAAAGTGGTCCATTTTTTCAATAGCTTCCAGGTCTTTGGACCGATTGACTCGAAATCGTACCCAAATGTGCTCCTATACTGGCTGAACGAGACACAGCAGTCCCCATCGGATTCCGGTGAAATTTGTATTTTTGGTGAATATTTTAGTGAAAAGAGACAATGTTTCATGAGACTGCCTTAAGGCTGGCATTAGGGTTAGGGTTATGGAGCTAGGGTTAGGGTTACGGTCGTATTTTGACCGATTGACTCGAAATTCGTCACGAATGTGGTCCTCTACTCGCTGAAAGAGACACAGCAGTCCCCATCGGATTCCGGTGAAATTTGTATTTTTGGTGAATATTTTAAAGAAAAAAGTGGCCCATTTTTTCAATAGCTTCCAGGTCTTTGGACCGATTGACTCCAAATCGCTCCCAAATGTGCTCCTATACTGGCTGAACGAGACACAGCAGTCCCCATCGGATTCCGGTGAAATTTGTATTTTTGGTGAATATTTTAAAGAAAAAAGTGGCCCATTTTTTCAATAGCTTCCAGGTCTTTGGACCGATTGACTCGAAATCGCTCCCAAATGTGCTCCTATACTGGCTGAACGAGACACAGCAGTCCCCATCGGATTCCGGTGAAATTTGTATTTTTGGTGAATATTTTAAAGAAAAAAGTGGCCCATTTTTTCAATAGCTTCCAGGTCTTTGGACCGATTGACTCGAAATCGTACCCAAATGTGCTCTTATACTGGCTGAACGAGACACAGCAGTCCCCATCGGATTCCGGTGAAATTTGTATTTTTGGTGAATATTTTAGTGAAAAGAGACAATGTTTCATGAGACTGCCTTAAGGCTGGCATTAGGGTTAGGGTTATGGAGCTAGGGTTAGGGTTACGGTCGTATTTTGACCGATTGACTCGAAATTCGTCACGAATGTGGTCCTCTACTCGCTGAAAGAGACACAGCAGTCCCCATCGGATTCCGGTGAAATTTGTATTTTTGGTGAATATTTTAAAGAAAAAAGTGGCCCATTTTTTCAATAGCTTCCAGGTCTTTGGACCGATTGACTCGAAATCGTACCCAAATGTGCTCCTATACTGGCTGAACGAGACACAGCAGTCCCCATCGGATTCCGGTGAAATTTGTATTTTTGGTGAATATTTTAGTGAAAAGAGACAATGTTTCATGAGACTGCCTTAAGGCTGGCATTAGGGTTAGGGTTATGGAGCTAGGGTTAGGGTTACGGTCGTATTTTGACCGATTGACTCGAAATTCGTCACGAATGTGGTCCTCTACTCGCTGAAAGAGACACAGCAGTCCCCATCGGATTCCGGTGAAATTTGTATTTTTGGTGAATATTTTAAAGAAAAAAGTGGCCCATTTTTTCAATAGCTTCCAGGTCTTTGGACCGATTGACTCGAAATCGCTCCCAAATGTGCTCCTATACTGGCTGAACGAGACACAGCAGTCCCCATCGGATTCCGGTGAAATTTGTATTTTTGGTGAATATTTTAAAGAAAAAAGTGGCCCATTTTTTCAATAGCTTCCAGGTCTTTGGACCGATTGACTCGAAATCGCTCCCAAATGTGCTCCTATACTGGCTGAACGAGACACAGCAGTCCCCATCGGATTCCGGTGAAATTTGTATTTTTGGTGAATATTTTAAAGAAAAAAGTGGCCCATTTTTTCAATAGCTTCCAGGTCTTTGGACCGATTGACTCGAAATCGCTCCCAAATGTGCTCCTATACTGGCTGAACGAGACACAGCAGTCCCCATCGGATTCCGGTGAAATTTGTATTTTTGGTGAATATTTTAAAGAAAAAAGTGGCCCATTTTTTCAATAGCTTCCAGGTCTTTGGACCGATTGACTCGAAATCGCTCCCAAATGTGCTCCTATACTGGCTGAACGAGACACAGCAGTCCCCATCGGATTCCGGTGAAATTTGTATTTTTGGTGAATATTTTAGTGAAAAGAGACAATGTTTCATGAGACTGCCTTAAGGCTGGCATTAGGGTTAGGGTTAGGGTTAGGGTTATGGAGCTAGGGTTAGGGTTACGGTCGTCTTTTGACCGATTGACTCGAAATTCGTCACGAATGTGGTCCTCTACTCGCTGAATGAGACACAGCAATCCCCATCGGATTCCGGTGAAATTTGTATTTTTGGTGAATATTTTAGAGAAAAAAGTGGCCCATTTTTTCAATAGCTTCCAGGTCTTTGGACCGATTGACTCCAAATCGCTCCCAAATGTGCTCCTATACTGGCTGAACGAGACACAGCAGTCCCCATCAGATTCCGGTGAAATTTGTATTTTTGGTGAATATTTTAGTGAAAAGAGACAATGTTTCATGAGACTGCCTTAAGGCTGGCATTAGGGTTAGGGTTAGGGTTAGGGTTAGGGTTATGGAGCTAGGGTTAGGGTTACGGTCGTCTTTTGACCGATTGACTCGAAATTCGTCACGAATGTGGTCCTCTACTCGCTGAATGAGACACAGCAGTCCCCATCGGATTCCGGTGAAATTTGTATTTTTGGTGAATATTTTAAAGAAAAAAGTGGTCCATTTTTTCAATAGCTTCCAGGTCTTTGGACCGATTGACTCGAAATCGTACCCAAATGTGCTCCTATACTGGCTGAACGAGACACAGCAGTCCCCATCGGATTCCGGTGAAATTTGTATTTTTGGTGAATATTTTAGTGAAAAGAGACAATGTTTCATGAGACTGCCTTAAGGCTGGCATTAGGGTTAGGGTTATGGAGCTAGGGTTAGGGTTACGGTCGTATTTTGACCGATTGACTCGAAATTCGTCACGAATGTGGTCCTCTACTCGCTGAAAGAGACACAGCAGTCCCCATCGGATTCCGGTGAAATTTGTATTTTTGGTGAATATTTTAAAGAAAAAAGTGGCCCATTTTTTCAATAGCTTCCAGGTCTTTGGACCGATTGACTCCAAATCGCTCCCAAATGTGCTCCTATACTGGCTGAACGAGACACAGCAGTCCCCATCGGATTCCGGTGAAATTTGTATTTTTGGTGAATATTTTAGTGAAAAGAGACAATGTTTCATGAGACTGCCTTAAGGCTGGCATTAGGGTTAGGGTTAGGGTTAGGGTTATGGAGCTAGGGTTAGGGTTACGGTCGTCTTTTGACCGATTGACTCGAAATTCGTCACGAATGTGGTCCTCTACTCGCTGAATGAGACACAGCAGTCCCCATCGGATTCCGGTGAAATTTGTATTTTTGGTGAATATTTTAAAGAAAAAAGTGGCCCATTTTTTCAATAGCTTCCAGGTCTTTGGACCGATTGACTCGAAATCGCTCCCAAATGTGCTCCTATACTGGCTGAACGAGACACAGCAGTCCCCATCGGATTCCGGTGAAATTTGTATTTTTGGTGAATATTTTAGTGAAAAGAGACAATGTTTCATGAGACTGCCTTAAGGCTGGCATTAGGGTTAGGGTTAGGGTTAGGGTTATGGAGCTAGGGTTAGGGTTACGGTCGTCTTTTGACCGATTGACTCGAAATTCGTCACGAATGTGGTCCTCTACTCGCTGAATGAGACACAGCAGTCCCCATCGGATTCCGGTGAAATTTGTATTTTTGGTGAATATTTTAGAGAAAAAAGTGGCCCATTTTTTCAATAGCTTCCAGGTCTTTGGACCGATTGACTCCAAATCGCTCCCAAATGTGCTCCTATACTGGCTGAACGAGACACAGCAGTCCCCATCGAATTCCGGTGAAATTTGTATTTTTGGTGAATATTTTAGAGAAAAAAGTGGCCCATTTTTTCAATAGCTTCCAGGTCTTTGGACCGATTGACTCCAAATCGCTGCCAAATGTGCTCCTATACTGGCTGAACGAGACACAGCAGTCCCCATCGGATTCTGGTGAAATTTGTATTTTTGGTGAATATTTTAGTGAAAAGAGACAATGTTTCATGAGACTGCCTTAAGGCTGGCATTAGGGTTAGGGTTAGGGTTAGGGTTATGGAGCTAGGGTTAGGGTTACGGTCGTCTTTTGACCGATTGACTCGAAATTCGTCACGAATGTGGTCCTCTACTCGCTGAAAGAGACACAGCAGTCCCCATCGGATTCCGGTGAAATTTGTATTTTTGGTGAATATTTTAAAGAAAAAAGTGGCCCATTTTTTCAATAGCTTCCAGGTCTTTGGACCGATTGACTCGAAATCGTACCCAAATGTGCTCCTATACTGGCTGAACGAGACACAGCAGTCCCCATCGGAATCCGGTGAAATTTGTATTTTTGGTGAATATTTTAGAGAAAAAAGTGGCCCATTTTTTCAATAGCTTCCAGGTCTTTGGACCGATTGACTCAAAATCGCTCCCAAATGTGCTCCTATACTGGCTGAACGAGACACAGCAGTCCCCATCGGATTCCGGTGAAATTTGTATTTTTGGTGAATATTTTAGAGAAAAAAGTGGCCCATTTTTTCAATAGCTTCCAGGTCTTTGGACCGATTGACTCGAAATCGCTGCCAAATGTGCTCCTATACTGGCTGAACGAGACACAGCAGTCCCCATCGGATTCCGGTGAAATTTGTATTTTTGGTGAATATTTTAAAGAAAAAAGTGGCCCATTTTTTCAATAGCTTCCAGGTCTTTGGACCGATTGACTCGAAATCGCTCCCAAATGTGCTCCTATACTGGCTGAACGAGACACAGCAGTCCCCATTGGATTCCGGTGAAATTTGTATTTTTGGTGAATATTTTAAAGAAAAAAGTGGCCCAATTTTTTCAATAGCTTCCAGGTCTTTGGACCGATTGACTCGAAATCGCTCCCAAATGTGCTCCTATACTGGCTGAACGAGACACAGCAGTCCCCATCGGATTCCGGTGAAATTTGTATTTTTGGTGAATATTTTAAAGAAAAAAGTGGCCCATTTTTTCAATAGCTTCCAGGTCTTTGGACCGATTGACTCGAAATCGCTCCCAAATGTGCTCCTATACTGGCTGAACGAGACACAGCAGTCCCCATCGGATTCCGGTGAAATTTGTATTTTTGGTGAATATTTTAGTGAAAAGAGACAATGTTTCATGAGACTGCCTTAAGGCTGGCATTAGGGTTAGGGTTAGGGTTAGGGTTATGGAGCTAGGGTTAGGGTTACGGTCGTCTTTTGACCGATTGACTCGAAATTCGTCACGAATGTGGTCCTCTACTCGCTGAATGAGACACAGCAGTCCCCATCGGATTCCGGTGAAATTTGTATTTTTGGTGAATATTTTAAAGAAAAAAGTGGCCCATTTTTTCAATAGCTTCCAGGTCTTTGGACCGATTGACTCGAAATCGCTCCCAAATGTGCTCCTATACTGGCTGAACGAGACACAGCAGTCCCCATCGGATTCCGGTGAAATTTGTATTTTTGGTGAATATTTTAGTGAAAAGAGACAATGTTTCATGAGACTGCCTTAAGGCTGGCATTAGGGTTAGGGTTAGGGTTAGGGTTATGGAGCTAGGGTTAGGGTTACGGTCGTCTTTTGACCGATTGACTCGAAATTCGTCACGAATGTGGTCCTCTACTCGCTGAATGAGACACAGCAGTCCCCATCGGATTCCGGTGAAATTTGTATTTTTGGTGAATATTTTAGAGAAAAAAGTGGCCCATTTTTTCAATAGCTTCCAGGTCTTTGGACCGATTGACTCCAAATCGCTCCCAAATGTGCTCCTATACTGGCTGAACGAGACACAGCAGTCCCCATCGAATTCCGGTGAAATTTGTATTTTTGGTGAATATTTTAGAGAAAAAAGTGGCCCATTTTTTCAATAGCTTCCAGGTCTTTGGACCGATTGACTCCAAATCGCTGCCAAATGTGCTCCTATACTGGCTGAACGAGACACAGCAGTCCCCATCGGATTCTGGTGAAATTTGTATTTTTGGTGAATATTTTAGTGAAAAGAGACAA
This sequence comes from Pagrus major, assembly GCF_040436345.1. Taxonomy (NCBI): domain Eukaryota; kingdom Metazoa; phylum Chordata; class Actinopteri; order Spariformes; family Sparidae; genus Pagrus; species Pagrus major. Next base: position 12,903,486 of record NC_133222.1, on the reverse strand, counting down.
TGTTTCATGAGACTGCCTTAAGGCTGGCATTAGGGTTAGGGTTAGGGTTAGGGTTATGGAGCTAGGGTTAGGGTTACGGTCGTCTTTTGACCGATTGACTCGAAATTCGTCACGAATGTGGTCCTCTACTCGCTGAAAGAGACACAGCAGTCCCCATCGGAATCCGGTGAAATTTGTATTTTTGGTGAATATTTTAAAGAAAAAAGTGGCCCATTTTTTCAATAGCTTCCAGGTCTTTGGACCGATTGACTCGAAATCGCTCCCAAATGTGCTCCTATACTGGCTGAAAGAGACACAGCAGTCCCCATCGGATTCCGGTGAAATTTGTATTTTTGGTGAATATTTTAAAGAAAAAAGTGGCCCATTTTTTCAATAGCTTCCAGGTCTTTGGACCGATTGACTCGAAATCGCTCCCAAATGTGCTCCTATACTGGCTGAACGAGACACAGCAGTCCCCATCGGATTCCGGTGAAATTTGTATTTTTGGTGAATATTTTAAAGAAAAAAGTGGCCCATTTTTTCAATAGCTTCCAGGTCTTTGGACCGATTGACTCGAAATCGCTCCCAAATGTGCTCCTATACTGGCTGAACGAGACACAGCAGTCCCCATCGGATTCCGGTGAAATTTGTATTTTTGGTGAATATTTTAGTGAAAAGAGACAATGTTTCATGAGACTGCCTTAAGGCTGGCATTAGGGTTAGGGTTAGGGTTAGGGTTATGGAGCTAGGGTTAGGGTTACGGTCGTCTTTTGACCGATTGACTCGAAATTCGTCACGAATGTGGTCCTCTACTCGCTGAATGAGACACAGCAGTCCCCATCGGATTCCGGTGAAATTTGTATTTTTGGTGAATATTTTAAAGAAAAAAGTGGCCCATTTTTTCAATAGCTTCCAGGTCTTTGGACCGATTGACTCGAAATCGCTCCCAAATGTGCTCCTATACTGGCTGAACGAGACACAGCAGTCCCCATCGGATTCCGGTGAAATTTGTATTTTTGGTGAATATTTTAGTGAAAAGAGACAATGTTTCATGAGACTGCCTTAAGGCTGGCATTAGGGTTAGGGTTAGGGTTAGGGTTATGGAGCTAGGGTTAGGGTTACGGTCGTCTTTTGACCGATTGACTCGAAATTCGTCACGAATGTGGTCCTCTACTCGCTGAATGAGACACAGCAGTCCCCATCGGATTCCGGTGAAATTTGTATTTTTGGTGAATATTTTAGAGAAAAAAGTGGCCCATTTTTTCAATAGCTTCCAGGTCTTTGGACCGATTGACTCCAAATCGCTCCCAAATGTGCTCCTATACTGGCTGAACGAGACACAGCAGTCCCCATCGAATTCCGGTGAAATTTGTATTTTTGGTGAATATTTTAGAGAAAAAAGTGGCCCATTTTTTCAATAGCTTCCAGGTCTTTGGACCGATTGACTCCAAATCGCTGCCAAATGTGCTCCTATACTGGCTGAACGAGACACAGCAGTCCCCATCGGATTCTGGTGAAATTTGTATTTTTGGTGAATATTTTAGTGAAAAGAGACAATGTTTCATGAGACTGCCTTAAGGCTGGCATTAGGGTTAGGGTTAGGGTTAGGGTTATGGAGCTAGGGTTAGGGTTACGGTCGTCTTTTGACCGATTGACTCGAAATTCGTCACGAATGTGGTCCTCTACTCGCTGAAAGAGACACAGCAGTCCCCATCGGATTCCGGTGAAATTTGTATTTTTGGTGAATATTTTAAAGAAAAAAGTGGCCCATTTTTTCAATAGCTTCCAGGTCTTTGGACCGATTGACTCGAAATCGTACCCAAATGTGCTCCTATACTGGCTGAACGAGACACAGCAGTCCCCATCGGAATCCGGTGAAATTTGTATTTTTGGTGAATATTTTAGAGAAAAAAGTGGCCCATTTTTTCAATAGCTTCCAGGTCTTTGGACCGATTGACTCAAAATCGCTCCCAAATGTGCTCCTATACTGGCTGAACGAGACACAGCAGTCCCCATCGGATTCCGGTGAAATTTGTATTTTTGGTGAATATTTTAGAGAAAAAAGTGGCCCATTTTTTCAATAGCTTCCAGGTCTTTGGACCGATTGACTCGAAATCGCTGCCAAATGTGCTCCTATACTGGCTGAACGAGACACAGCAGTCCCCATCGGATTCCGGTGAAATTTGTATTTTTGGTGAATATTTTAGAGAAAAAAGTGGCCCATTTTTTCAATAGCTTCCAGGTCTTTGGACCGATTGACTCCAAATCGCTCCCAAATGTGCTCCTATACTGGCTGAACGAGACACAGCAGTCCCCATCGGATTCCGGTGAAATTTGTATTTTTGGTGAATATTTTAAAGAAAAAAGTGGCCCATTTTTTCAATAGCTTCCAGGTCTTTGGACCGATTGACTCGAAATCGCTCCCAAATGTGCTCCTATACTGGCTGAACGAGACACAGCAGTCCCCATCGGATTCCGGTGAAATTTGTATTTTTGGTGAATATTTTAGTGAAAAGAGACAATGTTTCATGAGACTGCCTTAAGGCTGGCATTAGGGTTAAGGTTAGGGTTAGGGTTATGGAGCTAGGGTTAGGGTTACGGTCGTCTTTTGACCGATTGACTCGAAATTCGTCACGAATGTGGTCCTCTACTCGCTGAAAGAGACACAGCAGTCCCCATCAGATTCCGGTGAAATTTGTATTTTTGGTGAATATTTTAAAGAAAAAAGTGGCCCATTTTTTCAATAGCTTCCAGGTCTTTGGACCGATTGACTCGAAATCGTACCCAAATGTGCTCCTATACTGGCTGAACGAGACACAGCAGTCCCCATCGGAATCCGGTGAAATTTGTATTTTTGGTGAATATTTTAGAGAAAAAAGTGGCCCATTTTTTCAATAGCTTCCAGGTCTTTGGACCGATTGACTCGAAATCGCTCCCAAATGTGCTCCTATACTGGCTGAACGAGACACAGCAGTCCCCATCGGATTCCGGTGAAATTTGTATTTTTGGTGAATATTTTAGTGAAAAGAGACAATGTTTCATGAGACTGCCTTAAGGCTGGCATTAGGGTTAGGGTTAGGGTTAGGGTTATGGAGCTAGGGTTAGGGTTACGGTCGTCTTTTGACCGATTGACTCGAAATTCGTCACGAATGTGGTCCTCTACTCGCTGAATGAGACACAGCAGTCCCCATCGGATTCCGGTGAAATTTGTATTTTTGGTGAATATTTTAGAGAAAAAAGTGGCCCATTTTTTCAATAGCTTCCAGGTCTTTGGACCGATTGACTCCAAATCGCTCCCAAATGTGCTCCTATACTGGCTGAACGAGACACAGCAGTCCCCATCAGATTCCGGTGAAATTTGTATTTTTGGTGAATATTTTAGTGAAAAGAGACAATGTTTCATGAGACTGCCTTAAGGCTGGCATTAGGGTTAGGGTTAGGGTTAGGGTTAGGGTTATGGAGCTAGGGTTAGGGTTACGGTCGTCTTTTGACCGATTGACTCGAAATTCGTCACGAATGTGGTCCTCTACTCGCTGAATGAGACACAGCAGTCCCCATCGGATTCCGGTGAAATTTGTATTTTTGGTGAATATTTTAAAGAAAAAAGTGGCCCATTTTTTCAATAGCTTCCAGGTCTTTGGACCGATTGACTCGAAATCGCTCCCAAATGTGCTCCTATACTGGCTGAACGAGACACAGCAGTCCCCATCGGATTCCGGTGAAATTTGTATTTTTGGTGAATATTTTAGAGAAAAAAGTGGCCCATTTTTTCAATAGCTTCCAGGTCTTTGGACCGATTGACTCGAAATCGCTGCCAAATGTGCTCCTATACTGGCTGAACGAGACACAGCAGTCCCCATCGGATTCCGGTGAAATTTGTATTTTTGGTGAATATTTTAGAGAAAAAAGTGGCCCATTTTTTCAATAGCTTCCAGGTCTTTGGACCGATTGACTCGAAATCGCACCCAAATGTGCTCCTATACTGGCTGAACGAGACACAGCAGTCCCCATCGGATTCCGGTGAAATTTGTATTTTTGGTGAATATTTTAGTGAAAAGAGACAATGTTTCATGAGACTGCCTTAAGGCTGGCATTAGGGTTAGGGTTAGGGTTAGGGTTATGGAGCTAGGGTTAGGGTTACGGTCGTCTTTTGACCGATTGACTCGAAATTCGTCACGAATGTGGTCCTCTACTCGCTGAAAGAGACACAGCAGTCCCCATCGGAATCCGGTGAAATTTGTATTTTTGGTGAATATTTTAGAGAAAAAAGTGGCCCATTTTTTCAATAGCTTCCAGGTCTTTGGACCGATTGACTCGAAATCGCTCCCAAATGTGCTCCTATACTGGCTGAACGAGACACAGCAGTCCCCATCGGATTCCGGTGAAATTTGTATTTTTGGTGAATATTTTAGTGAAAAGAGACAATGTTTCATGAGACTGCCTTAAGGCTGGCATTAGGGTTAGGGTTATGGAGCTAGGGTTAGGGTTACGGTCGTATTTTGACCGATTGACTCGAAATTCGTCACGAATGTGGTCCTCTACTCGCTGAAAGAGACACAGCAGTCCCCATCGGATTCCGGTGAAATTTGTATTTTTGGTGAATATTTTAAAGAAAAAAGTGGCCCATTTTTTCAATAGCTTCCAGGTCTTTGGACCGATTGACTCGAAATCGCTCCCAAATGTGCTCCTATACTGGCTGAAAGAGACACAGCAGTCCCCATCGGATTCCGGTGAAATTTGTATTTTTGGTGAATATTTTAAAGAAAAAAGTGGCCCATTTTTTCAATAGCTTCCAGGTCTTTGGACCGATTGACTCGAAATCGCTCCCAAATGTGCTCCTATACTGGCTGAACGAGACACAGCAGTCCCCATCGGATTCCGGTGAAATTTGTATTTTTGGTGAATATTTTAAAGAAAAAAGTGGCCCATTTTTTCAATAGCTTCCAGGTCTTTGGACCGATTGACTCGAAATCGCTCCCAAATGTGCTCCTATACTGGCTGAACGAGACACAGCAGTCCCCATCGGATTCCGGTGAAATTTGTATTTTTGGTGAATATTTTAAAGAAAAAAGTGGCCCATTTTTTCAATAGCTTCCAGGTCTTTGGACCGATTGACTCGAAATCGTACCCAAATGTGCTCCTATACTGGCTGAACGAGACACAGCAGTCCCCATCGGATTCCGGTGAAATTTGTATTTTTGGTGAATATTTTAGTGAAAAGAGACAATGTTTCATGAGACTGCCTTAAGGCTGGCATTAGGGTTAGGGTTAGGGTTAGGGTTATGGAGCTAGGGTTAGGGTTACGGTCGTCTTTTGACCGATTGACTCGAAATTCGTCACGAATGTGGTCCTCTACTCGCTGAATGAGACACAGCAATCCCCATCGGATTCCGGTGAAATTTGTATTTTTGGTGAATATTTTAGAGAAAAAAGTGGCCCATTTTTTCAATAGCTTCCAGGTCTTTGGACCGATTGACTCCAAATCGCTCCCAAATGTGCTCCTATACTGGCTGAACGAGACACAGCAGTCCCCATCAGATTCCGGTGAAATTTGTATTTTTGGTGAATATTTTAGTGAAAAGAGACAATGTTTCATGAGACTGCCTTAAGGCTGGCATTAGGGTTAGGGTTAGGGTTAGGGTTATGGAGCTAGGGTTAGGGTTACGGTCGTCTTTTGACCGATTGACTCGAAATTCGTCACGAATGTGGTCCTCTACTCGCTGAATGAGACACAGCAGTCCCCATCGGATTCCGGTGAAATTTGTATTTTTGGTGAATATTTTAAAGAAAAAAGTGGTCCATTTTTTCAATAGCTTCCAGGTCTTTGGACCGATTGACTCGAAATCGTACCCAAATGTGCTCCTATACTGGCTGAACGAGACACAGCAGTCCCCATCGGATTCCGGTGAAATTTGTATTTTTGGTGAATATTTTAGTGAAAAGAGACAATGTTTCATGAGACTGCCTTAAGGCTGGCATTAGGGTTAGGGTTATGGAGCTAGGGTTAGGGTTACGGTCGTATTTTGACCGATTGACTCGAAATTCGTCACGAATGTGGTCCTCTACTCGCTGAAAGAGACACAGCAGTCCCCATCGGATTCCGGTGAAATTTGTATTTTTGGTGAATATTTTAAAGAAAAAAGTGGCCCATTTTTTCAATAGCTTCCAGGTCTTTGGACCGATTGACTCCAAATCGCTCCCAAATGTGCTCCTATACTGGCTGAACGAGACACAGCAGTCCCCATCGGATTCCGGTGAAATTTGTATTTTTGGTGAATATTTTAAAGAAAAAAGTGGCCCATTTTTTCAATAGCTTCCAGGTCTTTGGACCGATTGACTCGAAATCGCTCCCAAATGTGCTCCTATACTGGCTGAACGAGACACAGCAGTCCCCATCGGATTCCGGTGAAATTTGTATTTTTGGTGAATATTTTAAAGAAAAAAGTGGCCCATTTTTTCAATAGCTTCCAGGTCTTTGGACCGATTGACTCGAAATCGCTCCCAAATGTGCTCCTATACTGGCTGAACGAGACACAGCAGTCCCCATCGGATTCCGGTGAAATTTGTATTTTTGGTGAATATTTTAGAGAAAAAAGTGGCCCATTTTTTCAATAGCTTCCAGGTCTTTGGACCGATTGACTCCAAATCGCTCCCAAATGTGCTCCTATACTGGCTGAACGAGACACAGCAGTCCCCATCGGATTCCGGTGAAATTTGTATTTTTGGTGAATATTTTAGTGAAAAGAGACAATGTTTCATGAGACTGCCTTAAGGCTGGCATTAGGGTTAGGGTTAGGGTTAGGGTTATGGAGCTAGGGTTAGGGTTACGGTCGTATTTTGACCGATTGACTCGAAATTCGTCACGAATGTGGTCCTCTACTCGCTGAAAGAGACACAGCAGTCCCCATCGGATTCCGGTGAAATTTGTATTTTTGGTGAATATTTTAAAGAAAAAAGTGGCCCATTTTTTCAATAGCTTCCAGGTCTTTGGACCGATTGACTCGAAATCGTACCCAAATGTGCTCCTATACTGGCTGAACGAGACACAGCAGTCCCCATCGGATTCCGGTGAAATTTGTATTTTTGGTGAATATTTTAGTGAAAAGAGACAATGTTTCATGAGACTGCCTTAAGGCTGGCATTAGGGTTAGGGTTATGGAGCTAGGGTTAGGGTTACGGTCGTATTTTGACCGATTGACTCGAAATTCGTCACGAATGTGGTCCTCTACTCGCTGAAAGAGACACAGCAGTCCCCATCGGATTCCGGTGAAATTTGTATTTTTGGTGAATATTTTAAAGAAAAAAGTGGCCCATTTTTTCAATAGCTTCCAGGTCTTTGGACCGATTGACTCGAAATCGCTCCCAAATGTGCTCCTATACTGGCTGAACGAGACACAGCAGTCCCCATCGGATTCCGGTGAAATTTGTATTTTTGGTGAATATTTTAAAGAAAAAAGTGGCCCATTTTTTCAATAGCTTCCAGGTCTTTGGACCGATTGACTCGAAATCGCTCCCAAATGTGCTCCTATACTGGCTGAACGAGACACAGCAGTCCCCATCGGATTCCGGTGAAATTTGTATTTTTGGTGAATATTTTAAAGAAAAAAGTGGCCCATTTTTTCAATAGCTTCCAGGTCTTTGGACCGATTGACTCGAAATCGCTCCCAAATGTGCTCCTATACTGGCTGAACGAGACACAGCAGTCCCCATCGGATTCCGGTGAAATTTGTATTTTTGGTGAATATTTTAAAGAAAAAAGTGGCCCATTTTTTCAATAGCTTCCAGGTCTTTGGACCGATTGACTCGAAATCGTACCCAAATGTGCTCCTATACTGGCTGAACGAGACACAGCAGTCCCCATCGGATTCCGGTGAAATTTGTATTTTTGGTGAATATTTTAGTGAAAAGAGACAATGTTTCATGAGACTGCCTTAAGGCTGGCATTAGGGTTAGGGTTAGGGTTAGGGTTATGGAGCTAGGGTTAGGGTTACGGTCGTCTTTTGACCGATTGACTCGAAATTCGTCACGAATGTGGTCCTCTACTCGCTGAATGAGACACAGCAATCCCCATCGGATTCCGGTGAAATTTGTATTTTTGGTGAATATTTTAGAGAAAAAAGTGGCCCATTTTTTCAATAGCTTCCAGGTCTTTGGACCGATTGACTCCAAATCGCTCCCAAATGTGCTCCTATACTGGCTGAACGAGACACAGCAGTCCCCATCAGATTCCGGTGAAATTTGTATTTTTGGTGAATATTTTAGTGAAAAGAGACAATGTTTCATGAGACTGCCTTAAGGCTGGCATTAGGGTTAGGGTTAGGGTTAGGGTTAGGGTTATGGAGCTAGGGTTAGGGTTACGGTCGTCTTTTGACCGATTGACTCGAAATTCGTCACGAATGTGGTCCTCTACTCGCTGAATGAGACACAGCAGTCCGCATCGGATTCCGGTGAAATTTGTATTTTTGGTGAGTATTTTAAAGAAAAAAGTGGTCCATTTTTTCAATAGCTTCCAGGTCTTTGGACCGATTGACTCGAAATCGTACCCAAATGTGCTCCTATACTGGCTGAACGAGACACAGCAGTCCCCATCGGATTCCGGTGAAATTTGTATTTTTGGTGAATATTTTAGTGAAAAGAGACAATGTTTCATGAGACTGCCTTAAGGCTGGCATTAGGGTTAGGGTTATGGAGCTAGGGTTAGGGTTACGGTCGTATTTTGACCGATTGACTCGAAATTCGTCACGAATGTGGTCCTCTACTCGCTGAAAGAGACACAGCAGTCCCCATCGGATTCCGGTGAAATTTGTATTTTTGGTGAATATTTTAAAGAAAAAAGTGGCCCATTTTTTCAATAGCTTCCAGGTCTTTGGACCGATTGACTCCAAATCGCTCCCAAATGTGCTCCTATACTGGCTGAACGAGACACAGCAGTCCCCATCGGATTCCGGTGAAATTTGTATTTTTGGTGAATATTTTAAAGAAAAAAGTGGCCCATTTTTTCAATAGCTTCCAGGTCTTTGGACCGATTGACTCGAAATCGCTCCCAAATGTGCTCCTATACTGGCTGAACGAGACACAGCAGTCCCCATCGGATTCCGGTGAAATTTGTATTTTTGGTGAATATTTTAAAGAAAAAAGTGGCCCATTTTTTCAATAGCTTCCAGGTCTTTGGACCGATTGACTCGAAATCGCTCCCAAATGTGCTCCTATACTGGCTGAACGAGACACAGCAGTCCCCATCGGATTCCGGTGAAATTTGTATTTTTGGTGAATATTTTAGAGAAAAAAGTGGCCCATTTTTTCAATAGCTTCCAGGTCTTTGGACCGATTGACTCCAAATCGCTCCCAAATGTGCTCCTATACTGGCTGAACGAGACACAGCAGTCCCCATCGGATTCCGGTGAAATTTGTATTTTTGGTGAATATTTTAGTGAAAAGAGACAATGTTTCATGAGACTGCCTTAAGGCTGGCATTAGGGTTAGGGTTAGGGTTAGGGTTATGGAGCTAGGGTTAGGGTTACGGTCGTCTTTTGACCGATTGACTCGAAATTGGTCACGAATGTGGTCCTCTACTCGCTGAAAGAGACACAGCAGTCCCCATCGGATTCCGGTGAAATTTGTATTTTTGGTGAATATTTTAAAGAAAAAAGTGGCCCATTTTTTCAATAGCTTCCAGGTCTTTGGACCGATTGACTCGAAATCGTACCCAAATGTGCTCTTATACTGGCTGAACGAGACACAGCAGTCCCCATCGGATTCCGGTGAAATTTGTATTTTTGGTGAATATTTTAGTGAAAAGAGACAATGTTTCATGAGACTGCCTTAAGGCTGGCATTAGGGTTAGGGTTATGGAGCTAGGGTTAGGGTTACGGTCGTATTTTGACCGATTGACTCGAAATTCGTCACGAATGTGGTCCTCTACTCGCTGAAAGAGACACAGCAGTCCCCATCGGATTCCGGTGAAATTTGTATTTTTGGTGAATATTTTAAAGAAAAAAGTGGCCCATTTTTTCAATAGCTTCCAGGTCTTTGGACCGATTGACTCGAAATCGTACCCAAATGTGCTCCTATACTGGCTGAACGAGACACAGCAGTCCCCATCGGATTCCGGTGAAATTTGTATTTTTGGTGAATATTTTAGTGAAAAGAGACAATGTTTCATGAGACTGCCTTAAGGCTGGCATTAGGGTTAGGGTTATGGAGCTAGGGTTAGGGTTACGGTCGTATTTTGACCGATTGACTCGAAATTCGTCACGAATGTGGTCCTCTACTCGCTGAAAGAGACACAGCAGTCCCCATCGGATTCCGGTGAAATTTGTATTTTTGGTGAATATTTTAAAGAAAAAAGTGGCCCATTTTTTCAATAGCTTCCAGGTCTTTGGACCGATTGACTCGAAATCGCTCCCAAATGTGCTCCTATACTGGCTGAACGAGACACAGCAGTCCCCATCGGATTCCGGTGAAATTTGTATTTTTGGTGAATATTTTAAAGAAAAAAGTGGCCCATTTTTTCAATAGCTTCCAGGTCTTTGGACCGATTGACTCGAAATCGCTCCCAAATGTGCTCCTATACTGGCTGAACGAGACACAGCAGTCCCCATCGGATTCCGGTGAAATTTGTATTTTTGGTGAATATTTTAAAGAAAAAAGTGGCCCATTTTTTCAATAGCTTCCAGGTCTTTGGACCGATTGACTCGAAATCGTACCCAAATGTGCTCCTATACTGGCTGAACGAGACACAGCAGTCCCCATCGGATTCCGGTGAAATTTGTATTTTTGGTGAATATTTTAGTGAAAAGAGACAATGTTTCATGAGACTGCCTTAAGGCTGGCATTAGGGTTAGGGTTAGGGTTAGGGTTATGGAGCTAGGGTTAGGGTTACGGTCGTCTTTTGACCGATTGACTCGAAATTCGTCACGAATGTGGTCCTCTACTCGCTGAATGAGACACAGCAATCCCCATCGGATTCCGGTGAAATTTGTATTTTTGGTGAATATTTTAGAGAAAAAAGTGGCCCATTTTTTCAATAGCTTCCAGGTCTTTGGACCGATTGACTCCAAATCGCTCCCAAATGTGCTCCTATACTGGCTGAACGAGACACAGCAGTCCCCATCAGATTCCGGTGAAATTTGTATTTTTGGTGAATATTTTAGTGAAAAGAGACAATGTTTCATGAGACTGCCTTAAGGCTGGCATTAGGGTTAGGGTTAGGGTTAGGGTTAGGGTTATGGAGCTAGGGTTAGGGTTACGGTCGTCTTTTGACCGATTGACTCGAAATTCGTCACGAATGTGGTCCTCTACTCGCTGAATGAGACACAGCAGTCCGCATCGGATTCCGGTGAAATTTGTATTTTTGGTGAATATTTTAAAGAAAAAAGTGGTCCATTTTTTCAATAGCTTCCAGGTCTTTGGACCGATTGACTCGAAATCGTACCCAAATGTGCTCCTATACTGGCTGAACGAGACACAGCAGTCCCCATCGGATTCCGGTGAAATTTGTATTTTTGGTGAATATTTTAGTGAAAAGAGACAATGTTTCATGAGACTGCCTTAAGGCTGGCATTAGGGTTAGGGTTATGGAGCTAGGGTTAGGGTTACGGTCGTATTTTGACCGATTGACTCGAAATTCGTCACGAATGTGGTCCTCTACTCGCTGAAAGAGACACAGCAGTCCCCATCGGATTCCGGTGAAATTTGTATTTTTGGTGAATATTTTAAAGAAAAAAGTGGCCCATTTTTTCAATAGCTTCCAGGTCTTTGGACCGATTGACTCCAAATCGCTCCCAAATGTGCTCCTATACTGGCTGAACGAGACACAGCAGTCCCCATCGGATTCCGGTGAAATTTGTATTTTTGGTGAATATTTTAAAGAAAAAAGTGGCCCATTTTTTCAATAGCTTCCAGGTCTTTGGACCGATTGACTCGAAATCGCTCCCAAATGTGCTCCTATACTGGCTGAACGAGACACAGCAGTCCCCATCGGATTCCGGTGAAATTTGTATTTTTGGTGAATATTTTAAAGAAAAAAGTGGCCCATTTTTTCAATAGCTTCCAGGTCTTTGGACCGATTGACTCGAAATCGCTCCCAAATGTGCTCCTATACTGGCTGAACGAGACACAGCAGTCCCCATCGGATTCCGGTGAAATTTGTATTTTTGGTGAATATTTTAGTGAAAAGAGACAATGTTTCATGAGACTGCCTTAAGGCTGGCATTAGGGTTAGGGTTAGGGTTAGGGTTATGGAGCTAGGGTTAGGGTTACGGTCGTCTTTTGACCGATTGACTCGAAATTCGTCACGAATGTGGTCCTCTACTCGCTGAATGAGACACAGCAGTCCCCATCGGATTCCGGTGAAATTTGTATTTTTGGTGAATATTTTAAAGAAAAAAGTGGCCCATTTTTTCAATAGCTTCCAGGTCTTTGGACCGATTGACTCGAAATCGCTCCCAAATGTGCTCCTATACTGGCTGAACGAGACACAGCAGTCCCCATCGGATTCCGGTGAAATTTGTATTTTTGGTGAATATTTTAGTGAAAAGAGACAATGTTTCATGAGACTGCCTTAAGGCTGGCATTAGGGTTAGGGTTAGGGTTAGGGTTATGGAGCTAGGGTTAGGGTTACGGTCGTCTTTTGACCGATTGACTCGAAATTCGTCACGAATGTGGTCCTCTACTCGCTGAATGAGACACAGCAGTCCCCATCGGATTCCGGTGAAATTTGTATTTTTGGTGAATATTTTAGAGAAAAAAGTGGCCCATTTTTTCAATAGCTTCCAGGTCTTTGGACCGATTGACTCCAAATCGCTCCCAAATGTGCTCCTATACTGGCTGAACGAGACACAGCAGTCCCCATCGAATTCCGGTGAAATTTGTATTTTTGGTGAATATTTTAGAGAAAAAAGTGGCCCATTTTTTCAATAGCTTCCAGGTCTTTGGACCGATTGACTCCAAATCGCTGCCAAATGTGCTCCTATACTGGCTGAACGAGACACAGCAGTCCCCATCGGATTCTGGTGAAATTTGTATTTTTGGTGAATATTTTAGTGAAAAGAGACAATGTTTCATGAGACTGCCTTAAGGCTGGCATTAGGGTTAGGGTTAGGGTTAGGGTTATGGAGCTAGGGTTAGGGTTACGGTCGTCTTTTGACCGATTGACTCGAAATTCGTCACGAATGTGGTCCTCTACTCGCTGAAAGAGACACAGCAGTCCCCATCGGATTCCGGTGAAATTTGTATTTTTGGTGAATATTTTAAAGAAAAAAGTGGCCCATTTTTTCAATAGCTTCCAGGTCTTTGGACCGATTGACTCGAAATCGTACCCAAATGTGCTCCTATACTGGCTGAACGAGACACAGCAGTCCCCATCGGAATCCGGTGAAATTTGTATTTTTGGTGAATATTTTAGAGAAAAAAGTGGCCCATTTTTTCAATAGCTTCCAGGTCTTTGGACCGATTGACTCAAAATCGCTCCCAAATGTGCTCCTATACTGGCTGAACGAGACACAGCAGTCCCCATCGGATTCCGGTGAAATTTGTATTTTTGGTGAATATTTTAGAGAAAAAAGTGGCCCATTTTTTCAATAGCTTCCAGGTCTTTGGACCGATTGACTCGAAATCGCTGCCAAATGTGCTCCTATACTGGCTGAACGAGACACAGCAGTCCCCATCGGATTCCGGTGAAATTTGTATTTTTGGTGAATATTTTAAAGAAAAAAGTGGCCCATTTTTTCAATAGCTTCCAGGTCTTTGGACCGATTGACTCGAAATCGCTCCCAAATGTGCTCCTATACTGGCTGAACGAGACACAGCAGTCCCCATCGGATTCCGGTGAAATTTGTATTTTTGGTGAATATTTTAAAGAAAAAAGTGGCCCAATTTTTTCAATAGCTTCCAGGTCTTTGGACCGATTGACTCGAAATCGCTCCCAAATGTGCTCCTATACTGGCTGAACGAGACACAGCAGTCCCCATCGGATTCCGGTGAAATTTGTATTTTTGGTGAATATTTTAAAGAAAAAAGTGGCCCATTTTTTCAATAGCTTCCAGGTCTTTGGACCGATTGACTCGAAATCGCTCCCAAATGTGCTCCTATACTGGCTGAACGAGACACAGCAGTCCCCATCGGATTCCGGTGAAATTTGTATTTTTGGTGAATATTTTAGTGAAAAGAGACAATGTTTCATGAGACTGCCTTAAGGCTGGCATTAGGGTTAGGGTTAGGGTTAGGGTTATGGAGCTAGGGTTAGGGTTACGGTCGTCTTTTGACCGATTGACTCGAAATTCGTCACGAATGTGGTCCTCTACTCGCTGAATGAGACACAGCAGTCCCCATCGGATTCCGGTGAAATTTGTATTTTTGGTGAATATTTTAAAGAAAAAAGTGGCCCATTTTTTCAATAGCTTCCAGGTCTTTGGACCGATTGACTCGAAATCGCTCCCAAATGTGCTCCTATACTGGCTGAACGAGACACAGCAGTCCCCATCGGATTCCGGTGAAATTTGTATTTTTGGTGAATATTTTAGTGAAAAGAGACAATGTTTCATGAGACTGCCTTAAGGCTGGCATTAGGGTTAGGGTTAGGGTTAGGGTTATGGAGCTAGGGTTAGGGTTACGGTCGTCTTTTGACCGATTGACTCGAAATTCGTCACGAATGTGGTCCTCTACTCGCTGAATGAGACACAGCAGTCCCCATCGGATTCCGGTGAAATTTGTATTTTTGGTGAATATTTTAGAGAAAAAAGTGGCCCATTTTTTCAATAGCTTCCAGGTCTTTGGACCGATTGACTCCAAATCGCTCCCAAATGTGCTCCTATACTGGCTGAACGAGACACAGCAGTCCCCATCGAATTCCGGTGAAATTTGTATTTTTGGTGAATATTTTAGAGAAAAAAGTGGCCCATTTTTTCAATAGCTTCCAGGTCTTTGGACCGATTGACTCCAAATCGCTGCCAAATGTGCTCCTATACTGGCTGAACGAGACACAGCAGTCCCCATCGGATTCTGGTGAAATTTGTATTTTTGGTGAATATTTTAGTGAAAAGAGACAATGTTTCATGAGACTGCCTTAAGGCTGGCATTAGGGTTAGGGTTAGGGTTAGGGTTATGGAGCTAGGGTTAGGGTTACGGTCGTCTTTTGACCGATTGACTCGAAATTCGTCACGAATGTGGTCCTCTACTCGCTGAAAGAGACACAGCAGTCCCCATCGGATTCCGGTGAAATTTGTATTTTTGGTGAATATTTTAAAGAAAAAAGTGGCCCATTTTTTCAATAGCTTCCAGGTCTTTGGACCGATTGACTCGAAATCGTACCCAAATGTGCTCCTATACTGGCTGAACGAGACACAGCAGTCCCCATCGGAATCCGGTGAAATTTGTATTTTTGGTGAATATTTTAGAGAAAAAAGTGGCCCATTTTTTCAATAGCTTCCAGGTCTTTGGACCGATTGACTCAAAATCGCTCCCAAATGTGCTCCTATACTGGCTGAACGAGACACAGCAGTCCCCATCGGATTCCGGTGAAATTTGTATTTTTGGTGAATATTTTAGAGAAAAAAGTGGCCCATTTTTTCAATAGCTTCCAGGTCTTTGGACCGATTGACTCGAAATCGCTGCCAAATGTGCTCCTATACTGGCTGAACGAGACACAGCAGTCCCCATCGGATTCCGGTGAAATTTGTATTTTTGGTGAATATTTTAGAGAAAAAAGTGGCCCATTTTTTCAATAGCTTCCAGGTCTTTGGACCGATTGACTCCAAATCGCTCCCAAATGTGCTCCTATACTGGCTGAACGAGACACAGCAGTCCCCATCGGATTCCGGTGAAATTTGTATTTTTGGTGAATATTTTAGAGAAAAAAGTGGCCCATTTTTTCAATAGCTTCCAGGTCTTTGGACCGATTGACTCCAAATCGCTCCCAAATGTGCTCCTATACTGACTGAACGAGACACAGCAGTCCCCATCGGATTCCGGTGAAATTTGTATTTTTGGTGAATATTTTAGTGAAAAGAGACAATGTTTCATGAGACTGCCTTAAGGCTGGCATTAGGGTTAGGGTTAGGGTTATGGAGCTAGGGTTAGGGTTACGGTCGTCTTTTGACCGATTGACTCGAAATTCGTCACGAATGTGGTCCTCTACTCGCTGAATGAGACACAGCAGTCCCCATCGGATTCCGGTGAAATTTGTATTTTTGGTGAATATTTTAAAGAAAAAAGTGGCCCATTTTTTCAATAGCTTCCAGGTCTTTGGACCGATTGACTCGAAATCGCTCCCAAATGTGCTCCTATACTGGCTGAACGAGACACAGCAGTCCCCATCGGATTCCGGTGAAATTTGTATTTTTGGTGAATATTTTAGTGAAAAGAGACAATGTTTCATGAGACTGCCTTAAGGCTGGCATTAGGGTTAGGGTTAGGGTTAGGGTTATGGAGCTAGGGTTAGGGTTACGATCGTCTTTTGACCGATTGACTCGAAATTCGTCACGAATGTGGTCCTCTACTCGCTGAATGAGACACAGCAGTCCCCATCGGATTCCGGTGAAATTTGTATTTTTGGTGAATATTTTAAAGAAAAAAGTGGCCCATTTTTTCAATAGCTTCCAGGTCTTTGGACCGATTGACTCGAAATCGCTCCCAAATGTGCTCCTATACTGGCTGAACGAGACACAGCAGTCCCCATCGGATTCCGGTGAAATTTGTATTTTTGGTGAATATTTTAGTGAAAAGAGACAATGTTTCATGAGACTGCCTTAAGGCTGGCATTAGGGTTAAGGTTAGGGTTAGGGTTATGGAGCTAGGGTTAGGGTTACGGTCGTCTTTTGACCGATTGACTCGAAATTCGTCACGAATGTGGTCCTCTACTCGCTGAAAGAGACACAGCAGTCCCCATCAGATTCCGGTGAAATTTGTATTTTTGGTGAATATTTTAAAGAAAAAAGTGGCCCATTTTTTCAATAGCTTCCAGGTCTTTGGACCGATTGACTCGAAATCGTACCCAAATGTGCTCCTATACTGGCTGAACGAGACACAGCAGTCCCCATCGGAATCCGGTGAAATTTGTATTTTTGGTGAATATTTTAGAGAAAAAAGTGGCCCATTTTTTCAATAGCTTCCAGGTCTTTGGACCGATTGACTCGAAATCGCTCCCAAATGTGCTCCTATACTGGCTGAACGAGACACAGCAGTCCCCATCGGATTCCGGTGAAATTTGTATTTTTGGTGAATATTTTAGTGAAAAGAGACAATGTTTCATGAGACTGCCTTAAGGCTGGCATTAGGGTTAGGGTTAGGGTTAGGGTTATGGAGCTAGGGTTAGGGTTACGGTCGTCTTTTGACCGATTGACTCGAAATTCGTCACGAATGTGGTCCTCTACTCGCTGAATGAGACACAGCAGTCCCCATCGGATTCCGGTGAAATTTGTATTTTTGGTGAATATTTTAGAGAAAAAAGTGGCCCATTTTTTCAATAGCTTCCAGGTCTTTGGACCGATTGACTCCAAATCGCTCCCAAATGTGCTCCTATACTGGCTGAACGAGACACAGCAGTCCCCATCAGATTCCGGTGAAATTTGTATTTTTGGTGAATATTTTAGTGAAAAGAGACAATGTTTCATGAGACTGCCTTAAGGCTGGCATTAGGGTTAGGGTTAGGGTTAGGGTTAGGGTTATGGAGCTAGGGTTAGGGTTACGGTCGTCTTTTGACCGATTGACTCGAAATTCGTCACGAATGTGGTCCTCTACTCGCTGAATGAGACACAGCAGTCCCCATCGGATTCCGGTGAAATTTGTATTTTTGGTGAATATTTTAAAGAAAAAAGTGGCCCATTTTTTCAATAGCTTCCAGGTCTTTGGACCGATTGACTCGAAATCGTACCCAAATGTGCTCCTATACTGGCTGAACGAGACACAGCAGTCCCCATCGGATTCCGGTGAAATTTGTATTTTTGGTGAATATTTTAGTGAAAAGAGACAATGTTTCATGAGACTGCCTTAAGGCTGGCATTAGGGTTAGGGTTATGGAGCTAGGGTTAGGGTTACGGTCGTATTTTGACCGATTGACTCGAAATTCGTCACGAATGTGGTCCTCTACTCGCTGAAAGAGACACAGCAGTCCCCATCGGATTCCGGTGAAATTTGTATTTTTGGTGAATATTTTAAAGAAAAAAGTGGCCCATTTTTTCAATAGCTTCCAGGTCTTTGGACCGATTGACTCGAAATCGCTCCCAAATGTGCTCCTATACTGGCTGAACGAGACACAGCAGTCCCGCTCGGATTCCGGTGAAATTTGTATTTTTGGTGAATATTTTAAAGAAAAAAGTGGCCCATTTTTTCAATAGCTTCCAGGTCTTTGGACCGATTGACTCGAAATCGCTCCCAAATGTGCTCCTATACTGGCTGAACGAGACACAGCAGTCCCCATCGGATTCCGGTGAAATTTGTATTTTTGGTGAATATTTTAAAGAAAAAAGTGGCCCATTTTTTCAATAGCTTCCAGGTCTTTGGACCGATTGACTCGAAATCGCTCCCAAATGTGCTCCTATACTGGCTGAACGAGACACAGCAGTCCCCATCGGATTCCGGTGAAATTTGTATTTTTGGTGAATATTTTAAAGAAAAAAGTGGCCCATTTTTTCAATAGCTTCCAGGTCTTTGGACCGATTGACTCGAAATCGCTCCCAAATGTGCTCCTATACTGGCTGAACGAGACACAGCAGTCCCCATCGGATTCCGGTGAAATTTGTATTTTTGGTGAATATTTTAGTGAAAAGAGACAATGTTTCATGAGACTGCCTTAAGGCTGGCATTAGGGTTAGGGTTAGGGTTAGGGTTATGGAGCTAGGGTTAGGGTTACGGTCGTCTTTTGACCGATTGACTCGAAATTCGTCACGAATGTGGTCCTCTACTCGCTGAATGAGACACAGCAGTCCCCATCGGATTCCGGTGAAATTTGTATTTTTGGTGAATATGTTAGAGAAAAAAGTGGCCCATTTTTTCAATAGCTTCCAGGTCTTTGGACCGATTGACTCCAAATCGCTCCCAAATGTGCTCCTATACTGGCTGAACGAGACACAGCAGTCCCCATCGGATTCCGGTGAAATTTGTATTTTTGGTGAATATTTTAGAGAAAAAAGTGGCCCATTTTTTCAATAGCTTCCAGGTCTTTGGACCGATTGACTCCAAATCGCTGCCAAATGTGCTCCTATACTGGCTGAACGAGACACAGCAGTCCCCATCGGATTCCGGTGAAATTTGTATTTTTGGTGAATATTTTAGTGAAAAGAGACAATGTTTCATGAGACTGCCTTAAGGCTGGCATTAGGGTTAGGGTTAGGGTTATGGAGCTAGGGTTAGGGTTACGGTCGTCTTTTGACCGATTGACTCGAGATTTCGTCACGAATGTGGTCCTCTACTCGCTGAATGAGACACAGCAGTCCCCATCGGATTCCGGTGAAATTTGTATTTTTGGTGAATATGTTAGAGAAAAAAGTGGCCCATTTTTTCAATAGCTTCCAGGTCTTTGGACCGATTGACTCCAAATCGCTCCCAAATGTGCTCCTATACTGGCTGAACGAGACACAGCAGTCCCCATCGGATTCCGGTGAAATTTGTATTTTTGGTGAATATTTTAGTGAAAAGAGACAATGTTTCATGAGACTGCCTTAAGGCTGGCATTAGGGTTAGGGTTAGGGTTAGGGTTACGGTCGTCTTTTGACCGATTGACTCGAAATTCGTCACGAATGTGGTCCTCTACTCGCTGAATGAGACACAGCAGTCCCCATCGGATTCCGGTGAAATTTGTATTTTTGGTGAATATTTTAAAGAAAAAAGTGGCCCATTTTTTCAATAGCTTCCAGGTCTTTGGACCGATTGACTCCAAATCGCTCCCAAATGTGCTCCTATACTGGCTGAACGAGACACAGCAGTCCCCATCGGATTCCGGTGAAATTTGTATTTTTGGTGAATATTTTAGAGAAAAAAGTGGCCCATTTTTTCAATAGCTTCCAGGTCTTTGGACCGATTGACTCCAAATCGCTGCCAAATGTGCTCCTATACTGGCTGAACGAGACACAGCAGTCCCCATCGGATTCCGGTGAAATTTGTATTTTTGGTGAATATTTTAGTGAAAAGAGACAATGTTTCATGAGACTGCCTTAAGGCTGGCATTAGGGTTAGGGTTAGGGTTAGGGTTATGGAGCTAGGGTTAGGGTTACGGTCGTCTTTTGACCGATTGACTCGAAATTCGTCACGAATGTGGTCCTCTACTCGCTGAATGAGACACAGCAGTCCCCATCGGATTCCGGTGAAATTTGTATTTTTGGTGAATATTTTAAAGAAAAAAGTGGCCCATTTTTTCAATAGCTTCCAGGTCTTTGGACCGATTGACTCGAAATCGCTCCCAAATGTGCTCCTATACTGGCTGAACGAGACACAGCAGTCCCCATCGGATTCCGGTGAAATTTGTATTTTTGGTGAATATTTTAGAGAAAAAAGTGGCCCATTTTTTCAATAGCTTCCAGGTCTTTGGACCGATTGACTCGAAATCGCTGCCAAATGTGCTCCTATACTGGCTGAACGAGACACAGCAGTCCCCATCGGATTCCGGTGAAATTTGTATTTTTGGTGAATATTTTAGTGAAAAGAGACAATGTTTCATGAGACTGCCTTAAGGCTGGCATTAGGGTTAGGGTTAGGGTTAGGGTTATGGAGCTAGGGTTAGGGTTACGGTCGTCTTTTGACCGATTGACTCGAAATTCGTCACGAATGTGGTCCTCTACTCGCTGAATGAGACACAGCAGTCCCCATCGGATTCCGGTGAAATTTGTATTTTTGGTGAATATTTTAAAGAAAAAAGTGGCCCATTTTTTCAATAGCTTCCAGGTCTTTGGACCGATTGACTCGAAATCGCTCCCAAATGTGCTCCTATACTGGCTGAACGAGACACAGCAGTCCCCATCGGATTCCGGTGAAATTTGTATTTTTGGTGAATATTTTAGTGAAAAGAGACAATGTTTCATGAGACTGCCTTAAGGCTGGCATTAGGGTTAGGGTTAGGGTTAGGGTTATGGAGCTAGGGTTAGGGTTACGATCGTCTTTTGACCGATTGACTCGAAATTCGTCACGAATGTGGTCCTCTACTCGCTGAATGAGACACAGCAGTCCCCATCGGATTCCGGTGAAATTTGTATTTTTGGTGAATATTTTAAAGAAAAAAGTGGCCCATTTTTTCAATAGCTTCCAGGTCTTTGGACCGATTGACTCCAAATCGCTCCCAAATGTGCTCCTATACTGGCTGAACGAGACACAGCAGTCCCCATCGGATTCCGGTGAAATTTGTATTTTTGGTGAATATTTTAGTGAAAAGAGACAATGTTTCATGAGACTGCCTTAAGGCTGGCATTAGGGTTAAGGTTAGGGTTAGGGTTATGGAGCTAGGGTTAGGGTTACGGTCGTCTTTTGACCGATTGACTCGAAATTCGTCACGAATGTGGTCCTCTACTCGCTGAAAGAGACACAGCAGTCCCCATCAGATTCCGGTGAAATTTGTATTTTTGGTGAATATTTTAAAGAAAAAAGTGGCCCATTTTTTCAATAGCTTCCAGGTCTTTGGACCGATTGACTCGAAATCGTACCCAAATGTGCTCCTATACTGGCTGAACGAGACACAGCAGTCCCCATCGGATTCCGGTGAAATTTGTATTTTTGGTGAATATTTTAGTGAAAAGAGACAATGTTTCATGAGACTGCCTTAAGGCTGGCATTAGGGTTAGGGTTAGGGTTAGGGTTATGGAGCTAGGGTTAGGGTTACGGTCGTCTTTTGACCGATTGACTCGAAATTCGTCACGAATGTGGTCCTCTACTCGCTGAATGAGACGCAGCAGTCCCCATCGGATTCCGGTGAAATTTGTATTTTTGGTGAATATTTTAGAGAAAAAAGTGGCCCATTTTTTCAATAGCTTCCAGGTCTTTGGACCGATTGACTCGAAATCGTACCCAAATGTGCTCCTATACTGGCTGAACGAGACACAGCAGTCCCCATCGGATTCCGGTGAAATTTGTATTTTTGGTGAATATTTTAGTGAAAAGAGACAATGTTTCATGAGACTGCCTTAAGGCTGGCATTAGGGTTAGGGTTAGGGTTAGGGTTATGGAGCTAGGGTTAGGGTTACGGTCGTCTTTTGACCGATTGACTCGAAATTCGTCACGAATGTGGTCCTCTACTCGCTGAATGAGACACAGCAGTCCCCATCGGATTCCGGTGAAATTTGTATTTTTGGTGAATATTTTAGAGAAAAAAGTGGCCCATTTTTTCAATAGCTTCCAGGTCTTTGGACCGATTGACTCCAAATCGCTCCCAAATGTGCTCCTATACTGGCTGAACGAGACACAGCAGTCCCCATCAGATTCCGGTGAAATTTGTATTTTTGGTGAATATTTTAGTGAAAAGAGACAATGTTTCATGAGACTGCCTTAAGGCTGGCATTAGGGTTAGGGTTAGGGTTAGGGTTAGGGTTATGGAGCTAGGGTTAGGGTTACGGTCGTCTTTTGACCGATTGACTCGAAATTCGTCACGAATGTGGTCCTCTACTCGCTGAATGAGACACAGCAGTCCCCATCGGATTCCGGTGAAATTTGTATTTTTGGTGAATATTTTAAAGAAAAAAGTGGCCCATTTTTTCAATAACTTCCAGGTCTTTGGACCGATTGACTCGAAATCGTACCCAAATGTGCTCCTATACTGGCTGAACGAGACACAGCAGTCCCCATCGGATTCCGGTGAAATTTGTATTTTTGGTGAATATTTTAGTGAAAAGAGACAATGTTTCATGAGACTGCCTTAAGGCTGGCATTAGGGTTAGGGTTATGGAGCTAGGGTTAGGGTTACGGTCGTATTTTGACCGATTGACTCGAAATCGCTCCCAAATGTGCTCCTATACTGGCTGAACGAGACACAGCAGTCCCCATCGGATTCCGGTGAAATTTGTATTTTTGGTGAATATTTTAAAGAAAAAAGTGGCCCATTTTTTCAATAGCTTCCAGGTCTTTGGACCGATTGACTCGAAATCGCTCCCAAATGTGCTCCTATACTGGCTGAACGAGACACAGCAGTCCCCATCGGATTCCGGTGAAATTTGTATTTTTGGTGAATATTTTAGTGAAAAGAGACAATGTTTCATGAGACTGCCTTAAGGCTGGCATTAGGGTTTGGGTTAGGGTTAGGGTTATGGAGCTAGGGTTAGGGTTACGGTCGTCTTTTGACCGATTGACTCGAAATTCGTCACGAATGTGGTCCTCTACTCGCTGAATGAGACACAGCAGTCCCCATCGGATTCCGGTGAAATTTGTATTTTTGGTGAATATGTTAGAGAAAAAAGTGGCCCATTTTTTCAATAGCTTCCAGGTCTTTGGACCGATTGACTCGAAATCGCTCCCAAATGTGCTCCTATACTGGCTGAACGAGACACAGCAGTCCCCATCGGATTCCGGTGAAATTTGTATTTTTGGTGAATATTTTAGAGAAAAAAGTGGCCCATTTTTTCAATAGCTTCCAGGTCTTTGGACCGATTGACTCGAAATCGCTGCCAAATGTGCTCCTATACTGGCTGAACGAGACACAGCAGTCCCCATCGGATTCCGGTGAAATTTGTATTTTTGGTGAATATTTTAGTGAAAAGAGACAATGTTTCATGAGACTGCCTTAAGGCTGGCATTAGGGTTAGGGTTAGGGTTATGGAGCTAGGGTTAGGGTTACGGTCGTCTTTTGACCGATTGACTCGAGATTTCGTCACGAATGTGGTCCTCTACTCGCTGAATGAGACACAGCAGTCCCCATCGGATTCCGGTGAAATTTGTATTTTTGGTGAATATGTTAGAGAAAAAAGTGGCCCATTTTTTCAATAGCTTCCAGGTCTTTGGACCGATTGACTCGAAATCGCTCCCAAATGTGCTCCTATACTGGCTGAACGAGACACAGCAGTCCCCATCGGATTCCGGTGAAATTTGTATTTTTGGTGAATATTTTAGAGAAAAAAGTGGCCCATTTTTTCAATAGCTTCCAGGTCTTTGGACCGATTGACTCCAAATCGCTGCCAAATGTGCTCCTATACTGGCTGAACGAGACACAGCAGTCCCCATCGGATTCCGGTGAAATTTGTATTTTTGGTGAATATTTTAGTGAAAAGAGACAATGTTTCATGAGACTGCCTTAAGGCTGGCATTAGGGTTAGGGTTAGGGTTAGGGTTATGGAGCTAGGGTTAGGGTTACGGTCGTCTTTTGACCGATTGACTCGAAATTCGTCACGAATGTGGTCCTCTACTCGCTGAATGAGACACAGCAGTCCCCATCGGATTCCGGTGAAATTTGTATTTTTGGTGAATATTTTAAAGAAAAAAGTGGCCCATTTTTTCAATAGCTTCCAGGTCTTTGGACCGATTGACTCGAAATCGCTCCCAAATGTGCTCCTATACTGGCTGAACGAGACACAGCAGTCCCCATCGGATTCCGGTGAAATTTGTATTTTTGGTGAATATTTTAGAGAAAAAAGTGGCCCATTTTTTCAATAGCTTCCAGGTCTTTGGACCGATTGACTCCAAATCGCTGCCAAATGTGCTCCTATACTGGCTGAACGAGACACAGCAGTCCCCATCGGATTCCGGTGAAATTTGTATTTTTGGTGAATATTTTAGTGAAAAGAGACAATGTTTCATGAGACTGCCTTAAGGCTGGCATTAGGGTTAGGGTTAGGGTTAGGGTTATGGAGCTAGGGTTAGGGTTACGGTCGTCTTTTGACCGATTGACTCGAAATTCGTCACGAATGTGGTCCTCTACTCGCTGAATGAGACACAGCAGTCCCCATCGGATTCCGGTGAAATTTGTATTTTTGGTGAATATTTTAAAGAAAAAAGTGGCCCATTTTTTCAATAGCTTCCAGGTCTTTGGACCGATTGACTCGAAATCGCTCCCAAATGTGCTCCTATACTGGCTGAACGAGACACAGCAGTCCCCATCGGATTCCGGTGAAATTTGTATTTTTGGTGAATATTTTAGTGAAAAGAGACAATGTTTCATGAGACTGCCTTAAGGCTGGCATTAGGGTTAGGGTTAGGGTTAGGGTTATGGAGCTAGGGTTAGGGTTACGATCGTCTTTTGACCGATTGACTCGAAATTCGTCACGAATGTGGTCCTCTACTCGCTGAATGAGACACAGCAGTCCCCATCGGATTCCGGTGAAATTTGTATTTTTGGTGAATATTTTAAAGAAAAAAGTGGCCCATTTTTTCAATAGCTTCCAGGTCTTTGGACCGATTGACTCCAAATCGCTCCCAAATGTGCTCCTATACTGGCTGAACGAGACACAGCAGTCCCCATCGGATTCCGGTGAAATTTGTATTTTTGGTGAATATTTTAGTGAAAAGAGACAATGTTTCATGAGACTGCCTTAAGGCTGGCATTAGGGTTAAGGTTAGGGTTAGGGTTATGGAGCTAGGGTTAGGGTTACGGTCGTCTTTTGACCGATTGACTCGAAATTCGTCACGAATGTGGTCCTCTACTCGCTGAAAGAGACACAGCAGTCCCCATCAGATTCCGGTGAAATTTGTATTTTTGGTGAATATTTTAAAGAAAAAAGTGGCCCATTTTTTCAATAGCTTCCAGGTCTTTGGACCGATTGACTCGAAATCGTACCCAAATGTGCTCCTATACTGGCTGAACGAGACACAGCAGTCCCCATCGGATTCCGGTGAAATTTGTATTTTTGGTGAATATTTTAGTGAAAAGAGACAATGTTTCATGAGACTGCCTTAAGGCTGGCATTAGGGTTAGGGTTAGGGTTAGGGTTATGGAGCTAGGGTTAGGGTTACGGTCGTCTTTTGACCGATTGACTCGAAATTCGTCACGAATGTGGTCCTCTACTCGCTGAATGAGACACAGCAGTCCCCATCGGATTCCGGTGAAATTTGTATTTTTGGTGAATATTTTAGAGAAAAAAGTGGCCCATTTTTTCAATAGCTTCCAGGTCTTTGGACCGATTGACTCCAAATCGCTCCCAAATGTGCTCCTATACTGGCTGAACGAGACACAGCAGTCCCCATCAGATTCCGGTGAAATTTGTATTTTTGGTGAATATTTTAGTGAAAAGAGACAATGTTTCATGAGACTGCCTTAAGGCTGGCATTAGGGTTAGGGTTAGGGTTAGGGTTAGGGTTATGGAGCTAGGGTTAGGGTTACGGTCGTCTTTTGACCGATTGACTCGAAATTCGTCACGAATGTGGTCCTCTACTCGCTGAATGAGACACAGCAGTCCCCATCGGATTCCGGTGAAATTTGTATTTTTGGTGAATATTTTAAAGAAAAAAGTGGCCCATTTTTTCAATAACTTCCAGGTCTTTGGACCGATTGACTCGAAATCGTACCCAAATGTGCTCCTATACTGGCTGAACGAGACACAGCAGTCCCCATCGGATTCCGGTGAAATTTGTATTTTTGGTGAATATTTTAGTGAAAAGAGACAATGTTTCATGAGACTGCCTTAAGGCTGGCATTAGGGTTAGGGTTATGGAGCTAGGGTTAGGGT
Organism: Pagrus major; assembly: GCF_040436345.1. Classification (NCBI taxonomy): domain Eukaryota; kingdom Metazoa; phylum Chordata; class Actinopteri; order Spariformes; family Sparidae; genus Pagrus; species Pagrus major. The sequence continues at coordinate 12,876,940 of NC_133222.1, read as the reverse complement.
TACGGTCGTATTTTGACCGATTGACTCGAAATCGCTCCCAAATGTGCTCCTATACTGGCTGAACGAGACACAGCAGTCCCCATCGGATTCCGGTGAAATTTGTATTTTTGGTGAATATTTTAAAGAAAAAAGTGGCCCATTTTTTCAATAGCTTCCAGGTCTTTGGACCGATTGACTCGAAATCGCTCCCAAATGTGCTCCTATACTGGCTGAACGAGACACAGCAGTCCCCATCGGATTCCGGTGAAATTTGTGTTTTTGGTGAATATTTTAGTGAAAAGAGACAATGTTTCATGAGACTGCCTTAAGGCTGGCATTAGGGTTAGGGTTAGGGTTAGGGTTATGGAGCTAGGGTTAGGGTTACGGTCGTCTTTTGACCGATTGACTCGAAATTCGTCACGAATGTGGTCCTCTACTCGCTGAATGAGACACAGCAGTCCCCATCGGATTCCGGTGAAATTTGTATTTTTGGTGAATATGTTAGAGAAAAAAGTGGCCCATTTTTTCAATAGCTTCCAGGTCTTTGGACCGATTGACTCCAAATCGCTCCCAAATGTGCTCCTATACTGGCTGAACGAGACACAGCAGTCCCCATCGGATTCCGGTGAAATTTGTATTTTTGGTGAATATTTTAGAGAAAAAAGTGGCCCATTTTTTCAATAGCTTCCAGGTCTTTGGACCGATTGACTCCAAATCGCTGCCAAATGTGCTCCTATACTGGCTGAACGAGACACAGCAGTCCCCATCGGATTCCGGTGAAATTTGTATTTTTGGTGAATATTTTAGTGAAAAGAGACATTGTTTCATGAGACTGCCTTAAGGCTGGCATTAGGGTTAGGGTTAGGGTTATGGAGCTAGGGTTAGGGTTACGGTCGTCTTTTGACCGATTGACTCGAGATTTCGTCACGAATGTGGTCCTCTACTCGCTGAATGAGACACAGCAGTCCCCATCGGATTCCGGTGAAAGTTGTATTTTTGGTGAATATGTTAGAGAAAAAAGTGGCCCATTTTTTCAATAGCTTCCAGGTCTTTGGACCGATTGACTCCAAATCGCTCCCAAATGTGCTCCTATACTGGCTGAACGAGACACAGCAGTCCCCATCGGATTCCGGTGAAATTTGTATTTTTGGTGAATATTTTAGAGAAAAAAGTGGCCCATTTTTTCAATAGCTTCCAGGTCTTTGGACCGATTGACTCCAAATCGCTGCCAAATGTGCTCCTATACTGGCTGAACGAGACACAGCAGTCCCCATCGGATTCCGGTGAAATTTGTATTTTTGGTGAATATTTTAGTGAAAAGAGACAATGTTTCATGAGACTGCCTTAAGGCTGGCATTAGGGTTAGGGTTAGGGTTAGGGTTATGGAGCTAGGGTTAGGGTTACGGTCGTCTTTTGACCGATTGACTCGAAATTCGTCACGAATGTGGTCCTCTACTCGCTGAATGAGACACAGCAGTCCCCATCGGATTCCGGTGAAATTTGTATTTTTGGTGAATATTTTAAAGAAAAAAGTGGCCCATTTTTTCAATAGCTTCCAGGTCTTTGGACCGATTGACTCGAAATCGCTCCCAAATGTGCTCCTATACTGGCTGAACGAGACACAGCAGTCCCCATCGGATTCCGGTGAAATTTGTATTTTTGGTGAATATTTTAGAGAAAAAAGTGGCCCATTTTTTCAATAGCTTCCAGGTCTTTGGACCGATTGACTCGAAATCGCTGCCAAATGTGCTCCTATACTGGCTGAACGAGACACAGCAGTCCCCATCGGATTCCGGTGAAATTTGTATTTTTGGTGAATATTTTAGTGAAAAGAGACAATGTTTCATGAGACTGCCTTAAGGCTGGCATTAGGGTTAGGGTTAGGGTTATGGAGCTAGGGTTAGGGTTACGGTCGTCTTTTGACCGATTGACTCGAAATTCGTCACGAATGTGGTCCTCTACTCGCTGAATGAGACACAGCAGTCCCCATCGGATTCCGGTGAAATTTGTATTTTTGGTGAATATTTTAAAGAAAAAAGTGGCCCATTTTTTCAATAGCTTCCAGGTCTTTGGACCGATTGACTCGAAATCGCTCCCAAATGTGCTCCTATACTGGCTGAACGAGACACAGCAGTCCCCATCGGATTCCGGTGAAATTTGTATTTTTGGTGAATATTTTAGAGAAAAAAGTGGCCCATTTTTTCAATAGCTTCCAGGTCTTTGGACCGATTGACTCCAAATCGCTGCCAAATGTGCTCCTATACTGGCTGAACGAGACACAGCAGTCCCCATCGGATTCCGGTGAAATTTGTATTTTTGGTGAATATTTTAGTGAAAAGAGACAATGTTTCATGAGACTGCCTTAAGGCTGGCATTAGGGTTAGGGTTAGGGTTAGGGTTATGGAGCTAGGGTTAGGGTTACGGTCGTCTTTTGACCGATTGACTCGAAATTCGTCACGAATGTGGTCCTCTACTCGCTGAATGAGACACAGCAGTCCCCATTGGATTCCGGTGAAATTTGTATTTTTGGTGAATATTTTAAAGAAAAAAGTGGCCCATTTTTTCAATAGCTTCCAGGTCTTTGGACCGATTGACTCGAAATCGCTCCCAAATGTGCTCCTATACTGGCTGAACGAGACACAGCAGTCCCCATCGGATTCCGGTGAAATTTGTATTTTTGGTGAATATTTTAGAGAAAAAAGTGGCCCATTTTTTCAATAGCTTCCAGGTCTTTGGACCGATTGACTCGAAATCGTACCCAAATGTGCTCCTATACTGGCTGAACGAGACACAGCAGTCCCCATCGGATTCCGGTGAAATTTGTATTTTTGGTGAATATTTTAGTGAAAAGAGACAATGTTTCATGAGACTGCCTTAAGGCTGGCATTAGGGTTAGGGTTAGGGTTAGGGTTATGGAGCTAGGGTTAGGGTTACGGTCGTCTTTTGACCGATTGACTCGAAATTCGTCACGAATGTGGTCCTCTACTCGCTGAATGAGACACAGCAGTCCCCATCGGATTCCGGTGAAATTTGTATTTTTGGTGAATATTTTAGAGAAAAAAGTGGCCCATTTTTTCAATAGCTTCCAGGTCTTTGGACCGATTGACTCCAAATCGCTCCCAAATGTGCTCCTATACTGGCTGAACGAGACACAGCAGTCCCCATCAGATTCCGGTGAAATTTGTATTTTTGGTGAATATTTTAGTGAAAAGAGACAATGTTTCATGAGACTGCCTTAAGGCTGGCATTAGGGTTAGGGTTAGGGTTAGGGTTATGGAGCTAGGGTTAGGGTTACGGTCGTCTTTTGACCGATTGACTCGAAATTCGTCACGAATGTGGTCCTCTACTCGCTGAATGAGACACAGCAGTCCCCATCGGATTCCGGTGAAATTTGTATTTTTGGTGAATATTTTAAAGAAAAAAGTGGCCCATTTTTTCAATAACTTCCAGGTCTTTGGACCGATTGACTCGAAATCGTACCCAAATGTGCTCCTATACTGGCTGAACGAGACACAGCAGTCCCCATCGGATTCCGGTGAAATTTGTATTTTTGGTGAATATTTTAGTGAAAAGAGACAATGTTTCATGAGACTGCCTTAAGGCTGGCATTAGGGTTAGGGTTATGGAGCTAGGGTTAGGGTTACGGTCGTATTTTGACCGATTGACTCGAAATCGCTCCCAAATGTGCTCCTATACTGGCTGAACGAGACACAGCAGTCCCCATCGGATTCCGGTGAAATTTGTATTTTTGGTGAATATTTTAAAGAAAAAAGTGGCCCATTTTTTCAATAGCTTCCAGGTCTTTGGACCGATTGACTCGAAATCGCTCCCAAATGTGCTCCTATACTGGCTGAACGAGACACAGCAGTCCCCATCGGATTCCGGTGAAATTTGTATTTTTGGTGAATATTTTAGTGAAAAGAGACAATGTTTCATGAGACTGCCTTAAGGCTGGCATTAGGGTTTGGGTTAGGGTTAGGGTTATGGAGCTAGGGTTAGGGTTACGGTCGTCTTTTGACCGATTGACTCGAAATTCGTCACGAATGTGGTCCTCTACTCGCTGAATGAGACACAGCAGTCCCCATCGGATTCCGGTGAAATTTGTATTTTTGGTGAATATGTTAGAGAAAAAAGTGGCCCATTTTTTCAATAGCTTCCAGGTCTTTGGACCGATTGACTCCAAATCGCTCCCAAATGTGCTCCTATACTGGCTGAACGAGACACAGCAGTCCCCATCGGATTCCGGTGAAATTTGTATTTTTGGTGAATATTTTAGAGAAAAAAGTGGCCCATTTTTTCAATAGCTTCCAGGTCTTTGGACCGATTGACTCCAAATCGCTGCCAAATGTGCTCCTATACTGGCTGAACGAGACACAGCAGTCCCCATCGGATTCCGGTGAAATTTGTATTTTTGGTGAATATTTTAGTGAAAAGAGACAATGTTTCATGAGACTGCCTTAAGGCTGGCATTAGGGTTAGGGTTAGGGTTATGGAGCTAGGGTTAGGGTTACGGTCGTCTTTTGACCGATTGACTCGAGATTTCGTCACGAATGTGGTCCTCTACTCGCTGAATGAGACACAGCAGTCCCCATCGGATTCCGGTGAAATTTGTATTTTTGGTGAATATGTTAGAGAAAAAAGTGGCCCATTTTTTCAATAGCTTCCAGGTCTTTGGACCGATTGACTCGAAATCGCTCCCAAATGTGCTCCTATACTGGCTGAACGAGACACAGCAGTCCCCATCGGATTCCGGTGAAATTTGTATTTTTGGTGAATATTTTAGAGAAAAAAGTGGCCCATTTTTTCAATAGCTTCCAGGTCTTTGGACCGATTGACTCCAAATCGCTGCCAAATGTGCTCCTATACTGGCTGAACGAGACACAGCAGTCCCCATCGGATTCCGGTGAAATTTGTATTTTTGGTGAATATTTTAGTGAAAAGAGACAATGTTTCATGAGACTGCCTTAAGGCTGGCATTAGGGTTAGGGTTAGGGTTAGGGTTATGGAGCTAGGGTTAGGGTTACGGTCGTCTTTTGACCGATTGACTCGAAATTCGTCACGAATGTGGTCCTCTACTCGCTGAATGAGACACAGCAGTCCCCATCGGATTCCGGTGAAATTTGTATTTTTGGTGAATATTTTAAAGAAAAAAGTGGCCCATTTTTTCAATAGCTTCCAGGTCTTTGGACCGATTGACTCGAAATCGCTCCCAAATGTGCTCCTATACTGGCTGAACGAGACACAGCAGTCCCCATCGGATTCCGGTGAAATTTGTATTTTTGGTGAATATTTTAGAGAAAAAAGTGGCCCATTTTTTCAATAGCTTCCAGGTCTTTGGACCGATTGACTCCAAATCGCTGCCAAATGTGCTCCTATACTGGCTGAACGAGACACAGCAGTCCCCATCGGATTCCGGTGAAATTTGTATTTTTGGTGAATATTTTAGTGAAAAGAGACAATGTTTCATGAGACTGCCTTAAGGCTGGCATTAGGGTTAGGGTTAGGGTTAGGGTTATGGAGCTAGGGTTAGGGTTACGGTCGTCTTTTGACCGATTGACTCGAAATTCGTCACGAATGTGGTCCTCTACTCGCTGAATGAGACACAGCAGTCCCCATCGGATTCCGGTGAAATTTGTATTTTTGGTGAATATTTTAAAGAAAAAAGTGGCCCATTTTTTCAATAGCTTCCAGGTCTTTGGACCGATTGACTCGAAATCGCTCCCAAATGTGCTCCTATACTGGCTGAACGAGACACAGCAGTCCCCATCGGATTCCGGTGAAATTTGTATTTTTGGTGAATATTTTAGTGAAAAGAGACAATGTTTCATGAGACTGCCTTAAGGCTGGCATTAGGGTTAGGGTTAGGGTTAGGGTTATGGAGCTAGGGTTAGGGTTACGATCGTCTTTTGACCGATTGACTCGAAATTCGTCACGAATGTGGTCCTCTACTCGCTGAATGAGACACAGCAGTCCCCATCGGATTCCGGTGAAATTTGTATTTTTGGTGAATATTTTAAAGAAAAAAGTGGCCCATTTTTTCAATAGCTTCCAGGTCTTTGGACCGATTGACTCCAAATCGCTCCCAAATGTGCTCCTATACTGGCTGAACGAGACACAGCAGTCCCCATCGGATTCCGGTGAAATTTGTATTTTTGGTGAATATTTTAGTGAAAAGAGACAATGTTTCATGAGACTGCCTTAAGGCTGGCATTAGGGTTAAGGTTAGGGTTAGGGTTATGGAGCTAGGGTTAGGGTTACGGTCGTCTTTTGACCGATTGACTCGAAATTCGTCACGAATGTGGTCCTCTACTCGCTGAAAGAGACACAGCAGTCCCCATCAGATTCCGGTGAAATTTGTATTTTTGGTGAATATTTTAAAGAAAAAAGTGGCCCATTTTTTCAATAGCTTCCAGGTCTTTGGACCGATTGACTCGAAATCGTACCCAAATGTGCTCCTATACTGGCTGAACGAGACACAGCAGTCCCCATCGGATTCCGGTGAAATTTGTATTTTTGGTGAATATTTTAGTGAAAAGAGACAATGTTTCATGAGACTGCCTTAAGGCTGGCATTAGGGTTAGGGTTAGGGTTAGGGTTATGGAGCTAGGGTTAGGGTTACGGTCGTCTTTTGACCGATTGACTCGAAATTCGTCACGAATGTGGTCCTCTACTCGCTGAATGAGACACAGCAGTCCCCATCGGATTCCGGTGAAATTTGTATTTTTGGTGAATATTTTAGAGAAAAAAGTGGCCCATTTTTTCAATAGCTTCCAGGTCTTTGGACCGATTGACTCCAAATCGCTCCCAAATGTGCTCCTATACTGGCTGAACGAGACACAGCAGTCCCCATCAGATTCCGGTGAAATTTGTATTTTTGGTGAATATTTTAGTGAAAAGAGACAATGTTTCATGAGACTGCCTTAAGGCTGGCATTAGGGTTAGGGTTAGGGTTAGGGTTAGGGTTATGGAGCTAGGGTTAGGGTTACGGTCGTCTTTTGACCGATTGACTCGAAATTCGTCACGAATGTGGTCCTCTACTCGCTGAATGAGACACAGCAGTCCCCATCGGATTCCGGTGAAATTTGTATTTTTGGTGAATATTTTAAAGAAAAAAGTGGCCCATTTTTTCAATAACTTCCAGGTCTTTGGACCGATTGACTCGAAATCGTACCCAAATGTGCTCCTATACTGGCTGAACGAGACACAGCAGTCCCCATCGGATTCCGGTGAAATTTGTATTTTTGGTGAATATTTTAGTGAAAAGAGACAATGTTTCATGAGACTGCCTTAAGGCTGGCATTAGGGTTAGGGTTATGGAGCTAGGGTTAGGGTTACGGTCGTATTTTGACCGATTGACTCGAAATCGCTCCCAAATGTGCTCCTATACTGGCTGAACGAGACACAGCAGTCCCCATCGGATTCCGGTGAAATTTGTATTTTTGGTGAATATTTTAAAGAAAAAAGTGGCCCATTTTTTCAATAGCTTCCAGGTCTTTGGACCGATTGACTCGAAATCGCTCCCAAATGTGCTCCTATACTGGCTGAACGAGACACAGCAGTCCCCATCGGATTCCGGTGAAATTTGTATTTTTGGTGAATATTTTAGTGAAAAGAGACAATGTTTCATGAGACTGCCTTAAGGCTGGCATTAGGGTTTGGGTTAGGGTTAGGGTTATGGAGCTAGGGTTAGGGTTACGGTCGTCTTTTGACCGATTGACTCGAAATTCGTCACGAATGTGGTCCTCTACTCGCTGAATGAGACACAGCAGTCCCCATCGGATTCCGGTGAAATTTGTATTTTTGGTGAATATGTTAGAGAAAAAAGTGGCCCATTTTTTCAATAGCTTCCAGGTCTTTGGACCGATTGACTCCAAATCGCTCCCAAATGTGCTCCTATACTGGCTGAACGAGACACAGCAGTCCCCATCGGATTCCGGTGAAATTTGTATTTTTGGTGAATATTTTAGAGAAAAAAGTGGCCCATTTTTTCAATAGCTTCCAGGTCTTTGGACCGATTGACTCCAAATCGCTGCCAAATGTGCTCCTATACTGGCTGAACGAGACACAGCAGTCCCCATCGGATTCCGGTGAAATTTGTATTTTTGGTGAATATTTTAGTGAAAAGAGACATTGTTTCATGAGACTGCCTTAAGGCTGGCATTAGGGTTAGGGTTAGGGTTATGGAGCTAGGGTTAGGGTTACGGTCGTCTTTTGACCGATTGACTCGAGATTTCGTCACGAATGTGGTCCTCTACTCGCTGAATGAGACACAGCAGTCCCCATCGGATTCCGGTGAAAGTTGTATTTTTGGTGAATATGTTAGAGAAAAAAGTGGCCCATTTTTTCAATAGCTTCCAGGTCTTTGGACCGATTGACTCCAAATCGCTCCCAAATGTGCTCCTATACTGGCTGAACGAGACACAGCAGTCCCCATCGGATTCCGGTGAAATTTGTATTTTTGGTGAATATTTTAGAGAAAAAAGTGGCCCATTTTTTCAATAGCTTCCAGGTCTTTGGACCGATTGACTCCAAATCGCTGCCAAATGTGCTCCTATACTGGCTGAACGAGACACAGCAGTCCCCATCGGATTCCGGTGAAATTTGTATTTTTGGTGAATATTTTAGTGAAAAGAGACAATGTTTCATGAGACTGCCTTAAGGCTGGCATTAGGGTTAGGGTTAGGGTTAGGGTTATGGAGCTAGGGTTAGGGTTACGGTCGTCTTTTGACCGATTGACTCGAAATTCGTCACGAATGTGGTCCTCTACTCGCTGAATGAGACACAGCAGTCCCCATCGGATTCCGGTGAAATTTGTATTTTTGGTGAATATTTTAAAGAAAAAAGTGGCCCATTTTTTCAATAGCTTCCAGGTCTTTGGACCGATTGACTCGAAATCGCTCCCAAATGTGCTCCTATACTGGCTGAACGAGACACAGCAGTCCCCATCGGATTCCGGTGAAATTTGTATTTTTGGTGAATATTTTAGAGAAAAAAGTGGCCCATTTTTTCAATAGCTTCCAGGTCTTTGGACCGATTGACTCGAAATCGCTGCCAAATGTGCTCCTATACTGGCTGAACGAGACACAGCAGTCCCCATCGGATTCCGGTGAAATTTGTATTTTTGGTGAATATTTTAGTGAAAAGAGACAATGTTTCATGAGACTGCCTTAAGGCTGGCATTAGGGTTAGGGTTAGGGTTATGGAGCTAGGGTTAGGGTTACGGTCGTCTTTTGACCGATTGACTCGAAATTCGTCACGAATGTGGTCCTCTACTCGCTGAATGAGACACAGCAGTCCCCATCGGATTCCGGTGAAATTTGTATTTTTGGTGAATATTTTAAAGAAAAAAGTGGCCCATTTTTTCAATAGCTTCCAGGTCTTTGGACCGATTGACTCGAAATCGCTCCCAAATGTGCTCCTATACTGGCTGAACGAGACACAGCAGTCCCCATCGGATTCCGGTGAAATTTGTATTTTTGGTGAATATTTTAGAGAAAAAAGTGGCCCATTTTTTCAATAGCTTCCAGGTCTTTGGACCGATTGACTCCAAATCGCTGCCAAATGTGCTCCTATACTGGCTGAACGAGACACAGCAGTCCCCATCGGATTCCGGTGAAATTTGTATTTTTGGTGAATATTTTAGTGAAAAGAGACAATGTTTCATGAGACTGCCTTAAGGCTGGCATTAGGGTTAGGGTTAGGGTTAGGGTTATGGAGCTAGGGTTAGGGTTACGGTCGTCTTTTGACCGATTGACTCGAAATTCGTCACGAATGTGGTCCTCTACTCGCTGAATGAGACACAGCAGTCCCCATCGGATTCCGGTGAAATTTGTATTTTTGGTGAATATTTTAAAGAAAAAAGTGGCCCATTTTTTCAATAGCTTCCAGGTCTTTGGACCGATTGACTCGAAATCGCTCCCAAATGTGCTCCTATACTGGCTGAACGAGACACAGCAGTCCCCATCGGATTCCGGTGAAATTTGTATTTTTGGTGAATATTTTAGAGAAAAAAGTGGCCCATTTTTTCAATAGCTTCCAGGTCTTTGGACCGATTGACTCGAAATCGTACCCAAATGTGCTCCTATACTGGCTGAACGAGACACAGCAGTCCCCATCGGATTCCGGTGAAATTTGTATTTTTGGTGAATATTTTAGTGAAAAGAGACAATGTTTCATGAGACTGCCTTAAGGCTGGCATTAGGGTTAGGGTTAGGGTTAGGGTTATGGAGCTAGGGTTAGGGTTACGGTCGTCTTTTGACCGATTGACTCGAAATTCGTCACGAATGTGGTCCTCTACTCGCTGAATGAGACACAGCAGTCCCCATCGGATTCCGGTGAAATTTGTATTTTTGGTGAATATTTTAGAGAAAAAAGTGGCCCATTTTTTCAATAGCTTCCAGGTCTTTGGACCGATTGACTCCAAATCGCTCCCAAATGTGCTCCTATACTGGCTGAACGAGACACAGCAGTCCCCATCAGATTCCGGTGAAATTTGTATTTTTGGTGAATATTTTAGTGAAAAGAGACAATGTTTCATGAGACTGCCTTAAGGCTGGCATTAGGGTTAGGGTTAGGGTTAGGGTTATGGAGCTAGGGTTAGGGTTACGGTCGTCTTTTGACCGATTGACTCGAAATTCGTCACGAATGTGGTCCTCTACTCGCTGAATGAGACACAGCAGTCCCCATCGGATTCCGGTGAAATTTGTATTTTTGGTGAATATTTTAAAGAAAAAAGTGGCCCATTTTTTCAATAACTTCCAGGTCTTTGGACCGATTGACTCGAAATCGTACCCAAATGTGCTCCTATACTGGCTGAACGAGACACAGCAGTCCCCATCGGATTCCGGTGAAATTTGTATTTTTGGTGAATATTTTAGTGAAAAGAGACAATGTTTCATGAGACTGCCTTAAGGCTGGCATTAGGGTTAGGGTTATGGAGCTAGGGTTAGGGTTACGGTCGTATTTTGACCGATTGACTCGAAATCGCTCCCAAATGTGCTCCTATACTGGCTGAACGAGACACAGCAGTCCCCATCGGATTCCGGTGAAATTTGTATTTTTGGTGAATATTTTAAAGAAAAAAGTGGCCCATTTTTTCAATAGCTTCCAGGTCTTTGGACCGATTGACTCGAAATCGCTCCCAAATGTGCTCCTATACTGGCTGAACGAGACACAGCAGTCCCCATCGGATTCCGGTGAAATTTGTATTTTTGGTGAATATTTTAGTGAAAAGAGACAATGTTTCATGAGACTGCCTTAAGGCTGGCATTAGGGTTTGGGTTAGGGTTAGGGTTATGGAGCTAGGGTTAGGGTTACGGTCGTCTTTTGACCGATTGACTCGAAATTCGTCACGAATGTGGTCCTCTACTCGCTGAATGAGACACAGCAGTCCCCATCGGATTCCGGTGAAATTTGTATTTTTGGTGAATATGTTAGAGAAAAAAGTGGCCCATTTTTTCAATAGCTTCCAGGTCTTTGGACCGATTGACTCCAAATCGCTCCCAAATGTGCTCCTATACTGGCTGAACGAGACACAGCAGTCCCCATCGGATTCCGGTGAAATTTGTATTTTTGGTGAATATTTTAGAGAAAAAAGTGGCCCATTTTTTCAATAGCTTCCAGGTCTTTGGACCGATTGACTCCAAATCGCTGCCAAATGTGCTCCTATACTGGCTGAACGAGACACAGCAGTCCCCATCGGATTCCGGTGAAATTTGTATTTTTGGTGAATATTTTAGTGAAAAGAGACAATGTTTCATGAGACTGCCTTAAGGCTGGCATTAGGGTTAGGGTTAGGGTTATGGAGCTAGGGTTAGGGTTACGGTCGTCTTTTGACCGATTGACTCGAGATTTCGTCACGAATGTGGTCCTCTACTCGCTGAATGAGACACAGCAGTCCCCATCGGATTCCGGTGAAATTTGTATTTTTGGTGAATATGTTAGAGAAAAAAGTGGCCCATTTTTTCAATAGCTTCCAGGTCTTTGGACCGATTGACTCCAAATCGCTCCCAAATGTGCTCCTATACTGGCTGAACGAGACACAGCAGTCCCCATCGGATTCCGGTGAAATTTGTATTTTTGGTGAATATTTTAGAGAAAAAAGTGGCCCATTTTTTCAATAGCTTCCAGGTCTTTGGACCGATTGACTCCAAATCGCTGCCAAATGTGCTCCTATACTGGCTGAACGAGACACAGCAGTCCCCATCGGATTCCGGTGAAATTTGTATTTTTGGTGAATATTTTAGTGAAAAGAGACAATGTTTCATGAGACTGCCTTAAGGCTGGCATTAGGGTTAGGGTTAGGGTTAGGGTTATGGAGCTAGGGTTAGGGTTACGGTCGTCTTTTGACCGATTGACTCGAAATTCGTCACGAATGTGGTCCTCTACTCGCTGAATGAGACACAGCAGTCCCCATCGGATTCCGGTGAAATTTGTATTTTTGGTGAATATTTTAAAGAAAAAAGTGGCCCATTTTTTCAATAGCTTCCAGGTCTTTGGACCGATTGACTCGAAATCGCTCCCAAATGTGCTCCTATACTGGCTGAACGAGACACAGCAGTCCCCATCGGATTCCGGTGAAATTTGTATTTTTGGTGAATATTTTAGTGAAAAGAGACAATGTTTCATGAGACTGCCTTAAGGCTGGCATTAGGGTTAGGGTTAGGGTTAGGGTTATGGAGCTAGGGTTAGGGTTACGGTCGTCTTTTGACCGATTGACTCGAAATTCGTCACGAATGTGGTCCTCTACTCGCTGAATGAGACACAGCAGTCCCCATCGGATTCCGGTGAAATTTGTATTTTTGGTGAATATTTTAGAGAAAAAAGTGGCCCATTTTTTCAATAGCTTCCAGGTCTTTGGACCGATTGACTCCAAATCGCTCCCAAATGTGCTCCTATACTGGCTGAACGAGACACAGCAGTCCCCATCGGATTCCGGTGAAATTTGTATTTTTGGTGAATATTTTAGAGAAAAAAGTGGCCCATTTTTTCAATAGCTTCCAGGTCTTTGGACCGATTGACTCGAAATCGCTGCCAAATGTGCTCCTATACTGGCTGAACGAGACACAGCAGTCCCCATCGGAATCCGGTGAAATTTGTATTTTTGGTGAATATTTTAGTGAAAAGAGACAATGTTTCATGAGACTGCCTTAAGGCTGGCATTAGGGTTAGGGTTAGGGTTAGGGTTATGGAGCTAGGGTTAGGGTTACGGTCGTCTTTTGACCGATTGACTCGAAATTCGTCACGAATGTGGTCCTCTACTCGCTGAATGAGATACAGCAGTCCCCATCGGATTCCGGTGAAATTTGTATTTTTGGTGAATATTTTAGAGAAAAAAGTGGCCCATTTTTTCAATAGCTTCCAGGTCTTTGGACCGATTGACTCCAAATCGCTCCCAAATGTGCTCCTATACTGGCTGAACAAGACACAGCAGTCCCCATCGGATTCCGGTGAAATTTGTATTTTTGGTGAATATTTTAGTGAAAAGAGACAATGTTTCATGAGACTGCCTTAAGGCTGGCATTAGGGTTAGGGTTAGGGTTAGGGTTAGGGTTATGGAGCTAGGGTTAGGGTTACGGTCGTCTTTTGACCGATTGACTCGAAATTCGTCACGAATGTGGTCCTCTACTCGCTGAATGAGATACAGCAGTCCCCATCGGATTCCGGTGAAATTTGTATTTTTGGTGAATATTTTAGAGAAAAAAGTGGCCCATTTTTTCAATAGCTTCCAGGTCTTTGGACCGATTGACTCCAAATCGCTCCCAAATGTGCTCCTCTACTGGCTGAACGAGACACAGCAGTCCCCATCGGATTCCGGTGAAATTTGTATTTTTGGTGAATATTTTAGTGAAAAGAGACAATGTTTCATGAGACTGCCTTAAGGCTGGCATTAGGGTTAGGGTTAGGGTTAGGGTTATGGAGCTAGGGTTAGGGTTACGGTCGTCTTTTGACCGATTGACTCGAAATTCGTCACGAATGTGGTCCTCTACTCGCTGAATGAGACACAGCAGTCCCCATCGGATTCCGGTGAAATTTGTATTTTTGGTGAATATTTTAGTGAAAAGAGACAATGTTTCATGAGACTGCCTTAAGGCTGGCATTAGGGTTAGGGTTAGGGTTAGGGTTATGGAGCTAGGGTTAGGGTTACGGTCGTCTTTTGACCGATTGACTCGAAATTTGTCACGAATGTGGTCCTCTACTCGCTGAATGAGACACAGCAGTCCCCATCGGATTCCGGTGAAATTTGTATTTTTGGTGAATATTTTAAAGAAAAAAGTGGCCCATTTTTTCAATAGCTTCCAGGTCTTTGGACCGATTGACTCGAAATCGCTCCCAAATGTGCTCCTATACTGGCTGAACGAGACACAGCAGTCCCCATCGGATTCCGGTGAAATTTGTATTTTTGGTGAATATTTTAGAGAAAAAAGTGGCCCATTTTTTCAATAGCTTCCAGGTCTTTGGACCGATTGACTCCAAATCGCTGCCAAATGTGCTCCTATACTGGCTGAACGAGACACAGCAGTCCCCATCGGATTCCGGTGAAATTTGTATTTTTGGTGAATATTTTAGTGAAAAGAGACAATGTTTCATGAGACTGCCTTAAGGCTGGCATTAGGGTTAGGGTTAGGGTTAGGGTTATGGAGCTAGGGTTAGGGTTACGGTCGTCTTTTGACCGATTGACTCGAAATTCGTCACGAATGTGGTCCTCTACTCGCTGAATGAGACACAGCAGTCCCCATCGGATTCCGGTGAAATTTGTATTTTTGGTGAATATTTTAGAGAAAAAAGTGGCCCATTTTTTCAATAGCTTCCAGGTCTTTGGACCGATTGACTCCAAATCGCTCCCAAATGTGCTCCTATACTGGCTGAACGAGACACAGCAGTCCCCATCAGATTCCGGTGAAATTTGTATTTTTGGTGAATATTTTAGTGAAAAGAGACAATGTTTCATGAGACTGCCTTAAGGCTGGCATTAGGGTTAGGGTTAGGGTTAGGGTTAGGGTTATGGAGCTAGGGTTAGGGTTACGGTCGTCTTTTGACCGATTGACTCGAAATTCGTCACGAATGTGGTCCTCTACTCGCTGAATGAGACACAGCAGTCCCCATCGGATTCCGGTGAAATTTGTATTTTTGGTGAATATTTTAAAGAAAAAAGTGGCCCATTTTTTCAATAACTTCCAGGTCTTTGGACCGATTGACTCGAAATCGTACCCAAATGTGCTCCTATACTGGCTGAACGAGACACAGCAGTCCCCATCGGATTCCGGTGAAATTTGTATTTTTGGTGAATATTTTAGTGAAAAGAGACAATGTTTCATGAGACTGCCTTAAGGCTGGCATTAGGGTTAGGGTTATGGAGCTAGGGTTAGGGTTACGGTCGTATTTTGACCGATTGACTCGAAATTCGTCACGAATGTGGTCCTCTACTCGCTGAAAGAGACACAGCAGTCCCCATCGGATTCCGGTGAAATTTGTATTTTTGGTGAATATTTTAAAGAAAAAAGTGGCCCATTTTTTCAATAGCTTCCAGGTCTTTGGACCGATTGACTCGAAATCGCTCCCAAATGTGCTCCTATACTGGCTGAACGAGACACAGCAGTCCCCATCGGATTCCGGTGAAATTTGTATTTTTGGTGAATATTTTAGTGAAAAGAGACAATGTTTCATGAGACTGCCTTAAGGCTGGCATTAGGGTTAGGGTTATGGAGCTAGGGTTAGGGTTACGGTCGTATTTTGACCGATTGACTCGAAATTCGTCACGAATGTGGTCCTCTACTCGCTGAAAGAGACACAGCAGTCCCCATCGGATTCCGGTGAAATTTGTATTTTTGGTGAATATTTTAAAGAAAAAAGTGGCCCATTTTTTCAATAGCTTCCAGGTCTTTGGACCGATTGACTCGAAATCGCTCCCAAATGTGCTCCTATACTGGCTGAACGAGACACAGCAGTCCCCATCGGATTCCGGTGAAATTTGTATTTTTGGTGAATATTTTAAAGAAAAAAGTGGCCCATTTTTTCAATAGCTTCCAGGTCTTTGGACCGATTGACTCGAAATCGCTCCCAAATGTGCTCCTATACTGGCTGAACGAGACACAGCAGTCCCCATCGGATTCCGGTGAAATTTGTATTTTTGGTGAATATTTTAGTGAAAAGAGACAATGTTTCATGAGACTGCCTTAAGGCTGGCATTAGGGTTTGGGTTAGGGTTAGGGTTATGGAGCTAGGGTTAGGGTTACGGTCGTCTTTTGACCGATTGACTCGAAATTCGTCACGAATGTGGTCCTCTACTCGCTGAATGAGACACAGCAGTCCCCATCGGATTCCGGTGAAATTTGTATTTTTGGTGAATATGTTAGAGAAAAAAGTGGCCCATTTTTTCAATAGCTTCCAGGTCTTTGGACCGATTGACTCCAAATCGCTCCCAAATGTGCTCCTATACTGGCTGAACGAGACACAGCAGTCCCCATCGGATTCCGGTGAAATTTGTATTTTTGGTGAATATTTTAGAGAAAAAAGTGGCCCATTTTTTCAATAGCTTCCAGGTCTTTGGACCGATTGACTCCAAATCGCTGCCAAATGTGCTCCTATACTGGCTGAACGAGACACAGCAGTCCCCATCGGATTCCGGTGAAATTTGTATTTTTGGTGAATATTTTAGTGAAAAGAGACAATGTTTCATGAGACTGCCTTAAGGCTGGCATTAGGGTTAGGGTTAGGGTTATGGAGCTAGGGTTAGGGTTACGGTCGTCTTTTGACCGATTGACTCGAGATTTCGTCACGAATGTGGTCCTCTACTCGCTGAATGAGACACAGCAGTCCCCATCGGATTCCGGTGAAATTTGTATTTTTGGTGAATATGTTAGAGAAAAAAGTGGCCCATTTTTTCAATAGCTTCCAGGTCTTTGGACCGATTGACTCCAAATCGCTCCCAAATGTGCTCCTATACTGGCTGAACGAGACACAGCAGTCCCCATCGGATTCCGGTGAAATTTGTATTTTTGGTGAATATTTTAGAGAAAAAAGTGGCCCATTTTTTCAATAGCTTCCAGGTCTTTGGACCGATTGACTCCAAATCGCTGCCAAATGTGCTCCTATACTGGCTGAACGAGACACAGCAGTCCCCATCGGATTCCGGTGAAATTTGTATTTTTGGTGAATATTTTAGTGAAAAGAGACAATGTTTCATGAGACTGCCTTAAGGCTGGCATTAGGGTTAGGGTTAGGGTTAGGGTTATGGAGCTAGGGTTAGGGTTACGGTCGTCTTTTGACCGATTGACTCGAAATTCGTCACGAATGTGGTCCTCTACTCGCTGAATGAGACACAGCAGTCCCCATCGGATTCCGGTGAAATTTGTATTTTTGGTGAATATTTTAAAGAAAAAAGTGGCCCATTTTTTCAATAGCTTCCAGGTCTTTGGACCGATTGACTCGAAATCGCTCCCAAATGTGCTCCTATACTGGCTGAACGAGACACAGCAGTCCCCATCGGATTCCGGTGAAATTTGTATTTTTGGTGAATATTTTAGTGAAAAGAGACAATGTTTCATGAGACTGCCTTAAGGCTGGCATTAGGGTTAGGGTTAGGGTTAGGGTTATGGAGCTAGGGTTAGGGTTACGGTCGTCTTTTGACCGATTGACTCGAAATTCGTCACGAATGTGGTCCTCTACTCGCTGAATGAGACACAGCAGTCCCCATCGGATTCCGGTGAAATTTGTATTTTTGGTGAATATTTTAGAGAAAAAAGTGGCCCATTTTTTCAATAGCTTCCAGGTCTTTGGACCGATTGACTCCAAATCGCTCCCAAATGTGCTCCTATACTGGCTGAACGAGACACAGCAGTCCCCATCGGATTCCGGTGAAATTTGTATTTTTGGTGAATATTTTAGAGAAAAAAGTGGCCCATTTTTTCAATAGCTTCCAGGTCTTTGGACCGATTGACTCGAAATCGCTGCCAAATGTGCTCCTATACTGGCTGAACGAGACACAGCAGTCCCCATCGGAATCCGGTGAAATTTGTATTTTTGGTGAATATTTTAGTGAAAAGAGACAATGTTTCATGAGACTGCCTTAAGGCTGGCATTAGGGTTAGGGTTAGGGTTAGGGTTATGGAGCTAGGGTTAGGGTTACGGTCGTCTTTTGACCGATTGACTCGAAATTCGTCACGAATGTGGTCCTCTACTCGCTGAATGAGATACAGCAGTCCCCATCGGATTCCGGTGAAATTTGTATTTTTGGTGAATATTTTAGAGAAAAAAGTGGCCCATTTTTTCAATAGCTTCCAGGTCTTTGGACCGATTGACTCCAAATCGCTCCCAAATGTGCTCCTATACTGGCTGAACAAGACACAGCAGTCCCCATCGGATTCCGGTGAAATTTGTATTTTTGGTGAATATTTTAGTGAAAAGAGACAATGTTTCATGAGACTGCCTTAAGGCTGGCATTAGGGTTAGGGTTAGGGTTAGGGTTAGGGTTATGGAGCTAGGGTTAGGGTTACGGTCGTCTTTTGACCGATTGACTCGAAATTCGTCACGAATGTGGTCCTCTACTCGCTGAATGAGATACAGCAGTCCCCATCGGATTCCGGTGAAATTTGTATTTTTGGTGAATATTTTAGAGAAAAAAGTGGCCCATTTTTTCAATAGCTTCCAGGTCTTTGGACCGATTGACTCCAAATCGCTCCCAAATGTGCTCCTCTACTGGCTGAACGAGACACAGCAGTCCCCATCGGATTCCGGTGAAATTTGTATTTTTGGTGAATATTTTAGTGAAAAGAGACAATGTTTCATGAGACTGCCTTAAGGCTGGCATTAGGGTTAGGGTTAGGGTTAGGGTTATGGAGCTAGGGTTAGGGTTACGGTCGTCTTTTGACCGATTGACTCGAAATTCGTCACGAATGTGGTCCTCTACTCGCTGAATGAGACACAGCAGTCCCCATCGGATTCCGGTGAAATTTGTATTTTTGGTGAATATTTTAGTGAAAAGAGACAATGTTTCATGAGACTGCCTTAAGGCTGGCATTAGGGTTAGGGTTAGGGTTAGGGTTATGGAGCTAGGGTTAGGGTTACGGTCGTCTTTTGACCGATTGACTCGAAATTTGTCACGAATGTGGTCCTCTACTCGCTGAATGAGACACAGCAGTCCCCATCGGATTCCGGTGAAATTTGTATTTTTGGTGAATATTTTAAAGAAAAAAGTGGCCCATTTTTTCAATAGCTTCCAGGTCTTTGGACCGATTGACTCGAAATCGCTCCCAAATGTGCTCCTATACTGGCTGAACGAGACACAGCAGTCCCCATCGGATTCCGGTGAAATTTGTATTTTTGGTGAATATTTTAGAGAAAAAAGTGGCCCATTTTTTCAATAGCTTCCAGGTCTTTGGACCGATTGACTCCAAATCGCTGCCAAATGTGCTCCTATACTGGCTGAACGAGACACAGCAGTCCCCATCGGATTCCGGTGAAATTTGTATTTTTGGTGAATATTTTAGTGAAAAGAGACAATGTTTCATGAGACTGCCTTAAGGCTGGCATTAGGGTTAGGGTTAGGGTTAGGGTTATGGAGCTAGGGTTAGGGTTACGGTCGTCTTTTGACCGATTGACTCGAAATTCGTCACGAATGTGGTCCTCTACTCGCTGAATGAGACACAGCAGTCCCCATCGGATTCCGGTGAAATTTGTATTTTTGGTGAATATTTTAGAGAAAAAAGTGGCCCATTTTTTCAATAGCTTCCAGGTCTTTGGACCGATTGACTCCAAATCGCTCCCAAATGTGCTCCTATACTGGCTGAACGAGACACAGCAGTCCCCATCAGATTCCGGTGAAATTTGTATTTTTGGTGAATATTTTAGTGAAAAGAGACAATGTTTCATGAGACTGCCTTAAGGCTGGCATTAGGGTTAGGGTTAGGGTTAGGGTTAGGGTTATGGAGCTAGGGTTAGGGTTACGGTCGTCTTTTGACCGATTGACTCGAAATTCGTCACGAATGTGGTCCTCTACTCGCTGAATGAGACACAGCAGTCCCCATCGGATTCCGGTGAAATTTGTATTTTTGGTGAATATTTTAAAGAAAAAAGTGGCCCATTTTTTCAATAACTTCCAGGTCTTTGGACCGATTGACTCGAAATCGTACCCAAATGTGCTCCTATACTGGCTGAACGAGACACAGCAGTCCCCATCGGATTCCGGTGAAATTTGTATTTTTGGTGAATATTTTAGTGAAAAGAGACAATGTTTCATGAGACTGCCTTAAGGCTGGCATTAGGGTTAGGGTTATGGAGCTAGGGTTAGGGTTACGGTCGTATTTTGACCGATTGACTCGAAATTCGTCACGAATGTGGTCCTCTACTCGCTGAAAGAGACACAGCAGTCCCCATCGGATTCCGGTGAAATTTGTATTTTTGGTGAATATTTTAAAGAAAAAAGTGGCCCATTTTTTCAATAGCTTCCAGGTCTTTGGACCGATTGACTCGAAATCGCTCCCAAATGTGCTCCTATACTGGCTGAACGAGACACAGCAGTCCCCATCGGATTCCGGTGAAATTTGTATTTTTGGTGAATATTTTAGTGAAAAGAGACAATGTTTCATGAGACTGCCTTAAGGCTGGCATTAGGGTTAGGGTTATGGAGCTAGGGTTAGGGTTACGGTCGTATTTTGACCGATTGACTCGAAATTCGTCACGAATGTGGTCCTCTACTCGCTGAAAGAGACACAGCAGTCCCCATCGGATTCCGGTGAAATTTGTATTTTTGGTGAATATTTTAAAGAAAAAAGTGGCCCATTTTTTCAATAGCTTCCAGGTCTTTGGACCGATTGACTCGAAATCGCTCCCAAATGTGCTCCTATACTGGCTGAACGAGACACAGCAGTCCCCATCGGATTCCGGTGAAATTTGTATTTTTGGTGAATATTTTAAAGAAAAAAGTGGCCCATTTTTTCAATAGCTTCCAGGTCTTTGGACCGATTGACTCGAAATCGCTCCCAAATGTGCTCCTATACTGGCTGAACGAGACACAGCAGTCCCCATCGGATTCCGGTGAAATTTGTATTTTTGGTGAATATTTTAGTGAAAAGAGACAATGTTTCATGAGACTGCCTTAAGGCTGGCATTAGGGTTAGGGTTAGGGTTAGGGTTATGGAGCTAGGGTTAGGGTTACGGTCGTCTTTTGACCGATTGACTCGAAATTCGTCACGAATGTGGTCCTCTACTCGCTGAATGAGACACAGCAGTCCCCATCGGATTCCGGTGAAATTTGTATTTTTGGTGAATATTTTAAAGAAAAAAGTGGCCCATTTTTTCAATAACTTCCAGGTCTTTGGACCGATTGACTCGAAATCGTACCCAAATGTGCTCCTATACTGGCTGAACGAGACACAGCAGTCCCCATCGGATTCCGGTGAAATTTGTATTTTTGGTGAATATTTTAGTGAAAAGAGACAATGTTTCATGAGACTGCCTTAAGGCTGGCATTAGGGTTAGGGTTAGGGTTAGGGTTATGGAGCTAGGGTTAGGGTTACGGTCGTCTTTTGACCGATTGACTCGAAATTCGTCACGAATGTGGTCCTCTACTCGCTGAATGAGACACAGCAGTCCCCATCGGATTCCGGTGAAATTTGTATTTTTGGTGAATATTTTAGTGAAAAGAGACAATGTTTCATGAGACTGCCTTAAGGCTGGCATTAGGGTTAGGGTTAGGGTTAGGGTTATGGAGCTAGGGTTAGGGTTACGGTCGTCTTTTGACCGATTGACTCGAAATTCGTCACGAATGTGGTCCTCTACTCGCTGAATGAGACACAGCAGTCCCCATCGGATTCCGGTGAAATTTGTATTTTTGGTGAATATTTTAAAGAAAAAAGTGGCCCATTTTTTCAATAGCTTCCAGGTCTTTGGACCGATTGACTCGAAATCGCTCCCAAATGTGCTCCTATACTGGCTGAACGAGACACAGCAGTCCCCATCGGATTCCGGTGAAATTTGTATTTTTGGTGAATATTTTAGAGAAAAAAGTGGCCCATTTTTTCAATAGCTTCCAGTTCTTTGGACCGATTGACTCCAAATCGCTGCCAAATGTGCTCCTATACTGGCTGAACGAGACACAGCAGTCCCCATCGGATTCCGGTGAAATTTGTATTTTTGGTGAATATTTTAGTGAAAAGAGACAATGTTTCATGAGACTGCCTTAAGGCTGGCATTAGGGTTAGGGTTAGGGTTAGGGTTATGGAGCTAGGGTTAGGGTTACGGTCGTCTTTTGACCGATTGACTCGAAATTCGTCACGAATGTGGTCCTCTACTCGCTGAATGAGACACAGCAGTCCCCATCGGATTCCGGTGAAATTTGTATTTTTGGTGAATATTTTAAAGAAAAAAGTGGACAATTTTTTCAATAGCTTCCAGGTCTTTGGACCGATTGACTCGAAATCGCTCCCAAATGTGCTCCTATACTGGCTGAACGAGACACAGCAGTCCCCATCGGATTCCGGTGAAATTTGTATTTTTGGTGAATATTTTAGAGAAAAAAGTGGCCCATTTTTTCAATAGCTTCCAGGTCTTTGGACCGATTGACTCCAAATCGCTGCCAAATGTGCTCCTATACTGGCTGAACGAGACACAGCAGTCCCCATCGGATTCCGGTGAAATTTGTATTTTTGGTGAATATTTTAGTGAAAAGAGACAATGTTTCATGAGACTGCCTTAAGGCTGGCATTAGGGTTAGGGTTAGGGTTATGGAGCTAGGGTTAGGGTTACGGTCGTCTTTTGACCGATTGACTCGAAATTCGTCACGAATGTGGTCCTCTACTCGCTGAATGAGACACAGCAGTCCCCATCGGATTCCGGTGAAATTTGTATTTTTGGTGAATATTTTAAAGAAAAAAGTGGCCCATTTTTTCAATAGCTTCCAGGTCTTTGGACCGATTGACTCGAAATCGCTCCCAAATGTGCTCCTATACTGGCTGAACGAGACACAGCAGTCCCCATCGGATTCCGGTGAAATTTGTATTTTTGGTGAATATTTTAGTGAAAAGAGACAATGTTTCATGAGACTGCCTTAAGGCTGGCATTAGGGTTAGGGTTAGGGTTAGGGTTATGGAGCTAGGGTTAGGGTTACGGTCGTCTTTTGACCGATTGACTCGAAATTCGTCACGAATGTGGTCCTCTACTCGCTGAATGAGACACAGCAGTCCCCATCGGATTCCGGTGAAATTTGTATTTTTGGTGAATATGTTAGAGAAAAAAGTGGCCCATTTTTTCAATAGCTTCCAGGTCTTTGGACCGATTGACTCCAAATCGCTCCCAAATGTGCTCCTATACTGGCTGAACGAGACACAGCAGTCCCCATCGGATTCCGGTGAAATTTGTATTTTTGGTGAATATTTTAGAGAAAAAAGTGGCCCATTTTTTCAATAGCTTCCAGGTCTTTGGACCGATTGACTCCAAATCGCTGCCAAATGTGCTCCTATACTGGCTGAACGAGACACAGCAGTCCCCATCGGATTCCGGTGAAATTTGTATTTTTGGTGAATATTTTAGTGAAAAGAGACAATGTTTCATGAGACTGCCTTAAGGCTGGCATTAGGGTTAGGGTTAGGGTTATGGAGCTAGGGTTAGGGTTACGGTCGTCTTTTGACCGATTGACTCGAGATTTCGTCACGAATGTGGTCCTCTACTCGCTGAATGAGACACAGCAGTCCCCATCGGATTCCGGTGAAATTTGTATTTTTGGTGAATATGTTAGAGAAAAAAGTGGCCCATTTTTTCAATAGCTTCCAGGTCTTTGGACCGATTGACTCCAAATCGCTCCCAAATGTGCTCCTATACTGGCTGAACGAGACACAGCAGTCCCCATCGGATTCCGGTGAAATTTGTATTTTTGGTGAATATTTTAGAGAAAAAAGTGGCCCATTTTTTCAATAGCTTCCAGGTCTTTGGACCGATTGACTCCAAATCGCTGCCAAATGTGCTCCTATACTGGCTGAACGAGACACAGCAGTCCCCATCGGATTCCGGTGAAATTTGTATTTTTGGTGAATATTTTAGTGAAAAGAGACAATGTTTCATGAGACTGCCTTAAGGCTGGCATTAGGGTTAGGGTTAGGGTTAGGGTTATGGAGCTAGGGTTAGGGTTACGGTCGTCTTTTGACCGATTGACTCGAAATTCGTCACGAATGTGGTCCTCTACTCGCTGAATGAGACACAGCAGTCCCCATCGGATTCCAGTGAAATTTGTATTTTTGGTGAATATTTTAAAGAAAAAAGTGGCCCATTTTTTCAATAGCTTCCAGGTCTTTGGACCGATTGACTCGAAATCGCTCCCAAATGTGCTCCTATACTGGCTGAACGAGACACAGCAGTCCCCATCGGATTCCGGTGAAATTTGTATTTTTGGTGAATATTTTAGAGAAAAAAGTGGCCCATTTTTTCAATAGCTTCCAGGTCTTTGGACCGATTGACTCCAAATCGCTGCCAAATGTGCTCCTATACTGGCTGAACGAGACACAGCAGTCCCCATCGGATTCCGGTGAAATTTGTATTTTTGGTGAATATTTTAGTGAAAAGAGACAATGTTTCATGAGACTGCCTTAAGGCTGGCATTAGGGTTAGGGTTAGGGTTAGGGTTATGGAGCTAGGGTTAGGGTTACGGTCGTCTTTTGACCGATTGACTCGAAATTCGTCACGAATGTGGTCCTCTACTCGCTGAATGAGACACAGCAGTCCCCATCGGATTCCGGTGAAATTTGTATTTTTGGTGAATATTTTAAAGAAAAAAGTGGCCCATTTTTTCAATAGCTTCCAGGTCTTTGGACCGATTGACTCGAAATCGCTCCCAAATGTGCTCCTATACTGGCTGAACGAGACACAGCAGTCCCCATCGGATTCCGGTGAAATTTGTATTTTTGGTGAATATTTTAGTGAAAAGAGACAATGTTTCATGAGACTGCCTTAAGGCTGGCATTAGGGTTAGGGTTAGGGTTAGGGTTATGGAGCTAGGGTTAGGGTTACGATCGTCTTTTGACCGATTGACTCGAAATTCGTCACGAATGTGGTCCTCTACTCGCTGAATGAGACACAGCAGTCCCCATCGGATTCCGGTGAAATTTGTATTTTTGGTGAATATTTTAAAGAAAAAAGTGGCCCATTTTTTCAATAGCTTCCAGGTCTTTGGACCGATTGACTCCAAATCGCTCCCAAATGTGCTCCTATACTGGCTGAACGAGACACAGCAGTCCCCATCGGATTCCGGTGAAATTTGTATTTTTGGTGAATATTTTAGTGAAAAGAGACAATGTTTCATGAGACTGCCTTAAGGCTGGCATTAGGGTTAAGGTTAGGGTTAGGGTTATGGAGCTAGGGTTAGGGTTACGGTCGTCTTTTGACCGATTGACTCGAAATTCGTCACGAATGTGGTCCTCTACTCGCTGAAATAGACACAGCAGTCCCCATCAGATTCCGGTGAAATTTGTATTTTTGGTGAATATTTTAAAGAAAAAAGTGGCCCATTTTTTCAATAGCTTCCAGGTCTTTGGACCGATTGACTCGAAATCGCTCCCAAATGTGCTCCTATACTGGCTGAACGAGACACAGCAGTCCCCATCGGATTCCGGTGAAATTTGTATTTTTGGTGAATATTTTAGTGAAAAGAGACAATGTTTCATGAGACTGCCTTAAGGCTGGCATTAGGGTTAGGGTTATGGAGCTAGGGTTAGGGTTACGGTCGTCTTTTGACCGATTGACTCGAGATTTCGTCACGAATGTGGTCCTCTACTCGCTGAATGAGACACAGCAGTCCCCATCGGATTCCGGTGAAATTTGTATTTTTGGTGAATATGTTAGAGAAAAAAGTGGCCCATTTTTTCAATAGCTTCCAGGTCTTTGGACCGATTGACTCCAAATCGCTCCCAAATGTGCTCCTATACTGGCTGAACGAGACACAGCAGTCCCCATCGGATTCCGGTGAAATTTGTATTTTTGGTGAATATTTTAGTGAAAAGAGACAATGTTTCATGAGACTGCCTTAAGGCTGGCATTAGGGTTAGGGTTAGGGTTATGGAGCTAGGGTTAGGGTTACGGTCGTCTTTTGACCGATTGACTCGAAATTCGTCACGAATGTGGTCCTCTACTCGCTGAATGAGACACAGCAGTCCCCATCGGATTCCGGTGAAATTTGTATTTTTGGTGAATATTTTAAAGAAAAAAGTGGCCCATTTTTTCAATAGCTTCCAGGTCTTTGGACCGATTGACTCGAAATCGCTCCCAAATGTGCTCCTATACTGGCTGAACGAGACACAGCAGTCCCCATCGGATTCCGGTGAAATTTGTATTTTTGGTGAATATTTTAGTGAAAAGAGACAATGTTTCATGAGACTGCCTTAAGGCTGGCATTAGGGTTAGGGTTAGGGTTAGGGTTATGGAGCTAGGGTTAGGGTTACGGTCGTCTTTTGACCGATTGACTCGAAATTCGTCACGAATGTGGTCCTCTACTCGCTGAATGAGACACAGCAGTCCCCATCGGATTCCGGTGAAATTTGTATTTTTGGTGAATATTTTAGAGAAAAAAGTGGCCCATTTTTTCAATAGCTTCCAGGTCTTTGGACCGATTGACTCCAAATCGCTGCCAAATGTGCTCCTATACTGGCTGAACGAGACACAGCAGTCCCCATCGGATTCCGGTGAAATTTGTATTTTTGGTGAATATTTTAGAGAAAAAAGTGGCCCATTTTTTCAATAGCTTCCAGGTCTTTGGACCGATTGACTCCAAATCGCTGCCAAATGTGCTCCTATACTGGCTGAACGAGACACAGCAGTCCCCATCGGATTCCGGTGAAATTTGTATTTTTGGTGAATATTTTAGTGAAAAGAGACAATGTTTCATGAGACTGCCTTAAGGCTGGCATTAGGGTTAGGGTTAGGGTTATGGAGCTAGGGTTAGGGTTACGGTCGTCTTTTGACCGATTGACTCGAGATTTCGTCACGAATGTGGTCCTCTACTCGCTGAATGAGACACAGCAGTCCCCATCGGATTCCGGTGAAATTTGTATTTTTGGTGAATATGTTAGAGAAAAAAGTGGCCCATTTTTTCAATAGCTTCCAGGTCTTTGGACCGATTGACTCCAAATCGCTCCCAAATGTGCTCCTATACTGGCTGAACGAGACACAGCAGTCCCCATCGGATTCCGGTGAAATTTGTATTTTTGGTGAATATTTTAGAGAAAAAAGTGGCCCATTTTTTCAATAGCTTCCAGGTCTTTGGACCGATTGACTCCAAATCGCTGCCAAATGTGCTCCTATACTGGCTGAACGAGACACAGCAGTCCCCATCGGATTCCGGTGAAATTTGTATTTTTGGTGAATATTTTAGTGAAAAGAGACAATGTTTCATGAGACTGCCTTAAGGCTGGCATTAGGGTTAGGGTTAGGGTTAGGGTTATGGAGCTAGGGTTAGGGTTACGGTCGTCTTTTGACCGATTGACTCGAAATTCGTCACGAATGTGGTCCTCTACTCGCTGAATGAGACACAGCAGTCCCCATCGGATTCCAGTGAAATTTGTATTTTTGGTGAATATTTTAAAGAAAAAAGTGGCCCATTTTTTCAATAGCTTCCAGGTCTTTGGACCGATTGACTCGAAATCGCTCCCAAATGTGCTCCTATACTGGCTGAACGAGACACAGCAGTCCCCATCGGATTCCGGTGAAATTTGTATTTTTGGTGAATATTTTAGAGAAAAAAGTGGCCCATTTTTTCAATAGCTTCCAGGTCTTTGGACCGATTGACTCCAAATCGCTGCCAAATGTGCTCCTATACTGGCTGAACGAGACACAGCAGTCCCCATCGGATTCCGGTGAAATTTGTATTTTTGGTGAATATTTTAGTGAAAAGAGACAATGTTTCATGAGACTGCCTTAAGGCTGGCATTAGGGTTAGGGTTAGGGTTAGGGTTATGGAGCTAGGGTTAGGGTTACGGTCGTCTTTTGACCGATTGACTCGAAATTCGTCACGAATGTGGTCCTCTACTCGCTGAATGAGACACAGCAGTCCCCATCGGATTCCGGTGAAATTTGTATTTTTGGTGAATATTTTAAAGAAAAAAGTGGCCCATTTTTTCAATAGCTTCCAGGTCTTTGGACCGATTGACTCGAAATCGCTCCCAAATGTGCTCCTATACTGGCTGAACGAGACACAGCAGTCCCCATCGGATTCCGGTGAAATTTGTATTTTTGGTGAATATTTTAGTGAAAAGAGACAATGTTTCATGAGACTGCCTTAAGGCTGGCATTAGGGTTAGGGTTAGGGTTAGGGTTATGGAGCTAGGGTTAGGGTTACGATCGTCTTTTGACCGATTGACTCGAAATTCGTCACGAATGTGGTCCTCTACTCGCTGAATGAGACACAGCAGTCCCCATCGGATTCCGGTGAAATTTGTATTTTTGGTGAATATTTTAAAGAAAAAAGTGGCCCATTTTTTCAATAGCTTCCAGGTCTTTGGACCGATTGACTCCAAATCGCTCCCAAATGTGCTCCTATACTGGCTGAACGAGACACAGCAGTCCCCATCGGATTCCGGTGAAATTTGTATTTTTGGTGAATATTTTAGTGAAAAGAGACAATGTTTCATGAGACTGCCTTAAGGCTGGCATTAGGGTTAAGGTTAGGGTTAGGGTTATGGAGCTAGGGTTAGGGTTACGGTCGTCTTTTGACCGATTGACTCGAAATTCGTCACGAATGTGGTCCTCTACTCGCTGAATGAGACACAGCAGTCCCCATCGGATTCCAGTGAAATTTGTATTTTTGGTGAATATTTTAAAGAAAAAAGTGGCCCATTTTTTCAATAGCTTCCAGGTCTTTGGACCGATTGACTCGAAATCGCTCCCAAATGTGCTCCTATACTGGCTGAACGAGACACAGCAGTCCCCATCGGATTCCGGTGAAATTTGTATTTTTGGTGAATATTTTAGAGAAAAAAGTGGCCCATTTTTTCAATAGCTTCCAGGTCTTTGGACCGATTGACTCCAAATCGCTGCCAAATGTGCTCCTATACTGGCTGAACGAGACACAGCAGTCCCCATCGGATTCCGGTGAAATTTGTATTTTTGGTGAATATTTTAGTGAAAAGAGACAATGTTTCATGAGACTGCCTTAAGGCTGGCATTAGGGTTAGGGTTATGGAGCTAGGGTTAGGGTTACGGTCGTATTTTGACCGATTGACTCGAAATTCGTCACGAATGTGGTCCTCTACTCGCTGAAAGAGACACAGCAGTCCCCATCGGATTCCGGTGAAATTTGTATTTTTGGTGAATATTTTAAAGAAAAAAGTGGCCCATTTTTTCAATAGCTTCCAGGTCTTTGGACCGATTGACTCGAAATCGCTCCCAAATGTGCTCCTATACTGGCTGAACGAGACACAGCAGTCCCCATCGGATTCCGGTGAAATTTGTATTTTTGGTGAATATTTTAGTGAAAAGAGACAATGTTTCATTAGACTGCCTTAAGGCTGGCATTAGGGTTAGGGTTAGGGTTAGGGTTATGGAGCTAGGGTTAGGGTTACGGTCGTCTTTTGACCGATTGACTCGAAATTCGTCACGAATGTGGTCCTCTACTCGCTGAATGAGACACAGCAGTCCCCATCGGATTCCGGTGAAATTTGTATTTTTGGTGAATATGTTAGAGAAAAAAGTGGCCCATTTTTTCAATAGCTTCCAGGTCTTTGGACCGATTGACTCCAAATCGCTCCCAAATGTGCTCCTATACTGGCTGAACGAGACACAGCAGTCCCCATCGGATTCCGGTGAAATTTGTATTTTTGGTGAATATTTTAGAGAAAAAAGTGGCCCATTTTTTCAATAGCTTCCAGGTCTTTGGACCGATTGACTCCAAATCGCTGCCAAATGTGCTCCTATACTGGCTGAACGAGACACAGCAGTCCCCATCGGATTCCGGTGAAATTTGTATTTTTGGTGAATATTTTAGTGAAAAGAGACAATGTTTCATGAGACTGCCTTAAGGCTGGCATTAGGGTTAGGGTTAGGGTTATGGAGCTAGGGTTAGGGTTACGGTCGTCTTTTGACCGATTGACTCGAGATTTCGTCACGAATGTGGTCCTCTACTCGCTGAATGAGACACAGCAGTCCCCATCGGATTCCGGTGAAATTTGTATTTTTGGTGAATATGTTAGAGAAAAAAGTGGCCCATTTTTTCAATAGCTTCCAGGTCTTTGGACCGATTGACTCCAAATCGCTCCCAAATGTGCTCCTATACTGGCTGAACGAGACACAGCAGTCCCCATCGGATTCCGGTGAAATTTGTATTTTTGGTGAATATTTTAGTGAAAAGAGACAATGTTTCATGAGACTGCCTTAAGGCTGGCATTAGGGTTAGGGTTAGGGTTAGGGTTATGGAGCTAGGGTTAGGGTTACGGTCGTCTTTTGACCGATTGACTCGAAATTCGTCACGAATGTGGTCCTCTACTCGCTGAATGAGACACAGCAGTCCCCATCGGATTCCGGTGAAATTTGTATTTTTGGTGAATATTTTAGAGAAAAAAGTGGCCCATTTTTTCAATAGCTTCCAGGTCTTTGGACCGATTGACTCCAAATCGCTCCCAAATGTGCTCCTATACTGGCTGAACGAGACACAGCAGTCCCCATCAGATTCCGGTGAAATTTGTATTTTTGGTGAATATTTTAGTGAAAAGAGACAATGTTTCATGAGACTGCCTTAAGGCTGGCATTAGGGTTAGGGTTAGGGTTAGGGTTAGGGTTATGGAGCTAGGGTTAGGGTTACGGTCGTCTTTTGACCGATTGACTCGAAATTCGTCACGAATGTGGTCCTCTACTCGCTGAATGAGACACAGCAGTCCCCATCGGATTCCGGTGAAATTTGTATTTTTGGTGAATATTTTAAAGAAAAAAGTGGCCCATTTTTTCAATAACTTCCAGGTCTTTGGACCGATTGACTCGAAATCGTACCCAAATGTGCTCCTATACTGGCTGAACGAGACACAGCAGTCCCCATCGGATTCCGGTGAAATTTGTATTTTTGGTGAATATTTTAGTGAAAAGAGACAATGTTTCATGAGACTGCCTTAAGGCTGGCATTAGGGTTAGGGTTATGGAGCTAGGGTTAGGGTTACGGTCGTATTTTGACCGATTGACTCGAAATTCGTCACGAATGTGGTCCTCTACTCGCTGAAAGAGACACAGCAGTCCCCATCGGATTCCGGTGAAATTTGTATTTTTGGTGAATATTTTAAAGAAAAAAGTGGCCCATTTTTTCAATAGCTTCCAGGTCTTTGGACCGATTGACTCGAAATCGCTCCCAAATGTGCTCCTATACTGGCTGAACGAGACACAGCAGTCCCCATCGGATTCCGGTGAAATTTGTATTTTTGGTGAATATTTTAAAGAAAAAAGTGGCCCATTTTTTCAATAGCTTCCAGGTCTTTGGACCGATTGACTCGAAATCGCTCCCAAATGTGCTCCTATACTGGCTGAACGAGACACAGCAGTCCCCATCGGATTCCGGTGAAATTTGTATTTTTGGTGAATATTTTAGTGAAAAGAGACAATGTTTCATGAGACTGCCTTAAGGCTGGCATTAGGGTTAGGGTTAGGGTTAGGGTTATGGAGCTAGGGTTAGGGTTACGGTCGTCTTTTGACCGATTGACTCGAAATTCGTCACGAATGTGGTCCTCTACTCGCTGAATGAGACACAGCAGTCCCCATCGGATTCCGGTGAAATTTGTATTTTTGGTGAATATGTTAGAGAAAAAAGTGGCCCATTTTTTCAATAGCTTCCAGGTCTTTGGACCGATTGACTCCAAATCGCTCCCAAATGTGCTCCTATACTGGCTGAACGAGACACAGCAGTCCCCATCGGATTCCGGTGAAATTTGTATTTTTGGTGAATATTTTAGAGAAAAAAGTGGCCCATTTTTTCAATAGCTTCCAGGTCTTTGGACCGATTGACTCCAAATCGCTGCCAAATGTGCTCCTATACTGGCTGAACGAGACACAGCAGTCCCCATCGGATTCCGGTGAAATTTGTATTTTTGGTGAATATTTTAGTGAAAAGAGACAATGTTTCATGAGACTGCCTTAAGGCTGGCATTAGGGTTAGGGTTAGGGTTATGGAGCTAGGGTTAGGGTTACGGTCGTCTTTTGACCGATTGACTCGAGATTTCGTCACGAATGTGGTCCTCTACTCGCTGAATGAGACACAGCAGTCCCCATCGGATTCCGGTGAAATTTGTATTTTTGGTGAATATGTTAGAGAAAAAAGTGGCCCATTTTTTCAATAGCTTCCAGGTCTTTGGACCGATTGACTCCAAATCGCTCCCAAATGTGCTCCTATACTGGCTGAACGAGACACAGCAGTCCCCATCGGATTCCGGTGAAATTTGTATTTTTGGTGAATATTTTAGAGAAAAAAGTGGCCCATTTTTTCAATAGCTTCCAGGTCTTTGGACCGATTGACTCCAAATCGCTGCCAAATGTGCTCCTATACTGGCTGAACGAGACACAGCAGTCCCCATCGGATTCCGGTGAAATTTGTATTTTTGGTGAATATTTTAGTGAAAAGAGACAATGTTTCATGAGACTGCCTTAAGGCTGGCATTAGGGTTAGGGTTAGGGTTAGGGTTATGGAGCTAGGGTTAGGGTTACGGTCGTCTTTTGACCGATTGACTCGAAATTCGTCACGAATGTGGTCCTCTACTCGCTGAATGAGACACAGCAGTCCCCATCGGATTCCGGTGAAATTTGTATTTTTGGTGAATATTTTAAAGAAAAAAGTGGCCCATTTTTTCAATAACTTCCAGGTCTTTGGACCGATTGACTCGAAATCGTACCCAAATGTGCTCCTATACTGGCTGAACGAGACACAGCAGTCCCCATCGGATTCCGGTGAAATTTGTATTTTTGGTGAATATTTTAGTGAAAAGAGACAATGTTTCATGAGACTGCCTTAAGGCTGGCATTAGGGTTAGGGTTATGGAGCTAGGGTTAGGGTTACGGTCGTATTTTGACCGATTGACTCGAAATTCGTCACGAATGTGGTCCTCTACTCGCTGAAAGAGACACAGCAGTCCCCATCGGATTCCGGTGAAATTTGTATTTTTGGTGAATATTTTAAAGAAAAAAGTGGCCCATTTTTTCAATAGCTTCCAGGTCTTTGGACCGATTGACTCGAAATCGCTCCCAAATGTGCTCCTATACTGGCTGAACGAGACACAGCAGTCCCCATCGGATTCCGGTGAAATTTGTATTTTTGGTGAATATTTTAAAGAAAAAAGTGGCCCATTTTTTCAATAGCTTCCAGGTCTTTGGACCGATTGACTCGAAATCGCTCCCAAATGTGCTCCTATACTGGCTGAACGAGACACAGCAGTCCCCATCGGATTCCGGTGAAATTTGTATTTTTGGTGAATATTTTAGTGAAAAGAGACAATGTTTCATGAGACTGCCTTAAGGCTGGCATTAGGGTTAGGGTTAGGGTTAGGGTTATGGAGCTAGGGTTAGGGTTACGGTCGTCTTTTGACCGATTGACTCGAAATTCGTCACGAATGTGGTCCTCTACTCGCTGAATGAGACACAGCAGTCCCCATCGGATTCCGGTGAAATTTGTATTTTTGGTGAATATGTTAGAGAAAAAAGTGGCCCATTTTTTCAATAGCTTCCAGGTCTTTGGACCGATTGACTCCAAATCGCTCCCAAATGTGCTCCTATACTGGCTGAACGAGACACAGCAGTCCCCATCGGATTCCGGTGAAATTTGTATTTTTGGTGAATATTTTAGAGAAAAAAGTGGCCCATTTTTTCAATAGCTTCCAGGTCTTTGGACCGATTGACTCCAAATCGCTGCCAAATGTGCTCCTATACTGGCTGAACGAGACACAGCAGTCCCCATCGGATTCCGGTGAAATTTGTATTTTTGGTGAATATTTTAGTGAAAAGAGACAATGTTTCATGAGACTGCCTTAAGGCTGGCATTAGGGTTAGGGTTAGGGTTATGGAGCTAGGGTTAGGGTTACGGTCGTCTTTTGACCGATTGACTCGAGATTTCGTCACGAATGTGGTCCTCTACTCGCTGAATGAGACACAGCAGTCCCCATCGGATTCCGGTGAAATTTGTATTTTTGGTGAATATGTTAGAGAAAAAAGTGGCCCATTTTTTCAATAGCTTCCAGGTCTTTGGACCGATTGACTCCAAATCGCTCCCAAATGTGCTCCTATACTGGCTGAACGAGACACAGCAGTCCCCATCGGATTCCGGTGAAATTTGTATTTTTGGTGAATATTTTAGAGAAAAAAGTGGCCCATTTTTTCAATAGCTTCCAGGTCTTTGGACCGATTGACTCCAAATCGCTGCCAAATGTGCTCCTATACTGGCTGAACGAGACACAGCAGTCCCCATCGGATTCCGGTGAAATTTGTATTTTTGGTGAATATTTTAGTGAAAAGAGACAATGTTTCATGAGACTGCCTTAAGGCTGGCATTAGGGTTAGGGTTAGGGTTAGGGTTATGGAGCTAGGGTTAGGGTTACGGTCGTCTTTTGACCGATTGACTCGAAATTCGTCACGAATGTGGTCCTCTACTCGCTGAATGAGACACAGCAGTCCCCATCGGATTCCGGTGAAATTTGTATTTTTGGTGAATATTTTAGAGAAAAAAGTGGCCCATTTTTTCAATAGCTTCCAGGTCTTTGGACCGATTGACTCCAAATCGCTGCCAAATGTGCTCCTATACTGGCTGAACGAGACACAGCAGTCCCCATCGGATTCCGGTGAAATTTGTATTTTTGGTGAATATTTTAGTGAAAAGAGACAATGTTTCATGAGACTGCCTTAAGGCTGGCATTAGGGTTAGGGTTATGGAGCTAGGGTTAGGGTTACGGTCGTCTTTTGACCGATTGACTCGAAATTCGTCACGAATGTGGTCCTCTACTCGCTGAATGAGACACAGCAGTCCCCATCGGATTCCGGTGAAATTTGTATTTTTGGTGAATATTTTAAAGAAAAAAGTGGCCCATTTTTTCAATAGCTTCCAGGTCTTTGGACCGATTGACTCGAAATCGCTCCCAAATGTGCTCCTATACTGGCTGAACGAGACACAGCAGTCCCCATCGGATTCCGGTGAAATTTGTATTTTTGGTGAATATTTTAGTGAAAAGAGACAATGTTTCATGAGACTGCCTTAAGGCTGGCATTAGGGTTAGGGTTAGGGTTAGGGTTATGGAGCTAGGGTTAGGGTTACGATCGTCTTTTGACCGATTGACTCGAAATTCGTCACGAATGTGGTCCTCTACTCGCTGAATGAGACACAGCAGTCCCCATCGGATTCCGGTGAAATTTGTATTTTTGGTGAATATTTTAAAGAAAAAAGTGGCCCATTTTTTCAATAGCTTCCAGGTCTTTGGACCGATTGACTCCAAATCGCTCCCAAATGTGCTCCTATACTGGCTGAACGAGACACAGCAGTCCCCATCGGATTCCGGTGAAATTTGTATTTTTGGTGAATATTTTAGTGAAAAGAGACAATGTTTCATGAGACTGCCTTAAGGCTGGCATTAGGGTTAAGGTTAGGGTTAGGGTTATGGAGCTAGGGTTAGGGTTACGGTCGTCTTTTGACCGATTGACTCGAAATTCGTCACGAATGTGGTCCTCTACTCGCTGAAAGAGACACAGCAGTCCCCATCAGATTCCGGTGAAATTTGTATTTTTGGTGAATATTTTAAAGAAAAAAGTGGCCCATTTTTTCAATAGCTTCCAGGTCTTTGGACCGATTGACTCGAAATCGCTCCCAAATGTGCTCCTATACTGGCTGAACGAGACACAGCAGTCCCCATCGGATTCCGGTGAAATTTGTATTTTTGGTGAATATTTTAGTGAAAAGAGACAATGTTTCATGAGACTGCCTTAAGGCTGGCATTAGGGTTAGGGTTATGGAGCTAGGGTTAGGGTTACGGTCGTATTTTGACCGATTGACTCGAAATTCGTCACGAATGTGGTCCTCTACTCGCTGAAAGAGACACAGCAGTCCCCATCGGATTCCGGTGAAATTTGTATTTTTGGTGAATATTTTAAAGAAAAAAGTGGCCCATTTTTTCAATAGCTTCCAGGTCTTTGGACCGATTGACTCGAAATCGCTCCCAAATGTGCTCCTATACTGGCTGAACGAGACACAGCAGTCCCCATCGGATTCCGGTGAAATTTGTATTTTTGGTGAATATTTTAAAGAAAAAAGTGGCCCATTTTTTCAATAGCTTCCAGGTCTTTGGACCGATTGACTCGAAATCGCTCCCAAATGTGCTCCTATACTGGCTGAACGAGACACAGCAGTCCCCATCGGATTCCGGTGAAATTTGTATTTTTGGTGAATATTTTAGTGAAAAGAGACAATGTTTCATGAGACTGCCTTAAGGCTGGCATTAGGGTTAGGGTTAGGGTTAGGGTTATGGAGCTAGGGTTAGGGTTACGGTCGTCTTTTGACCGATTGACTCGAAATTCGTCACGAATGTGGTCCTCTACTCGCTGAATGAGACACAGCAGTCCCCATCGGATTCCGGTGAAATTTGTATTTTTGGTGAATATGTTAGAGAAAAAAGTGGCCCATTTTTTCAATAGCTTCCAGGTCTTTGGACCGATTGACTCGAAATCGCTCCCAAATGTGCTCCTATACTGGCTGAACGAGACACAGCAGTCCCCATCGGATTCCGGTGAAATTTGTATTTTTGGTGAATATTTTAATGAAAAAAGTGGCCCATTTTTTCAATAGCTTCCAGGTCTTTGGACCGATTGACTCGAAATCGCTGCCAAATGTGCTCCTATACTGGCTGAACGAGACACAGCAGTCCCCATCGGATTCCGGTGAAATTTGTATTTTTGGTGAATATTTTAAAGAAAAAAGTGGCCCATTTTTTCAATAGCTTCCAGGTCTTTGGACCGATTGACTCCAAATCGCTCCCAAATGTGCTCCTATACTGGCTGAACGAGACACAGCAGTCCCCATCGGATTCCGGTGAAATTTGTATTTTTGGTGAATATTTTAGTGAAAAGAGACAATGTTTCATGAGACTGCCTTAAGGCTGGCATTAGGGTTAGGGTTAGGGTTAGGGTTATGGAGCTAGGGTTAGGGTTACGGTCGTCTTTTGACCGATTGACTCGAAATTCGTCACGAATGTGGTCCTCTACTCGCTGAATGAGACACAGCAGTCCCCATCGGATTCCGGTGAAATTTGTATTTTTGGTGAATATGTTAGAGAAAAAAGTGGCCCATTTTTTCAATAGCTTCCAGGTCTTTGGACCGATTGACTCCAAATCGCTCCCAAATGTGCTCCTATACTGGCTGAACGAGACACAGCAGTCCCCATCGGATTCCGGTGAAATTTGTATTTTTGGTGAATATTTTAGAGAAAAAAGTGGCCCATTTTTTCAATAGCTTCCAGGTCTTTGGACCGATTGACTCCAAATCGCTGCCAAATGTGCTCCTATACTGGCTGAACGAGACACAGCAGTCCCCATCGGATTCCGGTGAAATTTGTATTTTTGGTGAATATTTTAGTGAAAAGAGACAATGTTTCATGAGACTGCCTTAAGGCTGGCATTAGGGTTAGGGTTAGGGTTATGGAGCTAGGGTTAGGGTTACGGTCGTCTTTTGACCGATTGACTCGAGATTTCGTCACGAATGTGGTCCTCTACTCGCTGAATGAGACACAGCAGTCCCCATCGGATTCCGGTGAAATTTGTATTTTTGGTGAATATGTTAGAGAAAAAAGTGGCCCATTTTTTCAATAGCTTCCAGGTCTTTGGACCGATTGACTCCAAATCGCTCCCAAATGTGCTCCTATACTGGCTGAACGAGACACAGCAGTCCCCATCGGATTCCGGTGAAATTTGTATTTTTGGTGAATATTTTAGAGAAAAAAGTGGCCCATTTTTTCAATAGCTTCCAGGTCTTTGGACCGATTGACTCCAAATCGCTGCCAAATGTGCTCCTATACTGGCTGAACGAGACACAGCAGTCCCCATCGGATTCCGGTGAAATTTGTATTTTTGGTGAATATTTTAGTGAAAAGAGACAATGTTTCATGAGACTGCCTTAAGGCTGGCATTAGGGTTAGGGTTAGGGTTAGGGTTATGGAGCTAGGGTTAGGGTTACGGTCGTCTTTTGACCGATTGACTCGAAATTCGTCACGAATGTGGTCCTCTACTCGCTGAATGAGACACAGCAGTCCCCATCGGATTCCGGTGAAATTTGTATTTTTGGTGAATATTTTAAAGAAAAAAGTGGCCCATTTTTTCAATAGCTTCCAGGTCTTTGGACCGATTGACTCGAAATCGCTCCCAAATGTGCTCCTATACTGGCTGAACGAGACACAGCAGTCCCCATCGGATTCCGGTGAAATTTGTATTTTTGGTGAATATTTTAGAGAAAAAAGTGGCCCATTTTTTCAATAGCTTCCAGGTCTTTGGACCGATTGACTCCAAATCGCTGCCAAATGTGCTCCTATACTGGCTGAACGAGACACAGCAGTCCCCATCGGATTCCGGTGAAATTTGTATTTTTGGTGAATATTTTAGTGAAAAGAGACAATGTTTCATGAGACTGCCTTAAGGCTGGCATTAGGGTTAGGGTTAGGGTTAGGGTTATGGAGCTAGGGTTAGGGTTACGGTCGTCTTTTGACCGATTGACTCGAAATTCGTCACGAATGTGGTCCTCTACTCGCTGAATGAGACACAGCAGTCCCCATCGGATTCCGGTGAAATTTGTATTTTTGGTGAATATTTTAAAGAAAAAAGTGGCCCATTTTTTCAATAGCTTCCAGGTCTTTGGACCGATTGACTCGAAATCGCTCCCAAATGTGCTCCTATACTGGCTGAACGAGACACAGCAGTCCCCATCGGATTCCGGTGAAATTTGTATTTTTGGTGAATATTTTAGAGAAAAAAGTGGCCCATTTTTTCAATAGCTTCCAGGTCTTTGGACCGATTGACTCGAAATCGCTGCCAAATGTGCTCCTATACTGGCTGAACGAGACACAGCAGTCCCCATCGGATTCCGGTGAAATTTGTATTTTTGGTGAATATTTTAGTGAAAAGAGACAATGTTTCATGAGACTGCCTTAAGGCTGGCATTAGGGTTAGGGTTAGGGTTATGGAGCTAGGGTTAGGGTTACGGTCGTCTTTTGACCGATTGACTCGAAATTCGTCACGAATGTGGTCCTCTACTCGCTGAATGAGACACAGCAGTCCCCATCGGATTCCGGTGAAATTTGTATTTTTGGTGAATATTTTAAAGAAAAAAGTGGCCCATTTTTTCAATAGCTTCCAGGTCTTTGGACCGATTGACTCCAAATCGCTCCCAAATGTGCTCCTATACTGGCTGAACGAGACACAGCAGTCCCCATCGGATTCCGGTGAAATTTGTATTTTTGGTGAATATTTTAGTGAAAAGAGACAATGTTTCATGAGACTGCCTTAAGGCTGGCATTAGGGTTAGGGTTAGGGTTAGGGTTATGGAGCTAGGGTTAGGGTTACGATCGTCTTTTGACCGATTGACTCGAAATTCGTCACGAATGTGGTCCTCTACTCGCTGAATGAGACACAGCAGTCCCCATCGGATTCCGGTGAAATTTGTATTTTTGGTGAATATTTTAAAGAAAAAAGTGGCCCATTTTTTCAATAGCTTCCAGGTCTTTGGACCGATTGACTCCAAATCGCTCCCAAATGTGCTCCTATACTGGCTGAACGAGACACAGCAGTCCCCATCGGATTCCGGTGAAATTTGTATTTTTGGTGAATATTTTAGTGAAAAGAGACAATGTTTCATGAGACTGCCTTAAGGCTGGCATTAGGGTTAAGGTTAGGGTTAGGGTTATGGAGCTAGGGTTAGGGTTACGGTCGTCTTTTGACCGATTGACTCGAAATTCGTCACGAATGTGGTCCTCTACTCGCTGAAAGAGACACAGCAGTCCCCATCAGATTCCGGTGAAATTTGTATTTTTGGTGAATATTTTGAAGAAAAAAGTGGCCCATTTTTTCAATAACTTCCAGGTCTTTGGACCGATTGACTCGAAATCGTACCCAAATGTGCTCCTATACTGGCTGAACGAGACACAGCAGTCCCCATCGGATTCCGGTGAAATTTGTATTTTTGGTGAATATTTTAGTGAAAAGAGACAATGTTTCATGAGACTGCCTTAAGGCTGGCATTAGGGTTAGGGTTATGGAGCTAGGGTTAGGGTTACGGTCGTATTTTGACCGATTGACTCGAAATTCGTCACGAATGTGGTCCTCTACTCGCTGAAAGAGACACAGCAGTCCCCATCGGATTCCGGTGAAATTTGTATTTTTGGTGAATATTTTAAAGAAAAAAGTGGCCCATTTTTTCAATAGCTTCCAGGTCTTTGGACCGATTGACTCGAAATCGCTCCCAAATGTGCTCCTATACTGGCTGAACGAGACACAGCAGTCCCCATCGGATTCCGGTGAAATTTGTATTTTTGGTGAATATTTTAAAGAAAAAAGTGGCCCATTTTTTCAATAGCTTCCAGGTCTTTGGACCGATTGACTCCAAATCGCTCCCAAATGTGCTCCTATACTGGCTGAACGAGACACAGCAGTCCCCATCGGATTCCGGTGAAATTTGTATTTTTGGTGAATATTTTAGTGAAAAGAGACAATGTTTCATGAGACTGCCTTAAGGCTGGCATTAGGGTTAGGGTTAGGGTTAGGGTTATGGAGCTAGGGTTAGGGTTACGGTCGTCTTTTGACCGATTGACTCGAAATTCGTCACGAATGTGGTCCTCTACTCGCTGAATGAGACACAGCAGTCCCCATCGGATTCCGGTGAAATTTGTATTTTTGGTGAATATGTTAGAGAAAAAAGTGGCCCATTTTTTCAATAGCTTCCAGGTCTTTGGACCGATTGACTCCAAATCGCTCCCAAATGTGCTCCTATACTGGCTGAACGAGACACAGCAGTCCCCATCGGATTCCGGTGAAATTTGTATTTTTGGTGAATATTTTAGAGAAAAAAGTGGCCCATTTTTTCAATAGCTTCCAGGTCTTTGGACCGATTGACTCCAAATCGCTGCCAAATGTGCTCCTATACTGGCTGAACGAGACACAGCAGTCCCCATCGGATTCCGGTGAAATTTGTATTTTTGGTGAATATTTTAGTGAAAAGAGACAATGTTTCATGAGACTGCCTTAAGGCTGGCATTAGGGTTAGGGTTAGGGTTATGGAGCTAGGGTTAGGGTTACGGTCGTCTTTTGACCGATTGACTCGAGATTTCGTCACGAATGTGGTCCTCTACTCGCTGAATGAGACACAGCAGTCCCCATCGGATTCCGGTGAAATTTGTATTTTTGGTGAATATGTTAGAGAAAAAAGTGGCCCATTTTTTCAATAGCTTCCAGGTCTTTGGACCGATTGACTCCAAATCGCTCCCAAATGTGCTCCTATACTGGCTGAACGAGACACAGCAGTCCCCATCGGATTCCGGTGAAATTTGTATTTTTGGTGAATATTTTAGAGAAAAAAGTGGCCCATTTTTTCAATAGCTTCCAGGTCTTTGGACCGATTGACTCCAAATCGCTGCCAAATGTGCTCCTATACTGGCTGAACGAGACACAGCAGTCCCCATCGGATTCCGGTGAAATTTGTATTTTTGGTGAATATTTTAGTGAAAAGAGACAATGTTTCATGAGACTGCCTTAAGGCTGGCATTAGGGTTAGGGTTAGGGTTAGGGTTATGGAGCTAGGGTTAGGGTTACGGTCGTCTTTTGACCGATTGACTCGAAATTCGTCACGAATGTGGTCCTCTACTCGCTGAATGAGACACAGCAGTCCCCATCGGATTCCGGTGAAATTTGTATTTTTGGTGAATATTTTAAAGAAAAAAGTGGCCCATTTTTTCAATAGCTTCCAGGTCTTTGGACCGATTGACTCGAAATCGCTCCCAAATGTGCTCCTATACTGGCTGAACGAGACACAGCAGTCCCCATCGGATTCCGGTGAAATTTGTATTTTTGGTGAATATTTTAGAGAAAAAAGTGGCCCATTTTTTCAATAGCTTCCAGGTCTTTGGACCGATTGACTCCAAATCGCTGCCAAATGTGCTCCTATACTGGCTGAACGAGACACAGCAGTCCCCATCGGATTCCGGTGAAATTTGTATTTTTGGTGAATATTTTAGTGAAAAGAGACAATGTTTCATGAGACTGCCTTAAGGCTGGCATTAGGGTTAGGGTTA
Source organism: Pagrus major (assembly GCF_040436345.1). NCBI lineage: Eukaryota > Metazoa > Chordata > Actinopteri > Spariformes > Sparidae > Pagrus > Pagrus major. The sequence goes on along the minus strand of NC_133222.1, from coordinate 12,834,716 downwards.
GGGTTAGGGTTATGGAGCTAGGGTTAGGGTTACGGTCGTCTTTTGACCGATTGACTCGAAATTCGTCACGAATGTGGTCCTCTACTCGCTGAATGAGACACAGCAGTCCCCATCGGATTCCGGTGAAATTTGTATTTTTGGTGAATATTTTAAAGAAAAAAGTGGCCCATTTTTTCAATAGCTTCCAGGTCTTTGGACCGATTGACTCGAAATCGCTCCCAAATGTGCTCCTATACTGGCTGAACGAGACACAGCAGTCCCCATCGGATTCCGGTGAAATTTGTATTTTTGGTGAATATTTTAGTGAAAAGAGACAATGTTTCATGAGACTGCCTTAAGGCTGGCATTAGGGTTAGGGTTAGGGTTAGGGTTATGGAGCTAGGGTTAGGGTTACGATCGTCTTTTGACCGATTGACTCGAAATTCGTCACGAATGTGGTCCTCTACTCGCTGAATGAGACACAGCAGTCCCCATCGGATTCCGGTGAAATTTGTATTTTTGGTGAATATTTTAAAGAAAAAAGTGGCCCATTTTTTCAATAGCTTCCAGGTCTTTGGACCGATTGACTCCAAATCGCTCCCAAATGTGCTCCTATACTGGCTGAACGAGACACAGCAGTCCCCATCGGATTCCGGTGAAATTTGTATTTTTGGTGAATATTTTAGTGAAAAGAGACAATGTTTCATGAGACTGCCTTAAGGCTGGCATTAGGGTTAAGGTTAGGGTTAGGGTTATGGAGCTAGGGTTAGGGTTACGGTCGTCTTTTGACCGATTGACTCGAAATTCGTCACGAATGTGGTCCTCTACTCGCTGAAAGAGACACAGCAGTCCCCATCAGATTCCGGTGAAATTTGTATTTTTGGTGAATATTTTAAAGAAAAAAGTGGCCCATTTTTTCAATAGCTTCCAGGTCTTTGGACCGATTGACTCGAAATCGCTCCCAAATGTGCTCCTATACTGGCTGAACGAGACACAGCAGTCCCCATCGGATTCCGGTGAAATTTGTATTTTTGGTGAATATTTTAGTGAAAAGAGACAATGTTTCATGAGACTGCCTTAAGGCTGGCATTAGGGTTAGGGTTATGGAGCTAGGGTTAGGGTTACGGTCGTATTTTGACCGATTGACTCGAAATTCGTCACGAATGTGGTCCTCTACTCGCTGAAAGAGACACAGCAGTCCCCATCGGATTCCGGTGAAATTTGTATTTTTGGTGAATATTTTAAAGAAAAAAGTGGCCCATTTTTTCAATAGCTTCCAGGTCTTTGGACCGATTGACTCGAAATCGCTCCCAAATGTGCTCCTATACTGGCTGAACGAGACACAGCAGTCCCCATCGGATTCCGGTGAAATTTGTATTTTTGGTGAATATTTTAAAGAAAAAAGTGGCCCATTTTTTCAATAGCTTCCAGGTCTTTGGACCGATTGACTCCAAATCGCTCCCAAATGTGCTCCTATACTGGCTGAACGAGACACAGCAGTCCCCATCGGATTCCGGTGAAATTTGTATTTTTGGTGAATATTTTAGTGAAAAGAGACAATGTTTCATGAGACTGCCTTAAGGCTGGCATTAGGGTTAGGGTTAGGGTTAGGGTTATGGAGCTAGGGTTAGGGTTACGGTCGTCTTTTGACCGATTGACTCGAAATTCGTCACGAATGTGGTCCTCTACTCGCTGAATGAGACACAGCAGTCCCCATCGGATTCCGGTGAAATTTGTATTTTTGGTGAATATGTTAGAGAAAAAAGTGGCCCATTTTTTCAATAGCTTCCAGGTCTTTGGACCGATTGACTCCAAATCGCTCCCAAATGTGCTCCTATACTGGCTGAACGAGACACAGCAGTCCCCATCGGATTCCGGTGAAATTTGTATTTTTGGTGAATATTTTAGAGAAAAAAGTGGCCCATTTTTTCAATAGCTTCCAGGTCTTTGGACCGATTGACTCCAAATGCTGCCAAATGTGCTCCTATACTGGCTGAACGAGACACAGCAGTCCCCATCGGATTCCGGTGAAATTTGTATTTTTGGTGAATATTTTAGTGAAAAGAGACAATGTTTCATGAGACTGCCTTAAGGCTGGCATTAGGGTTAGGGTTAGGGTTATGGAGCTAGGGTTAGGGTTTCGGTCGTCTTTTGACCGATTGACTCGAGATTTCGTCACGAATGTGGTCCTCTACTCGCTGAATGAGACACAGCAGTCCCCATCGGATTCCGGTGAAATTTGTATTTTTGGTGAATATGTTAGAGAAAAAAGTGGCCCATTTTTTCAATAGCTTCCAGGTCTTTGGACCGATTGACTCCAAATCGCTCCCAAATGTGCTCCTATACTGGCTGAACGAGACACAGCAGTCCCCATCGGATTCCGGTGAAATTTGTATTTTTGGTGAATATTTTAGAGAAAAAAGTGGCCCATTTTTTCAATAGCTTCCAGGTCTTTGGACCGATTGACTCCAAATCGCTGCCAAATGTGCTCCTATACTGGCTGAACGAGACACAGCAGTCCCCATCGGATTCCGGTGAAATTTGTATTTTTGGTGAATATTTTAGTGAAAAGAGACAATGTTTCATGAGACTGCCTTAAGGCTGGCATTAGGGTTAGGGTTAGGGTTAGGGTTATGGAGCTAGGGTTAGGGTTACGGTCGTCTTTTGACCGATTGACTCGAAATTCGTCACGAATGTGGTCCTCTACTCGCTGAATGAGACACAGCAGTCCCCATCGGATTCCGGTGAAATTTGTATTTTTGGTGAATATTTTAAAGAAAAAAGTGGCCCATTTTTTCAATAGCTTCCAGGTCTTTGGACCGATTGACTCGAAATCGCTCCCAAATGTGCTCCTATACTGGCTGAACGAGACACAGCAGTCCCCATCGGATTCCGGTGAAATTTGTATTTTTGGTGAATATTTTAGAGAAAAAAGTGGCCCATTTTTTCAATAGCTTCCAGGTCTTTGGACCGATTGACTCCAAATCGCTGCCAAATGTGCTCCTATACTGGCTGAACGAGACACAGCAGTCCCCATCGGATTCCGGTGAAATTTGTATTTTTGGTGAATATTTTAGTGAAAAGAGACAATGTTTCATGAGACTGCCTTAAGGCTGGCATTAGGGTTAGGGTTAGGGTTAGGGTTATGGAGCTAGGGTTAGGGTTACGGTCGTCTTTTGACCGATTGACTCGAAATTCGTCACGAATGTGGTCCTCTACTCGCTGAATGAGACACAGCAGTCCCCATCGGATTCCGGTGAAATTTGTATTTTTGGTGAATATTTTAAAGAAAAAAGTGGCCCATTTTTTCAATAGCTTCCAGGTCTTTGGACCGATTGACTCGAAATCGCTCCCAAATGTGCTCCTATACTGGCTGAACGAGACACAGCAGTCCCCATCGGATTCCGGTGAAATTTGTATTTTTGGTGAATATTTTAGAGAAAAAAGTGGCCCATTTTTTCAATAGCTTCCAGGTCTTTGGACCGATTGACTCCAAATCGCTGCCAAATGTGCTCCTATACTGGCTGAACGAGACACAGCAGTCCCCATCGGATTCCGGTGAAATTTGTATTTTTGGTGAATATTTTAGTGAAAAGAGACAATGTTTCATGAGACTGCCTTAAGGCTGGCATTAGGGTTAGGGTTAGGGTTATGGAGCTAGGGTTAGGGTTACGGTCGTCTTTTGACCGATTGACTCGAAATTCGTCACGAATGTGGTCCTCTACTCGCTGAATGAGACACAGCAGTCCCCATCGGATTCCGGTGAAATTTGTATTTTTGGTGAATATTTTAAAGAAAAAAGTGGCCCATTTTTTCAATAGCTTCCAGGTCTTTGGACCGATTGACTCGAAATCGCTCCCAAATGTGCTCCTATACTGGCTGAACGAGACACAGCAGTCCCCATCGGATTCCGGTGAAATTTGTATTTTTGGTGAATATTTTAGTGAAAAGAGACAATGTTTCATGAGACTGCCTTAAGGCTGGCATTAGGGTTAGGGTTAGGGTTAGGGTTATGGAGCTAGGGTTAGGGTTACGATCGTCTTTTGACCGATTGACTCGAAATTCGTCACGAATGTGGTCCTCTACTCGCTGAATGAGACACAGCAGTCCCCATCGGATTCCGGTGAAATTTGTATTTTTGGTGAATATTTTAAAGAAAAAAGTGGCCCATTTTTTCAATAGCTTCCAGGTCTTTGGACCGATTGACTCCAAATCGCTCCCAAATGTGCTCCTATACTGGCTGAACGAGACACAGCAGTCCCCATCGGATTCCGGTGAAATTTGTATTTTTGGTGAATATTTTAGTGAAAAGAGACAATGTTTCATGAGACTGCCTTAAGGCTGGCATTAGGGTTAAGGTTAGGGTTAGGGTTATGGAGCTAGGGTTAGGGTTACGGTCGTCTTTTGACCGATTGACTCGAAATTCGTCACGAATGTGGTCCTCTACTCGCTGAAAGAGACACAGCAGTCCCCATCAGATTCCGGTGAAATTTGTATTTTTGGTGAATATTTTAAAGAAAAAAGTGGCCCATTTTTTCAATAGCTTCCAGGTCTTTGGACCGATTGACTCGAAATCGTACCCAAATGTGCTCCTATACTGGCTGAACGAGACACAGCAGTCCCCATCGGATTCCGGTGAAATTTGTATTTTTGGTGAATATTTTAGTGAAAAGAGACAATGTTTCATGAGACTGCCTTAAGGCTGGCATTAGGGTTAGGGTTAGGGTTAGGGTTATGGAGCTAGGGTTAGGGTTACGGTCGTCTTTTGACCGATTGACTCGAAATTCGTCACGAATGTGGTCCTCTACTCGCTGAATGAGACATAGCAGTCCCCATCGGATTCCGGTGAAATTTGTATTTTTGGTGAATATTTTAGAGAAAAAAGTGGCCCATTTTTTCAATAGCTTCCAGGTCTTTGGACCGATTGACTCCAAATCGCTCCCAAATGTGCTCCTATACTGGCTGAACGAGACACAGCAGTCCCCATCAGATTCCGGTGAAATTTGTATTTTTGGTGAATATTTTAGTGAAAAGAGACAATGTTTCATGAGACTGCCTTAAGGCTGGCATTAGGGTTAGGGTTAGGGTTAGGGTTATGGAGCTAGGGTTAGGGTTACGGTCGTCTTTTGACCGATTGACTCGAAATTCGTCACGAATGTGGTCCTCTACTCGCTGAATGAGACACAGCAGTCCCCATCGGATTCCGGTGAAATTTGTATTTTTGGTGAATATGTTAGAGAAAAAAGTGGCCCATTTTTTCAATAGCTTCCAGGTCTTTGGACCGATTGACTCCAAATCGCTCCCAAATGTGCTCCTATACTGGCTGAACGAGACACAGCAGTCCCCATCGGATTCCGGTGAAATTTGTATTTTTGGTGAATATTTTAGAGAAAAAAGTGGCCCATTTTTTCAATAGCTTCCAGGTCTTTGGACCGATTGACTCCAAATCGCTGCCAAATGTGCTCCTATACTGGCTGAACGAGACACAGCAGTCCCCATCGGATTCCGGTGAAATTTGTATTTTTGGTGAATATTTTAGTGAAAAGAGACAATGTTTCATGAGACTGCCTTAAGGCTGGCATTAGGGTTAGGGTTAGGGTTATGGAGCTAGGGTTAGGGTTACGGTCGTCTTTTGACCGATTGACTCGAAATTCGTCACGAATGTGGTCCTCTACTCGCTGAATGAGACACAGCAGTCCCCATCGGATTCCGGTGAAATTTGTATTTTTGGTGAATATTTTAAAGAAAAAAGTGGCCCATTTTTTCAATAGCTTCCAGGTCTTTGGACCGATTGACTCGAAATCGCTCCCAAATGTGCTCCTATACTGGCTGAACGAGACACAGCAGTCCCCATCGGATTCCGGTGAAATTTGTATTTTTGGTGAATATTTTAGTGAAAAGAGACAATGTTTCATGAGACTGCCTTAAGGCTGGCATTAGGGTTAGGGTTAGGGTTAGGGTTATGGAGCTAGGGTTAGGGTTACGATCGTCTTTTGACCGATTGACTCGAAATTCGTCACGAATGTGGTCCTCTACTCGCTGAATGAGACACAGCAGTCCCCATCGGATTCCGGTGAAATTTGTATTTTTGGTGAATATTTTAAAGAAAAAAGTGGCCCATTTTTTCAATAGCTTCCAGGTCTTTGGACCGATTGACTCCAAATCGCTCCCAAATGTGCTCCTATACTGGCTGAACGAGACACAGCAGTCCCCATCGGATTCCGGTGAAATTTGTATTTTTGGTGAATATTTTAGTGAAAAGAGACAATGTTTCATGAGACTGCCTTAAGGCTGGCATTAGGGTTAAGGTTAGGGTTAGGGTTATGGAGCTAGGGTTAGGGTTACGGTCGTCTTTTGACCGATTGACTCGAAATTCGTCACGAATGTGGTCCTCTACTCGCTGAAAGAGACACAGCAGTCCCCATCAGATTCCGGTGAAATTTGTATTTTTGGTGAATATTTTAAAGAAAAAAGTGGCCCATTTTTTCAATAGCTTCCAGGTCTTTGGACCGATTGACTCGAAATCGTACCCAAATGTGCTCCTATACTGGCTGAACGAGACACAGCAGTCCCCATCGGATTCCGGTGAAATTTGTATTTTTGGTGAATATTTTAGTGAAAAGAGACAATGTTTCATGAGACTGCCTTAAGGCTGGCATTAGGGTTAGGGTTAGGGTTAGGGTTATGGAGCTAGGGTTAGGGTTACGGTCGTCTTTTGACCGATTGACTCGAAATTCGTCACGAATGTGGTCCTCTACTCGCTGAATGAGACATAGCAGTCCCCATCGGATTCCGGTGAAATTTGTATTTTTGGTGAATATTTTAGAGAAAAAAGTGGCCCATTTTTTCAATAGCTTCCAGGTCTTTGGACCGATTGACTCCAAATCGCTCCCAAATGTGCTCCTATACTGGCTGAACGAGACACAGCAGTCCCCATCAGATTCCGGTGAAATTTGTATTTTTGGTGAATATTTTAGTGAAAAGAGACAATGTTTCATGAGACTGCCTTAAGGCTGGCATTAGGGTTAGGGTTAGGGTTAGGGTTATGGAGCTAGGGTTAGGGTTACGGTCGTCTTTTGACCGATTGACTCGAAATTCGTCACGAATGTGGTCCTCTACTCGCTGAATGAGACACAGCAGTCCCCATCGGATTCCGGTGAAATTTGTATTTTTGGTGAATATGTTAGAGAAAAAAGTGGCCCATTTTTTCAATAGCTTCCAGGTCTTTGGACCGATTGACTCCAAATCGCTCCCAAATGTGCTCCTATACTGGCTGAACGAGACACAGCAGTCCCCATCGGATTCCGGTGAAATTTGTATTTTTGGTGAATATTTTAGAGAAAAAAGTGGCCCATTTTTTCAATAGCTTCCAGGTCTTTGGACCGATTGACTCCAAATCGCTGCCAAATGTGCTCCTATACTGGCTGAACGAGACACAGCAGTCCCCATCGGATTCCGGTGAAATTTGTATTTTTGGTGAATATTTTAGTGAAAAGAGACAATGTTTCATGAGACTGCCTTAAGGCTGGCATTAGGGTTAGGGTTAGGGTTAGGGTTATGGAGCTAGGGTTAGGGTTACGGTCGTCTTTTGACCGATTGACTCGAGATTTCGTCACGAATGTGGTCCTCTACTCGCTGAATGAGACACAGCAGTCCCCATCGGATTCCGGTGAAATTTGTATTTTTGGTGAATATGTTAGAGAAAAAAGTGGCCCATTTTTTCAATAGCTTCCAGGTCTTTGGACCGATTGACTCCAAATCGCTCCCAAATGTGCTCCTATACTGGCTGAACGAGACACAGCAGTCCCCATCGGATTCCGGTGAAATTTGTATTTTTGGTGAATATTTTAGAGAAAAAAGTGGCCCATTTTTTCAATAGCTTCCAGGTCTTTGGACCGATTGACTCCAAATCGCTGCCAAATGTGCTCCTATACTGGCTGAACGAGACACAGCAGTCCCCATCGGATTCCGGTGAAATTTGTATTTTTGGTGAATATTTTAGTGAAAAGAGACAATGTTTCATGAGACTGCCTTAAGGCTGGCATTAGGGTTAGGGTTAGGGTTAGGGTTATGGAGCTAGGGTTAGGGTTACGGTCGTCTTTTGACCGATTGACTCGAAATTCGTCACGAATGTGGTCCTCTACTCGCTGAATGAGACACAGCAGTCCCCATCGGATTCCGGTGAAATTTGTATTTTTGGTGAATATTTTAGAGAAAAAAGTGGCCCATTTTTTCAATAGCTTCCAGGTCTTTGGACCGATTGACTCCAAATCGCTCCCAAATGTGCTCCTATACTGGCTGAACGAGACACAGCAGTCCCCATCGGAATCCGGTGAAATTTGTATTTTTGGTGAATATTTTAGAGAAAAAAGTGGCCCATTTTTTCAATAGCTTCCAGGTCTTTGGACCGATTGACTCGAAATCGCTCCCAAATGTGCTCCTATACTGGCTGAACGAGACACAGCAGTCCCCATCGGATTCCGGTGAAATTTGTATTTTTGGTGAATATTTTAGAGAAAAAAGTGGCCCATTTTTTCAATAGCTTCCAGGTCTTTGGACCGATTGACTCGAAATCGCTGCCAAATGTGCTCCTATACTGGCTGAACGAGACACAGCAGTCCCCATCGGATTCCGGTGAAATTTGTATTTTTGGTGAATATTTTAGAGAAAAAAGTGGCCCATTTTTTCAATAGCTTCCAGGTCTTTGGACCGATTGACTCGAAATCGCTCCCAAATGTGCTCCTATACTGGCTGAACGAGACACAGCAGTCCCCATCGGATTCCGGTGAAATTTGTATTTTTGGTGAATATTTTAGAGAAAAAAGTGGCCCATTTTTTCAATAGCTTCCAGGTCTTTGGACCGATTGACTCGAAATCGCTCCCAAATGTGCTCCTATACTGACTGAACGAGACACAGCAGTCCCCATCGGATTCCGGTGAAATTTGTATTTTTGGTGAATATTTTAGTGAAAAGAGACAATGTTTCATGAGACTGCCTTAAGGCTGGCATTAGGGTTAGGGTTAGGGTTATGGAGCTAGGGTTAGGGTTACGGTCGTCTTTTGACCGATTGACTCGAAATTCGTCACGAATGTGGTCCTCTACTCGCTGAATGAGACACAGCAGTCCCCATCGGATTCCGGTGAAATTTGTATTTTTGGTGAATATTTTAAAGAAAAAAGTGGCCCATTTTTTCAATAGCTTCCAGGTCTTTGGACCGATTGACTCGAAATCGCTCCCAAATGTGCTCCTATACTGGCTGAACGAGACACAGCAGTCCCCATCGGATTCCGGTGAAATTTGTATTTTTGGTGAATATTTTAGTGAAAAGAGACAATGTTTCATGAGACTGCCTTAAGGCTGGCATTAGGGTTAGGGTTAGGGTTAGGGTTATGGAGCTAGGGTTAGGGTTACGATCGTCTTTTGACCGATTGACTCGAAATTCGTCACGAATGTGGTCCTCTACTCGCTGAATGAGACACAGCAGTCCCCATCGGATTCCGGTGAAATTTGTATTTTTGGTGAATATTTTAAAGAAAAAAGTGGCCCATTTTTTCAATAGCTTCCAGGTCTTTGGACCGATTGACTCCAAATCGCTCCCAAATGTGCTCCTATACTGGCTGAACGAGACACAGCAGTCCCCATCGGATTCCGGTGAAATTTGTATTTTTGGTGAATATTTTAGTGAAAAGAGACAATGTTTCATGAGACTGCCTTAAGGCTGGCATTAGGGTTAGGGTTAGGGTTAGGGTTATGGAGCTAGGGTTAGGGTTACGGTCGTCTTTTGACCGATTGACTCGAAATTCGTCACGAATGTGGTCCTCTACTCGCTGAATGAGACACAGCAGTCCCCATCGGATTCCGGTGAAATTTGTATTTTTGGTGAATATTTTAAAGAAAAAAGTGGCCCATTTTTTCAATAGCTTCCAGGTCTTTGGACCGATTGACTCGAAATCGCTCCCAAATGTGCTCCTATACTGGCTGAACGAGACACAGCAGTCCCCATCGGATTCCGGTGAAATTTGTATTTTTGGTGAATATTTTAAAGAAAAAAGTGGCCCATTTTTTCAATAGCTTCCAGGTCTTTGGACCGATTGACTCGAAATCGCTCCCAAATGTGCTCCTATACTGACTGAACGAGACACAGCAGTCCCATCGGATTCCGGTGAAATTTGTATTTTTGGTGAATATTTTAAAGAAAAAAGTGGACCATTTTTTCAATAGCTTCCAGGTCTTTGGACCGATTGACTCGAAATCGCTCCCAAATGTGCTCCTATACTGACTGAACGAGACACAGCAGTCCCCATCGGATTCCGGTGAAATTTGTATTTTTGGTGAATATTTTAGAGAAAAAAGTGGACCATTTTTTCAATAGCTTCCAGGTCTTTGGACCGATTGACTCGAAATCGCTCCCAAATGTGCTCCTATACTGACTGAACGAGACACAGCAGTCCCCATCGGATTCCGGTGAAATTTGTATTTTTGGTGAATATTTTAGTGAAAAGAGACAATGTTTCATGAGACTGCCTTAAGGCTGGCATTAGGGTTAGGGTTAGGGTTAGGGTTATGGAGCTAGGGTTAGGGTTACGGTCGTCTTTTGACCGATTGACTCGAAATTCGTCACGAATGTGGTCCTCTACTCGCTGAATGAGACACAGCAGTCCCCATCGGATTCCGGTGAAATTTGTATTTTTGGTGAATATTTTAGAGAAAAAAGTGGCCCATTTTTTCAATAGCTTCCAGGTCTTTGGACCGATTGACTCCAAATCGCTCCCAAATGTGCTCCTATACTGGCTGAACGAGACACAGCAGTCCCTTTCGGATTCCGGTGAAATTTGTATTTTTGGTGAATATTTTAGAGAAAAAAGTGGCCCATTTTTCAATAGCTTCCAGGTCTTTGGACCGATTGACTCGAAATCGCTGCCAAATGTGCTCCTATACTGGCTGAACGAGACACAGCAGTCCCCATCGGATTCCGGTGAAATTTGTATTTTTGGTGAATATTTTAGAGAAAAAAGTGGCCCATTTTTTCAATAGCTTCCAGGTCTTTGGACCGATTGACTCGAAATCGCTGCCAAATGTGCTCCTATACTGGCTGAACGAGACACAGCAGTCCCCATCGGATTCCGGTGAAATTTGTATTTTTGGTGAATATTTTAGTGAAAAGAGACAATGTTTCATGAGACTGCCTTAAGGCTGGCATTATGGTTAGGGTTAGGGTTAGGGTTATGCAGGTAGGGTTAGGGTTACGGTCGTCTTTTGACCGATTGACTCGAAATTCGTCACGAATGTGGTCCTCTACTCGCTGAATGAGACACAGCAGTCCCCATCAGATTCCGGTGAAATTTGTATTTTTGGTGAATATTTTAGAGAAAAAAGTGGCCCATTTTTTCAATAGCTTCCAGGTCTTTGGACCGATTGACTCCAAATCGCTCCCAAATGTGCTCCTATACTGGCTGAACGAGACACAGCAGTCCCCATCGGATTCCGGTGAAATTTGTATTTTTGGTGAATATTTTAGTGAAAAGAGACAATGTTTCATGAGACTGCCTTAAGGCTGGCATTATGGTTAGGGTTAGGGTTAGGGTTATGCAGGTAGGGTTAGGGTTACGGTCGTCTTTTGACCGATTGACTCGAAATTCGTCACGAATGTGGTCCTCTACTCGCTGAATGAGACACAGCAGTCCCCATCAGATTCCGGTGAAATTTGTATTTTTGGTGAATATTTTAGAGAAAAAAGTGGCCCATTTTTTCAATAGCTTCCAGGTCTTTGGACCGATTGACTCCAAATCGCTCCCAAATGTGCTCCTATACTGGCTGAACGAGACACAGCAGTCCCCATCGGATTCCGGTGAAATTTGTATTTTTGGTGAATATTTTAGTGAAAAGAGACAATGTTTCATGAGACTGCCTTAAGGCTGGCATTATGGTTAGGGTTAGGGTTAGGGTTATGCAGGTAGGGTTAGGGTTACGGTCGTCTTTTGACCGATTGACTCGAAATTCGTCACGAATGTGGTCCTCTACTCGCTGAATGAGACACAGCAGTCCCCATCAGATTCCGGTGAAATTTGTATTTTTGGTGAATATTTTAGAGAAAAAAGTGGCCCATTTTTTCAATAGCTTCCAGGTCTTTGGACCGATTGACTCCAAATCGCTCCCAAATGTGCTCCTATACTGGCTGAACGAGACACAGCAGTCCCCATCGGATTCCGGTGAAATTTGTATTTTTGGTGAATATTTTAGTGAAAAGAGACAATGTTTCATGAGACTGCCTTAAGGCTGGCATTATGGTTAGGGTTAGGGTTAGGGTTATGCAGGTAGGGTTAGGGTTACGGTCGTCTTTTGACCGATTGACTCGAAATTCGTCACGAATGTGGTCCTCTACTCGCTGAATGAGACACAGCAGTCCCCATCAGATTCCGGTGAAATTTGTATTTTTGGTGAATATTTTAGAGAAAAAAGTGGCCCATTTTTTCAATAGCTTCCAGGTCTTTGGACCGATTGACTCCAAATCGCTCCCAAATGTGCTCCTATACTGGCTGAACGAGACACAGCAGTCCCCATCGGATTCCGGTGAAATTTGTATTTTTGGTGAATATTTTAGAGAAAAAAGTGGCCCATTTTTTCAATAGCTTCCAGGTCTTTGGACCGATTGACTCCAAATCGCTGCCAAATGTGCTCCTATACTGGCTGAACGAGACACAGCAGTCCCCATCGGATTCCGGTGAAATTTGTATTTTTGGTGAATATTTTAGTGAAAAGAGACAATGTTTCATGAGACTGCCTTAAGGCTGGCATTAGGGTTAGGGTTAGGGTTATGGAGCTAGGGTTAGGGTTACGGTCGTCTTTTGACCGATTGACTCGAAATTCGTCACGAATGTGGTCCTCTACTCGCTGAATGAGACACAGCAGTCCCCATCGGATTCCGGTGAAATTTGTATTTTTGGTGAATATTTTAAAGAAAAAAGTGGCCCATTTTTTCAATAGCTTCCAGGTCTTTGGACCGATTGACTCGAAATCGCTCCCAAATGTGCTCCTATACTGGCTGAACGAGACACAGCAGTCCCCATCGGATTCCGGTGAAATTTGTATTTTTGGTGAATATTTTAGTGAAAAGAGACAATGTTTCATGAGACTGCCTTAAGGCTGGCATTAGGGTTAGGGTTAGGGTTAGGGTTATGGAGCTAGGGTTAGGGTTACGATCGTCTTTTGACCGATTGACTCGAAATTCGTCACGAATGTGGTCCTCTACTCGCTGAATGAGACACAGCAGTCCCCATCGGATTCCGGTGAAATTTGTATTTTTGGTGAATATTTTAAAGAAAAAAGTGGCCCATTTTTTCAATAGCTTCCAGGTCTTTGGACCGATTGACTCCAAATCGCTCCCAAATGTGCTCCTATACTGGCTGAACGAGACACAGCAGTCCCCATCGGATTCCGGTGAAATTTGTATTTTTGGTGAATATTTTAGTGAAAAGAGACAATGTTTCATGAGACTGCCTTAAGGCTGGCATTAGGGTTAGGGTTAGGGTTAGGGTTATGGAGCTAGGGTTAGGGTTACGGTCGTCTTTTGACCGATTGACTCGAAATTCGTCACGAATGTGGTCCTCTACTCGCTGAATGAGACACAGCAGTCCCCATCGGATTCCGGTGAAATTTGTATTTTTGGTGAATATTTTAAAGAAAAAAGTGGCCCATTTTTTCAATAGCTTCCAGGTCTTTGGACCGATTGACTCGAAATCGCTCCCAAATGTGCTCCTATACTGGCTGAACGAGACACAGCAGTCCCCATCGGATTCCGGTGAAATTTGTATTTTTGGTGAATATTTTAAAGAAAAAAGTGGCCCATTTTTTCAATAGCTTCCAGGTCTTTGGACCGATTGACTCGAAATCGCTCCCAAATGTGCTCCTATACTGACTGAACGAGACACAGCAGTCCCATCGGATTCCGGTGAAATTTGTATTTTTGGTGAATATTTTAAAGAAAAAAGTGGACCATTTTTTCAATAGCTTCCAGGTCTTTGGACCGATTGACTCGAAATCGCTCCCAAATGTGCTCCTATACTGACTGAACGAGACACAGCAGTCCCCATCGGATTCCGGTGAAATTTGTATTTTTGGTGAATATTTTAGAGAAAAAAGTGGACCATTTTTTCAATAGCTTCCAGGTCTTTGGACCGATTGACTCGAAATCGCTCCCAAATGTGCTCCTATACTGACTGAACGAGACACAGCAGTCCCCATCGGATTCCGGTGAAATTTGTATTTTTGGTGAATATTTTAGTGAAAAGAGACAATGTTTCATGAGACTGCCTTAAGGCTGGCATTAGGGTTAGGGTTAGGGTTAGGGTTATGGAGCTAGGGTTAGGGTTACGGTCGTCTTTTGACCGATTGACTCGAAATTCGTCACGAATGTGGTCCTCTACTCGCTGAATGAGACACAGCAGTCCCCATCGGATTCCGGTGAAATTTGTATTTTTGGTGAATATTTTAGAGAAAAAAGTGGCCCATTTTTTCAATAGCTTCCAGGTCTTTGGACCGATTGACTCCAAATCGCTCCCAAATGTGCTCCTATACTGGCTGAACGAGACACAGCAGTCCCTTTCGGATTCCGGTGAAATTTGTATTTTTGGTGAATATTTTAGAGAAAAAAGTGGCCCATTTTTCAATAGCTTCCAGGTCTTTGGACCGATTGACTCGAAATCGCTGCCAAATGTGCTCCTATACTGGCTGAACGAGACACAGCAGTCCCCATCGGATTCCGGTGAAATTTGTATTTTTGGTGAATATTTTAGAGAAAAAAGTGGCCCATTTTTTCAATAGCTTCCAGGTCTTTGGACCGATTGACTCGAAATCGCTGCCAAATGTGCTCCTATACTGGCTGAACGAGACACAGCAGTCCCCATCGGATTCCGGTGAAATTTGTATTTTTGGTGAATATTTTAGTGAAAAGAGACAATGTTTCATGAGACTGCCTTAAGGCTGGCATTATGGTTAGGGTTAGGGTTAGGGTTATGCAGGTAGGGTTAGGGTTACGGTCGTCTTTTGACCGATTGACTCGAAATTCGTCACGAATGTGGTCCTCTACTCGCTGAATGAGACACAGCAGTCCCCATCAGATTCCGGTGAAATTTGTATTTTTGGTGAATATTTTAGAGAAAAAAGTGGCCCATTTTTTCAATAGCTTCCAGGTCTTTGGACCGATTGACTCCAAATCGCTCCCAAATGTGCTCCTATACTGGCTGAACGAGACACAGCAGTCCCCATCGGATTCCGGTGAAATTTGTATTTTTGGTGAATATTTTAGTGAAAAGAGACAATGTTTCATGAGACTGCCTTAAGGCTGGCATTATGGTTAGGGTTAGGGTTAGGGTTATGCAGGTAGGGTTAGGGTTACGGTCGTCTTTTGACCGATTGACTCGAAATTCGTCACGAATGTGGTCCTCTACTCGCTGAATGAGACACAGCAGTCCCCATCAGATTCCGGTGAAATTTGTATTTTTGGTGAATATTTTAGAGAAAAAAGTGGCCCATTTTTTCAATAGCTTCCAGGTCTTTGGACCGATTGACTCCAAATCGCTCCCAAATGTGCTCCTATACTGGCTGAACGAGACACAGCAGTCCCCATCGGATTCCGGTGAAATTTGTATTTTTGGTGAATATTTTAGAGAAAAAAGTGGCCCATTTTTTCAATAGCTTCCAGGTCTTTGGACCGATTGACTCGAAATCGCCGCCAAATGTGCTCCTATACTGGCTGAACGAGACACAGCAGTCCCCATCGGATTCCGGTGAAATTTGTATTTTTGGTGAATATTTTAGTGAAAAGAGACAATGTTTCATGAGACTGCCTTAAGGCTGGCATTATGGTTAGGGTTAGGGTTGGGGTTATGCAGGTAGGGTTAGGGTTACGGTCGTCTTTTGGCCGATTGACTCGAAATTCGTCACGAATGTGGTCCTCTACTCGCTGAAAGAGACACAGCAGTCCCCATCGGATTCCGGTGAAATTTGTATTTTTGGTGAATATTTTAGAGAAAAAAGTGGCCCATTTTTCAATAGCTTCCAGGTCTTTGGACCGATTGACTCGAAATCGCACCCAAATGTGCTCCTATACTGGCTGAACGAGACACAGCAGTCCCCATCGGATTCCGGTGAAATTTGTATTTTTGGTGAATATTTTAGAGAAAAAAGTGGACCATTTTTTCAATAGCTTCCAGGTCTTTGGACCGATTGACTCGAAATCGCTCCCAAATGTGCTCCTATACTGGCTGAACGAGACACAGCAGTCCCCATCCGATTCTGGTGAAATTTGTATTTTTGGTGAATATTTTAGTGAAAAGAGACAATGTTTCATGAGACTGCCTTAAGGCTGGCATTAGGGTTAGGGTTAGGGTTAGGGTTATGGAGCTAGGGTTAGGGTTACGATCGTCTTTTGACCGATTGACTCGAAATTCGTCACGAATGTGGTCCTCTACTCGCTGAATGAGACACAGCAGTCCCCATCGGATTCCGGTGAAATTTGTATTTTTGGTGAATATTTTAGAGAAAAAAGTGGCCCATTTTTCAATAGCTTCCAGGTCTTTGGACCGATTGACTCGAAATCGCACCCAAATGTGCTCCTATACTGGCTGAACGAGACACAGCAGTCCCCATCGGATTCCGGTGAAATTTGTATTTTTGGTGAATATTTTAGAGAAAAAAGTGGACCATTTTTTCAATAGCTTCCAGGTCTTTGGACCGATTGACTCGAAATCGCTCCCAAATGTGCTCCTATACTGGCTGAACGAGACACAGCAGTCCCCATCGGATTCTGGTGAAATTTGTATTTTTGGTGAATATTTTAGTGAAAAGAGACAATGTTTCATGAGACTGCCTTAAGGCTGGCATTAGGGTTAGGGTTAGGGTTAGGGTTATGGAGCTAGGGTTAGGGTTACGATCGTCTTTTGACCGATTGACTCGAAATTCGTCACGAATGTGGTCCTCTACTCGCTGAATGAGACACAGCAGTCCCCATCGGATTCCGGTGAAATTTGTATTTTTGGTGAATATTTTAAAGAAAAAAGTGGCCCATTTTTTCAATAGCTTCCAGGTCTTTGGACCGATTGACTCGAAATCGCTCCCAAATGTGCTCCTATACTGGCTGAACGAGACACAGCAGTCCCCATCGGATTCCGGTGAAATTTGTATTTTTGGTGAATATTTTAGTGAAAAGAGACAATGTTTCATGAGACTGCCTTAAGGCTGGCATTATGGTTAGGGTTAGGGTTAGGGTTATGCAGGTAGGGTTAGGGTTACGGTCGTCTTTTGACCGATTGACTCGAAATTCGTCACGAATGTGGTCCTCTACTCGCTGAATGAGACACAGCAGTCCCCATCAGATTCCGGTGAAATTTGTATTTTTGGTGAATATTTTAGAGAAAAAAGTGGCCCATTTTTTCAATAGCTTCCAGGTCTTTGGACCGATTGACTCGAAATCGCTCCCAAATGTGCTCCTATACTGGCTGAAGGAGACACAGCAGTCCCCATCGGATTCCGGTGAAATTTGTATTTTTGGTGAATATTTTAGAGAAAAAAGTGGCCCATTTTTTCAATAGCTTCCAGGTCTTTGGACCGATTGACTCGAAGTCGCTGCCAAATGTGCTCCTATACTGGCTGAACGAGACACAGCAGTCCCCATCGGATTCCGGTGAAATTTGTATTTTTGGTGAATATTTTAGTGAAAAGAGACAATGTTTCATGAGACTGCCTTAAGGCTGGCATTATGGTTAGGGTTAGGGTTAGGGTTATGCAGGTAGGGTTAGGGTTACGGTCGTCTTTTGACCGATTGACTCGAAATTCGTCACGAATGTGGTCCTCTACTCGCTGAAAGAGACACAGCAGTCCCCATCGGATTCCGGTGAAATTTGTATTTTTGGTGAATATTTTAAAGAAAAAAGTGGCCCATTTTTTCAATAGCTTCCAGGTCTTTGGACCGATTGACTCGAAATCGCACCCAAATGTGCTCCTATACTGGCTGAACGAGACACAGCAGTCCCCATCGGATTCCGGTGAAATTTGTATTTTTGGTGAATATTTTAGAGAAAAAAGTGGCCCATTTTTTCAATAGCTTCCAGGTCTTTGGACCGATTGACTCGAAATCGCTCCCAAATGTGCTCCTATACTGGCTGAACGAGACACAGCAGTCCCCATCGGATTCTGGTGAAATTTGTATTTTTGGTGAATATTTTAGTGAAAAGAGACAATGTTTCATGAGACTGCCTTAAGGCTGGCATTAGGGTTAGGGTTAGGGTTAGGGTTATGGAGCTAGGGTTAGGGTTACGGTCGTCTTTTGACCGATTGACTCGAAATTCGTCACGAATGTGGTCCTCTACTCGCTGAATGAGACACAGCAGTCCCCATCGGATTCCGGTGAAATTTGTATTTTTGGTGAATATTTTAAAGAAAAAAGTGGCCCATTTTTTCAATAGCTTCCAGGTCTTTGGACCGATTGACTCGAAATCGCTCCCAAATGTGCTCCTATACTGGCTGAACGAGACACAGCAGTCCCCATCGGATTCCGGTGAAATTTGTATTTTTGGTGAATATTTTAAAGAAAAAAGTGGCCCATTTTTTCAATAGCTTCCAGGTCTTTGGACCGATTGACTCGAAATCGCTCCCAAATGTGCTCCTATACTGACTGAACGAGACACAGCAGTCCCCATCGGATTCCGGTGAAATTTGTATTTTTGGTGAATATTTGACAGAGAAGTCGCCATTTTTCATGAAAACCTTGGCCCATTTCTTCAATAGCTTCCAGGTCTTTGGACTGATTGGTTCGAAATCGCTCCCAAATGTGGTCCTATACTGGCTGAACAAGACACAGTAGTTCCCATTGGATTCCGGTGGAATTTGTATTTTTGGTGAATATTTGAAAGAAAAGTACCCATTTTTCATGAAAACCTGGGCCCATTTTTTCAATAGCTTCCAGGTCTTTGGACTGATTGGTTCGAAATCGCTCCCAAATGTGGTCCTATACTAGCTGAACGAGACACAGCAGTTCCCATTGGATTCCGGTGGAATTTGTATTTTTGGTGAATATTTGAAAGAAAACCTCGGTCAATTTTTTCAATAGCTTCCAGGTCTTTGGACCGATTGACTCGAAATTGCTCCCAAATGTGGTCCTATACCGGCTGAACGAGACACAGCAGTTCCCATTGGATTCCGGTGGAATTTGTGTTTTTGGTGAATATTTGAAAGAAAAGTGGCCATTTTTCATGAAAACCTGGGCCCATTTTTTCAATAGCTTCCAGGTCTTTGGACCGATTGACTCAAAATCGCTCACAAATGTAGTCCTATACCGGTTGAACGAGACACAGCAGTTCCCATTGGATTCCGGTGGAATTTGTATTTTTGGTGAATATTTGAAAAAAATGTCTCCATTTTTCAGGAAAACCTGGGCCCATTTTTTCAATAGCTTCCAGGTCTTTGGACTGATTGGTTCGAAATCGCTCCCAAATGTGGTCCTATACTAGCTGAACGAGACACAGCAGTTCCCATTGGATTACGGTGGAATTTGTATTTTTGGTGAATATTTGAAAGAAAACCTCGGCCGATTTTTTCAATAGCTTCCAGGTCTTTGGACCAATTGGTTCGAAATCGCTCCCAAATGTGGTCCTATACTAGCTGAATGAGACACAGCAGTTCCCATTGGATTCCGGTGGAATTTGTATTTTTGGTGAATATTTGAATGAAAACCTCGGTCGATTTTTTCAATAGCTTCCAGGTCTTTGGACCGATTGACTCGAAATTGCTCCCAAATGTGGTCCTATACCGGCTGAACGAGACACAGCAGTTCCCATTGGATTCCGGTGGAATTTGTGTTTTTGGTGAATATTTGAAAGAAAACCTCGGATGATTTTTTCAATAGCTTCCAGGTCTTTGGACCGATTGACTCGAAATCGCTCCCAAATGTGGTCCTATACTGGCTGAACGAGACACAGCAGTCCCCATTGGATTCCGGTGGAATTTGTATTTTTGGTGAATATTTGAAAGAAAAGTCCCCATTTTTCATGAAAACCTCGGCCCATTTTTTCAATAGCTTCCAGGTCTTTGGACCGATTGACTCGAAATAGCTCCCAAATGTGGTCCTGTACTGGCTGAACGAGACACAGCAGTTCCCATTGGATTCCGGTGGAATTTGTATTTTTGGTGAATATTTGAAAAAAAATGTCTCCATTTTTCAGGAAAACCTGGGCCCATTTTTTCAATAGCTTCCAGGTCTTTGGACCGATTGACTCGAAATCGCTCCCAAATATGGTCCTATACTGGCTTAACGAGACACAACAGGTCCCATTGGATTCCGGTGGAATTTGTATTTTTGGTGAATATTTGAAAGAAAAGTCGCCATTTTTCATGAAAACCTCGGCCCATTTTTTCAATAGCTTCCAGGTCTTTGGACCGATTGACTCGAAATAGCTCCCAAATGTGGTCCTGTACTGGCTGAACGAGACACAGCAGTTCCCATTGGATTCCGGTGGAATTTGTATTTTCGGTGAATATTTGAAAAAAAATGTCTCCATTTTTCAGGAAAACCTGCGCCCATTTTTTCAATAGCTTCCAGGTCTTTGGACCGATTGACTCGAAATCGCTCCCAAATGTGGTCCTATACTGGCTTAACGAGACACAGCAGTTCCCATTGGATTCCGGTGGAATTTGAATTTTTGGTGAATATTTGAAAGAAAATTCCCCATTTTTCATGAAAATGTTTTTGTTTTTTTCAATAGCTTCCAGGTCATTTGAGCCATCGACTCGAAATCAATGGCCAAATGACTTGTTATACTGGTAGAATTAGACACAGCAGTTTTTATTGGATTTTAGGGGAATTTCAATTTTTCATGAATATTTTAATGAAAAAGCACATTTTTTCATGAATTAACTGATGTTTTCTTCAATATCTTCCAGGTCATTTGACCGATTGACTCAAAATCGATCACAAATGTCGCCCTATACTGGTTGAAGAAGACACACCTGTTTTTATTAGATTTAAGTGCAATTTGTATTTTTCTTGAATATTTTAAAGAAAAGTCACAATTTTTCATGAAAACATGACCAATACCTGTAACCATTCAGTAACAACCACTTCAGAGAATTAATGTTGCCAATTTTTTCCAGTGTTTCTTGGATGTTCAGGACAAATTCAAACACAATCCAGTGCAAAATAAGCAAATGGTTAAGTTCAGAATACCCATGCAGTAAAAGGCCTCAGGTTGGACTTGAACCAGGGGCCACTATAGCAAGGACAAAGCCACTGTAGGTGGGACACCCACCCTACCAACTGAGCTAAAGGGGCTTCTACTTTTCATGAATATTTTCAAGAAAAATCACCATTATTCATGAAAACATCGGACATTTTTTTCAATAGCTTCCTCCAGGTCATTTGACAAATTGACTTGAAATCGATCATAAATGTCAACCAATACTGGTTGAATTAGACACATCTGTTTTTATTGGATTTAAGTAGATTTTCTTTTTTTCATGATTATTCTAAAGAAAAAACACAATTTTTCATGAAAACATTGGCCGATTTTTTCAATTGCTTCACAATAGTCACAATATAACTATGATTGTACCTACTCTCCACTTGCTGAGTGAACAGACCTTTGCAGTAGCAGATAGCTATTGGATGTGTGGGGATGACATATTGTTAAATACATTGGTAAGAATGAAATTGCCCATACAAGTAGTGTATGAAGGGGTTACATAATTGGAGTTGATGAATTCCCAGACAAACTTTTGAATTATATTTTTGCTCAGTTATACTCTCAGTCTATATATTTGACCTACGTTTTTGATTTGCACTCAACTGCACACAGCAGGCAAGTGCTGACCTTGATATGTAACCTGCATCAACAAGTTTATGTCAAGTTAGTATTATACATATTAGCCATTGCAAATGAAAACCGTAATCGGCCATAATTATCTTGAAAAGAGACAAGTGGGGTCGTAAAGAATTTTTTTCTTTTTTTAAACCTAGATATGCTATTTTTAGGTTTCTTTCACCCTTGCTTTCACTGACTGTTCAGTTGGTCCACATCAAGTAAATAACCATGTCTTCCTGTAGTCATAACATAATTACTTGATTCTGTATAAAGAGGATGTAGACTCATGCTAAGTTTCAGTTTTGTTGCAGTTAAACTCCTTCAATGACACAAGCTGCAGTATTTGCATTTTTCTTGAAGAATACTTTTTCTACAACACTTGGTGTATAATTAGTTAAAGTTATATCAGTAATATATCTTCCTAGTTTCACCATGTTAATTTGACGAGCTTTCACTCTGGAGGGTTGGACATAGAGGACCCTTGATTGGAGATTTTCTAATCTAATTCTAATGTTAAATATCCCAAATTAAAATGTAGTGTTCAAGGAACCAATTCCAGAAATGTCAACTGTTTTGTTTTCCATCTCAGGAAAACATGTTCATGTCACTGATGTGATGGCCGTCGATTATTGTTGCAACATTTAATTTTGATACTTTTCTTCATTGTAAACATGAATATTATTATGACTTTCCAGGGTCAAATCACCATCATGATGGTATGAAAAAGTAATAATTCAACAGGTAACACACCATTTGACACACTGTGCAGACACAATAAACATTTTATTTTATTTTCAATAGTTTGATACAGAGCCTACTCATAGTCTATATTTCTTTACAGTAGAAAAATAATGTTTTGATTTAAGGAGTACTACAATTATATTCACTTCAAGAGGAGGTATTCAAAATCATCACTGTAAAATAAAATAGGTCAGGGTACATGGGTCTGCCGTAATCAGCCATGAAAACATCCTTAAAATTCCAGTTTTCACTTTCACAATTTCCCTTAACAGCACATAAAAAGGAACATGATACATACACCAAGAGAATACAAACAAGGTACATTTTATACATATCACTGAAGTGAGGAAGATTTAATTTGAAGAAAGATAATTAAATGATATACAAAAAAAAATTCACATGATAAATACAACAGCAGAGTTAACAAGAGGATTAGGAAACCACATCTGTGTTTGTAACAGCTGGGGATGTTTTATGAGAGCAATGATTGGTTGCGATACAGAAGACGATATCTCAGGTTAAGCAGCTTTCTGGGTTTGTGCAATATACTGACATCAGTGGTTAAACACACCTAATGCGCCTCTGTGAATCGTATAAGCCATACACCATGCAGTGGGGACAACAGAGCATTTTGCCAGAAGCAGGGCACATTCATTGTACTGACGAGGGGCGATACACAAGCAGTATCTCTACAGCGGTGCTCAGGGGTGACACGGCAAGCGTTGACGGACTGCAGTTGGACAACTTTGACTGTAATGTGGGCAGTCAGACGCCCAGCTGCTTGTTCAGCCGGCTGAGGGC
Organism: Pagrus major; assembly: GCF_040436345.1. Taxonomy (NCBI): domain Eukaryota; kingdom Metazoa; phylum Chordata; class Actinopteri; order Spariformes; family Sparidae; genus Pagrus; species Pagrus major. Next base: position 12,811,343 of record NC_133222.1, on the reverse strand, counting down.
GTCGCCGACGATGTCAAGCTCGTGTCGAAGCTCCTCCACCACGCTGTTGATGCTGGGAGTGTCTTTTAGCACGTCCACGCTCTGGGTGTAAGGGTTGTATCGCACTGTGAAGGGACGCTTGATGGTCTTGGCAAATTCCCTGAAATTAACATAATAATATTTAATTTATGTGGAAAAGACAAGTGTTGCTTTGTAGATCATTTTCATCTATACGTGCAAGATATCTCTGTGATGTTGAAGTACTGTAACCAAGCTCACCTCATCTTGACTTTGGCCTCCTCGAAGCTCTCCGACACAAAGTAGACATCCTGAAATGTCGTGATGATGCATTCTTGTTTGGATGTAACTTTGGGGTCAAAAGGCATTATCCTTGCATTGCCAGAGAGTGCATGCTGTGAGAGAGAAACCAAACAGATGTTGCAGTCATTTTTATAGAAACACTTTCACACATTTGGGTCATTTGATTGAACACAAATCAATCTGTATTTAGCTGTTTCAAGAGGAGACGTCTTTAGCATACATTTTTCTTTAGGATTTCTATTTGCTCAATTTGATTCAATGGGTCTGGCAGGTTAGGATGTATAGGTAATATCGGGCTCTTTTCAAATGTTTTTTACCTTAAGCTCACTGATCGATGACAGCAGTCCCGCTCCATATGCCCGCAGCTGCCCTTCTTGTTTGCATAGGCCAAACTCCACAGTGAAGAAATAGCACTGTAACACAAGACAGACACAATCATTTCAATTCTTCTAGATTTTATATATAAGGATATCAAACTGTGCCTGTATAGGTGTCACTCACTGTGGCCAGTTTCTGAACGGAGTCATCTGAGGCTCCGAGTGAAGCGAGACCAATCTCCTGAGAAAACTGGGCGAAGCTGGGCTCGGCCAGCAGAGGGACGTGACCCAGCAGCTCATGGCACGTGTCCCTTAATAATGATAGATAGCAGAATGTTAGGACCAATATCTTTATGAGCATTGACATCACTTTTTTAATTATAGTTTTGGATTACTTACGGCTCTGGGGTGTATAAGGGGTCGGAGCTGTGCCGCACATACTGGGTACAGTGGAAAACACGGAAGGCCAAACCAGCAAGGAAGTCACGAGGGGACAGATAACCAGCCACAGGCCTGATGGTAAATCCGGTGCGTTCTGAGAAGAGACAAGCAAATATTAAAGGCTGAAAACATTAATTTCCAAAAAGAGGCACATTTTATTAAGAAATGAAAACCTACCCCTGAGGAAGCGTGAGACATCTTCCAGCTGAGGGATGTTGTCCTCCCGAAATTCACAGTATTTGGAGAGCAGTGGCAGGTTCTTCAAGTACTCCCGGCAGGCATGGGTTGGGTACAACTTGTTGAGCTCCCTGTACACAACTCCCCAAGTCTTCACTTCTTCCTCTGTGAACTCAATACGAGGGATCGGATCCCCACTGCAACAAGAGACAATAATTCTCTAAGTATCAAGAAGAAATTTGCCAGATTTCCAAAATAACCATCAAGATATAGAAGAAAAACTCACTGTTTGAAGGCCATGGCAAGATCAGCAAAGTACTTTCGCCTTTTCCGGTAGACGTTGTCCTTGAAACCCTGATAAAGAGAAACACAGAAGGATATGAGAATAATTCCATTTAAGGGATTTTGCATTTTTTAAGTCTGGAGGCTGATTTTGGGCCTTCATACCGGATGATCCGCATCCAACTCAGAGCCGTACATCAGGACACGGTTAGCACACTTGTCCAAGTCTGAAATCTTCTTTGGGAACCAAGGAACGTCATACATATCTGACAGGAAAGAAGCAAAAATTAGTTTTTAATTTACTGTTAATATTTACAATTTTTGTAAATATTAACAGTATCTGCAGGACTTCACTTACCTTCCTCGTGTAGACAGGAGTTATCTGGAGGATCCATGTCCACCACGTTCACATGCTTTCGAAGCAGCTGGATTATTTCATTCAGTTGTTCGTGGTTGCTGTCGCAGTCCACGAAGATTTCAAACTCAGAGTTGCGTCGTTTGGATTTTCTCGACTCTATGTGGACAAGGTTGACGTGGTTTTCCTGCAAGAGACATTGAGATTCATTTTTTATTTAATTTTCATAAATGAGTAAGTTACTGGAAGAGATCAATTAAGATATATGTATAGATAAATGCATGAACAGATAGGGAACCAAGAGTATAATGACTTACTTGGAAGAGTCTGAGTGCCTTTACTAGTCCTCCCACTTCATTCTTGAGGGAAAAGATGATTGTTGCTCTGCCTTTCTCTGATGTGTTCTTCTTTTCAGAGTTTTCTTCAATTTTTGTGAAGGTTGATTTGTTTATCTGAAAAAAGGTAGGACAGATTTTAGAGATTTTAATTTGTGCAACAGCAAGAAATCATCACCATTCAACAACCAGTAGTGTCGCCTCCTTTGACGGTCATATGAGGAGATATTCAGCTTTTATGAACACTTTTTAAAATGCATACATGTAAAGTACACCTTTTTTAATTATAACAAATTTCAAACAGAGAATTAAACTCATTTTAAAGTTTAAAAAGCACCTCCTAGTTCTGTGCTAATCCTTCAACATACAAGTAGTGTTTGATTTCAAAAACTGGTGATATATGCGTAATTTGATTTACCAATTATCATAAATGAACATCTTCTCAAATGAGCATGCAACACTGGCAGTGAGCAGCGAGAGCCACAGAGAAATGTCGCATACATATTTCTTTCGCCCTGAAAAAGACACAGGGGTTGTTTCTTCGCAATCGTGGAATTATAAATGCAGATGCCTTGAATTCATGTAGAGACGGGGCTGAGATTAGTGCCCACAGGAGGCTGAACCAACCCGTCCTGTCCACTTCAGCACCTTGGCCAGCGCCCTCACGTTGACGCATGGCTGTTCGCGCTGCACACGCCAGGGGAAAATGGATGTAATCCTGCATCAGATTTTAGAAGTAGGACTCCCAACATGCCACCAGCACAGAATAACTAATCTGTTTTGATCGACTGCAAACGTTTTCTCGTCCACTGTAGTTGCAGCAGTCACCTGATTTAGAAGCTACAATTAGTTACTGCCATGCGTAACGGCTTTAGGCTCTAATTTGCTTTCAGAAATACTAAAATATCTACGCAGCTTAATGGTTAAAACTAATTTGTGGAGGGAGCAGGCCGATCACAAGAGTCATTCAAATTCAGTTACCATATTTCGCCCTTCGAGCATTGTGTAGACAGCGCGGCAGAGCAGTTTTCGGTGCCCCCTTGTCGGTAGTATCCCTGCAAGCATTCGTGTATGGAGATTGGATCAGGAGGCTCTCCGGGGTCAACTCTTTGCGTCTCGGTTTAACGAAGATGAACTTGTCTCTGTCTCAAAAAATCGCCTTACTGCAATCCCACTGAGACAGCGAGGAAGCCTATTATTAGCTCCCTGCATGTTGGGATCTTAGCAGACATTAGGCAGCGTTTAATCGCTGCTGCGCGCAGGTTTTAGGCTGGTTTTACGCACACATCCTCCTCATGGAATAGTTGCTTTCCCTTTTGTAATGTCAGCTTTATGAATGTAGCTTTACATTTATTTTCATTATACACATTTAAAAGTGATTAAAATTGTGATTCATCTCAAATTTAATGTACAATTAGGCCTGATTACAACTGCGCAATTTAACCAATATTCATATTTTTTCTTTGTTATGAGCGACAGAATATTGTTGTTCTATTTATTCATTTTTAGATAAACTTGTGCAGCATAATATTTGTCAGAGAAGGCCTGAAAAGCACCAAGAACGTATAAAATGTGTTTAAAATATATAAAAGTCACAGTTTAGAGATCATTTTTGCCTCAGTAAGATGGTTATTTTGTCTATTTTGGTTGTTTACCCGCTTTTTGTCGAGCATTTCTGCAGTCTTAAAAATGAAATGCACGCATCTGACGCAGGTAAAACGCTGGAATATATATTATATCTATAAATGCAATAAATAATACAAATGTAGGTAGCAATTCGACACAGCTTTAAACTATGGTTTCTCCCTGTGTCCTGGCTATCTTTTCCGCGCACCCAATGCAGAAAACATCGACACTGCAGGCAGATTTCTCTCTTCTCTCTTTTATGGAAATCAATGAAGGATGTAGCTACATGATCGAGGAAAAAAAGACTCGTTTATGACATGAATTTCGGAGGTATCCAACTATAACCCTCTTAACCCTTTGACGTAAATTACAGTATAACAAAACGGCTTAAATTAATCTGCGCTGATGACAAACTGAAGGCTTATTCACTGAGATGACCCCGAACGATCTTCTCCACCACTGTCAAAAAAAAAAAAAAAAAGTCTTTAAATTATCACACGTGAAAACCTCTTCACCTCTTTGGTTTTTTAGCCTCTCCGGCGCTCTTAATGCAGGATGAAGACAATAGAAATAGGACCAAACATCACGCTTGCTGGAAGATATTTGTTTAAAAGTATTACTTTGTTCCCCCTTTTTTTAAAAAAAAAAAAAAAAAAAAGAAGTATTTAATGAAGAAGTTCTTACCTCATTGTTCAGCAGTTTTTCTTCAAAGCCAATGTTCATGGAGTCAAAAGATCTTCCTCTACGCGGTCCTTCGTTTTTGTTTGAGTACATGTTCAAGTGCCGCCTGGTTGTTTGCCTTTTTTATGTAGTTCTTATCTAAATAACCTCCGCTATGTAAAGTGGGCTGACTACCCCGAGAGGCAGCGCGCTTTGCTATTTAACCACAGGGAGACAGAGGAGGGGGCAATAATCTCCCCCACAGCAGCAAATGGAAAAAGAGCAGCACCTCTGACGTCATCAGGGGGAAAAAAGGGTACCTTTTGTTTCACCTAAAGGCCTGAAATAGCTTCAATGAGATCAATCACACATTCAGATTCTACAGAGAGTAAAAATACCTGCTTACACTGATTTTATTAGATATTTTAATCATTGGCATCACTGCTGCTGATCATGATGTACAAGGCTGACCACGACACTGCTGCATCATTGAAGAGAGGAGTACTGGATTCACACTCTGATCACTATCGAGCCATTCGGCATAAATAAAGAACTGAATTTCTGTTTCCTCCGCTTTGTCACACTGGTTTGGGTGTTTGTACTTTTACTTCTTGTATTTTCACTGTGATAACTTGAAGGGAGGTCTGTGTTTCTGACATGGTTTTATAGGTGTGGCACTCGACTGGCCTTGGGTTCATTACCCATTAATAGATTTTAAACCCTGTTCAACCAATTATCCAATGATAATTGTGCACCTGGTTTAGGCTGACTATATATATGGTGTTTGCCTCATTTATTTCTCCGTCTTAAACCTGATGAAGACACAGTAGTGCCAACACATTAGTCTGTGCAATAAAAGGCTTAATCCAATATTATATTGTTATATTGATATGAGACTTAGATTTTGGATATTCTCATATTTTGATATGACATCAGTGTTGTCTTTTCCTGGTTTTAAAGGCTGCATTACAGTAAAGTGATGTCATTTTCTGAACTCACCACACTGTTCTACTTGTTCTAATACTTGCTTTTACCCACTTAGTCATTATATCCACATTACTGATGATTATTTATCAAAAATCTCATTGTGTTTATATTGTGTGAAAGTACCACTAGTCTTCTCTACCATATTGTATCAATAGGCCAATATTTGGTCAATAATATTTTAATATTTAATTTTGTTGCCCAGTTCTTGCATTAATGACGTGCTTTTGAGGAGATTTCCAATCATCAAGATATATATTGTGTATGGCGATAAAGCCTTAAAAATTAGGGCCATATCATCCAGCCCTATTCCAGACCCTTTTGTCCTCTGGATATATCAATGTGCTTGAAAAAAATCCAAAATGCAGCAGTAGCTGGTTGGTTGGTTGGTTGGTTGGTTGTTTTTTTGGCAGGATTACACAAAAACTATGAAACTGATTTCCATGAAACTTGGATGGAGAATGGGTCTCTGCCCAGAGCAGACCCCATTAACTTTTGGTGTGGATCCAGATAAAGGGATGGACATGGAAATGTTTTTCTTACTTCACAACATTGTGAGATAGGGCATTTTTGGACATTTTTGTTAATTCCTCTGGGAATAATGCATTGATACTGATGAAAAAAATCTTAAATTACCGTTATGGGTGGTTTAAAGTGATACATGGCTGTCAAGTTTGATATTGCATCAGGCTTGATTGAATTAAAGGGGACTGCTGGGCCTTGGCGGAAGTATGCACTCTACTGAGTGCCATTCTAGTTGTATTTTTGTTATTGAGTACATTTAGTTTGTATGCAGACCTGTAATTTACTGTAGACTAAGACTTCATGTTGGCCCAAGCAGTTAAGTCTTCTTGTTTGTTGACACCTTGAGACTAAGAGGAGGTCAAGGTTTAAGAGGATTCAAGCAGAGCCCACCTGCCTGCATTCTTTAGTGATCCAAACATGCCCCCCTTTTCAAAATCCATTTGCCTGCACTGTAAGCACCTCTGGGTTCTCGTGCACATAGCATAAATAATCTGCATGTTTTCCTGTCTTTAGCACTGTGAGCCTTTTAATAAGATCAAGACAATCAGTGGAAAAGGCTTCAGGGGGCCTCTGCAAGCTGAATCAAGACGAGGGAGCACTGAGGGTGAGAGCTCATTACTTTAAATAGATAACACCACTGTTGTCTAAGCTTTAGTCACCTCAAAGATAGGACAGGGGAGATGTCTTTGTCTGTGAGTCTATACTCTTAGCTCCACACAGCTCTAATGCAGTGATACATGTGGCTGGTGCACATGCTGTTTGTCTCAGGTGGTCCTGGCCTGTGTCACTCGTGACATGAACAGATGCTTTACACAACAAAGGCAGTGAAGGGAACTTCCTCTTCTCGGCAACTGATTTCAGATCTGCTCTCTCTTCACCACTTATTACGTGGGAGCCAGTCTGTTCTGGTGGTCAGTGCAGTCAGTTTATACACATGTGGCACCATTCATATTAACAGACGAACCAGTCTTCTCCAACAGTAACTACATGTACCAGTATGTATTGCTCATGAAGTTTGCAGCAACAGAAACCTCCCCCCCTTTAAGATCAGCAAAGCATGAGTGAACATGTTTACCTGACTGTTAGCTTAAGCTCCTTATCATCTCCACCTATAGAAGGCAATATGCAAACACAATATGCACCACCTCAGCTACAAAACACAACAAATGAAAAGTTAAAGTACAGTTAAAGTCATCTTAAATATCATACATCTCCATTTTACCCTTTAGGACTGTAACAATTTTACACTGTTAATCCGTTACATTAATCTGTTGATTAAAAAATATAAAAAAAAAAAAAAAAAGTAAAGAGTCTAAAAAGTAATTGGATTGTAATGGATTAATCAACAGTGAATATAATTCTTAAAGGGTAACTCCACCAATTAAAGTGTGTTTACACTTTTGGGAGTACTATTGCATATGTGAAAAAAGTAGTATAAAGCCTTTGTGGCTCCAGAGGAAGCTGCATGTAATCTGAATATTTGCCTCTTGTGATGTCACTCAGTGGCTAAATTGCATTGTGTGGAAAAGGATGAAGAATGTTCAGAATAAAAAAGGTGATATCTTTGGTTCTGCTGTATTGATTTTGATCATTTGTTTTGAAACTGTCCATAATGAGTAAGAACTTTTCAAAGCAACTATATTACCCACAATGCAACTTAGCCACTTAACTTAGTGACATCGCTGGAGGCAATTTATCAGATTGAATGCTGCTTCTTCTGTAGCTACAAAAGGCTGAAACAAACTTTAATGTGTAAAAATGATGGGAGTTACCCTTTAATTGCAGCCTGAAATAGCACATATCATCACAGAACTAAGGGTCTACAAAGAAAAATAAATAAAAAAATCATTAAAACAATAGAAAACTGAAGAGAGGCAAGAACATGATAATATTGTTATTAGTGTTAATATATAGAAAGAAAGTTAATATGGCACAGAACTGTAGAATTACTGATGTTAAATTATCGGTAATAAAAAGCCATTTTTATAAAAAAAAAAAAAAACAGGTTTGAATAACGTTACTGAGAAAAAGACTACAGTAGCAGTGAAATTTAGTGGAGAATAATGGATTTGAATGGAAATAGAAATTAGACTTCTTTTAGACAAACTCTCCCTTTAGTTCTGCTGCCGTCCATTCACAGCAGCACACATCTGTGAACGTCACAAGTAGTTAACTAGGCTGCTGCTGCCTGAAGCAATACAAAGAGCACTGGTGAGCATTGTGGACCGTATACACATGTTAACGCTATGACTAATACATCGGAAAAGGCTGAATTCGTTTTTCCTAGAATGGGTATTGTGGCTTGCTTATTTACTAAGAGGAGAGAAAAGGCAGGGGAAAGGACAAAGCCCAGGGATTGGTATCGTCATGGTATTGTTTATGATTCAGTAATGAACTGTTTTTTTCATGAACACTGAGGTGGCCTTCTACACCACAGGATCAAGCACGTCCAAATCTACTTATCACAGACCACACTTTAATGCTGCAGATGCCCTCGCCGTGTCTTTGATGTCCTCACGTCTTGACAGCTCCTGGATCAGATCTCTGTTATTTAATGTCAGAGTCATTTAATGTCAGATTTCAAGCTGAATCCAGCTTACAAATGTTGCATTTCTGCACTAAATGTGTCCACACTAAATCTGATATTATCATTTAATTATATTAAAGTATGTTTAAACAGTTTGTAATGACTCGTATTGATGACGTCATGGGGCTTGTGGCGCCTCTGCCTTGCCATTCAGCAGTAATCGACATCTGTGCTTTAATATGCTGTAAGCCATCAAGTGCTTTGACAGGGTATGGTCAGGGAGTGCAGCATGAATAAGATGGCTCATTGTCTCTCCTGGTGACCCTCTTACCTTATGTGGATAGTGGTCTCTGGGTAATTAGCTTCAAGGACTAGATAACATGATGCAATACTTCAGCCACTCAAGGTTGTAAGGTTACAAGGTTCATTTCAGGGTTGATAAATGGAATTGAGTTTGAGTCCTTTTTAGCTACATCACAGAAAAGGAAACAAAAAGCTACAAGTCTATTTTATAAAATGGGGATTAGAGGATGAATTGAGGAGTCTCACAGCCTGAGGAAAGAGGCTGCTCTGTAGTCTGCTCATATGGAAGCGGATACTTCTGGAGCAGGGTGACCAGACTGTGGCTTGGGTGGGTGTTGTCCTTTAGTATCCTTTGGGCTCCGTGCAGACACCTCACTTCACCAGTGTCGCTGATGCTCGATAGATGGAGACCAATGATGTTCTGGGCAATTTCAATCACCTGCTGTAGAGCCTTCCTGTCCTGGGCTGTGCATGAACCATGCCAGTTTGTGATGATTCCAGTCAGAATGCATTCTGTTGGTCCTCTGTAAAAGCTGACCTGAATCAACAATCAGCTCCTTGGTTTTGCTGACATTGAGCAGTAGATTGTTCTGTGCACCACTCTGCTTATTGGATTATTGATTTCCTCCCGATACGAACTCTTGTCGTTGTTTGTAATGCGGCCAATGATGCTGGTGTTGTCCTCGTACTTCACAGTAGTTCTCTTGATGTCTGGGTGTGCAGTCATGAGTGTACAGTGTGAAAAGGAGGGGGCTGAGCACACAGCCCTGGGGTACTCCGGGGGTTAACGTAGAGGAGGTGTGACTGTCAATCCAAACTGTCTGGGGGTCTGTGAGGAAGTCCAATATCCAGTTGCAGAGTGTTGTGCTCAGGCCATGACAGTGTGAAGTTTCCATTAAGTCCTGAGAACGTAGTAAGTAAGTTAAAAAAAAAACAGCATTCTGATGTAGCTTTTCTTATTCTCCACTCTCCATGAAGACTGAGTGGAGGGCAATGGATATGGCATCCTCTGTGGATCTGTTGGTTCTGAAAGCATACTGGTGAGGGTCCAGGCTGGCTGGGGTGTTATCTTTGATGTGATGAAACAGTTTCTCAAAGCAATTAATCAGGATAGGGGTGAGTGTCACAGGGCGGTACTAAACACAGCAGACTTTTTGGGTGCAGAGACGGCAAAAATAAAATAAAAAATACAGCGTTGCAGCATTGCTGTGAAGCTCCAGAATTTTTTTTCTGCACTACAAGACTTCACTTGACCTTAAGAGTCAGTAGATAATGATTAAATGTAAATTTTTGGGTAAACTTATCCTTAAGTCTCTCTCACCAGCAGGAGTCCATCTAAACTCTATCTACTCGGATACAGCTGTACGCACTTTTGTTTTCTTGTGCATGTGGCTCCTCATGAATCACTTCATGGTCTGCTGTCGTCAGATTATTAGAATACACAATACATTCACACATTTCATTCATGACACTCATGTCCACTTTTGAGGTACCCAGGTATGGAATGACTGCTGAAGGACTCTAGTCTTTAATGCACCCACGATTACAAGTGGAAGAAATAAATGACATTTGTTCTTAATTAGTGCTCAAGCACAAATTTCCTGATGACTCTCTAGAGATTTGGTGAAGGGTAGATGCTGGGTTCCAGACATGTCTGAGCGCGTGAGCTGCACCATGACCAGTCTGTCCCAGTTCTGTTCACTTCAATCAGAGGGATTTACTCACAGTGTCTGAGCATCAAGCTGCACAACACCGCTCTGGCTAATCTCAGCCATGGTGCCACTTAGAAACATGCCCAACATGAGCAGTAGCCTACTTTCACCTGCTCCACATTGCACTGGGCTTTTGGTGGATAAATTATACTAAAATACAACAATAATGATAAATATTCTTATTGCATTTTCCACAGGGAGGTCAGAGGTCTCAGTGTTTTTGGTTCAGGGATTAAGTGTCTTGTTCAAAGATAGATGCCAACCTGTCACACAGGTTTCAAACTGCAAGGGCAGTAATGACACTCAAAGTCGCTACAGTAATCACACACTTAGAGCAACATTATTCATTATTCATTATCTTTCTGCACTATGTAACTTCAGTGAGAGGGTAGGACCACAGCATTACATACATGTTTACTTGTACACTTACATGTTTTGTTTGTAGTTAGCACCTACATTACATCTGACAAATTGTGACAGACCTGGGATTTGTATTTAAGACAGTGGTGTTGCACTCAGAAACTGTGGGGGGCACCAAATCACACAAAATGCCAATTTCTACATAATGTTGCTTTAAATATTTTTAGCTGAGGTAACAGTTACACATCCTAACACAGGGATATAAAGTGTTAAAGCTGCACTGGAAACACACCAGAAAAAAAGCTTGACAAATAAATACTTTTTTTTTTAAACTACCAATTGAAAAGCTTTTAATGGGGAATAATTCATATTAAAAGCATACAATTGATTTTTTAAATAAGGATGATGTACAAAGACTGGCTGTTCATGTGTGAAACATTTAAATTAGCTGAACATGGTATAATATAAATATACAAACACTGACTTAAATATATCATTTCTAATCTCATCAGTTGGTGAGTACAGATTTTGTAGAAGTGAATAACAAAATCAAAAACAGAGCAATTAAAATAATACATCAATTTTCAATGCAAGAATTACAGTTAACATACTGTAAATGAATGCACAAATGATCTTTAATAGATGTGTCCATCTACATTGATTAATAACCAAAAAAAACATCAGTATTGTAAGATCTGTTTTTTAAAATAATCTGTTTCTACTTGAGTGGCTTGTTCAGTCTCCCTTTTCCACTCCTGATTGTAACATCCTGCTGTATTTGAATTTCCAGAGAATCCAAGGTCTTCTGAAAGCACTTCATCAATAGAATTCCAGTCTTTCACCTGATCCCGAGCCTTGTTTGAACAACTAACTAATCAGAACAGTGAATGGTCTGCTTACGTACACTTCCTGCGGCAGGACCACATCCCTTTAATTAGCTCCAATTCTTTCATTGCTGAACAAACAGCAGCATATGCCACTCGGTGACAGGCGTCAATGTGCACAAGGACAGGACAGGATAGAGCTGGGCCCATAAACACCTGCCGCATTCAAAATAGTAACGCAACATGTAAAAAAAAAAAAATGATGGAGATTAAGAAAAGGTCACTGAAAGTATTGTGCATTCAATCAGAAAATATTTATCAGTGTTTTGATGATAAATGATGTTAAGTTATCAGTTAGGAGAGGTTTTTTTATATGATGCACGAGGTTTTTTAATCAAAACATTTTGTCTCCCAATACCACATGATTCCTCTAATACAGCCTATTAAAAAGATACTAAAAATAGTAAAGGCAACCATTTTACACAGCAGTTCAGAAAAACAAATACATGTAATTTTTTTTTACATTTCATGACTGTCACCACAGAGTTTTGCTGACAGTCTCTTAGTAACAAAAGGGAGCTATTGAGGACCTTCATTTATTTATAAGAGCCAACGTCAAACACACACAATACCATTTTTAGTTGAGCAGCCTTCATCACACTCTATAGACAAAGAAAACAAATTGTTCTTTTTTAATTATTAATGTATGGAACATTAAAGTAGAGCATAATTAAAATTAAATCCATTTTTTTAATTATTATTATTATCTTTATTTTGGAACAAACTGCCCTGCCGCAGCAGATCTGCACCCTCTACTGAGACGTTCAAAGCACAACTCAAGACTCACATCTTTTCTTTGGCTTTGGATCAAACTAAATGGGCTCTTATAATGGTTGTTTCACTATTTTTTACATTGCACAGGGATTGTATCTTGAACTCGACATATGCATGATCTTTTATTGTCTGCCCTGTTGACCTTATTTCAACCTTTGTTTGTAAAGCCCTTTGGTCGACTCAGGTTGTTTTTAATGTGCTATAAAAATACATTTGACTTGACTTAATTCTTGTTGCCATAAAATATTTCTGTGTCTGCATAAATGAGATAATTTGAGAAAAAGTAAAGCATCCTTGCTGTCTAGTTTATCATTACTACATCCTAACAGATAAGGTGGTTGAAGAAGCAGAACACGCACTTAAGGCAAACATCAACGTCATCGCTTCACTTTTTGCGAGCAGGAAACGTCAGTGTCTTTGATATTCAGGGATCACGGAGGGGAAAGTTTCATTGTGATTCTGTTGACAAGAGATAGAAAGCCAGGGAACTCAGGAAATGAGCTGAAGGGGGCTTTGATTGCGTCCAATAGCATCGTGTGTCTTTATTAACACGCCTTGACCAGGTGGTTGTGAATAGGCCGGGCCTTGGAATCAAAGGAGAGGGAACGTGACACTGCACACGCATTTTTTCATCCCATTCATTATCCCCCGCTCACCCAGCAACAAGTACTACACCAGTGTCAAAGCCAGTTTACATGCTCAAGAGGGCATAATGTAGATCAACCAGCCTTTTTAGGCCTTCACATTTTCTATAAATGTGTTGCTCAGGGCAAGAAAAACATATTACATCCTCTTTATGTTGGACGTCAGACATTCTCAGTCTCCTAATCGAAAAAAAGGCCTTTTTAATCCCACTTAAAGCCTATTTGTTTATTATCCTCAAAAGTCCCTGATTGACCTTTGCAGATATGTCAAAATATAAATAAACTTCATGGGTGTGAAAAGCAGTTTTATATTTTTCCAGGGTTATGTAAGGCCGGATGTGAATTTTCACACAAATGTGAGACAAAAATAGAACACATTTCAACGTAAGGCAAAACATCGGGTCATTTAAAAGAACAGAAAGTTGTGTGGGCAGAGGTAAACAGAAAAAGAAGTAGCTGACACTAGGCATCAGCATCAGACAGGCCTGACATGCCTCAGCGCCACTGATGTGTAGAAAGCACTGGCCACACGGGGAGCAGCCTGCTGTGATGTGTGCATGGAGTCAGATCATATCAAGCTGCTGTGAAGACTGGCAGACCGACAATGAAGTTTGGCAGGGCAGCAACAAACATCTGGGCTTCAGCCTGATCTCTGTGACATGACACGCCCGGGAGTGAGGCCTCAAGACAAGAGCACCCAGCAAAGTGCAAGTCACTGGCCACAAGCAATCTCGAAAGGCCAAGCATGATTAAGTCCACATCATTCGAGCCATTTACAACACAAAGACAACATGACTCGCAGATCAAGGCACCGGCCAACTATGTGCATCAAGCTCGTGTCTAGAGACAGCAAGATTAAAAAGACAGGTTTTTTTTCCCCCATAGGGTGTTTTCTGCCTTGCATAAGCTCGAACCATCTCGGGATTTCCATTAGAAAGAGTGTTCTACATATCAATCCAAGCTTTAATTAAAAAGCTGTTATATTCACAGAGCCTTCGTAAGCTTGCTGGAAATGCGCAGGTTGTCCTGCTCTTCTCCATGAGTGGGTGAAATGGTGCATTTGGAAACCAAATGAGTTCATTGTTGCCAGGCTCTAGCCTTTCATCTTATTTTATTGTCGTTACCGAGTGACTGTCACCCTCTGGTAAACACTTGATGCTGTCATCAGCATTAGTACCATTACTCATATGCTTGGAAAAGTGACTCAGTTCGCACTCAATGCAGGTGGTTCGTATGTAGAAAATGTATATTTTCCTCTTATAGAATGATCATGATTCAAATGATGAATATATATTGTGATAGATGTATTTAATGCTTAAAGCGTTACTATAAAAGCTTTGCCTATTTTTTGTTAAAAATGGCTCCTGTGCCATTTTAGAGTGACGACTGATATTACAGATGAATTTGCTGTATATTCTTTTGTATGAATAGCCGACAGAAGAAATGTGCCTGCATGTTACAAATTGATGAGGAGAGAAAAAAGTACAGTCAATAACAATATAATCATCAAAAAGGTTATACTTACATTGTATGTATTTACAATTCTGTGATGTACAATATTGCAGTAAAATCTGCATTGTACCAGTGTTTTATTTGCATTTTTAAATAAAGGAAAAAAAATCCTGAAATTGTACACTGACTGATGTGTGTTGTGTCCAGATTTTTAAAAATGCTGTTGGATGGAGCAAAAGGTACGTTTGCACAATGCATTATATAGATCAGGTGTGCATAATTTTTTAATAAATATTGAAACATTTACATATTTACCTCACAAAAAAATAAAAACAGCATAAAGAATATAGAATTTTTATTTATTTATCTATTTTTTCACTAGAAACTTTGTAGATCAAACCGAAACTTATGCACTCCAACTTTGGTCTGCGGGCCCCGCTTTGGCGAGCCCTGACGTAGATATTATCATATTGCAGTTACACTCCACAGAATGAAACCGATAAGGATTTGTTTTTAATCTGGGGAATGGATATAGAAACTTTACTACATCATATTGGAATGTACATTAGTGAGACTATTCTTGTCAAAAGTTATGGAAGTCCTCAGGCCTTGGTTTGGTTCAGGACACTGTCTGGTCCTGGTTTTGTTTATTAGGGGAAACATCTCAAGTACCAAATATATCATATATTAATTTTCTGTTATCATGGTGGATCACAGCCTCCGGAAATATTTCATGTGAAAACAGCTCCAAATTTCAAAGACGGGATGTAATGGTAGACACTGCATCCTGTATTAAACGATTATTTGGAAGATATAACTTCCTCCTGGGAATTTTTTTTTTTTGGTCCTAGAAAATAAATAAAAGCTTTTGCCTGTACAAATATCAGTCAGACATTTCCCATAAAGTTGACATTTTCTTTTCTTTTTATTGTGGACTGAATCTCACATGTCTGTATGTCCTACTTATTATTTATCTTTTATTTGATATTTTATTTTCCTGAAATTGCTTAAAGCTTTGCATCGAGCCAAGATGATAATGATGATAAAAGAGTCTCAGCACAAGTTCTTCAAAGAAAGATCTTTTTTAATAAAAGACAAGTCAGTTATTTATTACAAAAATAGCATTCACAGAACAATAAAAAAAATCATTAAACCATTACACAATTAAATCTTAGGGAATTTTGTTAAGTTTGGCTCAAAATATGAATGAGTCTTTGTCACACTGTCAGTCACTCGTGATGGTGTGAAAACCTTGTTGAGTCTTCCCAGCGGTAATCCAAATAGTATGTATGACTTGAGGCAGGATCTTTGGAGAGGTAACAGAAGCCACTATAAAAAAGCAGGGGCGAGAGTCTGGATGAGTGCTGAACACTGATCAGCTGGGCGCCTCAGACAGGAAACCGTTTCCTCACCACGTCTGCCAGTTGGGGATCAGTCTCTGACAACATGGACTGCAGGTGCTGAAACTGCACGAGAGGAAGAAGGGCGGAAGGGTGGAAACATAATGTTTATTTTCCACAGGAGCTGGTGGACTACAGCAGCAGTCCATCACACATCCTCACCTGACACAAGCTCTAAAATAACTCCTGTAGACTTTATTAAAACGATGGCATCACTGTTTGCACACGTGAGGACTATGCTATTAATGAAGAAATGTGTTGACAAGAAAAAATCTTGTTCCCATAAATAGATTTGTCATTGGGTCTATAAAATTTTGAGAACTCATGTGACATTCTAAATTTATTTTGACAGTAACCATTTATACCTTACAAAGGACTTAATTGTAGCCCTACCATTTGCTGTCATTAATCCTTTTTCACCCAATCATTCAAACAGTAATAAGAACAAATGAAAATATATAATTTGTTATTAAATGAAAGATTTAAAATGTCTGATTTTTACAACAAACTTGCCTTTAACAGTAAAAAGAAGACAGGATGATTATCTTCATGGATAGGCCCCCCTCAAATATTGAAATTTGGATATCTTTCATTCTAGTTACTCCACATACATACACATAGGATTGTACTTTTTTGAGCAAGCACTTACTGAAGTCTTAAAGTTGGGAACTAAACTGCTTGCAGCTGTGAGAGAAGTCTTCTCTGTAAGGTAGCCTTTCGTCACCAAATCTGCCACAGTGTCCTACAAAGAGTAAAAAGAAAACAGAATGAATAGACACTTCTTTTGCAATCTGATCCAGTAGGAAAATTGGGTTAGGAGGAAGCAAAAACGAAGAAAGGAACAAAGCGCTCCTTTGGTTTTACCTTGGGAATCTGAATGCAGATATCAGCTAGAAACTCAGCTGTGATCTCTGCTAGAGTCTGGAGCTGTTCGTCGCTTGTGTCTTCTTTGCTGGCACTGTCATGTTTGCCCTCACTGTGGTACTGAAGCACCCGCAAAATGGTCCCAATAAGAGGAAGACCTAGAGGCAAAAGATTGTTCCCAATCCTATTCATGTGGGTCAGCTTAAAAATCCTAATATATCATAAATGACTATTTCTAATACCAGAGACCATATGGCTAACGCTAAATCAACATTCAGTGTACCACATGCAATAAAAAGGCTGATTTCAGAGCTGGTCTCATTCAGTGACCACAGCTGAATCTGTGGTAAAATGTGCAAACCGAAGAACCACAGGGTTGATACAAAACTCACTTGTGTCCCTTTTGCTGCACCACTGGTCCTGGCATCTATAAAGAGCGTGCAGCACAGCAAACGCCTGAACCAAAATGCTCTTCTGCTCTTGCAGGACAACTGGAAGATCATTTGGCTGGCACAGGTCCTCACACACAACGTCACAGACAAAGTCCCATACTGCTTTGCCGGGTCCATCAGGGGCAGCTAGAGGAAACAATCAAACAATGCCACTTGAGTCTTGTGTCACCAACTATTGTAAACACGTTTATCTTCTGTAATGATGTTACAAAGGCTGAACTTAATACTTTGCGGCACTTACCAAAACTCTGAATCCCCTCATCTATGGTGGTGAGGAGTTGGAGGGCGTGAAGGTAAACCTCTAAGCCATTCGGACTCTCTGTTCTGTGAAAGCAATTTAACACTGTTGAATACTGAATGTCAACTAAATGATCAGCACCGTGTATTTAGGTTGAACTCTGCTGTGTCAGCCTGACAGTAAAAAAAACAGAGCTGCTTTGTAAGACGTCAAAAATATCAACAATGTACCAGTGCATTGCATCAACTAAATAGAGACGTATAAAAGTAAAAAAGAGAGAAAATTTATCAGAGAATTTTTTTTATGTTAAAATTGGCCATATATTACTTATATTCACACATTACCAGCAGTTTATCATCACGAAACTGATTGATTTGTACATTTTTAATCTCAAAGTCAAGATGCCTCCTATTCCTATTAAAAGTAAAAATAATTATGCAAACTACAAAGCTTCAAACGCTAAAACATTCTCCAGAATTTCAGTTTCTGATTCCCACCTAAGCTGCTTGGCGGCCTCAAGAAGACATGAGGCCACATCCAGACGGCTTTCACCATCACCCCCCTCCTCTTCACTTGGCTGAGCTGTGATCCAACTCTTCATCAGCTCTTCGTCAAGGTCGAACAGTTTGTCGACCAGCTCCCCAACCTTCTCGATCAGCTCCGCTGCAAAAAACACAGGGTTATAGTCAAAAGAACCATTTTAAAAGCAAGGGTTACAAACAGTTGAAGGTGTGTATCTTTGAGGTCTAACAAACACATCAGTTTCAAGTATTTTAAATTCTGCATTGTTTACTTGCAAGCAATTTCTTCCCTGTTTTTGTTGGCGCACTGCAGCAAATCTTGGTGTGATACTGCTGCCTGTTAATCAGTGGAATAGTGTAAATCTATTGGCAGGGCTGTGTATCATGTCTCCCGTGTGTGCACATGCATGCTAGTCCTTGATCACACCATACACAAAACACTGAACCGATCATAGTTAACACTACTGGAGGTCAGAAACTCCACAGGGAACCTTTAGCAGCTTACAGGGACTTAAAGGTAATATCATCTTGGCATGTCAAAGAGATATTTATTTTTAAACACGATTGACACTTCATCATCTTATTATAGGGGAAGGAATGAGTAACAACAACAGTACTGTTGGTAGAGCTGCACATGATGAAACACAGGTTGGAGCGCACAGACGTCTGCTGTTGTATTCGCTGAAGCCACAAAGAACAGACATCTTTCTGAGAGACACAAGTCAGCAGCAATCTGCAAAATCATCAGAAAAGATTAATAATTCTGTCTCTGTCTCTTTGTCTCACATGTCTACAGAAAATACAAATGTCACCTGCTTGTTTCCAGCAGGGTCGGAGGATCAGTGTCTCCAAGAAGAAGCAACAGCACAGCTCTGTGGATGCACAAGGAGTTGCATTATTTACACTGAATCACAATAATGTGACAAAGACAATTAAAGGATTATTCATGATGACTTCTACCCACCCCAAGTCATCATTTTGGCTGAGAGTCAGACAAGTGTCAGGAAAACAAGCAATGTTTCCCAGGATTCCCACACAAATTTCCTAGAGAAGCAAAAGAAAAATCTATGAAATTCTCAAAGCCTAAAAATTTGGCATCAAAACATATATTACACAGGATAATATTTTGACACAGACAGCTTAAACTGTAGAGGATTTCACTCACTGTGAGACGTGGACAACGAGATTTGGCTATAACCCCTAGAAGGATATCTGTAGCTTTAAATTCCTGCAGAAAACCAGCCACGTCCTGCACACAGTTGGGAATAATCAGTCATTAGTAAATATGCCAAGCTTTACATGATTAACTTTGAACTGCAATGCACACAGCTGCCAGTTTTCAATTCATTCTCCTTATGGAGGACGTAGTTTGTGGTGCAGTTGAACTGTATATACATTATGATAACAGATATTTCTATTAGTTTGTTCACCCCATGTAGAGGATAGGCTAAATTCCAGGAACACATTGTAATACAGTTCAACAGCGCCATAAACTACTCCCTCTAAAATGATCATATAGTTGAAACACTTTTCTAAAACAGTTTCAACATAAACTGAACATGAAAGGGACGGCTGCCTGTTCTAGCATTAGTCTTAGCTAGGTGTACCTAACAAACTGCCAATGTTATGTGTGGTTTAATTCATTGGTAATGCTATACGTATGGCAGACACAAACACAGTAGCAGCATACATCATAATTAATGTTTAAATATCCGGAAATCCCATAATGTAGAGCTACAGTTTCATTTCCATGTAACCAATGTTGATGTTGATGTATATTTTGTAAAAGGTTTACCACCAACTAAACTGCAAAATAGAAAATTATCTACAGAATTAATATCAAAATGACATGTTTCGATCCATTTCATTTTTTCTTTTACTTGTGTTGTAGTTTCCTTTACAAATACAACTATTCTGTGGAAACGAGTGTTCATTAAATGTTCCAATAAGTAAATAAGAATGTGAAGTCTTTAAGACAGATAAAGACCTTTACCTTATCCATCGCCATATCCCAGACTCTACACAGATCTTCCTCCTCATCATCAGGGAGTTGCATCTGACCCTCAGAGTCCACTTCTGAATGCTCTGTGACCATCTGCAAGACCATTTCATAAACATTAAGACATGTTTGGTGTTGAGAGCGACAGCACAGAGGAACAATGTGTTGAACAGTTAAGCTGCTCCCATCAACAGTAACTGGAAGTATTTTTATTCCAGCTGACTGGATTGGTGGTGGAAAAGGCCATCATTAAATAGGTCAAGAAAATAAATGAAACTCTGTGTGTCACTGACTGATCTCACACTCCATCAACTTTTCCAAACAAGTCACTTGGCTATTTTCAACCGAATCAGTGAAGTACTACGTGATATCTCGCTTTCATTTTCAAGTGCATGGTGAAATTGTCATGCCTCAAATTTGTTGACGTTAACAATAACAGCCAGCCTACATGGATGAGACGAGTCAGGGTGCTGAAAAGCCAGTGTTTGCTGTAAACAGTGTCTCCAATGGCGTCCAAATCTCCGTCCTCCTCTCCGTCGGCTGTGTCTGGAGGTGGTGATGGGTTACGGTCCATGACAGGAGAGTGTATTGCAGTTGGAGATGAGGATCCCTCAGCCTCCACTTCGTCAGCACCATCACTTCTACCGTCTACGGGGTGAAGTAACAGAGTACATGATGTAAAGAAAACAGTGCCATTGATTAGAGTAGGGTGATATGACTATACCATGGAGAGCCAGAGATTTATCAACAAGTACATTTTTGTTATTTTGTTTTTACTATTGTGTAACTTCAGGAAGTGTAACACCATCAATAAACAGGACTGTTTTATGGAAGTATTGTTGGATGTAACGCACTACATGTTTAATGCAAACTTTGCCTAGCTTAACTGAGTCGATTCAACGTTTAAGTTAACAGTGAGGGCTAGCAGACGCAAGTGCGCCATAAAGACGGATTGCTATCTAGCTATCACGCTCATAAACAGCACTTCTTGCATGTTAACTCACCCATAGTGACCGCTCTCTATTCAAACTAACTCTAGCTGGTAGATATGAAACACATTATCATCGTGTGCAGTCAGTCTTCACAGTTTCCAGCAACCGGTCTCCAGGCGACATTTCAAGTCGCCTCCATTTAGTACAGGGAAGCTGAGTGCGCATGCGCAGGCTTCTTCTTGTGGTCGACCACGTCAAGTTAAAATTAATGGCGCCCCCTGCAGGGCGCCGCGGAAACGACAGGCTGTGGAGGGGATAGCGCGTCCAATCTGGGCTGCATTTAGATACAAGTTTTAGCGATTTATCGAGAAAAGGGTCAATGTCAGCCGGCTGTAAAGTAACAAAACAAGGGTTTTTTCTACAGATTTGATTTACAGTACGAGGGTGTCAAGTGTCATAAAGTCCAAACCTGGAGCTGTCAGCTTTTATTCATGAAGATGATATTGCCTGTAAGACAGGTAAGGCTAATGCTGCTGAGTGTTTCAAAGTTCCCCTTTTCAATGTTTAAGCAGCCTGAATAATTCAATTCACGTTAATTTCACTGGTGTTCATGTTTGTGACTTGTGTTATGATATGTTCATGAAACACCGGGACTGGACCATGGATCTATAGTAAGACTAATAAAGATAATAAGACTAATATAATAGATCCATGGACTGGACACAAAGGTCTTCAAACATTTGCTTCCAGCAATCATGTTAGCCGCCACCAACAGCAGTTAGCTAGTCTGGGTAGCCATCTTGCTAGGAAAAAGCTAATTCAACCTGTTGGCTGCTAATGGTACCCCGGTTTGTTAATAAGTTAGCCACTAGCTTACAGAAATGTTTGGCCAATTTTAAACATTTTCAATTTTATACAGTAATCTTCAGGCTTGTACATAAATTTAGTTAAATACTTGACATTCTTCGGTTGTCACAGCTTTAATCTTCAATAGCCCTGTGTCAAAGCCCCAAATAGAGTGCATTTTTCAGAGCTGAAGTCTTATTTTCAGTTGTTACTCAAATTTTAAAAAAAGCAAAGTAAATATTATTTGTCGGCCTACAATTTCACCGATTAAAAATAATATTAACATTCCAATAGCATTTCTTGCCAATGTAAGCCATAGTCTTATATGGCCATGTAATAATTACAAGTACTGATATGAATGAATCATTAGATTATTAGACTGAAAACTCATCTACAACAATTATGATAATGAACTAATTGTACAGGAATTTTACCAAAAATGTCATAAATGCACTACTAGCAGCTTCTCAAACTGAATATTAACTGGTTTCCTTAACTAGTTAGTCTTCTGTGACAGTGAACTGAATCTCTTCGGATTGGAACAGCTGGTTGTTCAAAACAAGACATTTGAAGATGCCACCATCCGCTCTATCATGCTACATTTAAAGGTGCACTATGTGGTTTCGGAGAAGGAATTCAAACCAGAATTTTGTAATTTACAATATTAATGAAGTTATAATACAAACTCAGATATTTAAAAAAAAAAAATCCATAACTGAATAAACCAGCTGTCCTCAGGGGAAAATAACAGAACACTGTTTGAAGCTAGAAAGGTGGCAGGGTCTGCCAAATATAAACAAGTAAAACAGTATGAAATCATGTTTTCCTTTAAGGTAAGTTTGTTTTTTCAGTTTATACAGTCATGAAAACTTTTGTTTATTTACTTTGTTTAGACATAGAAAAAAAAAATCAGCCAATGAAGATCTTTCTCTTCTGATTAAAATATCTTCCCCAAAACTACATAGTGCACCCTCAAAGTAGACTCAATACATTTATTGATGAAAATAAAAGTCAGCTGCAGTCCCAGTAATTACTTTAGCTTTAGCAACAGGTGTGTATGACTGCACAACAAATAGTGGTTAGGGTTAGTTTTTTCAACCAAGCTTTCATGCAAAGCACACCAACTTAAGACTTTGTGTGGTTTCTCTTTGTTGTAACAACGTGTCACACATGTAGTGTTATCTTTGCATAAGGTCCTGCAAACAGAAAAGCTAGCTATGTATGAGTTGTGACATAGTTGTTTTATTTCACCATTCTGGCTGAAAACATACAATGTGTTTCTTTTATAGGCCTATCTACTTTTTTACTTGTCCTTTTAATAATAATTATCCATCTCCTCCTCCTCCTCCTATCCCTACTGCTACTGCTAATAATAATAATACTACTACTAATAATAACTAATGATAGAATAAGCTTTTTGGATTGTAATGGAGAATCTTATCAGAAATGCTGCAACACCTTGACCACTTTCTGTTTCCTTCCACTTCTATTGCAAAACTTGTATTGTATCCTGACACACTACTGTGGTTAAGGTGTCATTTCAGTCTGTGTTATGAGAAATGAAGACAAGAAAGTTAAACAGTAATATGCCAACATGGATTACAAATATTTAATTGTCCCACCTCTAATCAAAACTTACTTCTGGTAATTTGGCAAGTGTATCATCCTCCCTGTACCAACACAATATGTGCTGTCAGGCTGAAATAACAATACACCTCTCCCATCATGCAGCTGTCCCGCTGTGGGATTGGCCCTGTTTGCACTTGGAGGGGTTTCCAGTAAGCAGCAATTTGCAAACATGAAAAACTATTTTATGTTTGTTTTCCAATGTGGAACATGCTTGATCAGATTTTAAAGGTCAACCTGTTAGCTTAAATAATTAACCTCCTAAACTGTACTCTGTAAATGCATCTGTCACAAGATAAGCCTGTCTTCATCACCTTGAGAGTTGGAAAGTTCACAGCTTGGTATGATGCCAAGTCTCATATGTATTAACTTGACACTGCAGGTAGAGGATGACTGCAATCAAGGATGTAATACAGTCAGTTAAAGTGCACATCCTGGGCTACTCAAGATACAGATGCAATTTAGATAATGCAGTCTACTCTCTTACCACAAATATTAACTTTAAGTTGTATGATTGTACAGTAGTATTTTAAAAATGGGTTTCACCATTGTGTCCTGATTGTAGCATTATACTTTTTTTTGAAAAATAAGATTGTACTTAGATTATATATATATACAGTATATCGGCCAACATAGACACTTCTTTGAAGAGCATTCATCAATGCAGGAATTGAAAGAATTACCTTTCATTTCAAAATCTGCCTTTTTTCCTGTCTTGCTGCACATTTCTGTTTTTCTTTGCAAATAGTGTATTAACTGTCAGCTGAAGTGGGTATTGCATCACCCAGCTGCTCATTTGTGTATATGTACACATAATATGCATGAAATAAGAACAAAACGGGCCCCTCTCATAAAAAACTGTCATGGTCATGTCTGTCTCCTCTTATTGTGTTTTTAGGGTTTTTTTGGTGTCTTTTATGATTCCCTCCTGTGTTCCTGTTCTTGTCCCCAGCCTGCTTCTCCTTCTACACCTGCCCTGCACTGTTCCCAGTGTTCATCCCAGCCATGTTCATGTTCTCCTGTTTCTTTTCCTCCTTCCCCTCAACTGTGCTTGTCTGCCAATCTTTCCACCGACACCTCATCCCCTTGTCAATTTATTTTGTGTTTAAGTCAAGTTGTCAGATAATTTTTTGTCGAGTCTTCTGTTCTGTTTACCTCTTCCTGATGTTAATATAATATATAAGATCTGCAGTTGATCTGCCTGCCTGCTGTCTACTGCATCTTGATCCACCTTATATGCGCTCAGTGTGACCAAAACATTACTCCATAGCACTGCTACCGGTCAAGATTTCACAGGTTACCTTTAGTGTATTTCAGTTTTTGTTTTACTGGGTAATCTACAAAAAGGTAAAGTAATATCTGTAATATTTTGGAGAAATGTGGCTAAATGATGATATTGTTAATATTAAATGTTTTTTATGGTTTGTATTTGTAACACATCAGCCTCTTTTCCTGCCGCATTACAGAATCTGCCAGGTCATATTGGCATCACGCCAGCTTAAATGTTTCTGGAGGATCATCCTGAGATCAAGTAGTCTGGATGGTAGAAAGAAAAAAAAATCAATGTAGTTACAGGTGACCTGCAGACATGTTTAGACTGATGCGTTCTTCAAATTGAACACATGAAGTAACATTTTTGATTTCATTCAATATTGCAAATCATAGTCCTGCTGAATCAAAAAAATATTTAAGGGATTGCTTTAGATGCCCCAAGGAAACCGAAACTTGAACCACTAATACATTTTTATCAGCTCAGGATATGTAGCATGTAATGATATTGTCAAAGCCTACGATGAAAGTGATTTGGAATAGAAAGTAATTGCTCTGAAAAGAATAAGATCCTTCATGGAAACACTGAATCCTGGTAACAGCTAACTTTGTTTGATAGTTTAATGATCCACCCGCCTATCAAATGTAAGCAGATGGCAAATAGTGTGACGCAGGCTTTGTTTGAATCATTGTTTTAGCATGTTCAGTCAAGGTGTTGTCCTTGTAGGTTGACGCCTCCATTAAGGCCATACTTGATGTGGTGATATCTCTACTTTCCTTTCATTTTTACTGTGACATGGTGTTGCCAGTGCCTCAATGAATTTATTTGTGCTCATCAAAATTTAAATATTAGCATGAATTTATCTAATTTTGTATTACTATTTTACATAATTATTAGTTGACAAAATTATGATTATCATTCAAATCTATGCTTCAAAGTTTGCTGAAATAAAATATAATTTTGTGTTTTTGACACTGAGGCTGTTCATACATCTGATCTACAGCTGCTTATCCAAGCTGACTTCGGGTGTGATGGTGTTTGACAGTAATCTAATAATAAAATATGTTTTTATTATTTTCTGTTCAATCATAATTCTCGTATCAAGATATCAAGGCTAAGACGTTCTTGTCACTAAATTAGATTGTTTAATTGTACAGAAATCTGTCATAGCATGGCTTCTTCAAGACTTCTAAAGAATAAGTTTAGAACTGAGGAGTGCATTGTCATCAAACCTTTTTTTATAGCTGCCCATTCCTTGAGGAAGTGCAAACATATTTGTTCATATTTGTAAGAGATAAGGAAGATGTAGGGATAATTGTATTGTACTTGTGAAGGGCGTCAGACATCCATTCAGCACATGTTTGCCATGGTCTGGCAATAAATCCTCACCTCCCTCTTAGTAAGAGGGTGGGAGCAAAGAAATGTACCACCTTAATATAAAAGCCTATCAGGTTCAGCCTGACTATTACCTGCTTTGGCACAATTAAGCCCACGGTGGCAACGATGAGGTGGAGTTGTGTGTGGCTGTGTTTCCTTGCTCTGTCTGTTGGCAGTGTTACCGATGTCCAAGCCAGACTGGGTAAGACTTATATAGTTTTGGATTATTGGATGTATTATTCTACTTTATGAATACCAACAAATTGATAATGAATAGCACTGTCTCCAATGTCAATAATTTAGAGCATTCGTAACACAAACTGTTTTCTGCACTCTAAAATCTTCTGTAGTTCGCAACCATGTCAGCAGCATCTGCAGCACATGGGGCAGAGAGCACTTCAAGACGTTTGATGGAGATGTGTATCAGTTCCCTGGTAAATGTGAATACAACCTGGCCTCCGACTGCCACGAGTCCTTCCAGGAGTTCTCAGTGCACATGAAGAGGAAAGAGCATGATGGAAACCCCACAGTCAGTTATGTGGTGGTCACCATCAACGACCTTTCATTCCACCTCGGCAAGAGCCTGGTCACTGTGAACGGCCTCCCGTGAGTAAAAAGCTGTGTTTTCTCCGAAAGCAACTATACTTCTATTTTCTGTGATAATTTTGCACTAAAATATATAAAACCTTCTCTTTTTCCATAGTGTCAAATTGCCATACTACAATGCAGGGGTACAAGTGGAAAAAAATGCGGTTTACTTCAAGCTCCAATCTAAAGTCGGTCTCGTTGTCATGTGGAATGGTGATGACGCAGTCATGGTAAAAAAGACTTGCAAATGTTTTACTTTAAATATGTTTGTTACCTCCTGTGATGAACTGCTGACTTGTCCAGGGTGTACCCTGCCGCTGGCCCTTTGTCGGGCTGGGATCGGCTCCAGCCACCCCGTGACCCTGTAAAGGATAAGCGGTTACAGACAATGGATGGATGTTTGTTACCTTCTGTCTGCTAAAAAAGATTGTTGTGTGATACACCAGGCAGAAATACATCAACACAGCTCTCCTCAGAGTCTCCTGTATGAGGCACATACAGGACCATAAAGAGTACATTGTAATACATAGACTATTTTGTCAAGACTCCTTTATGATGATTCTTTTTAGTATCTAAGAAGGAACACATTTATCTTTTATTGACGTAGAACAAATCGACTCACCAGAGATACAGTCATGTTTATAAGTCTTTCTTGACGGTATTTAAATGAATTCCTCAGGTTTTTGTGAAGAAATTAAAGTACATTAGCTCAAACTATGAAAGTATCAAATCACAATATGTATTCCATTCATGTCATTTCATAAGGCACTTTACTGTTTGTTTGTTTTTTGTTTGAATTAAAATTTTGAATTGCACAATATGTTATTTAAATGAGAAACTTGTAATAACCTCTCTTTGTGTTGTAGGTGGAACTGGATCGTGACTATGCCAATCGTACTTGTGGACTTTGTGGAGATTTCAATGGTGTTTCTGTCTACGATGAGTTCATCCATAATGGTATTTATGGTTATTGACTTTTTGTATTAATACATTTCAAAAATCATCCACTGTATCTTTAACCTTTGACACTATAATTACAATAATACGCAGATCGCAAAATCAGCTCCATTGAGTTTGGCAACAAACAGAAAGTCCATCGTCCAAATGATGAATGTGAGGACCCCTATGAAGAGGAAGAGGAATCAGCTGAGGCTTTGCTGGATTCATGCAAGGAGTTTGTGAGTTTTTTATCCCCCTAGTATTAGCAATAGTGATATTTTGCAATATAAACATTTGCAACAGAGTAACTTTGTCTCTATTATGTGTCTCTTTTTCCCTTTCAGCAAACCACCTGCAACCAGATCCTGCGTTCAGAGCCCTGGAGCTCATGCACCAATCAGATTAACCCTGAACCTTACATCCAGGCCTGCGTGCAGGACATGTGTGGCTGCACCAACAGTACAAGTGACTTCTGTCTTTGTAGCACGCTGTCTGAGTTCTCTCGACAGTGTTCCCATGCAGGAGGGCAACCTCCCAGCTGGAGGACACCTCAGTTCTGTGGTAAGGTTTTGTGTTCTGTGACCATATCTTTACATTTATTAAGTTAAGAAGTTTAATTGTTAATCACATAAAAGGCTCTGTGTACCTTTTCTCAACATCATAAACTCTAGGATGAGAGG
This sequence comes from Pagrus major, assembly GCF_040436345.1. Taxonomy (NCBI): domain Eukaryota; kingdom Metazoa; phylum Chordata; class Actinopteri; order Spariformes; family Sparidae; genus Pagrus; species Pagrus major. The sequence goes on along the minus strand of NC_133222.1, from coordinate 12,782,953 downwards.
ATTAATTATTTTCTGTTTGAAAAACACATGGGAAAAAGACTTAAAGAAATGACAGAAATTTCTGCTTTTTCTATGTGACTTCACTGTGTCAAAGCAAAGGTCTGCATATTATTTTCCAGGTCCTCGCTCTCATGGAGAGCTAAAAAAATAAGTTCTGTATTGATTTGATTTGTAACAAAAATATATATAATAAGTAATTTCTAATAAGTACACAATAAAATCTACTTTTGTTACACTTAAGGAAAAAATCTAATGAGTTACTTCCAACCTTGATAAACTTGAATAATTCAATTACATTTACACCTACCTTTGTTTATTTCAACTGTACCATATCTTCACAGCTAAACAGTGCCCATTCAACATGGTTCATGAAGAAAGTGGTTCACCTTGCATGGATTCATGCACACATCAAGATACAAGTTCACTGTGTGAGGACCACAAAATGGACGGCTGCTTTTGTCCACCTGGTTAGTGCTGTTCATATGTGCATACAATAATTATGTCAAATATATAATAATATTAATTCTTTAATGCCCTTAAAGATTATATTGGACTTCATCGTCCTTGTCTGTGAGTGTTCATGACTCGTGTGTCTACTTCAGGAACTGTGTTTGATGATATTTCCATGAGAGGGTGTATCGATCAATCTGAGTGTCAGTGCAAACACAACAAAATCTATAACTCCAGTGAGGTTTACCGGCAGGACAGTGAGGAATGGTGTGTCAAATATTTGATAAAGACAACATAATTTTTCATACATGATCATTTCTTAATCTCTTTTTTGTTAACTTTAATAATCTGTTGTTTCAGTACATGCTTTGAGGGTCGATGGGCTTGTAAGAGCCTTCCAACACCTGCTACATGTGCAGTTGAAGAGGGTTCACATGTAACTACCTTTGATGGGAAAACCTACACCTTTCATGGAGACTGTTACTACACCCTAGCTAAAGTGGAGAGCAAGGTGAATGATTCATAGTTTTGTACAATCAAATGACAGAAAATAAATAATCAGCTGATGTTATTTTTTTATTTTTTTATTTAATTGCACTCACACTTTGTTTTGTTTTTTTCAGGATGATGCAAGTCCAAAGTTTACCCTCCTGGCTCAGTTGGCACCATGTGCAAATCAGAAGTTTGACACTTGTCTTAAGACTCTTAAAATCGTGCTGAACAATGACAGAAATAATGTGAGTTAAAGCTGGTCAGTTAAGAAGACTGTGGTCATCAATCAATCAATCACACTGATGCCTGCAACACTAATGATCAATTCTGTTTTATTCAGGTATTAATGTTCACTTCTGATGGCACAGTGAAGCAAAATATGCAGACCATCACTTTGCCATACCAGTCAGGTGGGTCAAACAATAAGAAACTCTGAACGAAACATTCATTAATGCTATGACTAGGGCTGCACCTAACAGTGATTTTTTTATCGTTTAATCTATCGATTATTTTTGTGATTAATCTAACTATTTTTTTTTATTACCTGATTCCTATAACATCGATTCAAATAATAGTTTTAAACTTCTCATTTATATTTCAATATTTTATTCAATCATCTTCAATCATCAACAAACAAATATGACAAAGTATGCACTGCAGGGCATTATTCCCCAACAAAAAATAGCACAGTTTTAACTGGTAATCTGTGTAATCCTATTATGTATTACGTTTGGGTGGGGACAAAAAGTAACTGCTAGTAGTAGTAACTAGTAACAGGCATGTTTAACCTACTGTGGCAGACATGAGATCATAAGCAGAGTAGAGCGGGGAATGAGGGAACACAACGGACATTTGGCGTTAAATTTCCCTTTCACTTCAGTTCGGTCTTGTCCACTAGTTTAAAACACAGCAATGATCTGCCTCATCCTGGTTGTTTACTATTATTTTTAATCCGTTGATATGTACAAAAATCACTAGTAGGACCAGAATGCCAGTAGCACAACAACATAGCAGCTTCGTCTTTCGGCAAACTGATCAGCAGGGGTTCCCAACACGTCACACACACGGACCACACCAACCTGCGCTGTTTTGCCGCAACGCCGGATCCAATGTGAATCAAGCCGCCCCAGGATGGTTCCGCTTCAATAACTCGAGGATGGCGGTAGTACTGATTATATCCGACAGATCAACGCACGTTACGTTATTCGTCGTTTTTACGTAATCGATTACATCGACGCGTTGCGCCAGCCTTAGCTGTGACACGAGCAACTGATTTGACTGTTACTGTACTTCTCTTTATTCACAGTTGACATCAACATATTCCATGCTTCATCCTTTCACATCTTGCTCCAGACCAGTTTTGGATTGCAAATTCAGATCCAGCATGTACCTATAATGCAAGTCTATGTCAGTCTGGAACAAAGCTACAGAGCAAAGACGCGTGGTAAGCTTGTACATTTGTCGCATAAATTAATCAAATTCCTAACCCAATTAGTTATCATGTCCATTTTGTAAATTTATTTCACGGTTTTTACACCTTACATTTTCCTTTATTTCCATTTGTTTATTTTCTGTGTTTAAGACCTGACTTCTAATCAAATTATAAAATAAAAAATATAAATAAAAAAATGTAATTATAAAATATTTGGTTTCTTAAGGTTTATGTGGAAACTACAACATGGTCCTGTCTGATGACATGAAGACTCCTCAGGGAATTGTGGAGGGAACAGCAGCAACTTTTTGTAACTCCTGGAAAGCTAACCTCATGTGCGGAAACAGACAGGAAAGACTTGATGATCCCTGTTCCCTCAGTGTGGAAAATGGTAAAACACACTGGTTGATTATTCTACTGTTTATCTACTTTTATTTGCTTTATTTACATACTTATCTTCAAGTAGACAGTGCAACACATTTAAACACATTAGAAATTAAAAATGATTGATTATCCACTTATAGAGAATTACGCCAAACACTGGTGTGCCTTGCTGCTAAGTCCAGACAGCTCCTTTGCACAGTGCCGTTCAGCGGTGGATCCTGAGATACACTACAAGGTACAGCAAAACCTCTGTTTGTCTATCATTTAATTACATTTTGATGGAATATGTAATTTTCTGAAAGTGTTTGCTGTCTTATGCAGCGATGCATTTATGCTAGCTGTAACTGTGAGAAGAGTGAGGCCTGCCTGTGTGCCGTCCTCTCTTCCTACGCACGAGCTTGTGCATCAAAGGGAGTTTTCTTGGCAGACTGGAGAGAGAATGTGTGCGGTAAGGATTTTTTTCATTATGTTGTGGTAAAGCTGAGTAATGATTTCTCATTAGTTAGTCATAAAACTGTTAAGTAACCATTGTCACATTGTGCACAAAACAGATAAATACACAAAGAGCTGCCCAGCATCTCAGACCTTCTCATACAAGCTTCAGAGATGCCAGTTGACTTGCAGATCACTGGGCTCACAGCAGCAGAGCTGCACCTCTGACTTCTTGCCTGTGGATGGCTGCTCCTGCTCAGAGGGTCTCTACCTAAATGAAAATGGCATCTGCGTTCCCATGGCAAAATGTTCCTGCTACCATAATGAAGTCTACGTTAAGCCAGGAAAGTCTGTCAGTATCAAAGACGAACACTGGTGAGTCAGTTGTTAGCATGATGTAGTTCCTGCAATATATTAGATTTACTGAACAAATCAGTGTTGTTTTTAAGGTAACTTTGTGTCTCGTCTTAAATTTTGTAAATCTTTTTCTAGCGTGTGCACCAATGGAATGCTTCATTGCCGTTCTTGGAGAATCCGCTCATCAAGTAAGTTTTGTTTTGTTTTCCTTCACTACAAGCATTGGGTTGGTACAATGTACTGCATATTAAATCCATTTCTACTTCTGTAGTAGCATGCCGTTCTCCAAAAGTATTCTTCAACTGCGCCACCGCGGGCACGGGGGAAGTTGGACTGCAGTGTGCTCGAACTTGTTTAAATCTGGACAGCGATGATTGTGTGAGTTATTTTTGCCACTATGTCTTAAATAACTGGATCTACTATATATGTCCTGAATTTAATGGTGGCCAGTATATTGTGGATGTAACACACTGTGTACACTAATTTATACTATAGTTTTGAGAGAATTAAGAACAGTTGTATTTAACAGTAACATCAAATGTTCTTGCTTTTTATCACTGTGATCTTACTATCTTCCCAGGACTCCACAGAGTGTGAATCTGGCTGTCAGTGTCCAGCTGGGCTTCTTGATGATGGCAAAGGTTCCTGTGTTAAAGAAACTGACTGTCCATGTCAACATGATGGGCATCTTTATGCCCCTGGAAAACAGATCCCTAACCAATGCAACACCTGGTATGACCTTAGTCAGTTGTATCATATAGCATGCTGAACAAATATTACCATACCTGCATGCATGTGTTACTTATACTTTTAAAAAAAAAACTGTTTTGTAATTTTAACCATTTCTGATGCATCTAGTACCTGCACAAGTGGAAATTGGGTGTGCACAAAGAAAGCATGTCCAGGAACTTGCATTATTTATGGGAGCGGTCACTACAGTACATTTGACCAGAGAACATATGGGTTTCAAGGACACTGTGCCTATGTTGCTCTTAAGGTAAATAATGCATGTCAAAATCATTCAAATGACAGACTGTGTCCGAAATAACTTTCCTGTTCACTGATTAGTTGTCCCTGTATTTGGTGGCACTCAATATTTATTTAATTTATTTAATTAAAATGAGATATCTTACATCTAGAACAGAAACTAAAAGTGTCATTTTTTTGCATGTGGAATTGTCAACAGAAACTACTTTAGATGCTTTGGAAACTATTTTTCTGTACTGTACTATACAGTGAATAAATTTACACGTACATAATTCAGAGAATCAAATAAAATGGCAGACAGTAAATGTACTGCAGTGCACAACCTTCATGCTTTTATTTAATCTCAGGCTTCATTTAAAAAAAATCATAGACATGACATTTATCCAATTCTAACTAATTGATAATCTTAGACATCAGACTGGAAATACAGTAAATATGTGATGTATGCATCAACTATGCTATGTTTATGTTTCACTTAAAACTTGCAATGTGTAAGACCTGGCCGAAATCTTTAAGTTTAAAACATTCTTAAATTAACTAACATTATTAACTAAATATGAACCACATGTCAAAGACGTCTGTGTTGAGTTGCAGAGATGTCTGCCACAGTTGGCATGCTCACCACCAAGCCCTGGCCCCTCCCTGTGTCGTAATATCACTTTGTACCTCAAGTCAGCTTAGGCCACTAACTGCACAGCTAACTGAGCTAACTAGCTAACGGCAGCTAGTAGCTACAGCAGAGAGTAAAGGGACCAGCTGTTTGCGGTTACTCTGTTGATATGCTGACCCTTATCAGTTTGGATTGATCTTCAACAGCCAATAATTTTTACATGTTGCACCTTTAAGATGACGTAATGAATGAAAAATTATAATTATATGATCTCCTGGGGACTTATTATGTTCTAGACTTTATTTAAAAATCTTGAAATACTGTGGACTACAAAAGGCTAAGCTGAAGTTTAATGTGATCAATGGTCTGTGTACACTATTAAGAAAAAAAATTTAAAATGTTTAATGAATCTCTCTCTTTTAAGAACAAGTGCGGGAATAAAACAGTACAGGACAACTTTGGAGTTATCACAGAAAATGTACCATGTGGCTCTACAGGCACAACATGCTCCAAAACTGTCAGAGTCCAACTAGGGGTAAGAGCTCATACCAACAACTGACTTGTATTCTGTTCCATAAAGTATTGAACATGACTAAATCAATTATTTAATACATCAAACTGCAGTTTTTAAATTACAAATCTCTCTCTTAACATTACAGCGAATGGAGGTCAAACTATCAAAGGGTAAATATGAAGAGGAGGACCTGGGACAAGGCTCTGTGATTGCGTACAAAGTAAGGAGGGTTGGATTGTATCTGGTGGTAGAATCTGACATTGGTCTGGCAGTAATGTGGGATCGCAAAACAACTGTTCGCATCCTCCTGGAACCACAGCACAGCGTGAGTCACAGTATTTGTTTGAGTGATGGCAACTGAAATCTCTCTGAAAGTGAGAATTCAGAGCTTTGATATGGTGTGTAAAAGAAGTAACTGACTCCCTTATCTCTCACTGTACAGAGAGAGGTGTGTGGCCTGTGTGGAAATTTTGATGGTGATGGACAGAATGACTTCACCACCCAGGGTCAGCTGGTAGTGAGCAGTCTGTTAGAATTTGCAAACAGCTGGAAAGTGTCAAGCAACTGCCCAGATGTGGAAACAAACCTTGACCCCTGTGGAGCAAGACCCAATCGACACCACTGGGCCAAAATGATGTGCAGCATTATCACTGGAGAGACTTTCAAAGACTGCCACAATAAGGTAATGACCAATTAGTCTAATTTGTATTATTAAAAGTCACATGGTCAAATATTGGACACATTTTTAAAAATTAATCATATATTTTGAAAACAGGTCAATCCCCTTCCATTTTATGAAAACTGTGTGAAAGACTCATGCGCTTGCGACTCTGGAGGAGATTGTGAGTGTTTCTGCACAGCAGTTGCAGCTTACGCTCAGGCTTGTAATGAGGCCAGTGTCTGTGTTGCATGGAGAACTCCAGAAATCTGTCGTAAGTATACAACAAATTTACCCTCATATAAAACTGAGCCTTTTCCTGCCAAGACCCTGTCATTAGATCCCAAATTCTTATGATCTCAGCATTTAGAGATTTATGGCAAGATATTGTATGTGTGATGTACTGTATGTATGAATATAGTTCCCTTTCTTTATAGATAGGACATTTGATATTCTGCCGTTTTTTTATTATCATTATATATTTAATATGTAAATAGCCACCAAATGTAAGTAAAGCGGATATGTATTACAGAGACTACTGTATGTTGCGTCAGTGCATGCTTTATGAAAAGTATATCATCAAGACTGCGCTGATTTCAAGTGCAATTTCCAGTTCAATTTATACTTACAGTGAGTGTAATTTTGTAAGTATTATTGGGTTTTTTTGGCCTGATGTGATTCAAAACTAAACCTTTTCCTTTCTAATGTTCGATGGTCTTTTATTTATTCTGGAGTGAGTGATAACTTCCCACATCTAGTTTAAACTAAATGAAAATAATATAATGTGAGAATGCATCAGGTGGATTTTAAGTTTGAGTTTTCTTTGACAGAGATTGATATACATATCTGAATCAACAATTTCTTTGGTAAAAAGATTGCATACCTTGTATGTTTTCCTCCTAGCCGTCTTTTGTGATTACTACAACAGCCCAGATGAATGCAAGTGGCACTACAGCCCCTGTCACACACCTTGCTACAAGACCTGCTTAAATCCACAAGGAATTTGCAGCAACCCTATACCCAACCTGGAAGGTAAGAACACCTAAGGTCTCACCTTACTTACCTCTGGTTAATGTGCTAGGTCAAGATCAACTTCATTATCCCTTGATTTGTTTTACAGCCGGCAATTTGTTTTACAGCCAGCAGTGAATCAAAATAATAATCATCACACATACTAAGGTACACTCAATAAACACATAAAAGGGACTGAGAATTACATGATGCTGTTGAATCTTAAATGTCAAACTTATCAAATTCGGCTAATCTTATGTGACCAAGTAGGAAAAGAAATGAACAGCTGGCCTGCTTCAGTGTCAAAGATTTAAATAAAATGTGAGTAACAATTACACCCATCAGCAAGTGATCAGCAGCGAGATGATCAATAATATTCACCTGTCAGTGGTTTTAATGTTCTGGCTGATTGGTGTATTTTACAATCAAGATGTAATTTGTGTTGTTTTATGTTTTGATGTTTACAGGCTGTTACCCTGTATGCCCTGAAGACAAACCCATATTTGATGAGGAGACCGAAATGTGTGTAGAGGCATGTCCTATTACAACTGTCACTCCACCAACAACTATTACCACCACAACTGTAACCACACCAACTGTACCTACTACTCCAAGTACAGGATATTCAACTGTACCTACTTCTTCAACTACAACACCAACCACAACCACATGGTCTACGCCACCACCAACTGTACCTACGACTCCAACTACAGAATATACAACGCCACCAACAACTGTACCTACTTCTCCAACTACAGAATCTACACCACCACCAACAACTGTTCCTACGACTACAACTCCTATAACTTCTGCCACTACACCATGTATGATACCGTGTCAGTGGTCAGAGTGGTATGATGTAGATGACCCAGGTACAGACAAAAGTGACTGGGAAACATATGAGAACATCACAAATAGTGGTAAACACATATGTGCAAAACCCATCGAAATTGATTGTAGAGCCGTAGAAAATCCTGACATGGACTTTGATGACTTTATCGATCAAGCTGACCAAATTGTTACTTGTAATGTGAGTTATGGTTTAATATGTAGAAAAGAAGACCAACCCTTACGTCCTGGAAAGTGCTTCGACTATAAGATCAGAGTATGTTGTGATGGATGTATAAACCAAACTACTACACCTAGTATGACAACTGAACCGCCAACTACAGCCACAAGTTCTACACCACAAACAATTGTACCTACTACTAGAACTACAACACCAACCACTGAATATACAGGACCACCAACTGGGCCTACTTCTCCAACTACAGCCCAAAACACAATTACAACACCAACCACAGCCACAAGTTCTACACCACCAACAATTGTACCTACTACTACAACTACAACACCAACCACTGAATATACAGGACCACCAACTGGACCTACTTCTCCAACTACAGCCCAAACCACAATTACGACACCAACCACAGCCACAAGTTCTACACCACCAACAACTGTACTTACTACTACAACTACGCGATGTACCTCAGGATATACACCACCATCACCAACTGGACCTACTTTTCCAACTACAGCCGAAACCACAACACCAACCACTACCACAAGATCTACACCACCAACAACTGGACCTACTACTCCAACAACACCACCAACCACCAAATATACAACACCACCACCAACTGGACCTACTTCTCCAACTACAGTCGAAACCACACCTACAACACCAACCACAACCACAAGGTCTACGCCACCAACAACTGTGCCTACTACTTCAACTACACCACCAACTACCGAATATACAACACCACCACCAACTGTACCTACTTCTCCAACTACAGCCAAAACCAAACCTACAACACCAACCACAACCACAAGGTCTACACCTCCAACAACCGTGCCTACTACTCCAACTACACCAACCACCGAATATACAACACCACCACCAACTGTACCTACTTCTCCAACGACAGCCGAAACCACACCTACAACACCAACCACAACCACAAGGTCTACACCTCCAACAACCGTGACTACTACTCCAACTACACCAACCACCGAATATACAACACCACCACCAACTGTACCTACTTCTCCAACTACAGCTGAAACCACACCTACAACACCAACCACAACCACAAGGTCTACACCACCAACAACTACTCCAACTACACCACCAACCACCAGATATACAACACCACCACCAACTGTACCTACTTCTCCAACTACAGCCGAAACCACACCTACAACACCAACCACAACCACAAGGCCTACATCACCAACAACTGTACCTTCTGCTCCAACTACACCACCAACCACCACATTTACAACACCACCACCAACTGTACTTACTTCTCCAACTACAGCCGAAACCACACCTACAACACCAACCACAACTACAAGGTCTACACCTCCAACAACCGTGCCTACTACTCCAACTACACCAACCACCGAATATACAACACCACCACCAACTGTACCTACTTCTCCAACTACAGCCGAAACCACACCTACAACACCAACCACAACCACATGGTCTACGCCACCACCAACTGTACCTACGACTCCAACTACAGAATATACAACGCCACCAACAACTGTACCTACTTCTCCAACTACAGAATCTACACCACCACCAACAACTGTTCCTACGACTACAACTCCTATAACTTCTGCCACTACACCATGTATGATACCCTGTCAGTGGTCAGAGTGGTATGATGTAGATGACCCAGGTACAGACAAAAGTGACTGGGAAACATATGAGAACATCACAAATAGTGGTAAACACATATGTGCAAAACCCATCGAAATTGATTGTAGAGCCGTAGAAAATCCTGACATGGACTTTGATGACTATATCGATCAAGCTGACCAAATTGTTACTTGTAATGTGAGTTATGGTTTAATATGTAGAAAAGAAGACCAACCCTTACGTCCTGGAAAGTGCTTCGACTATAAGATCAGAGTATGTTGTGATGGATGTATAAACCAAACTACTACACCTAGTATGACAACTGAACCGCCAACTACAGCCACAAGTTCTACACCACCAACAATTGTACCTACTACTAGAACTACAACACCAACCACTGAATATACAGGACCACCAACTGGGCCTACTTCTCCAACTACAGTCGAAACCACACCTACAACACCAACCACAACCACAAGGTCTACGCCACTAACAACTGTGCCTACTACTTCAACTACACCACCAACTACCGAATATACAACACACCCACCAACTGTACCTACTTCTCCAACTACAGCCGAAACCAAACCTACAACACCAACCACAACCACAAGGTCTACACCTCCAACAACCGTGCCTACTACTCCAACTACACCAACCACCGAATATACAACACCACCACCAACTGTACCTACTTCTCCAACTACAGCCGAAACCACACCTACAACACCAACCACAACCACAAGGTCTACACCTCCAACAACCGTGACTACTACTCCAACTACACCAACCACCAAATATACAACACCACCACCAACTGTACCTACTTCTCCAACTACAGCTGAAACCACACCTACAACACCAACCACAACCACAAGGTCTACACCACCAACAACTACTCCAATTACACCACCAACCACCGAATATACAACACCACCACCAACTGTACCTACTTCTCCAACTACAGCTGAAACCACACCTACAACACCAACCACAACCACAAGGTCTACGCCACCAACAACCGTGCCTACTACTCCAACAACACCAACCACCGAATATACAACACCACCACCAACTGTACCTACTTTTCCAACTACAGCCGAAACCACACCTACAACACCAACCACAACCACAAGGTCTACACCTCCAACAACCGTGACTACTACTCCAACTACACCAACCACCGAATATACAACACCACCACCAACTGTACCTACTTCTCCAACTACAGCCGAAACCACACCTACAACACCAACCACAACTACAAGGTCTACACCTCCAACAACCGTGCCTACTACTCCAACTACACCAACCACCGAATATACAACACCACCATCAACTGTACCTACTTCTCCAACTACAGCCGAAACCACACCTACAACACCAACCACAACCACAAGGTCTACACCTCCAACAACCGTGACTACTACTCCAACTACACCAACCACCGAATATACAACACCACCACCAACTGTACCTACTTCTCCAACTACAGCTGAAACCACACCTACAACACCAACCACAAGGTCAACACCACCAACAACTACTCCAATTACACCACCAACCACCACATTTACAACACCACCACCAACTGTACCTACTTCTCCAACTACAGTCGAAACCACACCTACAACACCAACCACAACCACAAGGTCTACGCCACCAACAACTGTGCCTACTACTTCAACTACACCACCAACTACCGAATATACAACACCACCACCAACTGTACCTACTTCTCCAACTACAGCTGAAACCACACCTACAACACCAACCACAACCACAAGGTCTACACCACCAACAACTACTCCAACTACACCAACAACCACCAAATATACAACACCACCACCAACTATACCTACTTCTCCAACTACAGTCGAAACCACACCTACAACACCAACCACAACCACAAGGTCTACGCCACCAACAACTGTGCCTACTACTCCAACTACACCAACCACCGAATATACAACACCACCACCAACTGTACCTACTTCTCCAACTACAGCCGAAACCACACCTACAACACCAACCACAACCACAAGGTCTACACCTACAACAACCGTGACTACTACTCCAACTACACCAACAACCGAATATACAACACCACCACCAACTGTACCTACTTCTCCAACTACAGCTGAAACCACACCTACAACACCAACCACAACCACAAGGTCTACACCACCAACAACTACTCCAACTACACCAACAACCACCGAATATACAACACCACCACCAACTGTACCTACTTCTCCAACTACAGTCGAAACCACACCTACAACACCAACCACAACCACAAGGTCTACGCCACCAACAACTGTGCCTACTACTCCAACTACACCAACCACCGAATATACAACACCACCACCAACTGTACCTACTTCTCCAACTACAGCCGAAACCACACCTACAACACCAACCACAACCACAACCACAAGGTCTACACCTCCAACAACCGTGACTACTACTCCAACTACACCAACCACCGAATATACAACACCACCATCAACTGTACCTACTTCTCCAACTACAGCCGAAACCACACCTACAACACCAACCACAACCACAAGGTCTACACCTCCAACAACCGTGACTACTACTCCAACTACACCAACCACCGAATATACAACACCACCACCAACTGTACCTACTTCTCCAACTACAGCTGAAACCACACCTACAACACCAACCACAACCACAAGGTCTACACCACCAACAACTACTCCAATTACACCACCAACCACCACATTTACAACACCACCACCAACTGTACCTACTTCTCCAACTACAGTCGAAACCACACCTACAACACCAACCACAACCACAAGGTCTACGCCACCAACAACTGTGCCTACTACTTCAACTACACCACCAACTACCGAATATACAACACCACCACCAACTGTACCTACTTCTCCAACTACAGCTGAAACCACACCTACAACACCAACCACAACCACAAGGTCTACACCACCAACAACTACTCCAACTACACCAACAACCACCAAATATACAACACCACCACCAACTGTACCTACTTCTCCAACTACAGTCGAAACCACACCTACAACACCAACCACAACCACAAGGTCTACACCTCCAACAACCGTGACTACTACTCCAACTACACCAACCACCGAATATACAACACCACCATCAACTGTACCTACTTCTCCAACTACAGCCGAAACCACACCTACAACACCAACCACAACCACAAGGTCTACACCTCCAACAACCGTGACTACTACTCCAACTACACCAACCACCGAATATACAACACCACCACCAATTGTACCTACTTCTCCAACTACAGCTGAAACCACACCTACAACACCAACCACAACCACAAGGTCCACACCACCAACAACTACTCCAATTACACCACCAACCACCACATTTACAACACTACCACCAACTGTACCTACTTCTCCAACTACAGTCGAAACCACACCTACAACACCAACCACAACCACAAGGTCTACGCCACCAACAACTGTGCCTACTACTTCAACTACACCACCGACTACCGAATATACAACACCACCACCAACTGTACCTACTTCTCCAACTACAGCTGAAACCACACCTACAACACCAACCACAACCACAAGGTCTACACCACCAACAACTACTCCAACTACACCAACAACCACCAAATATACAACACCACCACCAACTGTACCTACTTCTCCAACTACAGTCGAAACCACACCTACAACACCAACCACAACCACAAGGTCTACGCCACCAACAACTGTGCCTACTACTCCAACTACACCGACTACCGAATATACAACACCACCACCAACTGTACCTACTTCTCCAACTACAGCTGAAACCACACCTACAACACCAACCACAACCACAAGGTCTACACCACCAACAACTACTCCAACTACACCAACAACCACCAAATATACAACACCACCACCAACTGTACCTACTTCTCCAACTACAGCCGAAACCACACCTACAACACCAACCACAACCACAACCACAAGGTCTACACCTCCAACAACCGTGACTACTACTCCAACTACACCAACCACCGAATATACAACACCACCATCAACTGTACCTACTTCTCCAACTACAGCCGAAACCACACCTACAACACCAACCACAACCACAAGGTCTACACCTCCAACAACCGTGACTACTACTCCAACTACACCAACCACCGAATATACAACACCACCACCAACTGTACCTACTTCTCAAACTACAGCTGAAACCACACCTACAACACCAACCACAACCACAAGGTCTACACCACCAACAACTACTCCAATTACACCACCAACCACCTCATTTACAACACCACCACCAACTGTACCTACTTCTCCAACTACAGTCGAAACCACACCTACAACACCAACCACAACCACAAGGTCTACGCCACCAACAACTGTGCCTACTACTCCAACTACACCAACCACCGAATATACAACACCACCACCAACTGTACCTACTTCTCCAACTACAGCCGAAACCACACCTACAACACCAACCACAACCACAACCACAAGGTCTACACCTCCAACAACCGTGACTACTACTCCAACTACACCAACAACCGAATATACAACACCACCACCAACTGTACCTACTTCTCCAACTACAGCTGAAACCACACCTACAACACCAACCACAACCACAAGGTCTACACCACCAACAACTACTCCAACTACACCAACAACCACCAAATATACAACACCACCACCAACTGTACCTACTTCTCCAACTACAGTCGAAACCACACCTACAACACCAACCACAACCACAAGGTCTACGCCACCAACAACTGTGCCTACTGCTCCAACTACACCAACCACCGAATATACAACACCACCACCAACTGTACCTACTTCTCCAACTACAGCCGAAACCACACCTACAACACCAACCACAACCACAACCACAAGGTCTACACCTCCAACAACTGTGCCTACTACTCCAACTACACCACCAACTACAAGACCATCAACGGAACCCACTACTACTACTACTACTACTACACCAATTACACCTGTCACTGGTCCCAATGCAACCCATCCATCAACTGCCCCTGTTATCAGTGAATTTACAACCATAACATCTGAAGCTACACCTTCAACAATGCCTATACCCACACCTACTATCCCTACTTGCCCTGACTGGGACGCTGTAGTAAGAATATTTATGTATCTAGCACATTGAAAGTATACACAATGTATTACTAAGTATTATAGCATTTTTAATAACACTGCACATTTGCACATAAAAAAAGACAAGCTTACTATCAATTTTCTATCAAATGACTTCAAAGTACTATTAATTCTCCCCATTTTTTTCTTCTCATCAGCAAAACGAGACCTTCTTAGTGTGCAACTGTACCATGGCCAGATGCATTGAGAACACGACAATTGAAATAATTCCATATGAATGTCCACCCATTGAGAACATCACTTGTGCCAATGGAAAGAAACCAGTTATTGTGTATGATGAGCACTACTGCTGCAACTATTCTGCTTGTGACTGTAAGCCATTCTTTGGTTAAAATGCTGTTTGACATTTTTTTTGACTCATATGTTTCCACTAAATGAATTTAAGATTTTTAACTTTTTTGGGGCTCTTTTTAGGTGAGTGTGAAGGCTGGGGAGATCCTCATTACATCACTTTTGATGGCTTATACTACAGTTATCAAGGAAACTGTACTTATGTCTTGATGGAAGAGATTTCACCACGACATCACTTGAAGATTTATATTGATAATGTCTTCTGTGATCCCACTGAAGATGTTTCTTGTCCACGATCATTAATTATAGCATACAATTCACAAGTTATCACACTCATGAATCATAACCTAATTGGAGCTCCACAATTAGAGGTATGTATGGTCACATGGAGGTTTTATTGTACATTCTGAAAAACTCACCAGACTAACTTTGAGTAGATTATTACTGTCGGTGTAGATAGAATAGCAATAATGGATAATTTTGTCATAGTATATTTCCTGTTATATAATTTATTTACTTTTTCCCTGTAGGCACTCAAAGATGGAGTCCGTTTGAAACTACCGTATTCACAACAAGATGTTAAAGTCTTAAACTCTGGCCTTAACTTGATTTTTGAGATCCCTTCTCTTAATGTGGTAATTTCTTTCGGAATAACTGGCTTTAGTGTCAACCTTCCATTTCAAAAGTTTGGCAGAAACACACAGGGCCATTGTGGTAAGAACATCTCCCTTTCAAGTGGCCATATTGAGAAATTATTTGTGGCCAGACTGTAATATTAACTGTTTGGGACTCTCTTTCAGGAACATGCAATAACAACCAGGCTGATGACTGCATGTTGCCTGGAGGCCAGCTGGTGGAAAGTTGTGCTGTAATGGCTGACTATTGGCCTGCAAAACATATTTACCAACCTGACTGCCAGATACCAACTGTACTGCCCACCAGTGCACCTGAACCTCCACCAACCTTAACTCCATGCAAGCCAGATTCCATATGTGATATGCTTAAGAGCAGGTAGGCGTAAAACCCCATAGTAATTCAAATTCATCCCCATAATTTTGGCATATCTGCAGTTTAAACACCATAACTTTTTTTTGTGCTCTGTTTGTGTTTTACTTTCACAGTTTATTTGAAGAGTGCCACCCCTTCGTCTCTCCAGACAAATTCTATCAAGGTTGTGTTTTTGATAGCTGCCATGTTTCTAATCCAGCAGTGGAGTGCACAAGCTTGCAGACTTATGCTGCTGCCTGTGCTCAGGAAGGAGTTTGCCTTCACTGGAGAAACCACACCGAACTGTGTAGTAAGCAAGCCCTCAATACTTTCACTGTAAATGCTGAGATCAGTGGAATCAGGAGGTTGAATTAATTTTTTTTCACTTTTGTTGCACCTAGCACACATTGCTCAGGCTGCTGCATATTTTATTATATACAATAGATGGGCAATATGAATTTTAAAAATAACTTTTCTTCACTAACAGCAAGCGACTGCCCTTCTGACAAAGTTTACAAGCCATGTGGTCCTGCAGAACAACCAACCTGTGATGACAAGTGAGTTTCACACAAACAGTGTATTCATTTTAAAGTGGACTGCTCACATTAGTGTTTCGTGAAACTAGGAGCATAGTGGTAATAAATGTTTCTTGACCACAACATAGTAGAGTAGAATGGAGTGTTTAAATGAACTGTGTTTTTAGAGATCTTAAAGGAATAATGTAAATTGACATCTTTCTTGATGATTCAATATTACAGTCCTGCTGAACCATCTTTAAACTTCACTACTGAGGGCTGCTTTTGTCCTGATGGAATGAAACTCTTCAACAAAGAGTCTGGCATATGTGTTGATAAGTGTGGTAAGTGTGGTGTAGATCTTCATGTCTTATCATAGAGCTAAAAGTATCTTATCAATCATGAAGTCCTACAGGATTGCTCATTTGCATCCTTTGCTCAACAGGATGTCTTGATTCTCAGGGTATTCCTCGTGAGGTAAGACTGTTTAACTAAAATCCTAACCTGTGTTGTTTGCTTGCAAAAGACAGTTAAGTCACTACTGTGTTGTATTCTTTCAGTTTAATGAGAGGTTTGAGTATAACTGCCAAGACTGCATCTGTGAGGAGTCAACCAAGACTGTGACATGCAAGCCTAAGGTGTGCCCAGCACCACCTCCAACAAACTGCACTGGTCCAGGGTTTGTTCTTGTCAGCCAGACTAATCCATCAGACCCCTGCTGTTCTGTCTTTGTTTGCCGTAAGACATCAATGCACATTTTTCTTCTAGAGTTTTCAAAATGATATAGATGACGATTCTTGAGGATGGCTCTTAACTAGTTGTGTTCACTGTTTTATCATCTCCAAAGAATGTCACAGCAACACTTGCCCAGTCACCAACATGAACTGTCCTGTTGGATATATACCAGTTTTCAGTGTTCCTGAGGGAGGATGCTGTCCGGAGCATACATGTGGTGAGCTCATTAATTCATAGCTTGAATTTATATAAAACCTCAGGACGACAGAGACACTTTCATGCAATTTCCATTGTCTTACTCTTTTCTAGATCCTAAGAGAGTTTGTGTGCACAAAGACGTTGAATACCAGGTAAATAAGTTAGAATTGCAAAAATGATTTCTTACGTAATTTGTTAACATGTCACTATTGTTATTAAATTATATCTGTTACACTGCTACAGTTATGAATGACTAAAAACAAAAGTATGAATACATGTCTTCTTTATTTACCAGCCTGGTTCGTCAGTTCCTGTAGTTCCCTGTCAGGACTGTACCTGTTCACTTGAGGTTGATCTCAAGTCTGGTCTATTCAAGGTTATTTGTGGGCCACAGCAATGTCAAAGAGACTGTGACTTGGTAGGAGGAATTGCACCCATCATATCCAAACACACACTGAATACTATGCAACTTGTTTTCTTTAGAATATGTTTACTGGGAGGGTGAACTTGTAAACTTAACTTGGCAACTTAACTGCTCCTTTCCTTCAGGGTTATGAATATGTGAAAAAAGCTTCAGATGAATGCTGTGGGAAGTGTGTACAGACACACTGTGTGGTCAATGTTAATGGTACCAAGCAGCCTGTGACGGTAAGTTGGATCATCTATTTTGGCTGCTATTCCACATGTTCTTCGTTAATAGCGTAGAATTTCTCAGTAATTTGGTATCTGTGTGAATTCCGGTTTATGTGTGTACGCTCATCTCACTGCTCTCCAGCTAGGAGAAACCTGGTCACCACTTGAGAATAAGTGTGAGTTCTACAGCTGTGTTAAGAGCGGTGAGACTTTAACAACAGTCAGTTCACACATTGTGTGCCCGCCATTCCAGGAGAGCAACTGCAAACCTGTAAGTATCACTTTCAACACATCTGGATTGTCGTCCGTGAGAACATGAGTTTGTTGATGTTGTGTATTTTCCTCCTTAGGAAACAATCCAGACTGCAGCAAATGGCTGTTGTAAAGTTTGTGAGTATGACATTTGTGTTTACATTTCCTGAAAAGGTACAGTACTTGAATGAAAAGCTGAATGTGTCTCTCTTTTTAATAAAAGGTGTAGAGAAGGAGAAGGCCTGCAAGATAGTAACAATGAAAACTCACATTACACACAAGAGCTGTCAGTCTTACCAGGAAGTCGAAATGCCATATTGTGAAGGATCCTGTAACACTTTCACCAAGTAAGGATGATACTAAAATTTATCATTCCTCTGGAAAGTCATAAACCCATTGAAATTTGGAAATTTGAAAATGTTTAGGTATAGTTTAGTGCATTAATCAATCCCTCCTCTGCCTTCTTCAGGTACTCTGAAGCAGCAGCTATTATGCAGCATTCTTGCTCCTGCTGTAAGGAGACACGCTCCAGCAATCGCACCATTGACTTGCACTGCTTGAATGGAGAGGTTTTACCCTACACCTACATCCATGTGGAGAAGTGTGGCTGTGGCCACACAGACTGCACCAGAGCTATTGGACAATCAGCTCGCAGGAGGCGGAGCTTCACTCTGGTGTAATACACAATATGTCATTACATTGATGGATGAAGGATGTAAAAGTTCCTTCTCATTTTGTCTTAATCATTACATCTCTTACAAAGTATTACGATTGTAGAGAGTATTTATCAATTCAAATAAAAAGATGCAACTTGAAGTGTCATCTCTTTTGTCTTGTTTGTGCCTATTTAAGTTTTGTTTGTTTTGATTTGTAATAATACAGTATCAATTATAAATTATATTCATTAAAAAAATATAATTATCATTAATCAAATAATCAAAGGAGAACTTTGAAGGCTGAAGTGGAGAGGGGGGTCAGTCGGTCCTAAGAAGATGCCAGATTGGTGCATAGAAACAACACAGCAGGCTTCAGTGCCAACCTAAAAAAAAACACACTTAGACTTGGGAAGGCAATTCCCATAAACTAAAATCCTTGAAATACATCCCAGACAGCTCCCACATGTTGGACAGCAATACTGTTACTGAATACTAACATACAGTTTAAAGTATGTAGTATTTTTTTATGTCGGAAAAACATTTCTCCACACTGACAATGAATGTGTATGGTATTTTCTGTATCAGCTTGTTCCAGATATTCATTTTTTAAAACCCATAACTTTATTTTTTGCGGTTTCAGCCGTTGCCGTTGAGAAAGGTTGATGAATAGTGTTTTCTATATGGATCATTTAGGGTAAATTGTCATAAATACTTTGTCCTCAGTGTGTAAAGCTAATGTAGTTGTGTGTGTAATGTGTCAAGTCATTCAGGTTGATGCTAACATAGCTGTCTGTGAATGGTCACAACAGTGCTGAGAGAAGATATATTACATCCGTCTACAGTCTCTTCTGGGTTAAGAATAGTTAACAATATGGGAAAGAAGTTTAAAAACGTTTATACAATAACAGTTTCGGTGGATGGAGAATTTCCCAAAAGAGGCTATCTCAATTGATATAAATCCACATTTACTGTGATCATTAACATACATAAATTGATACTAAAGAAATTTTTTTAGCCAGTACAGTAGGTTTAGTAGGTTAGTGGATGTACTCTCAGTGATGCTAAAAGGAGGTGGTGCAGCCATACATGTTTGGGTTTTTTTTCCCCTTAAACTTATTTTGGTTGTATTTTGGAAACCCCTCTTTTTAGTAGGAAAATGTCAAGGAAAACAACTGAAGACTTCATTCATTTGGTAATAACTGAGCATATTACATTTACACATATGTAAAAATGAGATAAAGGAAATGCAGGATTTCTGTTATATTTGCATATTTCCTTTTCATCTACGATAGGAAATTTCAGTAGCCTATAATTGCCATTTACCACATGATCCAGATTTGCACTTGGGTTTGCATACAGTTTGGGCAACATGTAGATCTCAGCCCATAGGTTGTTGAGCCCAGAAATCTAGAGCGAGGCTTTTTTCTCTAATCAAAAGTCCTTGCAACTAATAAAAGTGCAGAAATAAGTGAGCAACGTCTTTATTGTGTTGTTCTCTTACAGCATTGTGCCAATTCTCACAGAAAAGGTGGTTTGATCAAAAGATTACACCAAAACATGAAAGCGTCATCACACCATTTCAGGATGTTTACTTTTTATCAGGCAGCTGTGAGGAGGCCAACGTCAAGATGAGGTGAGTTTGTTTGCTGTTTGTCCGTTCACTTTGGTTTGACTCAGTCTGACATGCTTACTTAACAATGTGTTTCCTGTTGCCTGAACCCTTTTGGTCCTACACCAATTTTCTGATGTCTGAGAACTGAGGTCTAACAATGTCCTTAACTGTACACTGTACTACTATTGTACATTGGTAAGTTATTTTTCCACTCAAATGCACTGATGCACTCAAGCAGCTACTCACACAGGAGCTCCTCCAAGAGCAAACATGGCTTTGGGCCTCCCACAGGTAGACAGCAGCATGATGAGAAAGGTCAATTTCTGTGTGACAACATGGATTGTGTTGATTCAAGGAGAACAGTTGATACGCCATAATACCTTCAACAAGTTTTGATTAAAGGAAGGACTGTTCAAGATGTTGTTTTTAGTATCAACATAATTCTATTTGACTTCCACCGAATGTTATAATACCTCAAACAAACTAAAACATCACTGAGGTTGTTTAAACAAAGTAGCGTGCCAGAATAATGTGCAGGCTTTAACATGGAAACACAACCGAAATGTTACAAGTTAAACAAGAACTGGTAGAATATATGATTGTGCTGTAGTATTTCCAGTAGTATTTCTGCATTCATTCAGCGCTAGCCTAAATTCAGATTTCATACTCAATGGTTAAACAAAAATTCAAAGATTCATGCAATAACATAGCATCCGATCTTAATCCAATCATCTCAGTAATGCATTTTATATCAAATTTAAGTGGACGCTACAGTGTTAATGTGGAACTAAGTAGTTACTGCATCTATCTATCTATCCTGTCTCAGGGATAAAGAATATTTTTGTTTTTGAGGTTGAACAAACTTTTTTTTACAACATTTACAAATTCAATATCACCCATGAAGTTAGCCTTAGTTCCTTATAATTAATAATACATAGAAAATCTAAACTCACAGGCAGTCTGACAAGATAATTTGACCAGAGGATCAGGTCAGCACAACAACCGGACAACTTATTTTCTGAGGACATTCTCCATAAAATCTGTCGCTAAATTGATGTTTTATCTATGTTCCTTCCAGCAATGTTATTGCTTTTTTTGAATTTCAAAGAACTAATTTGTAACTCACTCAAACTTTAAAAAAACACACTTTTTTTTGGTTTGTTTTTTGAACAAAAGTAGATACCTATTTAATCGCTTATATGACCAGAGAACCTCAGACACATGTTTGAGGTTTTCAGAAAGACCCTCTACATGGGGCGTTCCAGCAGCTGACCAGGCTGTGTCCTTCCCAGGTCCTTTGTCTGTCCTGTAAAACAACAAAAATACCACACACACACACACACACACACACACACACACACACAGCAACACCTAGCTCCATATCACTGCCAATTCAGCCTGTATTGTTAAGCTACAGCTTAATTTGACTGTGTTGACAGATTAGTCAATGCAAGCCTTTCTGTTTGTTATGTGTCAGAGAAAGGCTTTCTCTTTGCATGGAAGTATGCCAACACAACATGTTTAAGTGTTTAAAACACACAACAGAAATATTTAATATTTTGGATTTTATTTTTCAAAAATGATGAATTTATCTCAGTTAATTTTTTAATATTAATTTATTTTAATGGTTCTCTGGTTCTCTGTCCCAATTCAATCAATCATGGATGTAGAGCAGCTAAGTCAACAAAATATTTTACATTTTAGTTTTTCCTTTTCAGACTATGCACACAGTGACAACCAGCCCAGCCAGTACATCTTTCTAATGGATAACTGACTGATAAAATGACTAAACTGAAGATAACAGACATGTAAGACAAGAGAGTTGACAATTAATTTTGTCTTAATTTTTTATCCTTTCTTCAAAACATGTTTTTTGACAGGATCCAGAATTTTTTTTCTTAGTTATGTTGGTTAGGGTTAGTCAGTCTATGCTGCATGTTTCTGCGCATACCTCCAAAAAGGCCTAACAGTCCCCTTTTTGTACTCACTCATAGATTGGCCAGCCACCTAAAGATGCCTGATTCTTTTCATCAAGAGTCATGCTTTATTACCTGAGAAATGTAGAAAATGTTGAAAAACGTACCATCTTGCAATGTTAAAAATCAGCTCAGCAGTTTTTGTGCAATCCTGCTGACAACAAACAAACGGACACAGGTGAAGACATAACCTCCATGGCGGAGATAATTATGTATCTTAATTATCTCTTATTTATTTATTTATTTATTTATTTATTTATTTATTCATGTATTGATGTTTTTACTAACCAGCTGCAAGGCATACTGATAAGCTTCATTATCGGAAGAATGTTGACTTGAACGTTAAACTGGCAGTAGAAAACGTTTTTGCTTTAACTTACCATTGTATTGTTTTGTCCGGTCACCATCCCAAAGTAACAGTGGAACAACTGGAATAACTGTGGAAACTCGACTCTGCAAAAGAATAAGAAAGAAGGAGGGAGAATGATAGAAACTGAGGGAAAACGAGTGAACAGACGGGCATTCACTCGATGGAGAGTGCCGGTGTTGTGTCAAAGTCTGTGCCCCCATTGATATGTGTTTTCCCTTACCTGCAGGACTTGATACGGTTTAGAACTGGCATTCTTTCTACTTGATCAGTGATCATTAAATCTGCCTACTTATTAATACAACCAGGTGTATTAGGCCATTAGCTGTAGCAATGCTGTCTATGCAATAGCGGCCACAACAGGAATCCCCCACAGGGAAACACTCGGACACTGTTTCCACTTTGAAGCATCAGTTCACCAAAGTCAAACACACAAAGTGCAGTGACCCTTTAAATTACAAGTAAAAACACTGACCCTAATGAATAAATATTTAATTGGACATCATTGTGGTACACAGTTAACTGTCCAGTCATACTGGAGTAAAATTGTGATTTCTTAGCCTACAGTATGGCTTAGGTGGTTGAGCTGTTCATGTGGAGGGTTTGTGGTTTGTGGTTTTCCCTGATAAGCAGGCCAGCACCTTGAGGACAGCTCCACGACATTAGTTCGAACAAACAAAAGATCGTCGTGTCATCCTCTCATATGACGTTCGCTCTTGTATATTTCATGGTCACAGTGCATGACAGTAACCAAGGATGTAGTGTTGCGTGCATATCCTGCACTGTTCATAATGCAGTTTAAATTATGCAACATGGTCTCTTACCACATTTAAACCCACAGTTACTTGAAACACAACAATATCATTTTCCATGAGTTTCATTAATATTATGGGCCTTTTTTTTAGTTGCATGAGATATTTGCCTTTGCAAAATGGGTCCTGATTTTATCAGTGTACCATGTAGTTAACCTAAAAGTTAAAGCAAAAAAACAAGCAATCTGAACATAAAGGGCTGACAAGTGACTGACCATTACCTGCTTTGATGACCCAGAATCCTCTTAAGATGTGTAGAGAGTTTCGATGTGTGTATGGTTGTGTTTCCTTTCTTAGTCTGTTGCCTGGGTCATTGATATAGTTTAGACTATTTCAGATTGCGAACAGTTTTCAGAACAGTGTGAATGTTTCTATTTGCCACATATTCAAGTACAGCACTGTCTCTAATATTTGTTATGCTCAAGCATTTAGTCAGACTGTTTATCACACTTTTAAACAATGCTGTCTGAACTGCTCCTCAAACCCCACACTGCTTCCTGTAGCCTCCGCTCCTCTAATGCCAACCTCTTGTCTCCACAGGACTAAGCACAGTACTTTGGGTGACAGAGACTTCACCATAGGTCCTCCTCCCTCTGGAACTCTCTCCTCAAACACAACCACACACCATTTATTTGTTCAGAAAAAATTCCCTTCGTATTAGACCACAATAGCTCATTGGTGACACCCTGCAGTTCCTGGCTCTGAAATTCGTCATCTTCAAGTGTTTCCTCCTTACTTAAAATGCACATTTATTTTTTATTAGATAACAGGTAAACAGCACTAGTAGGTTTAGTATCCTGTAAACCTATAGTGTGAATGTTGTAGAGTTGTTGAGTATTTAGCTTTTGTGAAGTGAACTAACAACACAGCCAGTTAATTTGTGTTTTTCTTGTTTCAAGTCACACCTTCTTCCTTGTATGTTGTCACATATGAGCTGATAAGGCACCATGTCTCAAAAGGATATTCAGTAACACAGCTGAAAAGAGGAAGGACTTGTAGAAGTAAATGTTTACGCTCAGTGTTATGAACACTGTTATGATACCTGATATGAGAGAGAAGATGATAGATGGATAATTATGATGATTAACACTCAGTAAACATTCAATAAGCCCTTGGCAAATGTTTAGTTAAATAAATGGTTGAGTGATTTAAGGATACACTGTAACACATTTACTGATCTTCACCTTCAACCATGTTGTAATAAGACACCTTTTCACAGGTTTGATGTTAATAGAGCCAGAAACCACAATGGTTGACACCCCAAATGTATCTTTGACCCCTCCTAAACAGCAAACATCCAGTGAAGTATTTTACATGACATTCATAGTGTGACACCATTCGGCTCATCCATCTCTGTCAGGACTGCACATTGCTCTCGAGAACAGCCAGGATGCCACCAGAACGGGCGATACCATGGCTCATCCTCTGCTTTGGACTGTCTGCCGCGACCACTGGTGAGTCCACTCAATGGGACACAAAGAGAGCTTCATATATTAAACCTAACGTTATTGTTCTGCACTATCATAAGTGAACTTATCATGTGAAAAAATATTGATGAAATAAATAAAGGTGGGGGTTTTTTCATGTGCATATTCGGTAATACAACAGGCTGTTTTTTGTGTGATATTATTGTGATCTTTTTAATAACTTAAAGCATAAATGTCTTTCTTTTTTAAGTCATGATTCAGTCGGTGACCAAAATGCCAATAATTACAGGTAATTTTTCTTTCCAAAGATAAAAGATAGCCAAAATCAAAATGTATAATTTGAGCTTCAGTGTAATGAAGGGTTTTTTTTCTCTCCACAAACTAGAAGTGAGACGCTCTCAGAATGACCAGTTCTGCAGTACATGGGGGAACTATCATTTCAAGACTTTTGACGGAGATTTCTTCCAGCTTCCCTACACTTGCAACTACGTCTTTGCGTCCCAGTGTAAGAGTAACTATGAGCTTTTCAATATTCAGCTACGACGGCAGGTGATAAATCAGACCACCACCATCAAGAAGGTCACTATGAAACTGGATGGGGTCGTCGTAGAGTTAGCCGAAACTTCCATCAAAGTTGACGATGATGTGTGAGTAACTTTTCATTACCCGCTGGTCTACTGGTTAAAATAATGGTTAATTCAAGATTCAGTTGAACATTAGTCCACACAGTTCTGTACAATGAAATGTTTTAATATCTTACTGGGGTGATTTTCTTAAATGTATTTATTCATTTATTTTTGTCGTCTCTAGTGTTACTATACCATTCAGCAAGCGTGGCATCTCAATTGGAAAAACCATGTCCTATGTCCAAATTGAGGCAAAGCTGGGTCTGATCGCCATGTGGGATGAAAAAGACTCATTTTGGGTATGTGTAAATATTGTGTCATCAGACCTGATTCTACTTGTGTATAAATTATATCTGATTTTTTTTTAATTATTGTTATTTTTGGATAACTTACAGATAAGCACATACACTGAGTTCTGAAAATATATACACTATATTTAGTTTTACTGCTATTTGACAAATCAGAGAATCGACTCAGGTGAATTTAAGATTAGTTGAGACTGATTAAAGAGAAGCAATTGTGAGGGCTATATTATACATTACTTGCCCACTGTTGTTTTGCTCTTTGATTCATTAAGCAGTTGTTTGGAAAATTGTGTCACTGGGACAAAACTAGTTCAGTGTCTTGATCAACACATTTCCTACGTTAATGACTTTATTTTGGAAGTCTATACAGACCAAAATACTACCAAAGATACACACACACTGCACTGACTCACACCAATATTAATCAAAGGCAACAGAAAAAGTGAAAGCCTGAGAGCATTTCATTTTAGATTTAGGTATGACAGTTCATTCTTTGAGACAGTAGTTTTCAAATGATAATATGATAAATGATATGATAAATTACGATGTGGATGTTCAGACTTTCCATTCTCTTCTTTTGTGGTAAAAACAAAGTTATCAGTGAGCTACTGCGCAAAGATTGTGCCAAGATTTCTTATTTTCTGCACTTTTTTCAAATCTAATTTTCACTTGGTTCCAAGGTTGAGCTGGATGCAAAATTCAAGAATCAGACTTGTGGCCTCTGTGGTGACTTTAACGGCGTCCAGATTTACGATGAGTTCATCGAAAAAGGTAATTACTAAAAAATAAAGCCTAAAACAAACTGCGCACAGTCAGTTTTCACATTTTCTAAAACCTATATTTGCTTCTAAAAACAGGGGATTCTGTAAGTCTTGAAGATTATGGGGATGTCTGGAAAGTCAATGGTCCAACTGAAGACTGTGAAGAAATCCTATCTAAAGACACAAAGAGCTGCGCAAATCAGGTATGTAAAAACGGATTTGCTTCAAATGATTGTTTGTAAATATTTTTTACTGATACAATTTAAATACATCATATACTTTGACCCACAGAAAGACCTCTGTAAGAACCTGCTCTTTAGACCTGAATTCCTCAGCTGCCATGGCCTGATTAATACTGAGTCCTTCCTCAAAGCTTGTGAGAAAGACCAGTGCAACTGTGACAGCAACAGCACTTCATGCTTGTGTTCAACCATATCAGAGTACTCCCGTCAGTGTGCTCATGCAGGCGGGAAACCACTGG
Organism: Pagrus major; assembly: GCF_040436345.1. Taxonomy (NCBI): domain Eukaryota; kingdom Metazoa; phylum Chordata; class Actinopteri; order Spariformes; family Sparidae; genus Pagrus; species Pagrus major. The sequence goes on along the minus strand of NC_133222.1, from coordinate 12,755,120 downwards.
AATGGAGGACCAAACACATGTGTGGTAAGAACAGCATTTACATGTTTGAGCGTTCATGGTGTCATTGAATTTATAGCTGAAACTCTGTTTTTATAAATTGTTAATTTTTTGTGTGTTGAATAGCAAAAACATGCCCTCTTAACATGGAGTATCGGGAATGTGGTAGTCCCTGTATTGACGCCTGCAGCAACCGTGAGAGAAGCCAAGTGTGTGATGATCACTGCATAGACGGTTGCCTCTGTCCGCCTGGTAAGCTTCCAGATTTGAAAATCAGGACAGATGATATTTGTCTAAAAGATGTTTTGTTTTTTTTGTTTTTTAAATGTTTTTGTATTATTTGTTCACACAACTATGTAATTTATGCTCTCAATTACTTAATATGTGCTGTTGTGTTACTGTCAAGTTGTCATAGCATCAGAAGTGGAAGTTGTAGTTTTAAAGCCAGGCTAGCACCTGTGTTTTCGTGTTTAGTTGCCTAAGGTTATTACATTAATTAAATTTTTCCTTGTCCTCTCAACACTCATCTTTACACATTTGTGCTGCAACATAAGACTAAGGCTTTTAGCTTTGGCTGCTAGGTGCTAGCATGCAACAGTAGCTTAATGTACTAAAAATTGACAGTAAAAGCTTTCAGGCCATTGTCAAATAAATCTTATTGAGGAGCTCGGATATAGTATTTGTGTGTTTGCTTTTTCATTTTGGATGGAGATATGTTAATAATATACTGCAGAATTTTTGATTAATGTTATCTTTGACATTCCTAAAACATCAAACATATAATGTTATTTATGTGCACAAATTATTAATTGAGAATGCAAATCAAGCAATTCAAAAGCATTTTCCCCCATGACACCTGCTGGGCTCTGCACACTTAGGGGCACTCTGAAAAAAAATATTTTGCAATACCCATGTGTATGTATAGCTTTTACAGTATTTTCACTGTAGAGCTGTTACGCTTCGACTAATCGTGTCATGTTTCCTCCAAGGGACTGTCTTTGATGACATTACAAAACGTGGCTGTGTTGCTGTTGAGGAGTGCTCCTGCATGCACAATGGCAAGCCATACTCCCCAGGAGAATCAATCTCGAGGCAATGTAAAGAATGGTAATCACTTAATTTTATTCAATATAATGTTTACATTTACAACATGTGTCTGTCATGATGGTCTGTCCAGATGAAGTGACTGAACTCTGTTGACAGCACCTGTACCAACGGTCAGTGGAGCTGTAAGGATAAGCACTGTCCTGGTATCTGCTCTGTACTGGGTGGCTCCCATATCTCGACATATGACGATAAAACATACACTTTCACTGGAGACTGCACATATATTCTCTCAAAAGTGAGGCATTCAAACTTTAATTCATCCTTTAATTCACAAAAATATGACATTACTTGTAAAAAAAAAAAAAAGAAATAAAGAAAAAAGAAAACTCTGTAACCGAGGGCATTTTTTTCTTCTTGATTTTAGGAAACTAGTGGGATTTTCCGTGTCCTTGGTGACCTGGAAAAATGTGGAAAATCAGTAAAGGGGACCTGCCTGACTGCAGTCACTCTGCAACTTCAAAAAAGCATGGTAAAATGAGACTTTATTATGGATTTCTCCTAATAAAGTGAAAACGTACTCATAGGATTTTCTCTGTTTCATATCTGAAGTAAAGGTTGAGATGTACCCTGTAGTTTTTAACAGTCATATTGTCTTTTTTCCCTGCTGCAGACGATAGTAGTTGAAGCAAACGGACAAGTTTTTCACAACAAAATGACCTCCAAACTGCCTCTTTTCGTGGGTGAGTGGATGGTTATTTTTGTTATTCATTTTTCTATGAAATAACAAGACATAATCGAGTTTTCTCAAATTAAAACTGTCTTTTCTAATTAATGTGAAAATGTTTTTTTGCCTGCAGATGACATAACAGTCTTCAGCCCATCAACATTCTTCATTGTAATCCACACCCCCCATGGGCTTCAGCTTGAGATTCAGCTCACACCCATCATGCAGGTCTACATCAAAGCCAGTGTTTCCAATAAGGGAAAACTCCAAGGTGTGTTTTACTTCTTGAGAACTTTTGATTATAGTGTAGCAGACAATATGAGGAATATCAGGATGAGCATTAAGTCAAAATCATTATCCTCATTCAGGTCTTTGTGGAGATTTTAATGATATGGAAGCTGATGACTTCAGAACCCGCTCTGGATTGATTGAGGGAACAGCTGGTCCCTTTGTTAATGCATGGAAAACCAGAGGACACTGCCACGATATGAAAAACAAATTGAAGGACCCCTGCAGTTTGAGCACAGCCAAGGGTAGGTAACAGACCTCATGCTCTATATTTTAATATCATTCTTTACATCACTGTACCAGTTAACGTGTTTGTTTGTTTTTTTATAGAGAAATATGCCAAAAACTGGTGCGCCTTGCTGTCAGACCGAAAAGGGATTTTTTCCAAGTGCCATTCTGAAATAAGCCCAGAAGACTATGAAGCTGTAAGCAGTGATTACATTTTATATGTTGTCTAACATTGGTATTATTTTACTTTCTTTAACACACATTTCAACTGCTCATTTTGCCGTTTCTCTCAACAGTCTTGTATATACGACGCCTGTGCCTGTGATAACAGTGAAGAATGCATGTGTGCTAGCTTATCCGCTTATGTCCATGCATGTGCCGCTGAAGGTGTTTTACTGAATGGATGGAGGAACAACACATGCAGTAAGTTAAACCTAAACTACCAAAACTGAAACAATGAAGTCTATAGCTATTATATTCAAACACTGAGTGAATCTGTTTCCTTTCAAAAGAGAAGTACATGACTGCCTGCCCTCCGACTTTTGTGTATGACTACCAAATGACAAGCTGTGGACGCACCTGCCGTTCTCTCAGTCAGTCAGACTCAACATGTGGGGTTAGGTTTACCCCCCTTGATGGCTGCGGCTGTGCTGAAGGAACTTACCTAAATGAGAAGGAAAAGTGTGTGCCAGCCAGTAAATGCCCCTGTCATGCGGGACAGACGTTGGTACATCCCAGGCAAACCACCAGGCTCAATGGACAAACTTGGTGAGAATTTCGATTTTTCAAAACAAATAATAAAGCAGAGCAGTCTTTTTTTTTATTAGTCAGCTGATGGTTGAGAGGTCACAGGAAAGAAAAGAGAGAGAATGGAGAGAGAGATGGTGCAAAGGTCTCCATCAGGAGGCAAACTGGGAACTTTATTTTTAACTAAACAAAAGAGACACAAGATTAGTGGGTCCTAAGTTGTGGGTCAAAGTCCCAGGAGCCAATTGTGGGTCAACTTTGTGTAGTACATATCAAGCTCATTGTAGAGTGAGTACCAGTGTTAAGGCATGCAGCGCTCCAAAATCAAGCTAGCCTAGCGATGCTTGCCTTGCACATCATTGTGGTTCCTAGAGGATCTCTGCAGCTAATTCCAGAGATGGAAGCTAGCATTGTCTTAAAAGTACTTTTTAACAGACGTAATACGTGAAATTTGGTTTGACTTAAAGTGAAGAATAACCTAAAAAAAAACAAAAAAACAACCTGGGTATGTTATATGCAGGGGGGGCAGGGGGGTACTGCCCTCGCTGCCCTTGCTTGAAGTCTAGCTTGTAACTTGTTCTTTTCAGTGAAGACAATGCATTATTAACTTTATTACTTCTCTGTTTATTCTCATTATTATTAGGCCCATGGACATTATGCTGTAAAATAAAAAGCTTTGTGAGCCTAAATTTGTTGTAGTTCCTATGTTCCAATGGTTTTAATGTTGATTTTTTAAGCCCTATTTTATTAGGTTTAATGCTCCATTTACACCTTATATATTTTTTTTTTTTTTATTTTTTTTTACATAAAATTGAAGGAGGTCTTGGTTTTGACACATTGTTTGTGTGTCTTTCCTCTTGAGGCTTTCGTTTAATCCAAATGTCCAAAAACAGCGTTAGTGACTCGGGGCAAAAACAGAGAGAAATTATTCTTTGTAACACATGTTAACATTGTGAAATTGTATATTTTAAACCTTCAAGTCCTGAAACTAACCTATTATTGTTCTTGTCTAAACCTAACAAAGTATTGTTTGTGCCTCAACCTTACCAAACAGTAGTATAACAGCATGCTCCACTCAGGATACCAACGAGAGTCCTGTACTCAACCCATGAAGCCAGAATGGCTTGCTTAAAATCTGGACATAGTTGCTTTCTTGGGAGAAGAAATTATGATCCTGGACCAACATTAATTTGGAAAACACCAACACAGGGATATCAGATAGACTTTGACAAATCAGTAACTATTCAGGTGTACACTGCTTCCTGCAACCTCCTCCGTTCAGAGAATGGACTGATGGACACAATATTTAATTGGCATCAATTAAGCCTGTGTGTGTGGGGACAATGACTTAATTACCACTGAGAATTGTAGATCCTAAAAAATAAGAGCTGTTTGCAACCACTGTCTTACATTGTTTTTGCTGGAGAAAGAAATTGAGCTAAAACTTCCAGAAATTAACTCGTCTTTGGCCTCCTTGCCTGTTTTTCTGTGCATTTCAGCACCTGTCACAGTGGAAAGCTAGACTGTAAAGGACAAGCCAAATATGAATGTAAGTACAAATCGCTCAGCTTATCATAGTATTCCCTCGACAGCAAAGTACTGTATGTGCAACATCAAGCGTACAGTGGTGTCCTTTGTAACATGCTTTCATTGTCATCAGCATGCAAAGATCCAATGATTTACTTCAACTGTTCAAGTGCAAAGCCGGGCGTCAAGGGATCGGAGTGCCAAAAAAGCTGCCAAACAGAAGACATGGACTGTGTAAGATTGAAACACTAGTTCATGATTGTTGTTAAATCTTCTACTAATGTATATTAAAGCAGCAGGATGACATGTTGTATACATTGCTTTATGCTGTACAGGACAGTAAACAGTGTATCTCAGGCTGTGTGTGTCCTACTGGCCTGCTGTCAGATGGCAATGGAGGCTGCATTGAGAAGGAGCACTGTCCTTGCAAATATGATGAAGACTACTATAAGTCTGGACAGACTATCACGGTGGACTGCAACACCTGGTGAGCCCTCTAATCCTTTCCACACTATTTTGTTTTTCAAATCTGAGACACAACGTGACATTACTTCATCAATATAATTCATAGCACTTGCAAAAGTGGAAAATGGAATTGTACGCATCAAAACTGTGATGGAACCTGCACCATATATGGAGAAGGGCATTACATCACTTTTGATGAAAAGAGATTCTCCTTTAATGGGGACTGCGGCTACATCTTCACGCAGGTATAGAGCTACTTCGTTTTGTCTTTTGCGATTTGTGAAAAGTTAGTCTTGGGATACTAACATCAATATCTTCCAGGATTATTGTGGGGGCGAAATGAATGGAAGCTTCAGGGTTCTGACTGAGAGCATCCCTTGTGGATCAACTGAAAGCATCTGCTCCACTATTATCAAGCTCTACTTAGGGGTACATTACTCTATTATATGCATTTAAAACCATGTTTACAATGCTGTCTTTGCAGGACTACAAATAAGCAAGTTTTGTTTCTTTCAGAACAAAGAAATTGTTCTTTCAGAGGAAAATGTCAAAGTTATCAAACAAAGCAAAGGGGTGGACATACCCTATCAGGTCCACTCTTTGGGTATATATCTTGTCATTGAGGCAGAGAATGGTCTTATTCTCATTTGGAATAAGAAGACAACACTCATGATCAAACTCAGCTCCACATTTAAGGTGAGAAGATATATAGACAGGTATTCAGGTAATTGTTGGAGTGGTTGCCATTTTACAATTGAACTATTCCATTTTATCCCAGGGAAAAGTCTGCGGTCTGTGTGGGAACTTCGATGGGAATGTGAAGGATGATTTCACCACCAGAAACAAAGAAGTTGTGGCCGAAGCCCTTGATTTTGGAAACAGCTGGAAAGCGTCAACTACATGCCCTGATGCAAAAGCACTAAAAAATCCCTGCAGTCTGTACTCACACAGGCAGGCATGGGCCTCAAAACACTGCAGCATTATCAACAGTGAAGTATTTACTGCTTGCCATTCAAAGGTAAGGAAACAATTGAGCAATATCACATGGCATGAAAACACAAACAAAGTTATTGTAATCAGATAACCATCTGCATAATGGCTTTCTGTATAATTAGCTGAATATAATTTAGCCTCATCTTACATTTACAATTTTTTCTTCCAAAAAGGTGGAGCCGCAGAATTATCATGATGCATGTGTGAGAGACACGTGTGCCTGCAATACAGGAGGAGATTGTGAGTGTTTCTGCTCGGCTGTAGCAGCCTACGCAGCAGCCTGTAACAAGGCCGGAGCCTGCATAAAATGGAGAACTCCCACAATCTGCCGTGAGTGTTGTATTTCTGAGGAGATTAAAAAAAAAAGACAATGTATTGTCAGCTTACAGTAGTTTGTTAATATTCCTTTCTTTTGTTTCATTAGCTCTATTTTGTGATTTTTACAATCCTGATGGAGAGTGTGAATGGCACTACGAGTCCTGCGGGAAACCCTGCATGAAGACTTGCAAGAATCCCTCAGGAATGTGCTCCAATAAAATTCCAGCATTAGAAGGTACAAATAAAATATAATGTGGGTATTTCAAACTTAAGAGTTATTTAGGGAGAATTGACAGCGCATGATTTTGTTCTGGCAAAGCCCATTGGTTAAGTGCAATGGTGCTTACCATCATCTTAACAACTTTTACCACTCAGAGATTGTCCCGGGGTTTAGGTTGACTTTCTGTCTCTACCTATTCTGTGCTTGTTTTGTGATTTACCGTAACATTATATTTTTAAGGTTGCTATCCACATTGCCCGCCTGAACGATCTTATTTGAGAGAAGATACCATGAAATGTGTGTCAAAGGAGGAATGTGGCTGCTATTACAGGGGGAAATATTATGAACCGAGGGAGCGTGTGCCTTCGGAGGAAAACTGTCTGTACTGGTAGGACACTTTCCATCTTATTAAGACTGATGTTGGTGCAAAAGTTAATGACCATTTTTATGCTACTTTTTTTTTTAATTTAGAAAAGCTGACACAATGAAATAATTAATACTATCATTCATTCATGCTGATAAGCTATATTATAAATTGAAAACAATTTTATTGCAGCATTATATACTGAATATATATGTGTATATGGTTAATAAAGTAGTGATTCATTATGAAAATAATTACAAATAAGATATTAAGGGTTCTATTTATCAAGCATTTTGCAGCACTGCACTAATCACAGTCAAGTGCATCTTGGTCACTTCATCAGTGGTGTGTGCCAAATGCAATCACCTGGTGCACCTGGGGCTCACATGTACGCAGGATTTACATAGAGGGTTGAATCAGAAAGAATACATTATCATACAGTATAATACATTATACAGTAGGTGGGCTTGTTACAGCCTGTGAAAATCATGGCCAATCACATTTGTTACTTTCATCCCCGTCATGTTTGTGAATATTTGTCATACTTCAGAAACCCTCTGGTTTTCCTTTGAGGAAACTTGGGCCAAAATGTTTCCACACATATACAGATATGTTATTTTTAAACAGATATTTTTCCCCATATCCATCCACATGATAATATCTCTGTATACACACAAAAGCAAAAAATATGCCAAATGTCCAAACAAGCATGCCTGGCCAGTGCCAATAAAGTCTAGGTCAATGATACGTTAAAAACCAGAACATTCTTAGCATAAGTAGTTAGCTCACTCTGATTAAATGAAATTATTGTTTTTGACGTATCATTGACTTAGACTTTATTGACACCCTGCCACATTGGCCCAGCATGTGAATTTAGCCACACGGATTCCACATATAAATATCTGTTTCAGTAACATTTAACGTGATCACATGTTAGCTGGCTGAAGAGTGTAGAATAAAGGTGGAAAGATGAGCAAAGCATGAATAAAAGGGGTTTTATTGTATATGGGTGTGCCTTCACAAATATAATGAAAGAGGATTGGCACTGTCACATTCCCCATCGTGCCTCTCCTCCCACTGGGACGCATGGCAAGTTGCTAAGATACCAAATTGGCACAGTTGAAGAAGTTACCTCATCGTGCCCCAGTAAAATACCAGTTCACTTGTGTGATGTTGCATCGCGCGCTGTGCGCCAACACCAACATGTGACCCTAAATGTTTATACATTGTGTTCAATCTGTTCTTTTTATTTATCTTTTAGTTATTGTTCTTCAACAACGCTTGAATGCAATATCCAAGGTGAGCATGATTATGAATATTCCTGTGATTGACTATCACAACATAGAGAATAATGGAAAAAACAATATAACGTGTACATTTTAACCATAAAGATTCATGTTATTCTCATATGAATACTTCTTTTGCAGCTTGCTCAACAACTACAACCACAGAAACACCCACAACAACCACAGAAACACCCACAACAACTACAACCACAGAAACACCCACAACAACAGAAACAACCACAACAACCACTGCAACAATCACAACCACAGAAACAACTACAACCACACCAACAACCACAACCACAACTACAATTACAACCACAGAAACACCGACAACTACAACCACAGAAACACCTTCAACAACAGAAAGAACTACAACCACAGGAACAACCACAACAGCAACAACCACAACCACAGAAACAACAACCACAACAGCAACAACCACAACCACAGAAAAACCAACTACAACCACACCACGAACCACAACTACAACTACAATTACAACCACAGAAACACCTACAACAACCACAGAAACACCTACAACCACAGAAACACCGACAACTACAACCACAGAAACACCTTCAACAACAGAAACAACTACAACCACAGGAACAACCACAACCACAGAAACATCCCCAACAACTGTTGACTGCTATGTTTGTAACTGGTCTAATTGGACGAACAGCGATAAACCTGACAAAGGCAATCCAGATGGTGGGGATTATGAACCCATTGAAAACATTCCTGATCTAGATCAAAATGTTTGCAGAAAACCTCTAGAAATAGAATGTAGAGCAAAAGGCTTAAATATTCCTTTCAATGAAATAACTCAAAAAGTAACGTGCAATGCAGAAGTTGGACTGAGTTGTAATAATAGAGACCAAGATATACCTCTCTGTAACGACTATGAAATCCGAGTAAGATGTTGTATTAATGTTTGTGTAACATCATCCCCAACAACTACAGAAACACCAACAACAATTACAACTACAGAAACACCAACAACAATTACAACCACAGAGACACCCATAACAACAAGTACAACCATAGTAACACCCACAGCAACAACAACAACAACAACAGAAACAACCACAACAATCACAACCACAGAAACAACTACAACTACAACCACACCAACAACCACAACTACAATTACAACCACAGAAACACCTACAACAACCACAGAAACACCTACAACCACAGAAACACCAACAACTACAACCACAGAAACACCTTCAACAACAGAAACAACTACAACCACAGGAACAACCACAACAGCAACAACCACAGAAACAACTACAACCACGCCAACAACCACAACCACAACTACAATTACAACCACAGAAACACCTACAACAACCACAGAAACACCTACAACCACAGAAACACCGACAACTACAACCACAGAAACACCTTCAACAACAGAAACAACTACAACCACAGGAACAACCACAACCACAGAAACATCCCCAACAACTGTTGACTGCTATGTTTGTAACTGGTCTAATTGGACGAACAGCGATAAACCTGACAAAGGCAATCCAGATGGTGGGGATTATGAACCCATTGAAAACATTCCTGATCTAGATCAAAATGTTTGCAGAAAACCTCTAGAAATAGAATGTAGAGCAAAAGGCTTAAATATTCCTTTCAATGAAATAACTCAAAAAGTAACGTGCAATGCAGAAGTTGGACTGAGTTGTAATAATAGAGACCAAGATATACCTCTCTGTAACGACTATGAAATCCGAGTAAGATGTTGTATTAATGTTTGTGTAACATCATCCCCAACAACTACAGAAACACCAACAACAATTACAACTACAGAAACACCAACAACAATTACAACCACAGGAACACCCACAACAACAACTACAACCACAGAAACACCTACAACAGCTACAACCACAGAGACAACCATAACAACAACTACAACCATAGTAACACCCACAGCAACAACAACAACAACAACAGAAACAACCACAACAATCACAACCACAGAAACAACTACAACTACAACCACACCAACAACCACAACTACAATTACAACCACAGAAACACCTACAACAACCACAGAAACACCTACAACCACAGAAACACCAACAACTACAACCACAGAAACACCTTCAACAACAGAAACAACTACAACCACAGGAACAACCACAACAGCAACAACCACAGAAACAACTACAACCACGCCAACAACCACAACCACAACTACAATTACAACCACAGAAACACCTACAACAACCACAGAAACACCTACAACCACAGAAACACCGACAACTACAACCACAGAAACACCTTCAACAACAGAAACAACTACAACCACAGGAACAACCACAACAGCAACAACCACAGAAACAATTACAACTACAACCACACCAACAACCACAACTACAATTACAACCACAGAAACACCTACAACAACCACAGAAACACCGACAACTACAACCACAGAAACACCTTCAACAACAGAAACAACTACAACCACAGGAACAACCACAACAGCAACAACCACAGAAACAACTACAACCACACCAACAACCACAACTACAATTACAACCACAGAAACACCTACAACAACCACAGAAACACCTACAACCACAGAAACAACGACAACTATAACCACAGAAACACCTTCAACAACAGAAACAACTACAACCACAGGAACAACCACAACAGCAACAACCACAACCACAGAAACAACAACAACCACAACAGCAACAACCACAACCACAGAAAAACCAACTACAACCACACCAACAACCACAACTACAATTACAACCACAGAAACACCTTCAACCACAGAAACAACAACAACCACAACAGCAGCAACCACAACCACAGAAACATCCCCAACAACTGTTGACTGCTATGTTTGTAACTGGTCTAATTGGACGAACAGCGATAAACCTGACAAAGGCAATCCAGATGGTGGGGATTATGAACCCATTGAAAACATTCCTGATCTAGATCAAAATGTTTGCAGAAAACCTCTAGAAATAGAATGTAGAGCAAAAGGCTTAAATATTCCTTTCAATGAAATAACTCAAAAAGTAACGTGCAATGCAGAAGTTGGACTGAGTTGTAATAATAGAGACCAAGATATACCTCTCTGTAACGACTATGAAATCCGAGTAAGATGTTGTATTAATGTTTGTGTAACATCATCCCCAACAACTACAGAAACACCAACAACAATTACAACTACAGAAACACCAACAACAATTACAACCACAGGAACACCCACAACAACAACTACAACCACAGAAACACCTACAACAGCTACAACCACAGAGACAACCATAACAACAACTACAACCATAGTAACACCCACAGCAACAACAAACACAACAACAACAGAAACAACCACAACAATCACAACCACAGAAACAACTACAACTACAACCACACCAACAACCACAACTACAATTACAACCACAGAAACACCTACAACAACCACAGAAACACCTACAACCACAGAAACACCAACAACTACAACCACAGAAACACCTTCAACAACAGAAACAACTACAACCACAGGAACAACAGCAACAACCACAGAAACAACTACAACCACGCCAACAACCACAACCACAACTACAATTACAACCACAGAAACACCTACAACAACCACAGAAACACCTACAACCACAGAAACACCGACAACTACAACCACAGAAACACCTTCAACAACAGAAACAACTACAACCACAGGAACAACCACAACAGCAACAACCACAGAAACAATTACAACTACAACCACACCAACAACCACAACTACAATTACAACCACAGAAACACCTACAACAACCACAGAAACACCGACAACTACAACCACAGAAACACCTTCAACAACAGAAACAACTACAACCACAGGAACAACCACAACAGCAACAACCACAGAAACAACTACAACCACACCAACAACCACAACTACAATTACAACCACAGAAACACCTACAACAACCACAGAAACACCTACAACCACAGAAACAACGACAACTATAACCACAGAAACACCTTCAACAACAGAAACAACTACAACCACAGGAACAACCACAACAGCAACAACCACAACCACAGAAACAACAACAACCACAACAGCAACAACCACAACCACAGAAAAACCAACTACAACCACACCAACAACCACAACTACAATTACAACCACAGAAACACCTTCAACCACAGAAACAACAACAACCACAACAGCAGCAACCACAACCACAGAAACATCCCCAACAACTGTTGACTGCTATGTTTGTAACTGGTCTAATTGGACGAACAGCGATAAACCTGACAAAGGCAATCCAGATGGTGGGGATTATGAACCCATTGAAAACATTCCTGATCTAGATCAAAATGTTTGCAGAAAACCTCTAGAAATAGAATGTAGAGCAAAAGGCTTAAATATTCCTTTCAATGAAATAACTCAAAAAGTAACGTGCAATGCAGAAGTTGGACTGGGTTGTAATAATAGAGACCAAGATATACCTGTCTGTAACGACTATGAAATCCGAGTAAGATGTTGTATTAATGTTTGTGTAACATCATCCCCAACAACTACAGAAACACCAACAACAATTACAACTACAGAAACACCAACAACAATTACAACCACAGGAACACCCACAACAACAACTACAACCACAGAAACACCTACAACAGCTACAACCACAGAGACAACCATAACAACAACTACAACCATAGTAACACCCACAGCAACAACAACAACAACAACAGAAACAACCACAACAATCACAACCACAGAAACAACTACAACTACAACCACACCAACAACCACAACTACAATTACAACCACAGAAACACCTACAACAACCACAGAAACACCTACAACCACAGAAACACCAACAACTACAACCACAGAAACACCTTCAACAACAGAAACAACTACAACCACAGGAACAACAGCAACAACCACAGAAACAACTACAACCACGCCAACAACCACAACCACAACTACAATTACAACCACAGAAACACCTACAACAACCACAGAAACACCTACAACCACAGAAACACCGACAACTACAACCACAGAAACACCTTCAACAACAGAAACAACTACAACCACAGGAACAACCACAACAGCAACAACCACAGAAACAATTACAACTACAACCACACCAACAACCACAACTACAATTACAACCACAGAAACACCTACAACAACCACAGAAACACCGACAACTACAACCACAGAAACACCTTCAACAACAGAAACAACTACAACCACAGGAACAACCACAACAGCAACAACCACAGAAACAACTACAACCACACCAACAACCACAACTACAATTACAACCACAGAAACACCTACAACAACCACAGAAACACCTACAACCACAGAAACAACGACAACTATAACCACAGAAACACCTTCAACAACAGAAACAACTACAACCACAGGAACAACCACAACAGCAACAACCACAACCACAGAAACAACAACAACCACAACAGCAACAACCACAACCACAGAAAAACCAACTACAACCACACCAACAACCACAACTACAATTACAACCACAGAAACACCTTCAACCACAGAAACAACAACAACCACAACAGCAGCAACCACAACCACAGAAACATCCCCAACAACTGTTGACTGCTATGTTTGTAACTGGTCTAATTGGACGAACAGCGATAAACCTGACAAAGGCAATCCAGATGGTGGGGATTATGAACCCATTGAAAACATTCCTGATCTAGATCAAAATGTTTGCAGAAAACCTCTAGAAATAGAATGTAGAGCAAAAGGCTTAAATGTTCCTTTCAATGAAATAACTCAAAAAGTAACGTGCAATGCAGAAGTTGGACTGAGTTGTAATAATAGAGACCAAGATATACCTCTCTGTAACGACTATGAAATCCGAGTAAGATGTTGTATTAATGTTTGTGTAACATCATCCCCAACAACTACAGAAACACCAACAACAATTACAACTACAGAAACACCAACAACAATTACAACCACAGGAACACCCACAACAACAACTACAACCACAGAAACACCTACAACAGCTACAACCACAGAGACACCCATAACAACAACTACAACCATAGTAACACCCACAGCAACAACAACAACACCAGAAACAACCACAACAATCACAACCACAACTACAACTACAACCACACCAACAACCACACCAACAACTACAACCACAGAAACACCTTCAACAACAGAAACAACTACAACCACAGGAACAACCACAACAGCAACAACCACAGAAACAAGTACAACTACAACCAAACCAACAACCACAACTACAATTACAACCACAGAAACACCTACAACAACCACAGAAACACCTACAACCACAGAAACAACGACAACTACAACCACAGAAACACCTTCAACAACAGAAACAACTACAACCACAGGAACAACCACAACAGCAACAACCACAACCACAGAAACAACAACAACCACAACCACAGAAAAACCAACTACAACCACACCAACAACCACAACCACAACTACAATTACAACCACAGAAACACCTACAACCACAGAAACACCGACAACTACAACCACAGAAACATCTTCAACAACAGAAACAACTACAACCACAGGAACACCCACAACAACAACTACAACCACAGAAACACCTACAACAGCTACAACCACAGAGACACCCATAACAACAACTACAACCATAGTAACACCCACAGCAACAACAACAACAACAGAAACAACCACAACAATCACAACCACAGAAACAACTACAACCACACCAACAACCACAACTACAATTACAACCACAGAAACACCTACAACAACCACAGAAACACCTACAACCACAGAAACAACGACAACTACAACCACAGAAACACCTTCAACAACAGAAACAACTACAACCACACCAACAACCACAACAGCAACAACCACAACCACAGAAACAACAACAACCACAACAGCAACAACCACAACCACAGAAAAACCAACTACAACCACACCAACAACCACAACCACAACTACAATTACAACCACAGAAACACCTACAACAACCACAGAAACACCGACAACCACAGAAACACCGACAACTACAACCACAGAAACACCTTCAACAACAGAAACAACTACAACCACAGGAACAACCACAACAGCCACAACCACAACAGCAACAACCACAACCACAGAAACATCCCCAACAACTGTTGACTGCTATGTTTGTAACTGGTCTAATTGGACGAACAGCGATAAACCTGACAAAGGCAATCCAGATGGTGGGGATTATGAACCCATTGAAAACATTCCTGATCTAGATCAAAATGTTTGCAGAAAACCTCTAGAAATAGAATGTAGAGCAAAAGGCTTAAATATTCCTTTCAATGAAATAACTCAAAAAGTAACGTGCAATGCAGAAGTTGGACTGAGTTGTAATAATAGAGACCAAGATATACCTCTCTGTAACGACTATGAAATCCGAGTAAGATGTTGTATTAATGTCTGTGTAACATCATCCCCAACAACTACAGAAACAACAACAACAATTACAACTACAGAAACACCAACAACAATTACAACCACAGGAACACCCACAACAACAACTACAACCACAGAGACACCCATAACAACAACTACAACCATAGTAACACCCACAGCAACAACAACAACAACAGAAACAACCACAACAATCACAACCACAGAAACAACTACAACTACAACCACACCAACAACCACAACTACAATTACAACCACAGAAACACCTACAACAACCACAGAAACACCTACAACCACAGAAACACCGACAACTACAACCACAGAAACACCTTCAACAACAGAAACACCTACAACCACGGGAACAACCACAACAGCAACAACCACAACCACAGAAAAACCAACTACAACCACAGAAACACCCATAACAACAACTACAACCACTGTAACACCCACAACAACAACTACAACCATAATAACACCCACAAAAACAACTACAACCATAGTAACACCCACAACGCCCAATAGCCCTGTAACTCAATCAGTGGATACAGTTCCAACAGGTCGCCAGAACGGGACAAACAGCACAACCACAGGAACAACTACAGCAACCACAGAAAAACCAACAACAACCACAACCACAACCACAGAAACAACACCAACAACTACAACCACAGGAACGACAACAAGAACTACAACCACGGAAACACCTACAACAACTACAACCCCAGAAACACCTACAACAACAGAAACAGCAACAACCACAACCACAGAAACAACAACAACCACAACCACAGAAAAACCAACCACAACCACAGAAACACCACCAACTACTACGAACACAGAAACAACTACAACCACAGGAACAACCACAACAGCAACAACCACAACCACGGAAAAACCAACAACAACAACAACCACAGAAACAACTACAGCAAACACAGAAAAACCAACAACAACCACAACCACAGAAACACCACCAACAACTACAACCACAGGAACAACAACAAGAACTACAACCACGGAAACACCTACAACAACTACAACCACAGAAACACCTACAACAACAGAAACAGCAACAACCACAACCACAGAAACAACAACAACCACAACCACAGAAAAACCAACCACAACCACAGAAACACCACCAACTACTACGAACACAGAAACAACTACAACCACAGGAACAACCACAACAGCAACAACCACAACCACGGAAAAACCAACAACAACAACAACCACAGAAACAACTACAGCAAACACAGAAAAACCAACAACAACCACAACCACAGAAACGCCACCAACAATTACAACCACAGGAACACCCACAACAACAACTACAACCACAGAAACACCTACAACAGCTACAACCACAGAGACACCCATAACAACAACTACAACCATAGTAACACCCACAGCAACAACAACAACAACAGAAACAACCACAACAATCACAACCACAGAAACAACTACAACTACAACCACACCAACAACCACAACTACAATTACAACCACAGAAACACCTACAACAACCACAGAAACACCGACAACTACAACCACAGAAACACCTTCAACAACAGAAACAACTACAACCACAGGAACAACCACAACAGCAACAACCACAGAAACAACTACAACTACAACCACACCAACAACTACAATTACAACCACAGAAACACCTACAACAACCACAGAAACACCTACAACCACAGAAACAACGACAACTACAACCACAGAAACACCTTCAACAACAGAAACAACTACAACCACAGGAACAACCACAACAGCAACAACCACAGAAACAACTACAACCACACCAACAACCACAACTACAATTACAACCACAGAAACATCCCCAATAACTCTTGACTGCTATGTTTGTAACTGGTCTAATTGGACAAACAGCGATAGTCCAGACAAAGGCAACCGAGATGGTGGGGATTATGAACCCATTGAAAACATTCCTGATCTAGATCAAAATGTTTGCAGAAAACCTCTGGAAATAGAATGTAGAGCAAAAGGCTCAAATATTTCTTTCAATGAAGTAGGTCAAAACGTAACGTGCAATGCAGAAGTTGGACTGAGTTGTCATAATAGAGACCAAGATATACCTTTGTGTAAAGACTATGAAATACGAGTAAAATGTTGTGTTAACAATTGTGTAACAACAACTACAACCACAGAAACACCTACAACAACTACAACCACAGAAACACCTATAACAACAACTACAACCATAGTAACACCCACAACTACAACCATAGTTACACCCACAACAACTACAACCACAGAAACACCTACATCAACTACAACCACAGAAACACCTACAACAACTACAACCACAGAAACGACAACTACAACCACAGAAACACCTTCAACAACAGAAACAACTACAACCACAGAAACACCTACATCAACTACAACCACAGAAACACCTACAACAACTACAACCACAGAAACGACAACTACAACCACAGAAACACCTTCAACAACAGAAACAACTACAACCACAGGAACAACCACAACAGCAACAACCACAGAAACAACTACAACCACACCAACAACCACAACTACAATTACAACCACAGAAACACCTACAACAACCACAGAAACACCTACAACCACAGAAACACACACAACTACAACCACAGAAACACCTTCAACAACAGAAACAACTACAACCACAGGAACAACCACAACAGCAACAACCACAACCACAGAAACAACAACAACCACAACAGCAACAACCACAACCACAGAAAAACCAACTACAACCACACCAACAACCACAACCACAACTACAATTACAACCACAGAAACACCTTCAACCACAGAAACAACAACAACCACAACAGCAACAACCACAACCACAGAAACATCCCCAATAACTCTTGACTGCTATGTTTGTAACTGGTCTAATTGGACAAACAGCGATAGTCCAGACAAAGGCAACCGAGATGGTGGGGATTATGAACCCATTGAAAACATTCCTGATCTAGATCAAAATGTTTGCAGAAAACCTCTGGAAATAGAATGTAGAGCAAAAGGCTCAAATATTTCTTTCAATGAAGTAGGTCAAAACGTAACGTGCAATGCAGAAGTTGGACTGAGTTGTCATAATAGAGACCAAGATATACCTTTGTGTAAAGACTATGAAATACGAGTAAAATGTTGTGTTAACAATTGTGTAACAACAACTACAACCACAGAAACACCTACAACAACTACAACCACAGAAACACCTATAACAACAACTACAACCATAGTAACACCCACAACTACAACCATAGTTACACCCACAACAACTACAACCACAGAAACACCTACATCAACTACAACCACAGAAACACCTACAACAACTACAACCACAGAAACAACAACTACAACCACGGAAACATCGACAGCAACAACACCCACAACAACACCACCAGAAGACTGTCCTTATCTCCAGCCACCTAGAAAGGTATTTGAATTTAGTTATATAAACATGTACTTTAAAAACTGGCATGTTTTAGCTTTAACATGACATTATGAAGTAATGTTGATTGCACAATGTAATTTCTATAGAACAATGACACCATCTGCATAGAGTTGGGTGGCATTCCAGTTTCATCACCATCACTGGTGTCATGTTCTACTACACCATAGATTTTGCAATATCTTCATAACCGTTGTGTCTTAGCATAATAAAAAAAAATGTGGTTGCGATAACCTGCAGTTAAAGGGGCACCTACTCATAGAACAAAAGTTACATCCAGTAACCCCTGTTTTCCTTACTTAAACCAACCTTGGTAACACAAGCATGTGGAAGGTAAACACAGCAACCCATTGCCGTTGTTGTCTGCAAAAACCATCAGAGGAAATGAAAACCCAATGGATTAACTTTATTTTTAATGGAAATGTTCCCACAACAACTGGAAAACACTTTTATGTGTGCGCTCACCTTTTTACCCTGTTTTTTCTGACAGCTGTCTCAACAAGGGCCAGCAACATATAAAGCAGGATCACTTCAAAACTGTAGCTCAGAAATAGATTGTTACTGAGTCCACTGTGGTGAAGATAGTTTTAGTTTAGATATTCGACAGACATTCGAATGTCTCTTTAAGACACCTTTCCCAAAAAGCCCAGACTACTCTGATTCGTTGGTTCGAAGGCGTGAGCTAGCACCACCCACTGTATCTCAAGTCAGCTCTGCCAGGCACTTTAAGCTTCCAAGCGGCAACACGTCTCCCACAAATATCACCACAAGAACCGCTTCTAAACTAAAAAACTTCACCAACACTCATCTTAGAGAAGGAATATGATCCGTATTAGCCTCAGCCTCACTTCCTAGTGGGCCTCTAACATTACCACTTTATAACAGCCCTGGTATGGTGTTAGAAACTGCAGGGTGATAATCACAGTTACACACAGTTGCCAAGCAAATTAATTCCTTCAGTTTAATCATTTCTTTTTTACATGTAACTTTATCAATATCAGCAGCAACATTCACACACACATACCAGTAAGGATTCAGGAGCAAAACAGGCTTCGTATAACGACAAAGATAACGGTAGCTGAGCTAGCGCTGCAGTAACATTACAGTAACTAACACAAAAAGCAACATGAAAAACAGTTACTTAATGTTTACACAGTTTCTCTTGACTGTCGCTTAATATTACAACATTATGTAAGAAGGAGGCCAAAATCTGAATGGCTTGCTGAATCCCATGTTTTGTGACTGGCAGCTCACAAATACAGACTGGTTTGTGGGTTGGTAGGCACTCCAGATACCCAAACTTTAGCTTTTCACAATATGTCCCGTGTAAAGGGACAGATAACCTTAAGATAACAATGCTGTCATTATGTACTGAGTTCTAAATTTTACCTTATTTGACTTTGTTACCAGTGTCTAAATTATCAAGATCTGAGAAAGTCTGAAACAAGGCCTTTAATTATTTCTTTGGTAAAGGAAAGGACCTTTTAATGCCTGTTACTTATTGATCTTTTTACAACACAACAAAACAAATAACTCTGTAAACAAAGTAAATTGCAGGTAAGTAATACAAATAAACCCAACATTAACATTATTAAAGAATTTCAGTCCATAAGTGTGACTAATAATACCACCCTTGAATAATACTGTATTTCTCCTTAGCATTGTTTCTATGTAAAATTCTTCATTTGTTTCTGAATTCTTTTCTTGTTCTGAATTACACTAATTATAGATGTGTATATTGTACATGTGTGCACCTAGTGGGCTCAAGCATAATATTGATTTTACTGGTAGTAGATTAAAGTACTGCTTTGGCCTTTACAGCATGGTGACACCTGGAGGCCAGACAACTGCACCACAAGCAAATGTGACAATGGAAGCGTAATTACATCACATGTGGAATGTGAAAAAGTGACCAAGCCTGTGTGTGAAAATGGGAAGCCACCAGTTAAGATTTATGATGAAACAGGCTGTTGTTTCCACTACGAATGCCAATGTAAGTTCAAATGAAAGCATTTTAAAAATTCACATTCAAGACATCTTAAAACTACTGCACATATAGGCTATCTACAACATATGCAGTATTTCTTAGATTTAACACTTATTGTCATCTCAACTTAACATTTGCAGGTCTTTGCTATGGCTGGGGAGATCCTCACTATAAAACATTTGATGGCCAGTATTACAGCTTCCAGGAAAACTGCACATATGTCCTGGTCAAAGAGATCATTCCTCGATACAACATTACGATTCTTATCGACAATGAAAACTGTGATCCATCTGGAAGCGTGACATGTGTAAAAGCCTTGCTTGTTTTTTACAAAAACTATAACATTACTCTTGTCCTGGAGAGAGCCCCAAAGACCAAGAACTTTGTAAGTTTTGCCACAATAAACTTTCTTAACTTATTTTAAAGACCCCCTCCACACAGTGTATATAAATTCTCAGACATGTTTTTATATATATATATATATATATACACACATATATATACACTGTTTGTATGTGTGTATATATATATAATCTCATTCAAATCCTTAAAATAGCATTTGCCCTCATTAAAAATTCCATGATATATGAATATGCAAATATTTTTAAGTTTAACTGTTGTACAGAAGATGTCTCCTACGTCACTGTAAGGTCCACTCTCAGTGTATATGCACTGGAGGCTTTAGGTTTCCACATCATACTTGTGTTTGCTGAATATTGGACCAGGATTGGCTTCTGAGACTATTTATGATGTCACAAATCATGCTTGTACACCCGCCTCTTCAAATCAAATTTTCAATGAGCACAGAAAATTTACACTTTGAGCAATGATTGTGAAAACAGCCTTCTAATTTAAGACTCTGCATGTGCATCATTTTAAACAGTGAAGCTCAAACATTCAGCTGTAGGAGCAAGAATAAAAAAAGCTTTGCCTGGAGGGGACTTATATAATAAAACTACATCAGTATATTTAAATGATATGCAATGATATTGATGAACGAAACTGATTCACCTTAACAATGTTCAAATTGTTTAGGTGTACATCAACAACAAGCAGGTAGTCCCAACCTACTCTAATGATGACCTCATCATAACAAGTACAGGAATTAAGCTGCTTTTGAGAATCCCAGCAATTGGCGCAGATGTGACGTTAGAAGGATTCTTTTTCACCGTGCAGTTGCCATTTTCCTTTTTCCACAACAACACAGAGGGACAGTGTGGTAAGCTGATCATGATTTTGCTGTTGGAATTAGCAGCAAGATTTAATATGAAAATGCCAATGGATGCACCAAATATGGAAACACATGAATTGTAATATCTATCATGTTTTTCCTTGACTTTCACAAGGTTATTGTGATAATAACAAGAAAAATGACTGTAGATTACCAAATGGCCAGATTCATCCCTCATGCTCAGGGATGGGACAGTGGCAAGTAAATGTTACGAATAAGCCATATTGTCAGAAGCCGCCTCCTACAATACCTACACCAGTATCAACATCAACACCTCAACCAACTTGCAAAGCTCCTATTTGTGACATTTTGATCAGCAAGTAAGACTTTGCCTAAAAATAAACAAGAAACATGTAGATTCATTCTGGAGTGACACCCGGATTAACTGCCTACTTTCCTTTGATTTCCATTAAGGGTGTTTGAGGAATGCCGCAAAGTTATCTCACCAGATGACCTTTATAGCGCCTGTCAATTTGATGTTTGCCACACGCAAGGACGCATGGGTTGTTCCAGTTTGGAGCTGTATGCCTCACAGTGTGCTAAAGCATCTATCTGTGTAGCCTGGAGGAATGCTACTAACGGACTGTGTGGTAGGAGGGTTTTGTTTTAGTAGAAAGCAAACAATGTTATCTCATAGATGTCCAGATTTTTTAATTTGATGTTAAAATCCACTTTCTCTTATTGTAGAATATAAGTGTCCAGGAAATAAAGTCTACAAGCCTTGTGAGCAAGCTGTTGAACCAACTTGTAATGCAAGGTAATCGCTCTGTTCTATGTAGCAATTTCATAAATTAAATAATGTCAGCTGCTTGTGATTTATCAAGGCACAGTCTATAGCCATGCTAATGGCTCTGAGAGGCTATACTTAGGCTCAAATGTAACGTCAGCATGCTAACATGCAGGAATGCAGTAATGTTAACCATGATCACCATCACTGGTGTGATAGTATGTTAACAAGTAAAAGTACAGTAAAAGCTAATTGGAATTTTGCAAGTATATTGGTATATTGATACTTTGGTCATAAACCAACATTGGACAAATTCAAATTTCGACTTGATGATAGCACTAGATAAGAAGTTATTACATCTGATCTTGAGGGGATCACTCATTTCTGTACCAAATAGTATTGTAATCCATTCAATATTTGTTGAGAACTTTCATTAAAACTACAAATGTCAACCTAATGGTGGCAAAAGAGGAAAAGTAAGGGGGTCACCAGTAATTAAGATTCTTTCTCGAGGGACTTTGAATGTCTGTGCAAAACTTCACAGCAATCAATTAAGTATATAATACAATACAGTATATAATTTCTAAAAAGATTCTGTTTGTTTTTTATCCATTTTCTTCACATTAAGATACAATCAGATATATGCGGACAACCAGAACAAAGATCATGATGGATGTTACTGCCCAGATGGGATGATTTTATTCAGTTCAACTTCTGACACCTGTGTCACCTCCTGTAAGAGATTCTGTTGTGAAGAAAAAGCAAATTTTTTTTAGGAATGAATTAAGGTACAGGTAAACTGATTGTTTTTATTGTTTAAGGTTGCACTGGACCTGCTGGCGGACCTATAGAGGTAAATGCTACAGAACATGACTAACTATCATTATTCATAGTGTAATTATTGCTGTTACCACATTAACTCTGTTTCATTAAACAGCCTGGTGAGCGTTGGCGGATTGGCTGTAAGGAGTGTGTTTGTGATAACAACACTATGGAAGTCCAGTGTAAGAATCTCACATGTTCCACTCAAGAACCAATAACCTGTAATGAGGAAGGAGAGGTGTTGGTGAACCACACTGAGGACTGCTGTGAGAGACATCGGTGTGGTGAGTGATTCAAAGTCTGCTGACCTAATAGTTTAACAGAAACCTGTATGATGGAGGTTATTGTGTTCAGTGTTGTTGAAAACTGCTGTTTAACTTTATTGCATTATACAGAGAGGTGACTATTATTTAGCTGACCCCCAGTGATATACAGAGGGTGGACAAATAAATAGAAACTGTCAATACAAGCACAAAAAACTGCAGCCTCAAAAATAACCATACAGTTGAATGACCACCCTCAAAATTTCAACAAAATCAACATTAGGACATTCAAAGAGGTAGAATTTATTACAGGGTTGTTGCATAAGACTACATTGATTTCAGGTTGGTGTATTTATTAAACTGGCAGGTGTTATGGAAAGGAAACATTAGAAATTGGGCTCACGAATTTTGGAAGATGCATTCGTTCACCAGGAGGGTCTAACTATAAAGTCTCAATGTGGGAGCTGAAGAGCAGCATTTGGAGTTTGACCCATAAAAGGGACTAAAGGTCAGGATATCTTGGCCTCTGCTGCATAATTTTCTCTCACAAATCCCACAGCTTCACAGAAGTGCAATACTAAATTGTTGGCATTAGTGTGACATGCAGCTCTCGTTAAATACTGCAACAAAGCAGGATTTTCTGATCATGAACGAATATTACATGCATAAAAATGAAATATGGAAAAAGACATGCACATTTAAATTAAATGGGAGGAATGCCCACA
Source organism: Pagrus major (assembly GCF_040436345.1). Lineage (NCBI taxonomy): Eukaryota > Metazoa > Chordata > Actinopteri > Spariformes > Sparidae > Pagrus > Pagrus major. Next base: position 12,730,203 of record NC_133222.1, on the reverse strand, counting down.
TTTGACTTGAAAGAATAAAACAAAAGTTTTTCCTCTTAAAAAACAACATATTACTATACACAGCAAAGTATGGCGCCAAATGATTGGTATGCCATTATTTTTCCATTTGTCCGATTTGAAATCTAAACAGAATAACTTCAGTTATTCTTACAAGTTTTAAGTTTTGTTGTATCAGTGAAAAATGTTATTCCTGTCACTTTTTCTGCAATTAAAAAACTTTTTTTATTCGAAATTATGTATTTGAATGTGATAGTGATTCAAGTTAATGTGTCTAACAATATTTGGTGTTCTTATGGTATACTCACCAACCCTGGAAATGTCTTTTAACCAACAGAATGTGTTAAGAGCCGCTGTTCGTCACAGAAGTGCAAACTGGGATTTGAGTTGAACATCTCAAATGACAGCTGCTGCCCAGCCTGTGGTAGGCTTTGCATATAGGTTTCAGTTACATTTACTTTTAGTATCATTGTGTGTAAGATGACCTTAAACTAAACTAAGCAAAGCCTTTAATGTGATCGTATTTGTTGATATTTTTTTATCTAGTACCCAAAGGTGTCTGTGTCTTCAATGAGACTGAGTACAGGGTAAGGAGTAATTTACTGTTTATATTTTGAATCTGCTCTACTAAAAGTATACTTGCTTGTTAAAGTGTTACTAAAACTCTGCGATCTTTAAATGAAGTATACTATAATATAATATAATTCACTATTCCAGCCATCATGCCTGAGTAACATTTGTATTGCTGGCGTTCATATAAAACTAGCTCAGACTTTACATTTTATTGTTCACAGCCTGGTAAGGATTTCTACAAAAACCCATGTGAATTATGCCGCTGTACTGAAACTCAGGATCCCATCACCCAGTTGAACAAGGATAAGTGTCGGGTGGAACAGTGTGACAAAACATGTCCAGAGGTACTTTGCATGGAAAATTAGAGTATTGCGGTTTTAATCAATTGAATTTAGAGTCAGTAAAGTTATATATTGTAAAAAGAATTTGAAAATGTAAACAAATGCTACATCAGGGGGTCACTCAGTCATATGCTTAACTCTCAGAAATGCTTATACATAGACATGTTTTTTATGTGCACATGATGATTGGTTTGAAGATACATATTTGGGAATTAATTCTTAATTGTTGACCATTTAATGAAAATACCAACTTTTTTTCACATAACCCAGTTGTATCTAGTATTGAGTTATACAAATATATATACATATATATATATATATACATAATAACTATGTGTGAACTTTCTAGTAATTGATCGTAGATGCAGATCTCATTGATTTTGGCATTTTTCAGGGCCATGTGTATGAGGACAAATCTGGAACATGTTGTGGATCATGCAAAAGGACAAGCTGTGTTTTGGAGCTCCCAGGCCTCACTTCTCCAATAATTATTAAAGTAAGTACTGTGTAATGGAAACACCTTCATAATCAGTGTCTGCAACCTCATAGGAAATGTTGACCAAAAAATGACAATTCAGTCTTAAAATCACTTAACCCCATGCTGATGGAAAGTCGGGTGAAGTTTTGTCGTCCACAAAACATTTCTGGAGCTTCACAGCCAAACAGCGTTGCAGCATTCTCCTAAACAACTGAAGTAGATGGAGACTTGTTTTAAAACAGAAAAAAACAAATCCCCCAAAATAAAATGGCTCCATACAGCTAGTCTGGTGTAGTCTCTGGAAGCCTAGAGTTCCCAAATTCATTTCAAAAAGACATTATTTACACGCTTTTTTAAGCTGAAATCTTCAGTTACTGCTAAGCTAAAAGTGTTAGCATGCACCCTGTCAAAAGTGAGTGCATGGGCTTGAGCTCGTTGCACGTCAAGGGTGTTTATAACACATTTTCAAATTCATTGGGATCTAATGGATTTCCGTAGACTTAGATTATGCCTTGTGAGCGGCATGAAGCCAATTAATTTTTTTTTTTAATTTATTTATTTATTTAGTTATTTAGTTATTTATGTATTATTATTATTATTAGGTACTTTCCATAGGCATGTGGGTGAATAGATATTAAGTTAATTTTCATTTTTGGGTGAACTTTTCCTTTAAATTGCGGTATCATTCAGAATGGTTTATGTTCACTAATCGACCTCCTCTACACATCTAACAGCCTTCTCAGTCTTGGTCTCCACCAAATGACAACTGTACCACGTATGATTGCCAGAAGGTGAAGGATGAGTTCATAACCTCTAAAAACCTAAAAACATGTCCTGAATTTGATCCAGAGAACTGTGTCCCTGTGAGTATAATCCAGTCTCTTTGTTAATAACTTTGAACTGATTATTTTACTAACTTAATCTCAAAAAGTTTCACATTTGTCAAATAATATGAGTCGATATATATGGTTAGAGAAATATAAAATATGTAAATATACCATATGAAATACACAAATACATAATGAAGGTGGATTTTTACATTTGTCAGTGTTGTGTATCTGCATATGTTATAATCTATAGTCTCTATATTACAGGGAACTGAACAAAGTGACGCGAACGGTTGTTGCAAAATATGTAAGTATTCAACAGATTTAATTTAAATTACACAATATTATCAATTTTTTAATGTTATTACACATAAATATAGACCTTCATGAACCTCATCCACAACCTTTGAAATTAATTTTTATTTAAATGATTTGACTAACGTGTGAGCCCTTGGTGTTTGGGAGAAATAAGGAGGTATTTTCGCCTATATTTGTGTTCTTTTGTCAGACCAACAGCCTTAAATCCAGAGGTATTTACAATAACTACAACCCAGAAACAGAGCAGGTCGACACATTTGAGAAGCTGGAGTCAGTGAATGTTTGGCGTTTTTGCTTGAAATTATATACTGATTATTATTAAAATTGTTGATCAATTTTCTGTCAACCAAACATTTGATAAATCAACTCACTGATTCAGCACTAAATTTCTATATTCAAAGGCTAAAAGTTCACATATAAGATGCTTTGTTTTACTTGGCAACTGCAATAATAATGTGTGTGAAATGTAGTTTTTGCAGAAAGATGCAAAAGATGTTCATGTGTCGTACACAGGTACTCCTCGTCACCGCTGTGCAATGAAGAAGAATACCACCTATCTGGAGACAAAGGACTGCAAGTCAGTTACACCAGTGGAGATGACAGCCTGTGAGGGAACCTGTGGACCGTCCTCATCAATGTAAGAAGCCAAAGATTAAAAAATAGAAATTGTTTAATCAATCATTCTAAAACCATCTGCCCAGTTTTCATGTGAAGAGTAATTTTTAAGACAAATGTTTGTTTACATTGACCGGCAGGTGACTGACATTGATCCTGTCTCTATTTACAGGTACTTTATGGAGAGCAACAGTTTGATGCATTCATGCTCGTGCTGTCAAGAAAAGGCCACCAGTGAGAAGAAGGTGGAGATGGAGTGCACTGATGGCAAAAGGATGACGTACTCCTACATTTCAGTTGACAAGTGCGGTTGCGAAGAATGTCTTGAGAGCAAAACGGAAAAGGAAAAGGAAGGGGGAAAAGGACTGGGAAAGGGAAAAGGAAAGGAAAAGGAAAAGGGAAAAGGACTGGCAAAGGGAAAAGGAAAGGAAAAGGGAAAGGGAAAAGGACTGGCAAAGGGAAAAGGAAAGGGAAAGGGAAAGGGAAAATGAAAGGGAAAGGGAAAACATGACTAATGTACTTTTATAAAATTCAACAATTCCTCTCCAAAGTCTATTAAAGAATCAAGACTCAGTATGTGAAGTTCACCAAAGGCACATCTCTGTGTATTCAGCAGCCCTGAAATAAGGGCAAAAAGGTTCAACCTTTTAAACAGCAGAGAGCTTGTCATCTAAAGTTTCCTTCACCTCTTTGCACTTGTCATCACTTGTCATTTGTTGTCGGGGAGGCAGGTCCACAGCAAATATTTGTGTCGTGGTCTCTTTAAGCTTTGAAGAGGGTTTTCCTTTATCCCAATTATATCATGTGGTGTTTTCTTAGAGGGTGTTTTCTCTTCATTTTAACTTTAATGATTTAAGAGATGTAAGACACAATGGCTTGGGTATACATGACATTGTAGCGATAATTTCACTGACTTTTGGCCCGGGAGAAAAGGGATTATATTTGTGGTAAAGGCGAAAGATCTTAAACATAGATTTGATTTTTAAATGATTGTTGGTTACTATTCATAACAGCACCATCAACAGAAATTATCTAATTAAAATGTATGAATAAAAAAGTGTAAGGAATCTTGAAACTGTCATTATCCAGCATCTGATGTGTTAATCTTCTGCAAATCTTAATAAAACTCTATTTTTCATGGCTATTTTTGTGTAATTTGTCTGCATGTGTTATTATGCATTATGCATTGTTGGTAGTGAGGAGAATGTCTTCATTTCAGTAAAAACGTATTTATTTTGCCCACAGGCAGTACACCATTATTTGTAATTTAAAAGAGAATGGGAATGCCATTGTGCTCCAATTAATTTGAAAAAGCCCAGCTTTATTTAGGAACATGCACCTTGTGAGCCTAAATAAATCAAAACAAACAAAATACAGCTAGATTTTGGCAAAGGGCCCCTCCAAAGGACAGGGCCAGCAGATCAGATAATAAATAATACATTAATTGGTACAAACTGCCCAGTGTTTAAAGATGTGTTACAATTAATTACATCTCCATAAACCATCTGACAACCTGGGCTTTTGGGGGTCTGCAGCCTTGGAGCATTTGCCCACTTTGACTCGTTGGTAACGAAGCCCTGGTCCAGTATTGTAGATTCAAACTGGGTCAAAAATTTGGACAGAAAATCATGATATCATATTTCAGTTGTTATGAAAAACAGATGAAAAACCTCTTTGTCATTAGTGGCTGAGGGTGTATCAACAGATCCTGTTTGAAAAAGAGCATGGTCTTTGGCTGTGTGAGGATTCTTTACAGAAAAAAAAATCAGTAAACCTGATATTTAGATTTTGGTGTCTGTAAAACCAAATAAAGGGAGCAAAGAAATTATTGGAAATAAGATCTGACTGTGGAGGACTGAAACTGCCAATACTAGAAATAATTAAAGAAATATATAAATTGCTCAATAGATAAATTAATATGCCATTAAATGCACCAGAAATAAAATAAATTAAAATTATTATTAAAAGTATAATAAAAAGTTAATTCATAGTTTAAGTAATACACAGGTAAATAAATACCGACTCAAATTAAAGCAGAGATATGTTTTATTATTATTATTATTATTATTATTATTATTATTATTATTATTAAGGCAGTTTTATTCCTCCATAAAAGGGCGAGATCATGGCAGCACAATACAGCTAGACCACTCACAGTTTTGTGACCTGACTCTGTAATATCATAGGAATCACTTGCAACTTTTTACATTATCCAAACTTTCCCAAAGTTTTTTTCTGTTATTATCACCCACCCATTTAAACGCAAAGTCAATTTAAAAACAAAACAAACAAAAAAACAATGATTTATTAAAAATAACCAAATTAAATTAAGTTTTGACTTTTAATTTTATGTATTTATTTAGTATCAAAATCGATGTTTGCATTAAATTAACCGAATTATCTTATATTGTTCAGCAGGCTCTGAGTGGAACTGATTCTTTATCGCATTATCCAGTCGGAACATTTTGAGAGTAACACACGGCTTGGCAGTCATGTCGGCGCTGAAGTCAGGACGCTCACTGTTAGAGTAGTCAAATATCTGTTTAAAATAACTCATTCTGTAATATTAATATTGAAGCTGCATCAGTTTCAGATGATGTGTTGAAGGAAAGCGACATATTCGTTGCAGTATCGATTTATTTTGAGGTAAAATAAGTTTATTGCCGACTTCTCCCCCAGGCTTTTCTCTCTTCTTGACTGTTAACGTTAGCTAACGTAACGCTGGTTAGCTAAGTTGATATGATAAAAAACGTCAACTCAACAGTGGCTCGCTTGTGTTAAGGTCACATTACCTAGCAGAGAAGGTGTTGTAGGAAACACAACATTTATTCATGATGGTGTTGTGCTCGCAGCTGAAATAGTTCGTGCTTGTATCTCATACAAAGTGCTTAATGTCTCAGTGTGTGTACTCGCTTTACTCCTGCTTCCGTTAATGTCACTTATATTAATTCTGTAACTGCAGCTCAAAGTAACGACTAAGTGCTTCAGTCACAGTGTTTAACATATGTTTAATACGTGTATTTCAAGTGCTCTTTTCTCTTATTTAATCTTAGCTTGTATCAATACTGTTGTGCATGATTATTAATGATTATCAGTGCTAGTTTTTTATGTTTTCTTCTCAGTTATTGTTTTGAGCCATGGCATCACTATCAGAGGAGGTGCTGCTGGTGGTCAAAAAGGTTCGCCAGAGGAAGCAGGATGGCACACTTTATCTGATGGCTGAACGTATAGCCTGGGGTCCTGAGGGCAAAGACCGCTTCACAGTCAGCCACTTGTATGCAGATATTCGCTGTGAGTCCATAACGTCAAATTACAAGTAGTGCTGAAATAATGTTGTGTTGGTGGTGTTCTGGAGCTGTTCTCTGTTTGTTCTCTGTACAGGTCAGAAGATCAGCCCAGATGGTAAAGCTAAAATTCAGCTCCAGCTGATCCTTCACACTGGTGAGAGTACCACATTCCACTTTTCCAATGAGAGCAGCGCACTCAAAGACAGAGATGCTGCCAAAGAACTGCTGCAGCAGCTGCTTCCCAAGTTCAAGAAGAAAGCCAACAAGGAACTGGAGGAGAAAAACAGGTGAGATTGTGCTGTTTTCACACGTCTTTAAAAGATAAGTCTGGTAACAATATGTGTTTTTCATATCATCTACAAATTGTACCTGAAGACAAAAACCAACAATGAATTTATCCTTTTAACAAGTATTGTTTGTATAAGTAGTGTTGTCACAGTACTGGAAAGTCTAACTTTGATGCAGTAGCTTGAAAAATATTGATTATCTATCCCATGAGGACATTGTTTTTACATTAAAAAATAAATATAACAAGCCAAATATACTGTTTGTTAAGAACAATAGCATTTCAGTCAGTTTACTTCTGGAGGAGGTGGGGCTTTTTTGGACACTATAGCGGTGAATGTATCAACTTGCTGTTGGAGAGGAGAGGGGGAAAAAAACAGCTGGCACTGGTGTATCATACTGCAAAAAATATATATATATCGGACAGATAAATTATCGGCCCAATAATGGAAAATTTACATTATTAGTTATTGGCAGATCTAGCCGATAATACAAATTGCTTTTGCTGACTTAACAAGTGCAGCATCTACACACAGTAGGTGGTGGCACGCACCTTTAAAGTTGTTTTGTGAGCAGCCAATAAACACAGAAGAACAAACACGCTGATGTCGCACTCATAACATCAAACTGCTGCACCTGTGCACATGTCATCACTGGTGTGAACGTTTTTTTTTACCATAACATAACATGAGGGAAAAGTTTTCAAGTTTAACCTTAAAATCTTATCACAGCTATGGAATATAACATTGTTGCTCATTACAGCTTAGCCTTTCTTGCACTCAGGTGTGCTTTAAAAAAGCATAAAAATTTTGGTTTCTGTTATCGGTTAGTTTATTGATATTAGCCATGAGAATCAGGTAATTATCGGTTATCATATCGGCTGAAAAATGTCCATATCGTGCATCCCTATAAAATGCTAATTAAAATTGTTTCAAATATTCAGAATAGATATGTATCGATATTTTGGACATCGCTATGTGTTACCCAAGTCTAATAGAGCATATTTCTTTCAGCCATAGGTCTCCATAGATTTCCAAATACTTAAAAACGCACCAATGAACCTTGCTGTTGCACTGGGTGGCATGTTCAGTTGTTGTTAACTTTCAGTCAGTGCCACATTCATTGTTCAGTAATATATACAATGCATTAGTCCACTGAAACCAGCAACAACAAAACCACATACTCCTGTTTGAGTCATATCAAACTATTTTGTTTTAAAACTGGGATACATTTTTATCTACATATCAAAAGTATATACATATTTTACATCAAGTAAAAAATTGGGGCTCCGAGCCCTTAACAGTGTAGGGATGTCAGAAAGTAAATGATCAGTTCGTGTTGAGCATTGAGTTCACTGTTGACTTTGGGAACATTATGTGTGTCTAAATAGTCTCAACTCTAGATTCACTTACTCCAAACTGTTTGACACAGGTGTTGATTAAACTTTTAGGCCATTTTGGAGGCTGTAGTTTGTGTTTCTCTGGGATATGTTCTAATATTTAGTCTAGCCTCATTGATAAATGTAGTGTAAAAAATACAACTCAGAAATGCAGCTTTCGGAAAGACCATACAGTTAAATCAATACCTCTCAAAAGTAGTTTCAACAAAAAAGAAACATTCATGAAGGGAGGATTTATTGCAGGATTGTTGTAGACTGCATACGTTTAAGTTAGGTGGAACCTAATAAACTGGCAACTGAGTGTATATTGATGTGATTTTGATTTTATTATAGTTGTCTATAGTTTATTTTTTAACGTAATATCAGCATATATTTTAATAACATCTTTTCCTGTTCTTTAAAGATGCTTCACAGTAAATCAATACAGTTCTCTGAACTTAATAGATTAATGCATTAACAATTTCATTCTTAAAATATCTTTGTTTTATTGTCTGCTGTAGGATGCTTCAAGAAGATCCAGTGCTTTTCCAGTTGTATAAGGATCTCGTGGTGAGCCAAGTGATCAGTGCTGACGAGTTCTGGGCCAACCGGTTAGGAGACATAAACAACTCAGACCCCACACCATACAACAACAAACAGGAAGTCGGTATATCTGGAGCCTTTCTGGTGAGTACAAGCCTGGCGCAATTATAGCTTACATTTTTCAAAACATAATATTTGATTTAAACATTGACAACTCCAGCATCAACAACACACTTGAAATTTAACAGACCTTAATTTTGTGCTTCACAGGCAGACATTAGACCTCAGACAGATGGCTGCAATGGCTTGAGATATAATCTGACAGCTGACATTATTGAATCCATCTTCAGAACATACCCTGCAGGTAAAAGATCACATCTCAACTTTGAAGTTTGCAACAGAAATAACAGAGCAGAAAAAGGCTGTTGCAAGCTCAGATTTTCATTACAACTAAAGACAACAACAGTGATGTTACTGATTAACACCATGTCAGCCAGAGAAGAATAATTGATTTGTAAAATCAGCTGGCATGTCTTTAACTAGACAGTGTAGTGCATTCTGTTCTCCTCAGTGACTGATATTAAATGGTTTTCCTCATTTGTTACATAAAAGAATGGACTAAATACAGTCATATCAACTTGCGTTGTGCTTGCAGTGAAGCAGAAGTATGGCGAAAATGTGCCTCATAACCTGACGGAGAAGGAGTTCTGGACCCGCTTTTTCCAGTCCCATTATTTTCACAGAGACCGTATCAACACAGGAACACAGGATATCTTCTCAGAGTGTGCCAAGCAGGATGAAAAGGGTAGGAGTTTTAAAGTGCTTTTAGGTGCAAATATCACGTAGAACCTAACCTAATAAAATCCTAATAAGCCACAAATCTGTTTTCATATGTAAAAGTTTTAAATCTGTCTCATGCAGGGTTAAAGTCTATGGTGGTTCAAGGAGTGAAGAATCCTCTGGTTGACCTCCTGTCGTTGGAGGACAAAACATTAGATGAGGTGAGACTTAATGAGATGATGAGCCTATCGCAGGAACATCATACGACTCAAAAATCATTTTCTTGTATAGATTTCTTTTTCCTCTCCGTCCTTCAACCTCAAGACTTGGTATTATCTGTGACACAGGGTTATGGAGCCAGCACAACAACACCCTCAACTTCTAATGCAAACAGGACGGTGAAGGAGAGCAGCAATGCTGCCATCATAAAGCGGTTCAACCATCACAGTGCCATGGTGCTGGCAGCAGGCTCTCGCAAAGGGTAATGAGAAGTCCCTTTTTTTTTATTTATTTATTTTTTAAAAGCTATTATTGTCTTAATGTGTGAGTGTCTTAAATGTTTTGCTAAATGTATCATATTCTAAAGTGAAACACCAACTGACCAAGCCAGTGAGACGAGCAGCACAGACGGAAACTCGAGGGATTCTGACTTCTTCCAGCCTCCTGTAAAGAAGGTATAATGGCTCTGTAGTTTTAACAGAGTTTTTCCAAAATATGTTTGTTCCTCTGTAACAGACTGAATCTTTTTTTTCTCTTGGTAAACTCTCATAGGTTAGATTACAAGAAGCCATTGAGTATGAAGATCTGCAAAGGGAAAACAGACTAAAAACTGTTGCGTTAAACCTCAAGAAGTCTGACAGGTACAGTGTGTCCATTTTATTTATTTTTCTTTGTTCCTTACTGGGTAAGTTAACATGTTCTTAACCCCAGATGGCAGTGATTATTGAAACGCATTCATCAACTGACCAGAAATTACATAATCAGATGATATTGTGTCAGCTCTAGTACAGACAATAGCACTTCAACAGTTTTAGGCTTCCATAGACAGAAATTAACTGTGCAGAATTAGGGAAGAAGCTCATCTGTTGTGGGTGAGTCTCACTTCCTCTGGACAGAGTACTGATTCGAAATAGATTATTGTACTTTCATTTTACAGATTCATTGCTGTCACTGTGTGTAAATTCCTGCCAGTCGTCATTACCCAACACCTGAATGTCACAAAGTCAATGTATGAAATCTCAGGTGGAGGACAAAGGATGCTCTTCCAGTTTGCAGCCCCCACTTTTACTTTTGAAAGTTAAAAACTTGTCCAGTGATGAAATATTTATTTCAATTCTTGGCTGAATTTATGGTTACATGTTCTAATATATTTCTCAATCCCTGTCTTTGTTTATAAGGTATGCTCATGGTCCTGTGCCACTTCAGTCCCAGCACTATACGACAAGCCAGGATATCATCAACTCTGTCAACTACATCCAGCATGAGATGGTCAATTACAAACCCAACCTCACTCAGGTTAGATCATACACACTATGCTTCTGTAACTGGACATAAGATTTGAGATTTTTATTGTTAATCCAGTTGTACGAGTGGAATTCTTTGGTTGAGAGGAGCCACTACAGAACATAGTCAATAATTATAGAGAAGATATAAAAATAGGAAAGCAGAGTGAAATAGCCATAAAAGGTGTAAAGCAATAAAATGTTTGAAAGGCAATAGATATAAAAACAGGATGTAAATAGAAATAAAGGGTGACAAACATAACACACAGCCTTGTTGTGATTAAACAATCATTGACCTTTGAAAAAAGATTAATGATTATCTCTGCAGCTCAGGCGTCCAGTGACAACATATTCTCAGGTTGAGATCAGGAAGCTTGTTCTTTGCTGTCACACACCTCTAGGTCTTCCTGCCTCTTCATAACCCTTGAGTGCAGACTTCAGTTGTGTCTGTGACATGTTGTATACAGGTGAGGCCACTATCTATCTAGTTGGTACCCCCACTAGAGCTGTGGTTATGGCCATGTTCAGGGTTTTTTATTTATGTTTCCTGTGACAATCGTAGGATATTTAAGAATGGTGGGAAACAAAGAAATAATGGTTTGTTTAAAAACAACTTGATTCACACGGGAAACAATCCCTGGTCTCCTATATAAAAGTTTTGTGTTTGACCATCCATCCACCCCGACCTCCTGTATACATGGACTTTTTCGCTCTTTAAACCATGCTCATCCTTTGCTTACTGGTACTTGTGTTTGTACCTAATCAACCTTACATAATTATGTAATTAATATCCTTTTTTAACCAAAACCATGGTCTTTTCCTGAACCTAGTTTTGGTGCCTAAACCTAACCAAACTGTGACCGTTTTACATTAACTGCATATAATAAGGCAAACAGAGCTTGTTCATGGGTAAACATAAACGAGCTCCAGAGCTATAAAGATATAATGTGCCACAAAATGACGGCTGTATACAAAGTCATAGTCATCATAAATTTGAATAATGTTTATTTATGGGTACTAGTTTACTCATTATATGTAACCTCCAGACCTAATTTTGAAAGAGCCTTTTACAGTCTAAATGGCAATGAAATGCTTGACTGTACCCATGTGTGTCGGCGTAGAAATAACACAAATTTCACACGATTAACACACAATGAGTCAGTACTTGATTTTATTTGTTCTTTGGTCAGAAGATTTTCATTTTAATGAAGTGGGATCTGTTGGCAATTGTAGCGAAGAATCAAATCTCCCTGAACTTAAAATGTGATTTAAGGTTATGTACACCCAGTTATGACTTAAGTGACTTAAGAAGTCACTTTCAGTTTTCCTGAAAAGCCAGCAGAACGTAACTTGTTTAATGAATGAATGTTCCCTTCAAACTGATGGAGTACTCTTACTCTCTGCAGGTGTTGTCCAGCACAGCGGCTAGTTCTGCCATTACAGCACTTTCTCCAGGTGGCGTCCTCATGATGACAGGAACACAGCAAGCCATAAATCGTAAGTTCCTTGTACAATTACTAAAAAACTATAATATTACTGCTGTCTAGGTCTTCCGAGCAGATAGAGGAGGGAATTATTTCTGTAAAAATAGCCAAAATCTCTTAGTTTTTAGATTTCTTGGTTGTTTAAATGCTGAATATTTAAATATTTAATATTTAAACTTGCAATACTTCATTTTGTCATTTCTCCCAAATCTATGTTTTTCTCCAGAGATGGTCCCCACTGAGGTTCAAGGAGAGTTGAAGCATCTTTATGCAGCTGCAGGAGAGTTGTTGAGACACTTCTGGTCCTGTTTTCCTGTAAACACACCATTTTTGGAGGAAAAGGTGACTAATACACCTTGTACTGACAAGGCCAAATTATTTTTGTCACACAGTCAGTTACACTGTCCTTTGGCAATTCTAATATGTGTTAAATAGTGCATACAAATCAATGATATAAAAAATATTTCCAATTTTCCTTGTGTATTTTCACACAGGTGATGAAAATGAAGTCAAACCTCGAGAGATTTCAGATGACCAAGCTTTGTCCTTTTCAGGAGAAGATTCAGCGTCAGTACTTGAGTACAAATGTAAGTCTTGAGGCTGTTAACAATGACACAGTAATGGTTTATACCTGATGGCAATTGCATTAAAACTCTTTGACGTTCCCACAGCTCACAGGGCATTTGGAGGAGATGTTGCAGACGGCCTATAGCAAGTTCCACGTCTGGCAAACCCGGCGCATGATGAGGAAAACCTGAGGTCTATGGTTTGACAAAGAGAGAACGAGGAAGACATTAAAGTATATGGACATAAATGGCCTGTGAAGGTTCTCCAGACTGCTGTGAAGAGACCACAGATCCTGATGGGACGTGGTTCACAGGGGCTTAATGAGGATATAGGTGGACGCTGCTACAACTGTTAAACAGAGACTAACTGCATCTCAGTCACAAATAACTGTAATTAGTTTATTTCTCTTTTGTTTGTGTTTTCTCAATGGCTGAGAGATTGGTGCCGGTAATGGTTAAATGGGACTTTTAAAAAAAAAAGTGTAACATGACCAAATTTCAAGATGGAAAATCAGAAAGACGCTCAGGACAACAGGCTGAGGTGTGAGAGGCAAGCGGAGGGCTGCCAACATGTGCTTCATCAGTGCACAGAGCAGAGAAAGAGAGCTTGGACATAACAAGGAAGCCCCTCTGAGCACTCGGTAGATTTGTGGAACAAAGTTCCCGGAAAATCTAAAGCGAAAGGCGAAGTGAATATAGCAATACTGTAAAGACATTTCACACTCGAGTGCACTAGTGTGTGTGACTACAATCACACTGTCACTGGTTTGTAATGTCTGCACCCTCTGCACTGAAGACAAAAATGTAACTCTGAATTAAAGTGAGGCATAAAGCTTTTGATCATGCCACTGTCTATTGAAACTGTAGTATTTCATTAAGCACTGTTTTTGTTTCTGTTTATATGCGTATTCATCTCAGGTTTTACAACTTTGTTTTTCCCAATGGTTTTTCCCTAATAAACTACAGCATCTAGAGCTGTAGCTAGATGTTGTCACCTTTCTAAATATGCAATCAGTGTTGTAAAAGATACTCAAAAGTCATACTTGAGTAAAAGTAAAGACACTGTTAAAATATTACTTTGGCAAAAGTAAAAGTTACCCATACGACTAGCACTTGAGTAGAAGTCTCAAAGTATTTGATATTAAATGTACTTAAGGAACAATTTTGGTTACATAAATATACAGTTTATGCTTAAATGTGCTCTTTTTGTTCTCATCCTACCATAACTCAAAATACAAGCCTGTTTTGCTCTAATGTTTACAAATACAAACATAAATCAATGGTGATAAGGTATATCAAAAACTTATGTTGGTATTTGCAAAATGCTATTCTTTATATCAAGAGCTCTGTCTGTTTTTAGGCCCATAAAAAAGTTGCATAGTGCACCTTTAAAGTTTTTAAAGAAATTCAAACTCAGAATTTTAATATTTGAAATATTGATGAGGTAATAATACAAAGACATATCAGACATATTTATTTTTTCCATTACCCGATAAACAAGCTGTTCTCAGAGGAAAATAAAGTCCCCAGAACACTGAAGTTAGAAAGGTGGCAGGGTCCGCCAAATATAAACAATGTCAAACGGTATGAAACTGTGTTGCCCTTTAAGGTCAGTTTGTTTATTCAGTTTATTCAGTCATGAGTTTTTTATTTAGTTTGTTTAGGCATAAAAAAAAATCGATCAATGAAGATATTTCTCTTCCGGTTAAAATATCTTACCCAAAACTACATAGTGCATCTTTAATCATCAAAAGCTCAAGTAAAAGTAAATTATACATATATTTAGGCCTACATGTATGTTTATGGGTCAACCAATTATTGAATCAGATATTCAACATTTTCTGATTCAGAATCTGTTGTTTTGTTTTAATCGGATTGCCAATAAAATAATAAAAAATGGTGCTACTTTGGCTCTAATGCAGCATACAACTTGCAAAGTAACTAAAATTATCAAACAAATTTAGTGGAGTAAAAGTACAATATCGTGTTGGAGTGGAAGTATAAAGCAGAAGATACTCATGTAAAGTACAAGTAACTTAATATTGTGCTTCGGGTAGATGTACTTAGTTACATTCCGTCACTGCGTGTAGCTGCTTTGTGTAATTAGGAGATGGTTTCACTTTTTGTTAGGACGTCCGGCAGCATCCACCATCAGGGCTGCTGGGGGGGGGAGCCGCCGCGCTGCATTCAGGAAGTGCACTCACATCAGCTGAGAGAAGCTGTGACAGGTCGGCTGGCTGCCGTCAGAGCGAGGCGACACTGACCGCTAACTTTCTCCTCAAAAAGCGAGTGAACCCAGCGATGTAAGACAGCAGTTTGGTGTGGATTCACCACCAGTCACTCCGACCATTTGGTGAGTTTTACTGACGACGCGGCGAGTGGATGTCAACATCACTGTCTCAGCTAGCTAGCATGCGTGCTAGCTTGTAAATATATAAACACTGGAGGCGAGCTGGCACACTGAGCAGAGTCTGTAAGCTAAATCTTAATTTTAACGACCTGTCATACATATTTAACAAAGTCACGTTGTGCTCATGTGTGTTTTATTAAAGTTTTTTCGGGGTTGCATTAGTTGTGATAGAAACGTTAGCATCGGTGTCAGCAGACGGGTCTCGTGATGCAGGCTGCCATGGTCGACCGAGCGACTCGCCCCTTTAAATTAGTTGTGTGAAGCGACGCAACTTTATCATTATGCTCCAAAAACAAAAACTTAAACCGAAGAGAGCCGTCCAGTTATCCAGTTGACCGAGTCGCAGTAGTTAGCTGACATTAACCTGGAACGGCTCGGCACGAAAGCTTGAAACGTAAAGGTCTGTTCTGTGACTTAATTAGAACATCTCTGTAGCTAGCAGCTAGCAGCTAGCTTACTGCACTGTACACAGCCAAGCAGCGTCTGAGGTACTTTCCTGGGGTATTTCCACTTCATGGCACTTTATACTTTCTTTCTTGTAAATTGCCTCTGCATAAACAGCCTGGGCTAAACTTTTAAAATGAAAATAAGAGTAATTTTGTGATTAGCAACAGACATAACCAATTAATGGGTTAATTAGCTGACTGACAAAATGATCAAGGGGCCAGAATGAAGTTGTTAAAGGATCTTATTTGGCCCACTGGCTGCCAGTTAATAGGTCCTGCTGTATACTGTGAGTTGACTGATTATTGGACCATCATTTTTCTAAAAAGAAAAGTTTTTTTTTTTTTTTATTCTACTGTCAATAAAACAAATTAATTAAAAATCTGCTACTTTGGCCCTAATGCAGCATTCAATCTGCAAAGTAACTAGTAATTAAAGTTTTCAAATAAATGTAGTGAGTGCAATATTTGCCTCCTAAACGTAGTGGCATTGAAGTATGAAGTAGCAGAAAATGGAAAGTACTTCACAATTATTCTGAAGTACAGTACTAAAGTAGATGTACTTGGGTACATTACATCACTGCATACTTGTACTCCTCTACAAGTCTGAATTTATTTGACAGCTCTGTTGTCTTTCACACTATATGATTTTACATGCAAAAACACACACACACACAATGAACTTTAAAACTAAAATTAAAAAATAAATTAAAATTAGCCCCACTTTGTTGATGCAGCAGTAATAATGGTCTTTTACAGGTAAAATAAAATTGTGTTACACTCAAGTGGCCTTTTTTCTGTACCTTTTTGATAGTTGAAGTAAGATGGCTATTAAAACTTTATCATTACGGGACTTCCAACAACTTCAAGTATTTTGTATATTGTTGCTACTTTGACATTTAAGTGAGGGATCTGAATCTAGCCTCTACCACTTTACATTCCTGTAGCACTAAAGTGCTAACAAATACAGAGGTCAGAGTTGAATGCCACTTCTCACCTTCTTTTGAGATTCCTATGTCAACTACTCAATGATCAGGAGCAGTTATGTTCTCTCATTTTGTTTAAACACACTTTTACGCGCTGATTTTTGTTGCCAACAGTAACTGATAACTCTCATGAGCTGCAGCTTTAGTTTTGCTTCTGCTTCCTCATAAGTTAATTTGAAACCACAATAAGTCAATTCGAGTGTGTGTTGTGCTTCTTTCTGAGATGAATTGTGTCCTCTGGTCCTTTCTGGCAATATTAACTGAAAGCTCCAGGACAAGAAATATTTGAACAACACTTACACTTCTTTACATGATAACATGTTTTTACCCCCATAAGCCTCAGCCTAAAACAGAATTATGTATGCAAGTGAACATCCAACTATTTACAAGATTTTTTATCTTCATTAAGTGACAGTAGTGTCTTCCTCATGGTAGGGATTACTGGAATTACAAAATATCCTTTCAAGTGTAGTTTTGTTTAGCATTTTAAATGTCCATGAGGCTGATGAGGATGTTTTACCGGGCTGGAGTCAGTGAAAATTGGAGTCACGACTGGTAAATTTAAGAGCGTTGGTACACTATTAAAAGTCAGACGCCACACAGCTGAGGGCCGTGGTATGTGAGGAAGCAGAGTAGTGACTCCCTTGTTTCATTCTCTCACAGATGTAGAGGATCACCAGTGAAGATGCCTCTAGTACCAGTTGTTCCAGAGAACCACAGTCATGTACTGGCAGAGTTTGACTGCCTTGATCCGCTCCTGTCTGCTCTCCGATTGGACTCCGGAAGGCTGAAGGTAGGTTACACCATCACATGCCATCACGAGAAAATCATACATCGACAATTTATAGTATCTTGTTATTTAATGTCTTTAAAGTACTACAGAGTAAACAGTTAGTGAATTACAGTTACTATAAACAGTTATAGGTATTTGTAGTCACCAAACATAGATTCAAAACCCAACAGCTGCACTGGACTTGCAAAAAATGTCTTGCCGATTTAAAAAGTTGGATTGAGTCTTAGGAGAAGTGGGGGTAACACTTTCGATGAAAACCACATCCAGAGTTCATTTATCTAACGATGTATCTAAATTAATAGGATGAGTAATCTGTTTCTAAATGTGACCCTGTTGTGTTACAGTGTACCTGTTTGGCCGTGTCAAGGAAGTGGCTCGCATTAGGGACATCAGCAGGAGGGTTGCACCTGATTCAGAGGGAGGGATGGAAACAAAGGCTCATCCTCACTCACAAGGTAATATGTTAATGAGTACCTCATGCAGAAGTGCGGAGCTGACTATTGTTCTGCTAATAACTGATGAGTTGCACATAACAAAGAATACAGTGTTCGTATGTGTTGATTTCTCTCAATTTCTTGCTAACTCCAAATCTGCACTCTTTCAGGAGGGATCTATCACTCAGGTGGCATGTTGCCCTCATGATGAAGACTTTATCGCCGTTGCAACAAGGTTAGCAGCTCTCCCTCAGGCAAAGATATGTCTCATGCTCATCTACCCTCAGTCTAAAGTCACCTCTAGTTACCTGGTGCCACTACCCTTTGTGTTTCTTTGTGTTTGGATGTGTTGCCTGTATTGTTCAAAGTGTTTGTTTCTGCTCCAGTCAGGGTCTGGTGGTGGTGTGGGAGCTGCAGCTGGAGCGGCGGGGTCGTCCAGAGAGGGTCAGTTTGTCCTGGGAGCACCGAGGTCACGCCATCACTGCACTCTGCTGGGACACCAGCACTCTCAGAGTTTTTGTCGGAGACTCAGGAGGCAAGGTGACCTGTCTCCGTGCAGGATCCTCCAAGCTGGGCAAGGTAGTGACTGCTGATTAATATTGAAAATTGTTTGTTTCCTCAATGATAATGTAATAAGATATAGAAAGTAAATGTGGCTTTTGAAGAGTTTAGGAACTTACTAGTTGATAAAGTAGCAGTCGTGTAAGCTCTCAGAATTTAATCAAATCAGCAGGCCTTAATTCAAGCCAGGTGACGATCATAACAACCTTCAAGCAGCTGACTAAGGATCTAAAAATAAAAATGATTGACTCTTACTTGGCAAATTATACGAAGAAGTGCATCTAAGTCCCCAGACTTGAATATAAATTGGTGGTTCAATATCAAACATTCATTGTGCGCAATCTATATTTTCTTTGTTCTTAGCTGTTTTCATTTACAGTAGAGTAAAATGAATCACTGTCCCTCCTTTTTTTTTTTTTTAACAATTTCTTCATATCGATGCTTTAAGTGACTATTTGATATTGTGTCTTTGTCTCTAGGGGTCAGCATTTGTTATCTTTCCTGTTCAGACCGTCACCACTGTGGACTCAAGAGTGGTTCAGCTCGGGTATCAAGATGGCCGCCTGCTGGTGTCTTCCCTGAGCCGCTGCTACCTGTGTGACACAGAGAGGTGAGTACCAGCAAATTTGTTGCCACA
Source organism: Pagrus major (assembly GCF_040436345.1). Taxonomy (NCBI): domain Eukaryota; kingdom Metazoa; phylum Chordata; class Actinopteri; order Spariformes; family Sparidae; genus Pagrus; species Pagrus major. The sequence goes on along the minus strand of NC_133222.1, from coordinate 12,710,965 downwards.
GAGTTTATGATGAAATGCCGAACACAGAGGCCGACATGCAGGAGCTTCAAGCAGCAACAGAGCGAGTCCCTACTTAAATGTCCAGTAGCAAGATGGTGAATCCATATTGTGTACATACCAGTTTTGTGGTGATTTATTCAGGATTTTTTTCTCTTGGTACTGTCTTGGTACTTTGTTTGTATTGTAGTGATTTTTATATTTTCGTGGCAGGTATAGAAAAGCGAATTAAAGTAACTTTTTATCATAATTTTCTTTAAAACAGCAATGCAACAGAATCTAAGGTACTTTAGGTAATGAATTAAAAAACAAACAAAAAGGGTGATTATATTGAGTTCCCAAAACGGGTTGTCAAAATATTCTTCATGTGGATCATTTAGCGGCAATTAATTTTTCTGCTTTTAGGGAGAAGTTCTGGCGTGTTGGAAATAAGGAGCGTGATGGGGAGTATGGAGCTTGTTTTTTTCCCCAGAACAGGGGATTATTAGTCGGTCAGCCCCCCCTGCTGTACTGTGCCCGGCCGGGTTCCCGAGTATGGGAGGCCAGTTTTAATGGCGAGGTTCTGAGCACCCATCAGTTCAAACAGCTGCTGGCCTGTCCTCCTCTACCTCTCATCACATACAGGTACTGGTTATTCCTGTTTTTAAATTGTCTTCTCTAAAAGGACAAACTCCTAATTTGCCTTTTTGTTCCTGTATACCTGCAGAAATGAGCCACTTTACAATCCAGCGCAGAAGAGCTCCCAGTCAATCGCCTTCCCTAAACTGCTTTATGTGGGGTAATGCTGGTTATGATAATATGTTTTATTATCAGAGTGGTTAGGCTCATCGATCACTATTTTTTAATCACATGCACACTGTTGAATACAAGACAAATATGTTATTTACATCAGACTAACTGTATACTCTATTAATTCGTGTAGAGACCAAAACTTGCTGACCTGGACTGATTCAGCTGTTTATATCTTCACACCTCAGAATGGACAAGTCCTCCTTTGGACTGAAGTCAAAGGTGTGTTTGTTGCTTTCTCCCAAAATACCACGAGAGATCCTTTCAAGTAGTTATGAAATTTTTTTTTATCAATAAATGCACACAAGCTAAATATGTTGATACATATCTAAAACAGTGATCCCCCAGATATTTTGTTTCTATTTGATGGACTGTAAATTGATTTAAACTTGTTTTCTCATTTATTAGACTTGGTTGATATTGTAGTCTACCGCAGCGAGCTCTTCTGTCTCCATGGCAGCGGACGTCTGTCTCACCTCTCCCTGTTATCTGCCGAGCGCTGTGTCGAGCGTCTGCTGCGGCGGGAGTCCTGGCCTCTAGCTGCTGTTGTCTGCTGTATGTTCCAGCACACAATCACCACCGGCAGGGTAAGATGGCTGCCACTGCCATGCTAACTGGCCTCGTCTCTGTGTACTGTGTAACCTAGATTCCACTCTTATCTGGGCTGAGTTGTTCATATGACTTTATGACTTCCTGTGTTCCTAAGGATAAATCACAGAAACATACCTGTTCGCCTGAGGTGTCCCACCTTGAATGGCCTGGCCGTAAAATAAAAAATGTGCAGGTGCAAGATTTGACTCCCGCTATTGACTTAGAAACAGTATTATACTTTCATCAGGGATTGTCTCAGTATTTCCTCTTAACACAGCACATAAAGAATCAGATGTAAGTCTGGTTTTGTCTTGATGGTGAAATCCAAATGTGAAATTGACATACTACAGATGAAAGTAAATGAAGCATTTATGAAGTCAGGTATCTTAAACACATTATAAATCATCTTTTTGGAATATTGATACAGTATTTGCTCATTCAGGCCAGGAAATCGATTCCCATCGACCGCCTTGAACATCTCAGGTCCCAGCTCAGCTCCAGTACACACCTGGAGCTCTCTGGCCAGCTGGAGGAAGTCATCAGTAAACTAGAACCTCTGGACTCGGCCTGCAGCAGCCGAAGAAGTAGTATCTCCTCACATGTAAGTTAAAGTAACTTTCTATAGATGAGGGGTTTTCAAAGTTTGAGACTGTGGGGTTCCCCTCAGACAAAACCCTTCAACCCCCCAATCTATGGATGTCTATGACAGCCAAGATAGCCCTATATTGCTAATTGACGTAACTTCAGACTACACCAAATACATAAAAAAGTTCTCTCTAAGATATTTTTTAGTCTCTGACTCTCTGAACTATCTCTTTAACGATGTCACACAGATCGAGTTTATTTTAGCTATTGGATCTACTTTTGACACCTAATAATGTAATTATGTAATGTAAAAAGTTTCTAAGCAATTGTAAAAACTATGGATTATTAGCACCCCGCTTCCATTTAATTTACTTTTCTATGGGACCCATTGAATCCTGTTGCTATGGAGACCGTTTAGTTAAAGTGTCTCTGTGGCATAACATGATGTTTGTTAAGGACTAGCAGGTTTCAACAGTAGAATTAAACTTACATGTCAGCTAATATTAGCCAGTTAAATATCTCCACTGTGACTTTCTTCTGTCTCATGACTCGTCACAAGCTCCAGGGAGCAGAAATGCATGCAGAATGAATCCACATCAAACAAACACATCACGGTTTAATTGAACAGGATTGTCCATTCAACACATTTAATTCTGAGTTGATTGTAACAGAAGCACTAGGATTCTGTAAATCTGTATGTACATGTGACAAATGACTGGACTTATATCGGTTATATCATTAACCAGGAGAGCTTCAACGTTCTGGACTGTGGAATCTATCGTGTGATCAGCCGCAGAGGGAGTCAGTCAGATGAGGAGACGGGCTCCCTCATCAATCAGTCCATGTCAGAGGAGGAGCGGCTCAAAGAGTTCAGTTTTGTGCATGAGGAAGATCAGGTGGAACAAGGTAAGAGATCATCAGCCACAAAATGAGCAATCAATATAAATGACTTAAAAGATACAAAAATGTTATTCAGAGTCGTGTTTCGGGGGTTTTGTGTCCCTTCAGGACAGTCTGATTCTGATTTTATGAATAAACAGGTTATCTTCAAATGTTAATACAATAATCACTAGTAGTAATAATAATAATCTCAGTTGTAGTAATATGGCAATTACCAGTAGGAGTCAAGTAGAACAGTGGAATGATTGCCTTTACTTTATTTATATATTGATTTATTAAGACGTAACATCAAGAAGAATGGCTGAAATAATTTAAGGCCTGAAATTGTGATATTTTTGGATATAAACTAATTTAACCTAACAATGTAATATTAATGATAATAAACATTAGTCTACTCTGGCATAAATATAAATGAAGAAACAATGAACCATTCCCTGATGTGAAAGATTATAAATACCGGTTGTGCAGAGTGACATGAACCGTACTGATTTAGAGGTCAAGATGTTTTCATCTGCTCTCGCTCAAAATAAACTCTTCATCAGCAGAACAAATAATAAAGCTCTTATTCACACACACTCTGTTGTGTCTTTCTTTCTTTCTTCACTCCTTATTTTTCTCTGGTTCTGACTCTGTCTCTCTCTCTAAGCAGGAACAAACTCCTTTTCTGCATCTTCTGATTTCAGTGTGAAAAGAGAGTGAAATTATTTTCAGTTTTACATCTACCATTACATTATATGATTAAGCTGAACAATAAAAAACAAAATATGAAGGAAAAATGCCAAATAAGATATTTTGGATTTTGGAGCATCACCGCTGCTGAAAGATTTATAAATGTAAACAAATGACATGATAATAATTTTACTCTTTTACTTTATGTGCGTTGTCGTAAGGATCATATGTACACATTTCTGATACCTTTTTGTATGTTTCTAATTTGATTTGAAAAATACATTAAATCAATTAATACTGTTGCTATGCTGTACCACTGGATTTATGAGAGAGCTGAATGAGCAGTCTGATGGCTGATGTGCTTTGCGAATATAATCACACTGTTAATATCAAGTTTCCTGTCTGTTCCATTGTATCACACATATATCACCATTTGGTTCTTTTGCATTGTGCAGCATTTAATTTACGTTGTCTCTGTAGTGGTGTCTGGCACCTTTGCTCCATTTGCTTGCATTATGTCCTCTGCCTCTCATCACTCCCGTCCAGTACTCCATCCATCTGTGTTTTTCCTCTGGCTCTTGCCCCCATCTTTGTTCAGACCCACAGAGCAGTGAGCGTACGGAGGCCGAGCGATCTGAGCAAGGCCTGCAGTTCCACCTCCCCCTCTCATTCCGCCCCAAACCCCCTCGCATCGCCCTGCAGGCCGTCAAAGACAGGTGAACATCCAGATAAATCAAGGAAAGAAGTGTAAATGGAACAGAATGGATTGTTCTTCTTTCATTTGTTCTTTCATTCCGAATATAATGTTATTCAAGCACAGCTGTGCTTTAAATGGCTTACTTCCCCTTTCCACTGAAGACCCACATCTAGTTTTTTGAAAGCACTTCACACTCATTTCTCATTTGTCATATGAAGCCCTTCACTGTTTGTAGTTCTATTTGCCTCCATGGTTGTCAGATTGTAAACCCATCAAATGCAATCTCATTGAAGACAGGTTGTGTTATTATTTGATTTTCTTTTCTTCAGTGTTTCGAGTTTTGTTAAGAAGACAACAGAGAAGATCAACACCCTCCAGATGAACTCTGAACTCCGGCAACGATCTGAATTCAAAGAGGGCGGACAGGCCGACACCACAGCTTCATACTCAGAGGAGATGGACAACGAGTAAGTAGAATTGAAACGGTTTCTACTGAGAACAGATGTATCTGGAATAGAGAAATGAGTCCACACTCATTTCTTCACTTACTTTTCAGACACATTTTGTGCTAACAACTTGTACGTTTCTTTTGATAAGACTATTAAAACCACTGAATTAAATTTGTCGTCAGAGTTTATGATGAAATGCCAAACACAGAGGCCGACATGCAGGAGCTTCGAGCAGCAACAGAGCGAGCTATGTAAGTACTGCACACCATTTTTTTTAGAATATTTGACAATCTTTTTCACCAGTTTTAATAGTATAATCTGAATGTATATCTACTATATTTACCAAACTTCAGCTCCCAGATCCAAGATCCTTTGGTGCTACTGGATCCAGCCTGCTTGAGAGAAACTCTGCTGGAGTGGCTGCCGGTGTTGGAGCGAATACTCGGACCTGAGGAGTACGGGTCAGCTGCTGCAGGTGATTCAAAAGTGGATGGTGCAGGAGAGGAGAGATGGGAGAGAGATTATCTCAGCCCCTGCTCAGAGCAACAAGAGGAGTCTTTCAGCTTATCAGGAGAACCAACAGAGAGCATCACTGAGAATGAGACAAAAGAGGAGTCTCCTGAGCTCGGAGGAAAAGAGGACCAATGTGACTCCACTGAGACGGAGCCCGACACTTCAAAAGGGAGCCCTTCAGAGCCAGTTCGAGTGGTGTCTCCCAAACCCGTACCGTCAGATCTCCTGGCTAATCTCACCCAGCTGGCAACACTGTACACAGAGCTGAGCTGCTTCAGAAACCAGCAGGATGAACAAGCAGTGGGGTGCACAAATTTCCTGCGGCGCTACTTCTTTCTGCTGGACAAAGAGCGTGTGAGGAGAATGTGTCTGCTGTGTTATGAGGAGCAGCCGGAGGTGCAGAGCTCCTTCACTGAGGCCATGTTAGGTCAGCTTCTCCTTCTGGTTTTATCTTTTTTTTTTTTTTTTTTTTTTTTTACTGTATTCTATTTTCAGATTTCAAATTTCTCAAATAAAGAAAAGTAGTAAAATCATAAAAAAAATGTTTTTAAATCTCTGGTACTCTTCTATTTTAATCTTTAATGATGTGGAAAATCAACTTTTTGTCATTCTCTGTAGATCTCACTCAGTCCAGTAAGGTGGTGGAGGTTATTCAGAGAGGTGATCTGCTGAGATCACTGCGCAGTCTGAGAGAGCTGCAGCCCTGGAGTGCACCTCCTCTCCTCGCTCACTTACACCGGTCAGTACACTTATTTCTTTCACTGTCAGCACACTTGATGAACCTTGTAAGTAAGATCACTGTCATTATCTAGGCTGTATGAGAAGCACGGGGAGGCAGCTGTACGATCGTTTTCTCAGTTTTATCCTACAATAACTCCTGCTGACGTAATGACCATTGCTCAGCAAAGCCACTTCCTGGCATACCTGGATAATCTGGTCCAATCAAGAACTGAGGGGCACAGGTAAATCTTCTGTTTCATCTATTTGTCAGAAATAAAAAAAAGACGAAAAAAGTGAACTCTCCTTGTTGCTGAATTTTACATTCATCTCTCCCTATAGGTTGTCATTTTTGCAGTCCCTTCTGGAACCAGAATCATTGAGACAGGACTGGCTCGAGCTGGCACTTACCCATGATGCTCCTCAGCGCTGTGATACCCTGACCCCCGATGGACAGCCCAGGTCTGGTAACATAATATTAACATTGGTGTTCCTTTAATTAATTTTTAAGACTAACTTCAAAAAAGAAACACATTTAGACCTGATGGCGGTAAACTAAGCAACTATCATGGGTACATTTCATTAGTGAGTCATCTTTAGGCCGCAACAAGGTAAAATAATGAAGTGAAGTTGATCAACTATATTGATAATCGATAATCGAACAATGGTATCAGTAATTTTTCAAGCAAACATGTCAAACAATTGTTGGTTTCAGCCTCTTAAATGTAAGTATTTGCTGCTTTTTTGTCATTTATGAAAATAAATGAAGAGTCTTTGGGTTTTGGACTGTTGGTTGGACAAAAGAAGCAATTTGAAAATGTCACTTTGGGCTCCGGGATATTGTGATGAGCATTTTTCATAAATTTCTTGACATTATAGACTAAACGATTAACCTAAAGATAATCGGCAGATTAATCGGTTTGTAATGTGCAGCCCTATAATAATTGTAACAGTGAATTTGTGTGACTCCTGCTGTAGGTGGCATTCTCACTGTTACAGTTGGGGATACGGACGCCTCCTGTCTCTCCTGATTCATCTTCCTGCTGATCTGTCCTCCAAGCAGAAGATGGCAGAGACTTGCCGCAGTCACGGGTATTTCGGATTTTCTTTCTTTTTGCTGTTGATGCTTGGTAGTGACCTTTGTCTATATAACCCTCTGTATCGGGTGTGTGTGCAGGTACTGGATTGGCTACCTCTACCTCTGCTGTGAGCTGCAGTGTCGTACGGAAGTGTTTGCCACCATCTGTAAGCTGGATGACATCAGTCTGCTGGAGGAACCTGAAGGTAAAATGGAAATCTTTTCCTTTCACACTTCCACACAGTAGCAGAGTTATAATCTCTAATGGGCTGAGAGGAGAGTTTGTAACGTGGTTACAGAGGTTACTTTCACACTGGACAAAAAACCCATAATGTCTGCACTGGCTCGCTGTTATTTTCCAGGTGTTGAGCCCCAGACCTTGGACGAGTGGAAGCTCTTGATCCAGTTATCTCAGCAGTGCAGCAGCGTGGGAGACTCGGAGCAGGTCCCTGGTGTGAATGGGAGCAGCTGGTCCAACGGCTCAGCTGACTGCGGAGGGAAGATCAGCCCAGAGAGTCTGACCCTGATGCTGGCTCGGACGGCCGGGCCCGACCGCGCCATGGCCGTCCTGGAGGAGTGTGGAGTGCAGGTGGTCCTTTCACCACAATCCGAACTGGTTTGTGAGCTGCTGAGAGTCACTGAGAAGAGGCAGAGGTGGGTCAGGATGCTGATTACCAAACTATCAAACTTTAAAAGCAGACAAGAGTAGTGTGATCGAGCTGTTTTGAAATATCTTGTATCAAAATCATTCTTGTGGCTCCTGACTAATGTGGGCATTTTCTGACATGATGGGATTCTGTTTATCTTTTGAAGGTGTTGACATTTTGGCAGAAGTGCTAATGTGATCCATCAACTTTATTAAATTTGCTTCTTGAAGACAGAGAATACACTGAGAACCGTTTTAGAGGTTTCTTAGTGTCTTGGAGAGCATGACAGTGATCTTAGTGGTCTGAAAATCCCTTTTTAATAACTTGATATTGAAACAAACTGTGTTTTTGAAATCTGAAATGACATCACAGGAACTGTTAGAATCAGAAAGAATGGGTGTGTTTTGTATTTTATAGGTATCACAGTACAATTTCTTTTGTTTTGCGTTTCAGAGCGATGATCCAGACGATGCTTGAGCGCTGCGATCGCTTCCTGTGGTCTCAACATGCCTAACTAAAAATCACAGCTGTGTGGAGAGAGGCGTCCCTTCAAGATGGCTAACACTGTATGTAAATCTCCCCAGTAACTGCTGATAAAACTGTGACTTAATTTATGCACTGTAATATTTGTCTGAGCTTTGCAGTTTAAATGAAGGTACTTCTCCTCCCACTGAAAACAGTATTATCTTTTTAAATGTTACTTTCCTTTTTTTTTTGCACAGATGTTACCAGTATTATCCTCTTCATTCCATTAAGTTGCCAATTTTATCAATATTCAGACATGTGTACAGGGTTATCTCTACACTACCTTTTTTCAAACAATTCAGGTGAAATGCTTTTTTGCATGTGTAGGTTGTCAAATATCAAAACAACAAAAAATGAGCTGTCAATAATAACTGTGAAATGTTCTAACCAGGTGATATTATGTGAATAAAAGCTGTCGATATGAAACCTCTTTTTCTTTTCATGTGTTTTTTTTTTTGTTTTTGTTTTTTTATAGTCAAGCCTGAATAATGTGCATTTTTCCCTCATGTATCAATGTCAGAACTGTGTGACTCCACAGCAAGTCCAGCCTCCACACTATCCTCAACTCCACTGCTTCACTAAAGTTACAGTACACATTTATCAAAATTAATAAAATGGCCTATACTAGACGTAACATATAAAACCAAATGTAAAACGTATGAATCTTATTTTTAATACTCCAAAATTCAAAAGTTAAAAACTAACAATGTACGTTTTTTTTTAGAATTAGTATAAAACTATGTAAGAAAACTATGAGAAAAAGAACAAGCCTGTCTTTGCCTCTTACAGTAATGTAATTTCTGCACACCGAAAGCATAAAAAATCAACCTTATTTCTTAACTTTATTATTGCAACTGCAAAACGAAATTAAGTCCCATCCTAGTGTCCAGCTATGTGGACAGTTTTGGTTGATTAATTGAGGTTTTGAGATGAAGGTTGACCCAAAAAGAATCCACAGCTACATTTTTTAGAATAAAACATTTCTACATTTCAGTTCTCAAACATCAACAGCACCCACAGTAGACGATGGGTAATGTGGGGCAACAGAGATAATGTTAATAACGACGTAATGAAATGGGACTGATGACTCATTTGATGCTATCACACACCTGGAGCATCAAAGGGCAGACGTGCGCAGAGGGAAGTCCTTCACATTTGAGTTTTAAAGCCGGGCTCTGTGCCACAGTGACCTTTCTGTCCGATCCTCAATGCTTTCTTATTGTCATTCTCATCCCTGCTTCTACATCATTTCCCAGAATCCTCACATTCTTCTTCTTCCAGCTCACCATCCTGTGTGTGTCACTGGAACAGGGACAATCAGATTGAAGGCTTTGGCTTATGGAAAGACAGACACAGTTGAAGTGAAAATGATCCACAAAAAATGCTGTTTACATATTGTGAAATCCAGTTTGGCTGCTTCATTATAATAAATAATCCCGTCTTTTCAATCTGCTTCTAAATTTGTTTTCGGAGAGTCAACATTTCAGCTGGCTCTTGAAGGACGGGTAGAATTGTTTCATTTAATTGAAATGATCCAAATGTGTCAGAGGGCTTTCATCACGGCCGAGAGGATAGAAGTAAATTTGATTTGAGAGCTTCTTCGGTCGGGGCGGTGAGTCCAGTGTTTGATGTTGCCTTCCTGTCACCAGGAGGACAGATAAGGGGATTCTGCACATACCTGTTGCCCCTGCTGCCAGTGTATAAATGGCAGCCTACGATGCTTTGAGCCGGACACGCACTGACCCACCCACACACACACACTTTGGTTGGCTCTCAAGATGAGTCACGGTCAGCCCCTCGGTCAGTTCCTTCGAGTGTGATTAATTTTCTCAACCAGAAGTGATTTTGACTGAATAGTTTTAAGGTTCTAGATGGACACAGCACTCATGGTGAGTTTTCCTTTATATTTAATTTTAATCAAAATAAAAGAATAAAGTTCCTGAGATGTTTAGTTAGAAGTGTTCTGGTTTCAGGTGTCCGTCTCTCTGCTTGGACTGGCTCTCGTCCTGCTCTCTCTCCCCGAGCACGCTTCACTGAACAGAGAATTTGCCAACACCTCAGGTAGGATGTCTGGCTGATTATTACTGATGAGAGCAGCCACTGAGGAGCCTTTCTAACTGGATCTTTGTGGTGTTTTTTAGGAACTGTGTTTTTGGGATCTGTGTTTGTGAAGGAGGCTCTTCAGAGAGCGATTGAGCTGACTGATGCTGCTTATGCTCGCACAAGTGAAAGGTAAAAATTACATGATTAGTACCCACTTATATAAGGCACTGAAAAAAAAATCTCTAAATTATTCCAGGGTGAAGAAGTCTCTGTCTGAAGGCGCCCTGAGACCAAGTGATCTGCTGGCTCAGTTTAAACAGATTGAAGCCACGACCAGGACTCAGGTCTGGGCTGCAGAGCTGCTGGACAACACAGTGGAGCTGATCAGAGAGATGGTGTACACCAACACTATGGAGCAGCCCAACCCTAATGGTACTGAACAGCAGCTTTAACACAACACATACAGATGTTTCTGCATCTAGTATGTGAAATTGTTGATAAACTAAACTTATCTTAGATGCCAGGCTCTCATTACCCTGGCTATGTTTCAGACAACAGATTAATTAAAGGTACTAGACAAATATTACATGCTTTTGACATGTTAGTACAAATAGGCCTGGTATTACTTGTCACTTCCGAGCAAGTTAAAGTCATCTGGGGATTTCCTCTCTAAATATGCAAGTTATTATTTGTATAATTTAGTTGCTGTGTTTACTGTTCGTTCCCAAAGAGCTGCTGAGTGAAGGAGACATTGAGAACCTGCTGCAGGTGACCGGCTGCTCTGCTGAGCTGCAAAGACCCAGCTGTGACTCTGACTGTCTGTCTGAGCGCTACAGATCCATCACAGGAGAGTGCAACAACAGGTCAGTGCTTACCAAGGTTATTATAATTCACTAAAACTAAAATAAAAACTAAAAACGAATGACGAATGACTAAAACCTATGTGAGTTGGGATCGGTTCCAGCCCTCTGTGACCCCTCAAAGGATTAGCAGTTACAGATAATGAATGAATATGACTTCAAACTAAAACTAGGTGTGAAAACACATTTTACTGAACTGAAATAAAAACAAAAATTCAACTGAAATATTGTGTACTTACAAAACAAACTAAAATTAAATACATGTCAACAGGAATTGTATTAAGTTTTAGTCTTTGTCAGTTTATTTGTCAGAACAATAAGCATGAGGAGGAGGCATTGGATTTCTACATGACTGAGTGAGCTGCCTTCAAAGAGTGTTGAGTTTGTACTGTGATATGTATTCTGAACATCTTGCCCCAGACAAATATCCCCATATTATGATAACAAAAACTGAAACTATTAACTGAAACTAATAAAAACTAAACTAAAACTAAAAATTTTTAAACAATAAAAATTAAACCAAATGAGCAAACCCACTCTGGAAACTAACTTAAACTAAACTGAATTGAAAACAAAAATTAAAAAATATGCAAAAATAAAAACTATCCTAACTCTGGTGCTCACACAAAGAAACATGTAGTCACAAGAGCAGTGCTGTCTCTAACAGACTTTGTCCTGTCTAGAAAATATCCCAGATGGGGAGCTGCAAACATCCCATATTCCCGCTGGCTGCCTCCAGAGTACGAGGACTCGTGGGGGACGCCCAGAGGCTGGGACCCGGAGCACACCTACCATAACGCCACTCTGCCTCCGGTAAGAGTCGAGCAGCAGCACTCACTCATCCTCTGTCCCGTCAGCTGCTGTAGCTCCAACACTTTGTCTGTTGTCCAGGTGCGGCTGGTGTCTCAGGAGGTGTTGTTCACTCGCAACGACAACATCTCTCTGGACTCCACTCTGTCCCACCTGCTGGTGGAGTGGGGTCAGTGGATAGACCACGATGTGGTGCAGACACCTCAGAGCCCCAGTACAGCCGCCTTCAGGACAGGAGCTGACTGCACCCACACCTGCAGCCGGGACACGCCCTGCTTCCCCATACAGGTGAGCTTTACTGTCAGCTGCTTCTTAGTCCAGTGTGCTTTGTTTTTCTGTCCCTCCTTAACTTGTCCTTCATTCTACATACTGTGTAGATGCTGCAACTCTTTATTTATTTTAGAGGCAACAGTTTTCCCCTCATCATCACTTATAAAAAAATAAAACCTCTCCTCCCAGATCCCTTTGTCAGATCCTCGTAACGGCGTCCAGAGTTGCATGCCTTTCTTCCGCTCTGCTCCCAGCTGTGTCGCTGGCGTCCTGTCTCACCGCCACCGTGAGCAGCTCAACGCCATCACCTCCTTTGTGGATGCCAGCATGGTGTACGGCAGCTCCACCAGTCTGGCCTCGGCTCTAAGAAACCTCTCCTCTCCTCTGGGCTCAATGGCCGTAAACTCCCAGCACTCGGACCAGGAGCTGGCCCATATGCCGTTCCTTCCCCGCCTGCAGGCTCACCTGGACCCCTGTGGCCCTCGAAACTCCACCACCTCGAGGGCATCAGACAGATCCAAGCGCCAGGAGAACACCACGTCCTGCTTTCAAGCTGGTGAGTGAGTACATGCAGTAAGATCTCTCTTTAGATTTTAGTGGAGCTCTTGTTCATGATTCATGTTTCACAGGTGATTCCAGAGCCAACGAACATCTGGGAATGATCGCACTGCACACGCTTTTCCTGAGGGAGCACAACCGGCTGGTCAAAGAGCTGCAGCGGCTCAACCCTCACTGGAGCCCTGACACCCTGTATCAGGAGGCACGCAAGATCATGGGAGCCATTCATCAGGTATCACTTCAGCTGGATTTCATTCACCTCTACCTACATGAGCATTCCCTTCACTCTGAACTACTTCCTTTGCCTGTCCAGATCCTAACATGGGAGCACTACCTGCCGCGGGTCATCAGTGAGGGCGCCATGTCTCGTTTGATGCCTCCCTACAAGGGCTACGATCCTGAGGAGGATCCCACCATCGCTAACGTCTTCGCTACCGCTGCCTTTCGTTTTGCCCACGTCACAGTGCAGCCAGTCGTGAGCAGGCTGGGGCCAGGATACACCACCAACTCACAGCATCCCCCGCTGCCTCTGCATCACTCACTGTTTGCCTCTTGGAGGGTTGTGCAGGAAGGTAAAGAACGATGCTGTGAAGCATTACACTCTGATGACAATTATGTACTCATGTTTTCTGTTTTCTTCTGGTGTGTCAGGTGGTATAGACCCAGTGCTGCGGGGTCTGTTGCTGTCTCCGGCCAAGCTGCAGACTCCAGGTCAGATGATGGTGGAGGAGCTGAGAGAGAGGCTGTTTCAGGCGCAGGGAGGGATGCCTCTGGACCTCGGGGCCCTCAACCTCCAGAGGGGCCGGGATCACGGCCTGCCAGGTACCAGCTTTGTTACCTCTGATATCACTTTTTACTCAAAAGTCAGAACCATCACCAAGATTTGTTTTAATTTGCAAAGTGTATTTATTTTATCTTCTACCATTATGTTAGGCAAAGGGTAAATTCAACGTCGACAATGTAAGAAAACAAACATTTAATAAGAGTTATTGGACAGATATTAATTTGGCCTTTCTCACAGAAGATACTGTCACATTGTCATAAAAGAAAGGCGTAGATGTAACAAAACAATGACAGCTCGATGTCTCAGTAAATCATGACAGTAGTTCCACACTAATGCTAAGCAGGTTTTGAGTCTGTAGTGTATTAAACGGAAAAAAGAGACAAATACTTCTGGCTGCAAACAAAAAGACTGAGATGAGGAGGTGGCTAAAATCAGAGCCACTCACCTCTGAGGAATGATAACTACGTAAATTGATGAATGTGAAATAAATGCTTTTCCAAAATTAAAATTAATATATTAAAAGAAAAAGTGAGACGATCAAGTATACTTAAAAAATCAGTATGCACACCGAATCTACTTGTTTTGTGCTGTTGAGGAGCTTCTCACAGCTGCAAGAAAATAAAATTGAGTGCAGGTGGAGGTGGAAACATGTATTAGACAACACAACAAACCTTTTAATCTTTGGAAAATAATCTGACTTTCTCTTTTAGTGTTTTTACATTTTCTGCTCTGTCTTCTTGTTTTAACTAACCTTAGACTGGGCTTCCTTGTGTTTGACTTGACTGTGTTTATTCTGGAATATTGTCTTGCTTTTGCTTGTTTGTCTAAGCACTGTAAACTCTGTTTTTAATAGGTGCTATATAAATAAATAAAGTTAATTATTTGGAAAGTTTTGATTGGCAGTGACATTCTAAAGGTGAGTCATCCATTGGCACTTGCATCATTTCCTAGTACAGTGCGATAACCCATAGATAATTTGATAGTGAGCTAACTTCAAAGATATACTTTGAAAAAGAGCTCAGAGCATACTGTATACATTAATATGAAATGATGCAGAGAAAGTCAACATGCGCCAAACCAACCTTCCTACACCAAACAAATGCAGCCACCAGTGATGTGAAGAAAGTCTGTTGATTCCTGAACTATTTCCAGAAGAAGGAATGTATGTGTATGTGTCAGTTATTGTGGCTGAGTAGACCTCTGCTCAGGTTGAAGTTGGGTGGAGCTCTGCTGGGAACAATGGGTGCGCTCCAACACACAACTGGCACAGAGCCGCTTGGAGCCGGTCGGTGTGGTTTCCATGGTATACTGTACTTACAAACATGTACCAACAGCAGACTGATATCTCTGCCAACACCTACACCAACACAACATTAGAATTAGGAGGATATCAATCAAGCACACTCTGTTGCTGCTCACACAGAACTGAGAAGAAATATAATCAGGCAAAATAAGTGGGTGCACCACGGGTAAATATATGGCATCTGCTGAAGTACAGAGTCTAGCCATTTGCCCCAAAGAGTAATGATTTATTTCATTTAAGTGCTGTAATTTCTTCTGATGTTTACTAGAGGTGGTCTTTGTTTCAGGTAACTGAAAACCTTGTATTTAGTGCTCACTCTTCTGTCTGTCCCGTCTCTCCACATCAGGATACGGCTCGTGGAGAAGGTTCTGCAGCCTCTCTGTTCCCAACACGACATCAGAACTGGCCGAGATTCTGAGTAACTTCACTTTAGCTCACAAATTCCAGCTCCTGTACGGGACGCCACACAACATCGACGTGTGGGTGGGGGCCATCTCTGAGCCCGCTCTGCCCGGAGGTCGAGTCGGACCGCTCCTGTCCTGCCTGCTGGCAAGACAGTTCAGAGCACTGAGAGACGGGGACAAGTAAAACTAAATCCTGATGTAAAATTGTGAATATTATCGTGCAAGAAGAGAAATCTAAATGTTTTTTTCTCTCCTGAGGTTCTGGTGGGAAAGAGAAGGTGTGTTCACCAACCCACAGAGGAGACACCTCCACGCCGTCTCTCTTTCCCGCATCATTTGTGACAACAGCCACATCACTCACGTCCCTGCAAACCCGTTCTCACGCACCGAGAGACCAGAGGATATGCTGGCCTGTTCACACCCGCTCATCCCCCACCTCGACCTCAGCCCATGGAAAGAACCGGACACGGGTAAGAAAGTGAAAAAGAAGAATTTGATATCAGGTTTGTTGTGTTGTCATGTCTCCCTGCCTGACCTCTCTTCCAGATCCCAGCTGTGGTCCGATACCCAGGATTCAATCCGGCTTCTCGATGCTGTGCAACTCTGTGATTCTGTATCAGTGTCACTCTGGATTCAAGCTGCTGGGATCTTCATCTGTCAGCTGTGATCCAGACAGCCAGCAGTGGAGCCCCAAACCCCCAACATGTCAAGGTATGAAGCCTGGACTAGGTCCAGGTGATCTGAGCGGAGTAGATATTGAAGATCAGTGCATCACAAAATGGTTTATGTCTGTAAAATCACAACAAAAGTCACTCTTCCAACCACTAAGGTCCATTGGAGCTTTTGAGCATACCACACTGTCTGAATTGTAGACGTTCAAACTTAATTTTTTTTTAAGCCCTTTAATGACTTCTCGTCCGCGCTGGCTTGAAACTTGAGATACAAAGTGAGAAAACCCTCATCTGCTGAGGAACACAGATGAAGACAGACTGATGAAATTGCTCTGTTAACCGTTCCCCAAAATGTTACCTGTTTTTCATCATCGGTTTCATCAACACTGTTGGATCATGTCACTACAATATCTTCCAATCATATGATTTCACTGAAAGATTAACAATAATTGTGACTAATCGCCCCGTCCCATCAGATACAGAATGCATGTCTGCTTGATTTGTTGCAGATATTAATGAATGTCAAGAACAAACTTCTCCCTGCCCACAAAACCTGGAGTGCCTCAACACACCTGGTTCATTTATCTGCTCAGGTTGGTTCACACATTTTCTGCCTGTTTGATATTTAGTGCTTTATTGTGAAGCACTTTGTAACTTTTGTTTTGAAAAGTACCATGTAAATCAAAGGGACAGTTACCCCAAAATCAATACTACATATTTTTATCTTTTACTTGTAGTGCTATTTCTCCATCCAGATTGTTTTGGTGTGAGTTGCCCAGTTTTAGAGATCGAATATAATGGAACTGGATGGAACTCGACTTGTGGTGCTCAAAGCGCCAAATAAATTCATTTGAAAAACTAAACAGCAATGTCTCTTTCCCTTTCCAAAAGGCATGACCCATTTACTCAGGATAATCCACAGAGCTTGTTGTTAGCGGTTTCATGTAGGAACTGTTTCCTTTCTACCAAACTACACCCACCAACTGTATCACCATGCAAAAGGAAGTGTGCATCTACTCATGAAACAGAGGCTCGTGTCAATGGAAGCCCATTTCCACCAGTTAATGAAAAAATATATATATATTATAGAATTTTTGACTTTTTATCTCATATGTGTGACTTACAAAGGGAATATTTGTTTCATCAAGCTTAGTTTTCATCTTTCTTTTCTGAAACTGGCAAAAATAGGCATCCATACATGTCTGTCACAGCACCGGATGTAACCCTCCTCAGTTGAGCTGTTTTGTTGGCTAGCTTAGTTAGTTAGCCTCTCGTCCATGAGTAGATGCATGCTTCCTTTTGCAGAGTGGTAAGAGCTGGAGGGGGTGTAGTTCAGTAAAGAGAGAATAGTTCCTACATGAAAGTACCACAACAAGATCTGTGGAGTATCTTGAGTAACCGGGTCATGATTTCTGGAAAGAGGCATTGCTGTTGAGTTTTTCAAATGTAATTTTTTGGTACTTCGAGCACCACACCCTGAGTACCATCTAGTTCCATTATATTAAAGAGAAGGCAGATATCTCTACAGCGGATATCTCCAAAACTCTGCAACTCACACCAAAACAATCTGGACGGATAAATAACTCTATAGGTAAGAGGAAAAATATGTATTTTTGATTTTGAGGCGACTGTCCCTTTATTCTTTCCTCGCTTACATTGCTGACATATTTAAAAATGTGCAACATTTAAGTGTTATCCACTTCCGTTCTCCCGTTTGTGTGCATTGATCCAGAACCGTCCTCGCTGTCCGCCGTCTCTGTTGTCACTGCAGTGATGGTAGTGATCGGTGGTGTGGCCGCACTGCTGCTGCTGATGTTCTGTTACCGCAGGTCAGTCACTGAAGGTAGAAGTCAATTTAATGGACTGTTGACTACAGTGCCTTCAAATTCTGTAGGTGGCCCCGATCAGATCATAAAAACACACTAACATATTGACACACAAGTAGAAAAAATGTTCTGTAAATTGTTCGTTTATCCCTGAAACATAATAAAACATAATAAAAACTTCACATCGAAATATGAATAACTGAATGTCTCTTTTGCAGATATTTCCCCAAGAAAGAAGAGTTGGTGAATGCTGGATGTTGCCAGGCGAAAAGTTAAGAGTTTGGTCAGTTTTTGTTCTAATGTTCCTGTATGTCATATGAACATTATCTGTCTTCAGTATATTTGCAACCTAAAATAATCATTTGTGAACTTTCTGGACCTGTTTTTATTTTGTTTTGTTTATTTATGATGATGCCATATCACACTACGGCTGAACAAATCAATATTTCACATTTATAATTACCCCTGTTGTTTGTATGCTTATATCATACGATGTCCTCTGACTACACATTATGTTACTGACCTTTTAACATAATCCTTTAATTGCCCCCTGGGGACAAATAAAGTTTTTTGAATTGAATTGAATTGAATTGAATTGAATTGACCAGTCTGACGGCGCTCCCTCATTAACTACAAGTCAAAGATGAGGTCATGAACACAAAATAACAAGCTTACATAAGTCCTTTCAATCCGGAAACTAAAATCTTACTGGAATGTCAGCTCCAAAAACAGATTTTCATACCATAAAAATCCCTCTGAGCGGGATCTGGTCTCAATATCCCTGTGACTGATTCCTGCACACAAACCTGTTTGGCAGCTCTGTGTGTGTCTTTGTATCGAGGGGAACCAGGCTGTTCCTGGCAGTGATCTTAATCTAAAGCCAAATCAGTGTCGTGCTCTGAGAGAAATAGGTCTCTGTGTCATCTGGTTGTACTGGTTGTAAAATGAATTGAATTACGGCGATGAGTCATCGTTCCCAATCTTCAGTTTAAAATGCACAAAAGACCAAAAAACAAAACAAAGCATCAAAGTCAGACGAGCTAATCTATTTATCTGCTGTCAGATAAATCACACACGGTACAAAGGAGATGTCATCAGGCTACAATGCTGGTCTTTAATGGCGTGTTTACACTGGAAGACAGTTGATTATCAGTACACTGAGGTTAGAAACCTCAAAGCCCTAAAGAAGGCTAAGAAGCAGTTATTGCACTTTCTGACACAATATTCTTCAGTTTTACCTTCAACAGACGCTTTCTGTAAAAAATGGCCATTAATAACAATAAATCTACACTATGAGGTACAATCAATATACATTGCATAATATGGCTATGTACTGCATTCATGCAAAGTCATTTATGGCTTTTACTGTATGTACAGACTGTTCATTGCAGACGTGCAAAACTACAGTTGTGCATATTGCGATCACTTGTATTAAAGCTTTTTTATTTTCTAACTATATTGTGAATCTGTCACTATGTTGAGCTTGGATGTGTCAACACTAATTCATGATTAATGTATCTGGTCATTAAAGCAACAATGTATAACCTCCTGAAGAAAGATAGTTGATGGTTGAGTCTCATCCCCAGGTAATCAAACACGAATCCAAAGTGTCAGTATTTGATGATTTGAAGATGGGACTGATCAATTAACTATCTTTCTCCAGGAAGTTACATTGTTAGGGCTTTTCCACTGGCACTTTTAGCCGCGCCGAGTCTCTGTGTGGTCAACTGAATCTCTGTGGATTAAAGATTTTTTTTCCCTCGATAATTCCGACACCACATGAACGCACTATTAAATCCGCTCCTGAGCACTAATCAAGACAAGTGTGCCGTAAGTTGAAGACCTAATAGCCCTGTTGAAGTGGAAATGCAAGGTCCAATGAGCAGACATGCCGAGTCAAGTCGAGCCAGCACTTCTGTTTGGAAAAGCCCCATTTGTTGCTTTAAGTAAGGCCAGGCTAGCATCAAGCTGTTCCTTTCAAAAAGGCTGCAGCTGTTACATTTGTGTTTTTATACAAGGCAACGAGAACAGGAAGTGCAGGAGTGCATCAACTGCTGAGACAAAAAGTCTCGTCTGGTGTTTGAGCTGATAACTGAATTTAACAATGAGATGCTAACGAGCATCATATTTATGTAAAAATAAAGAAAACAAACCAAATAATTGGTGAAAACTTGGTGGAACTAAGACATTGCATATGTAATACTTGAGGTAAGAGACAACTAAACTCTCTAGACTGGTTTCATCTCGCTTTGTGCTCCTCACAAAGACCAAGACCTGAAATATGACACAGAATCTATTGTATTAACATGAGACTCCACCGGGGAGGTTCAGAAACAGAAACAACTCTCCTCATCTGCAGTAAAGCATGTTATTTCTACTTCTATCTATCTGTGCTGGTTTAATTCTTTGTCTGATTGCATAAAAGTGAACAGTTTCTTCTTCCCTTGTTGATTGACCTCTGCTGCAGCACTACAATGCTGCACAACCTCTGCTACTAAAACTGATACATGACTTGTTTGTTACCACAGTTTAACCCTGACCAGGACCTTGAATAATCCTGGTCCTGGGATCTTCTGTCCCGCCGTGTTTCAGTGGACTGTCAGGTCCTCTAGCCCTGGTCAGTGAGGTAGAAACCTAACTTGGCCACAGTCATCTCTCTGCGGAGACGCATCACCTCCCAGAACATCTGCTCCGCTGGACAGAGAGACAACAAAAGATACAACATGTCAGCTGCCTGAATGAAACCCTTCTTGGAAAAGCAAAGGAGGCAAAACAAAAAGATGTTAGTGTTAACTTACCATCATGTCTTACCAGGCCCTGCTGGATGTAGCGGATGTAAGTAAAAAAATTGCAAACAGCCGTGATCTAGAAAAACATGGTCACATGTAGCAAAAGTTAACAGTAGTAACAGCAGTGTATCAAATGAAGGTTACAGAGATAAAGCAATAGTTACCCGTGCTCGGCTCGAAGGAGAGATGTAATAGTAGCTCCCTTTGTCGCCAAGTTTAATGCGATGTCGGCAAAGGCGCGACATGCCGCTTAACGCACATTTTCTACAAATAGAGAAGGATCAGCTGTCAGAAAACAGCTACAAGACGTGGATACACAGTGATTTATCACACAAAACAGTGAACATGAGTCACATCCAATGAAAGCTGGGTTTGAACAACGACTGAATATGTGAGACCACACAAAAGAGTAGTGCACAATCAGAGAAAGTTAGTCACTGGAAGAGGAAAAGGTTCACCGTTCCATTAACACACACCAGACACATGCAGATCAGTCACTTGTGTTAGTGAAAAGTTGACAGGTGCTTGGTTCCCGAGAGGACTTACGTCTCTATTGCTGCTCTAAAGCCACTGGAAGAAAAAGATTTTTAAATCAGACAGTGATTAGAAAGGTGCCCGTTGATTAAACCCCTCTGATGTAAGACTGAAAAACCTCCAGCTATGACTACTAACAGCAGTGAGAAACCAAATACAAGTAAGAGTGGATTTTCAGTGATGACTATGCCATTGTTTAGCAGTGAATGGTGAAAGAGCGGACAGGTGATCGTTAATCTGTAAACGTGATAACTCACTTAGGGCCGCCACACTCTATAGCTGAGGCTTTAACCATCGGTAACGCTGACATGGCCACAGGCTCGATAGTCAAAGAGTTGTTTTCAACTGCGCTCTGCACCAGCTGTGACAGCTGTGGAGAAAAGTAATCAATAATGTTAATATAACTTCACACGGTGAAATATAACATGCAGTGTTTATGTGACGAAGCAGTGAGATTCTGGCCTCAGATCTGGTGAAGGAGAGGCAGGGTCCGATGTCTTCTCTGTAGATGCGACTCAGGAAGGCGGAGGAACGCTCAAGACATGGATTCTCCTTCCACATTAAAAACTCTGCATACAGAACGGAGTCCATCTGCAAGAAGAAAACAGTCCATCACACTGGCTTATTAAACTGCCTTTATAATGTGACAACTACATGCAGTTATGGTTCTACCTCCGACCCTTCGTAACCCGCCGTTAAATTACAGAAGTTTGCAAGTGACAAGATCATGAGCACATTTTCAAAATGGAGGCAGGTGAGCTGGCTTATTAGGGCACAGATCCAATGAGTATTATATTGTGCAAAACACTCTGGTAAAGATTCATTTTCTGCCTTCTAGCATGGTAAAAATAGATTTTAACCACATTTACCAACTGAAAAGTCTTGTAACAGAAAAATTACAGCTTCAGCTTAAGCTGCTGGCTGGTGCTAATTTTTAGCCCTAGCATTGGTCAATAAACCTATGCGTAAATTAAAAAACTAAAAGCGCTTACATCAGTTTGCGAACATGCTCACAATGACAATGCTAACCTGCTGATGTTAACCTGGTGTAATGTTTACCATGCTCACTGTCCTAGCATGTTAGCATGCTAACATTTTCGGATTAGCAATGAACACAAAGTGCAGCTAAGATTGATGGGAATATTTTACAGGTATTTGTTCATAAATGTGAGTCTTGAACACATTTAAGTTTTGGCTAGGTAACGGCATTCAAAGAAAACTTAAGGGTTCAACGAACATGTTACAATTCACGGTTATCCATCAAGTAGATGTTGAAATATTTCACAGGTTAAGTGAAAACTTTTATCTGTAGGTGGCGCTCGAGAAAATGTCAACAAAATGATTAGGATCCACCCTGAACTCTGCGGTTGTCTGAACCACATTTGATAGCATCCATGCAACAAAAGTTAAATATTTCAGTCAGTCTGCAAAGTGTTCAACAGACCAACATTGTAGAGCCACACAGCAACCATGGCAACAAATCATGGTTAGATAATATAAATTGTGAAAGTGGAATAAAGAGGCTGTGCGTTTACTTTTCTACTTGTGCCTCCACGAATCTCCAAAGTGGAGATTCGGTTCCTGCTGCATACTTGTAGCTGTTTAAAGAGCTGTGCTAATATTGGCACTCTCCAGTGAAAATGGTCTCGCATTAGCAGGAAAAAACTCTTTCCAAAAGGAGACAGAAGCGATAACACATTGTTTTGTAAGTCATAAACATTGTATTTCACTAACAAACACTTGACAGGATCAAACATTAAAATCAAGTCTTAACTATCGCTGTTGTAAAAAGTATCAAGTAGTAGTGTATAGACATATCAAGTCCATGTCCATCTCACAGCAACAGTGAAAACAGAGGCACCACGTTTATGTTACTCACTGAGTTTTGCAAACAAGAAAATGACTGATAATACTTTGTCCCAAGAGAGACGGTGCATTATTATCCCTTTGTGCTCTGGGGCAGGAAAAACCTACTCATTGTCCCATAAAAGGCCCAAACTACAGAAAACAGCAGCTAAAGACCTGCCAGCAGCTGAAGGCCGGTCAAAGGGATGCAGTTACCTGTCTGCCGTCAATGTCTAGCCCCTCCCCCCGCTCCTGCCAGTAATGGTCAAAGTTCACACTGACAGACTGGCCAGGGACCAGGCAGAGTATCAGAGAGAGGAGAGCAGGAACGGCAGGCTGAGAGAGGAAGAGATACCAGAGACAGAGAGGAAGATCAAGACAGGGAGAGGTTAGTATAGTGAGAAAAGAAAAGCAAAGATACGAGTGACTGGAAACAGGAATGAAGGGCAGAAACAGAGTCCAAGTTGCAGAAACATACTTAAAGGAGAAGAGAGGCAAATGTGCAAACACCATTCAGGTTACCTCTCGGTCCTCTTTGGCCGCAGGCTGAATGGAAACAGAGGACGGTTCTGGTTTTCCAATTGAGGATGGAAAGGCACCGCTCGCGCTCTTGTTGCGGATGTGGCCCCCGACATGTTTGTACGCTCCCCTGGTTCCTGAAGACTGCAGCTGTGGATGTAGCTGGCGGTTTGGTGAAGAAGGTGTCGATGTCAACACCAGAGTCTTGAGCGCTGTCACCTCTGCTTGCAGAACGTCAATCTGGGAGTTAGACACAGAAGAAGTAGAGACACAAAAAGTTAAGAGAGCGATGGTTTGATGATGGGCTTTTATTGTTGACTTCAAAACTATTTAGCAGAGCAGCCCCAGAGTGCAATTCAAAAATAGTTTAGGTGCTGTGAAGGAATTTTAATGGGACAAAGGGTCATGAAGTATTACCTACTGGAGAACAGGACTTTAGAGAAACAACTTCACACACCTTTCCCTGAGCCTCCTTCAGTTGTTTTTCTGCTCCTGCTTGTTTGACGTTAGCTTCATGCACCATCTTGTGAGCTTCCTGTTGAGAAGAAGATTGAAACATCAACACAAAGTTTATCAAAGCTTTTATAAAAGCATCCAAAGACGTTAAAGACTGGGTGCTGAACGGAAGCAAAACTCTGAAGAGGGGCTTCAGACTGAAACGTCACATATGGAGATAATAAATGTTCCCGGGAGCATTATCACGTGTGCTGTCTCTAAGTATTTTTCATGTTTGCTTTGATTCCTTCATAATATAAATGATCATTGCAGCTCTGGGGCCAGAAAAACAAAACAATGAGCCACAAGAGGTTTAATGCTTCGTAAAGCTGAGGGGAACTGAAGAGTCCAGCCGCTTGTCAGCATGAGCGACCCCTTTCACATACTGTATAATCATTTGATCCACTGGTCATAAAATAAAACTCTGATTTGTGTTGATTTAAACTATGCGGGAAGTTTCTGTCGAGCAAAACCTCGTCACAGAATATCCATTGTTTCCTTACAGAGAAAAAGATGAAACATTAGTGTTAAATTTACACTTAATGTTTTCACTGCAAAGCAAATTGTCATTTTGAGGACTTGTAATGAATCGCAGCATCGTGACACTTCCCTCATCACCAGGGTCAAACCCACGTATCATAATTACAGTGCACTCAGCAGAGAGCAGTGATTACTGCTAACCTCAAACAGACTGGCAGTCAGCTCCTCCAGCTCCTGCTCCAGCTGATTCCTGACCTGCGACAGACGCTCACACTCCTTGTCCTTCAGTTTCAGTTCCTGAGATGTGCAAGAGAAAAGATCACAACCACATTTACGAGGAAGGACATTTGCACTGTCAACTCTTTTTTTTCAGGTTTTGCGCGTGTCAGCAGAAAGTAGGTTGCGACACCTTCTTGGCAGCGTCCAGCTGCTCCCTGAGGATCTCCGACCCCTTTTCTCTGATTTCTCTTTCTCTGATCTCCAGCGAGGAGCTACGGAGCCGGGAGAGGCTGCCATGGTCTCGGCCTGAGGTGGGCCCAGCCTGGCCGCCTCCTTCCACTCTGGACTCCAGCTCTGGATCCAGATCTACCAACCTTTGCAAAAGCAGAAATACAATCAGGATTGTTATTGAGGGGAAAGAAAGATTTTCTGTCCACAGTTTAGGATATACGGTTGATTTAATGACGATGACTGGCTACACCACACATTGTTTTAGTTGCCAAGCGGCTGCAGCTGTATTGTACACTGACCCTTACATGTACAGCCATTTTAGTTTCAGAGCGTTTGATGTTGAGGATTCATAAACAGATTCACAATGTTTCGAACATTAGGAACCATTATACGTTTACAGGAAAAATAAAGATCTTAGTCTCAAAGTTGACAATAACCAGTGATCGAACAACAACTACAATTTACTCAAGTACTGTACTTATGTACAATTTGGAGGTACTTTGCTTCAGTATTTCCATTTTCTGCTTCTTCATACTTTCACTCCATTTATTTTGATAACTTTTGCAAACAAATTCAGATTATTCAGTGCTGATCAACTATTACAGAGCCAATCAGAGCCAAATTACTGTATTTTTATTTTTATCTGCAATCTGACACACAAAACACACAAACCTATAATTGTAAAAAAGCTGAATGTCTTGCAGATAATCAGCTTAAACTAATAATCAGTGTCCCCCTAATCAAAGCAGCCTCTTCCCCAGCTCTGGGGTCTACACATGAACTACATCACTGAGTTACAGCTAATTAAAGTTACAATGTGAGAAATCAGCTGAGCCACAGACCCCTGAAGGTCCGCGGACCACAGCTTTAAACCCTATGCTACTACATTAGCAACCTCACGTTCAGTTAATTAAATGGTGTTGTTTTTTTCCCACCAAGTTGTACAGATTGTGCTCAAATCAGTTCATCTACACACACGAACCGAGACTTTTAGCTAACAATCAGCTAACGTCACAACTTTTCTAACACGGAGAGGTTTCCCCGGTGTCCGCCCTTAAAGCTTACCCTGTCAGCGGCCAGGACCGCAGATAAACCTCCCGCCCTGTCTGGGTATCTGTCAGCTTCTCCCCTCCAGCGTCCTTCAGGTGTTGTTGTTGTCGTTGTTGTTGTTTTTAAGTTAGTAAACAGTGAACAGAGTGAGCTAACGTTAGCTAGTTTCAGTCAAACTAATCTCAGCCGTTTAAATCACAGTCAGCGGAGGAATGCGGACGCTGACGTAACAACCGACACATCAACAGCAGCAGCCTCCTTAACTACCAGTGACACACACAAAACCATGAAGTTTACACGTCCTTCACCGCTTTTCTTCTCATCCTCTGTGTTCCCTTTTCTAGACAAGAAAAACGAGCGTCCCTCCTCAGTTTCTGCCTCTTTCTCACAGGTCACATGACAGCGCATCCACTCCCAACGCCCTGAAAACAGCCTGTCCGGTCCGGAGCCAGCAGCGCACCGACACATGCAGCCAGCAGCGACGCATGCAGCCAGCAGCGCACCGACACATGCAGCCAGCAGCGCACCGACGCATGCAGCCAGCAGCACCGACACATGCAGCCAGCACCCACACATGCAGCCAGCAGCGCACCGACACATGCAGCCAGCAGCGCACCGACACATGCAGCCAGCACCGACACATGCAGCCAGCAGCACCGACACATGCAGCCAGCACCGACACATGCAGCCAGCAGCGCACCGACACATGCAGCCAGCAGCACCGACACATGCAGCCAGCAGCACCGACACATGCAGGCAGCACCGACACATGCAGCCACCAGCACCGACGCATGCAGCCAGCAGCACCGACACATGCAGCCGCCAGCACCGACGCATGCAGCCAGCAGCGCACCGACACATGCAGCCAGCACCGACACGTGCAGCCAGCAGCACCGACACATGCAGCCAGCAGCACCGACACATGCAGCCAGCAGCGCACCGACACATGCAGCCAGCAGCACCGACACATGCAGCCAGCACCGACACATGCAGCCAGCAGCGCACCGACACATGCAGCCAGCAGCACCGACACATGCAGCCAGCAGCACCGACACATGCAGCCAGCAGCACCGACACATGCAGCCAGCACCGACACATGCAGCCGCCAGCACCGACGCATGCAGCCAGCAGCACCGACACATGCAGCCGCCAGCACCGACGCATGCAGCCAGCAGCACCGACACATGCAGCCAGCAGCGCACCGACACATGCAGCCAGCAGCACCGACACATGCAGCCAGCAGCACCGACACATGCAGCCGCCAGCACCGACGCATGCAGCCAGCAGCGACACATGCAGCCAGCAGCGCACCTACACATGCAGCCAGCAGCGCACCGACACATGCAGCCAGCAGCACCGACACATGCAGCCAGCAGCGACACATGCAGCCAGCAGCGCACCGACACATGCAGCCAGCAGCACCGACACATGCAGCCAGCACCGACACATGCAGCCAGCAGCACCGACACATGCAGCCAGCGGCGCACCGACACATGCAGCCAGCAGCACCGACACATGCAGCCAGCGGCGCACCGACACATGCAGCCAGCAGCACCGACACATGCAGCCAGCAGCGCACCGACACATGCAGCCAGCAGCACCGACACATGCAGCCAGCAGCACCGACACATGCAGCCAGCACCGACACATGCAGCCAGCAGCACCGACACATGCAGCCAGCAGCACCGACACATGCAGCCAGCATCCATGTATCCGATTACTGCACTACTCCATTACTGATCACATCTGTCACTCAGGTCAAAGTACAAGTCCTGCATTAAAAATTAAGTAATTAAGTAAAAGTATTAGCATCAAAGTAGAGGACCAAAAGTAAAAGTACTTATTATGCAAAATGGCCCATGGATAACTCCAGTAGAATATATATAATATAATATAATATAATATGACTGGATTATAATGAGTGATGCATTCATGTACATGCCACTTTAAAGGGGCACTTCATGTTGATATTTACAATATTAATGAGGTAATGATACAAACTCAGAAATATTTATTTTTAAATATTTTAAATATTATTACTGTTACAAGCTAGAACGGTGGCAGGGTCCGCCAATTATAAACAAAGTAAAACAATATGAAATTGTGTTGCCCTGTAACCAGATGAATTACCTCCAGTGATGTCACTCAGTGGCTTCAAGTTGCATTGTGGGTAATGTAGGCAAAGCAGTCCTGCATTGCACTCGCTATGGACAGTTTAAAAACAAATTATCAAAATTGATACGACAGAACCACAGATACCACCTTTTTTATTCCACGCGTTTTTCTTATTTTTCAAAACCTGGAGACTAGATTACCCACAATGCACCTTAGCCACAGAGTGACATCACTTGAGTTAATTAATCAGATTACATGCAGCTTCCTCTGGAGCCTCAAAAGACTTCATACTACATGTGCAGTAGTACTGTACATACTTAGTTATATTCCACTACTTGATCACAGGTCTTTGAAAAACAAAATTTAGGGGACAATTTTTGTTTGTTTTTCTTTTATTAAAATATTTATCATGCCATCATCAATATCATTCAGGCTCTACTAACCAAACAAAGAGCATCAGTGCGACTCTCATACTACAGCAATTCACCCCATCTCTCAATATACAAATCCACTTTAGACGCCTTAAAATCTATCATAATAAAGCACATCAGTTGGCTGCTTTGGCAAGGGACTTCTCTCATTTCCTGTTGGGTCTCTACTGTACTTTATAATGAAGGAAAAAATTAAAACCAAAACAAGTCCTGATCCGACCCTGCAGTCGGCCCACAGATTGAAAAAATGCCCGATCGTGTGGCTCTGTCTGTGAATATGTTGCTCGTGACAGCCAAGGTTCCTCCGCCCTTTACTACTTTGTCTGACGGCCGTGGAATAAAATTTACATGTAAAACAGGTCTAAGATAACATCATGTATTTTTAGAGTTAAGCTAGTGACTAGATAAAGACCATTGTCAGCTAGTTTACATACTGACTAGTCCAACTGTCTTCTACCTCAATGTGATGGTCACAGGTGAAAACAACATTTTTCATTTCAGTGAGTAGAAGTTGTGAGTGATTGATTAGTTTTCAATTATTTTGATAATTGAAAACTATAGGATCCCAGTTTTTTTAATGTAAATATGTTGTGGTTTCTTTACTCCTCCATGACAAAAAGCTGAATATTTTTAGGTCGTGGACAAAATCAGACATTTAAAGATGTCATCTTGGACTTTGGGAAACACTAACTGAGAGTTAAGCATTTAATGAAAAAAGTCATTCTTTTATATACAGCTATTGTGGTATATTTTAGCAAGTTAATTAATAGTGAAATGATCTAACACTAAACTTTAGTTAACACCTCTTTTTTAACCAGTAAAAACCAACATGTTTATTCCACACAGGTGAGATCAACTCATCAGGTTTTTGACACTTACCGTCCAACAACACAGCCTTTCTCCTCAGTTTCCCTGCTGGACTTGTGTCTGGATCCCAGGACGTCAGGTGTGCCGAAAAAAACTGCAGAGGAATATACTGCTATTCCCGATCTCCCTGCTTTGAGGACTTCATATCCTGGGCTGGATGTTGTTGAAGACGGTGGAGAAGAGGAAATCCGGACACTGTGAATTCCCTCAAAAGCATCCATGTCTCTCTCAGGAGATGCAGGGACTCTTCAGAAACTAATAGATGGCTCCATTGAAGTTACATAAAGTATGTTGAATGCTTTTCCTCCTGTTTAATGATCCTGATTCCTGTGGGTGTCAGACACCTAAAATGCAGAAAAGAAAGAGTTACATAATGCAAACAAAGTCAAAGTCTTCCAGCAGTCGGTGGACGAGCCGTGACGTCTGCAGTGCTAAACTGTAACTTACACACAGAGCTAAAGGAAGTCAGGCTCTCTCTTTGCAGGCTTTCGTGCTGAAGGAATTTCTTTCTTTGAGATATCCAGTGTAAACATTACTTCAACCTAAGATAAGATACAGTATCACACACATGATAGACTTACACTCATCCTGGATCACTTCAGGACGAAATAATACACAGAATATACTCACCAGAGTGATCAGAGCTGCACCAAGTAAAAACTCAGTAAAAACTGCTGAAACTGCGCTTCGATAATCTCAAGATCGAGAGTTCAGCAGGTTGAAGTCAGTCCGTACTTCGCCCTGCTGTAGGTCTCCTGGTTAGACAGGAAGGGTTAAACACTAACACCTTCTAGTTAGAGTCCGGCTGTGCACATTTCTTCCAGCAGAGGGGGGTGACACACACTCTCACCTGATCGAGAGTTTTCAATGATCAAATACAGACTGACGCTTCAAATGGAAAATAATCAAATCTCCCTGCAGAAGTTCACTGAAATCAAGAAATGAGAATGTTGCTCAAAAGTGTGTCTTTGTGTTGCAGCAAACGAGAGGCACAGAGAGAAATGTGTCAAACTCTAAAGAAAGTGGTTGGACTGGCTGCTGAAATTGGTCACATTTCCAAAATCTGAACACAACAACTCAGCACTCATGCCTTTAACCAACCTATTTGTGGCCGTGTGGGTGCTTCAGATTAACAGGACCCGGCCTCACAATGCAGCTTTGTTGCTGAAACAGATTAACACATCAAGTGACCGGAGGTGTAGGAGTCCCCCGCTCTCTTTTTCTTTCCTTCTTTCCCTTCTACAACATTCTCCACGGACTCTGCCGCCACACATCTCGAGCCACAGCGAGTACGATGGCCAGACGTCCTCACATTGTGTGGTAAGTAACCACAACTTTACAGCCTTGTGTTGGGAGTCAGTAGAATTGACCTTTTGGGACCCTCACATGTTGTAGCCTGACAAACACCTGCTCAGGTAAATGATTAATGTTGTATCTCAACACAGTAAGG
Organism: Pagrus major; assembly: GCF_040436345.1. Classification (NCBI taxonomy): domain Eukaryota; kingdom Metazoa; phylum Chordata; class Actinopteri; order Spariformes; family Sparidae; genus Pagrus; species Pagrus major. The sequence goes on along the minus strand of NC_133222.1, from coordinate 12,680,254 downwards.
GTGTATGATTTCAAACAAGCTGGAGAACATATGTGAAATAACTAACACTGCTCTGTTTTTCTTCATTTTAGATATGTGACCAAATTGTCCTTATGAGATCCAGGTTGGTCGCTGACGCTGAGCTCAGACGAACTCCGGAGAGCATCACAACACTGGTCTCCTTCATGTCACTCCACAGTCAGCCAGCAAGTTGGCCAGCAAGCAGCAGCAGCAGCAGCAGCAGCAATGACAGTCACATACTCTCGCAGGGTTGCTGATGCAGGTCTGGGGACCTTCTTTAACCTGCTTCTGCGATGGAAGGGCAGCATCTATAAACTGCTCTACAGAGAGCTCATCATCTTCACTCTTCTCTACTCCTTCTTCAGTATTGTTTATAGGTACTTTCTCTGACCAAACACTCTGAACTCCACTGGTAGTTTTTAATGTTGAGTTGTCACCAATGTATATACAGTTTCTGATTTTATTGAACAGTAATTATTCGCTCAACAAACGTAAGACGTTTTAGAGCTGGAATTTGGGGGCCAGTGGAGGTCTTTGAGGAGCCTCTGGGGGATCTTTAGTTTAGGAATTGTAAATTTAAAGGTCCAGTGTCTAAGATGTAGTGGCCTCTAGCAGTGAGGTATGAATGCGAAAAGTCCCTCTCTAGAGCCAGTGTTTGGTTTGTCTATTCCGGGCTACTGTAGAAACATGGCGGACTCCATGGAAGACGACCAGTTCCCTCTGTAGATATTAAAGATTAATTGGAAAGGTAACAAAAACACGACAATCCTTAGTTTCAGGCCATTATAGACATACAAAAACATATTTCTGAATATATAATTCTAGTTCTGCCAATAGATCCCTCTAAATCCTACACACTGGACCTTTAATATTAATTTTTGCCAATAGTATAGTATATATAAATAGTAGTATAGTATAAATATGACTGTTTATACTATATTGGAAACTGTTTACATCATCAAGAGGAAAGTTTTGATATAAAAAGAATAATCTGGTATATTAGGTCAAAAGAAATGTGAGAAGTATGTCAATATAACATAAAAAGCAAGAAACTTTTCACTTTATGAGGAGAAACTGAGCTTTTTTTGGTCACAGTAGTTTTGTCACCTTTATGCTGCCATATCTTCTGACACAAAAGTAACAAAAAAAAAGATCAACACCAACAAAGAGACCACAAGGCTCCCCTCCCTGGGTTTTAATTGTGATGGACTCAATAGTTGTTTCCTTCACCAGGTTTGTGTTAAATGATGACCAGAGGAGGCTGTTTGAGAAGCTGACTATATACTGTGACCGCTACGCAGAGCTCATCCCTGTGTCGTTCGTGTTGGGTGAGTTGAGACTGATTATTTTCTACTTCTACATTTCACATCCTCGAAACCATCACAAGGCATCCACTTCTTGTTCATTCTTTTGTCAGGGTTTTATGTCACTTTGGTCGTGTCACGTTGGTGGGGCCAGTTTGAGAACGTCCCCTGGCCAGACCGCTTGGCAGCACTGGTGGGAGGTCACGTTCGTGGAGCGGACGAGGCCTCCAGGCTGACCCGACGAACCCTGATGCGATACGCCAACCTCTCTGGCGTGCTCATCTACCGCTCTGTCAGTACTGCCGTCTATAAGAGGTTTCCCACCATGGAGCATCTGGTGCAGGCAGGTACGATGTCGCAATGAAACCATCAAGCCAGTCTTATCACATACAGCACAACCACTATTTTAGGAGAGAGTGTGACGTGGTGGTTTTGTCCACGCTGTGTTTGTTCCTCTCAGGTCTGATGACGTCAGAGGAGCTGAGGCACATGGAAGACTTGCCCTCTCCTCACAACAAGTTCTGGGTTCCCTGCGTGTGGTTCGTCAGCCTGGCTCTGAGGGCTCGCACTGAAGGTCGCATCAACAACGACGTGGCGCTCACAGCCATTCTCACTGTAGGTCTTCATGTGTTGTCTGTCTGCAGGCCTGAACATCTTCACTTTGTGGAGTTTTTCTGCTCTGAAACATGTTTTTTTTGCCTGTCTTGCTTTTTTCTCCCTGTTCAGGAGTTGAATAGTTTACGGGCAAAGTGTATGAAGCTGTACGGTTATGACTGGATCAGCCTGCCTCTTGTCTATACTCAGGTTTTGTTGATATACTGTGCTGAAGTATAGTTTGCATTTGGTGATGAATGTACAATGATTGTGTAAAGAAATGACTCAGCTAATGACACCAGTAGTCTATAAGAATGTGATTTTGTGTGCTACAAAAATCATCATGTACCTAAAATGATTAACTCAGTTTGATCATAATTAGTGATTGACAGTGAAAAATAAGATGAAATCAGCAGCGTAAACACTTTATAAGAGACTAGTCGTGAAACACTTCCAGATTTGACTCATGTCTCTTAACTAGGTGGTGACGGTGGCGGTCTACAGCTTCTTCCTGGCTTGTCTGATTGGTCGTCAGTTCTTGGATCCAGCTCAGGGGTACCCGGGTCACGATATAGACTTCTACCTGCCCGTTTTCACCCTGTTGCAGTTTTTCTTCTATGTTGGTTGGCTGAAGGTGAGGAACAATAGATTCGTGTTGCGATCATGTCACACTGATGTTTTGTCCTTTTAACGTTTCTGTCTTTCCTGCTCATGGTCTCAGGTGGCTGAACAACTCATAAATCCTTTCGGTGAAGACGATGACGACTTTGAAACCAACTGGCTCGTTGATCGTAACTTACAGGTTTGGATTCCAACCAAACTGTGTCCCCTCTTTTTTAATCAAGAGGCTGTCTTCATCTTCTTGCTTTGGTGTCTTTTGTCTCCCAGGTGTCCTTGTTGTCTGTGGATGAGATGTATGACAGCCTGCCGCTGGTTGAGAGGGATATGTACTGGAATGAGTCTGAACCTCAGCCTCCCTACACTGCTGCCAGCGCCGAACACCGCAAACCCTCCTTCATGGGCTCGGCCCTAGATATCAGGTTCAATAATGTTTATATTTTCTTGAAGACAATTCTGAAACAGTCCAGCTAATCATCACCTAACCATTTATTTAATCCAATCTAGTGTTCCTAAGGAAGAGATGGAGTTTCAGTCCAATCTGGAGCAAATCAAAGAACACGAGGAAGCCAACTACTCCACCCCGCTGATTGGAGGGCTGGGTCGTCTTCTCGGCGTCCAGTCACCAAACTTTCCTCGCTCCTCCCGGGTCTCTCTGCTGCGCCGCCGTCCTGGAGCTCCGCTAAGCCGTTTCCCTCTGTACCTTCAACAGGAAGCACCATCGACTCCGGGTCAAGCCCGCCAGCCTTTGAACCAAGAGCGAGATCCGGACTATGCCTTCTCCACCATGCCCTTGTACGAGAGGCCGGGTTTCTACAGCTGCCCACAAACACCCATCCACTGTGTGCCCCCGACGGTGCCCCGCCCTCGACCTGCCCGGCGGACTCAGAACGAGTGGGACCGCAGCTGCAGCTCCCTTGCTCATCCAATGGTGGGCTCACAGTTGCTGCCTCCTGACACCCCAAACCACGTCCCCCCACCACCATCCTCTGCCTTTCCCTGGCTGAGTGAGGACAGCGGGGTCCCCAGTGCCCCTACCTTCTCCTTCCCAGACCCACCTGAACTCTGCCCGATATCTAAACTCAGACCTGGACACGGCTTGCTGTCTCGCCGCCCTCCACCTCCACGCCTTACTCTGGACACCCTCCCCTCAGCTGACAGCCAGCCCGGACCCCCAAGTGCTCGGGCGGCAGGAAGCGGAGGGGAAAGAGTGTTCTCGTTCACTTCACCCTCTCGCACAGCGGCAGCAAATCCCAGTAATCCCAACAGCAGCTCTAACAGCATTAATGCAACAAGCACCAACAGCGCTGGCACAGGAAGTCTCTGCAACGGTGCAGGTCACGGTAATTTTAGTAACCATGGGAACTTCAGCGCCAACATGAGGGCGAGCAACGGGGGCACCAACGGCGGGCTGAGTAATAACATGAACACAGTTTCCACTTCAGCGTCATCGCAGCAAGAAACCAATCAGCAAAACTCGCCCAATGATTCAGGAATCTCATTGGCTGAAGGGGACCTGCTGGGCGTTTTGGTGGACAGCGGGGTGAACAAGGCGACAGGAGGGAGGGAGCAGGACTGAGAAAAGAAGGTGTGACAGACTGTTTTTGTATCACATGTGGCTTTCAAAACATTACTCACGAACAGGTCCTGATCTGTGCTCCATCTGACGCGCATTACAGTCATCTGGAGCCAAACACACAAACTGAAAAGTATTTGTTGCAAACACTGAGTTAATCTCTACTTCCTGATAAGCTCTTATAGAACAATTAACCTACTTGTAACGCAAAAAAGCACCTTATGAGATTTAACCGTCAACATGCAAAGGTTTCCTCTAAATCTCAGCAACAAGACGCAGAAATGTGTATATTTAAAAAAAAAACTTGTCTTCTAAGCATTGTTCCCATCAGTGTACTCTTTAATAAATATTAAGTATCATATGTTTTGTTTCTTTTGTCATTTTGTTTTTTTAATAAAAAAATGAAACTTGAAATTATTTGGTTACCATTTTATTTTGTTATACAAGGAAACTGTTTGTACAATTCAACTTAAATTCACAAATATTCATAATATATTCATGTTATATAAAGCAACTGCAGAGAGAAGAAGCAAAGTGTACCCTGGAGAAACATCCTCCTGGGTCACACCTGCTCAAACACATCAGTGTGTTCGGACAACAAACATATTTGATTCTTCAGCAGCTTCTGAACAGTTGGCTTACACAGACACCGTATGTAGTTATCCCATAAATACGTGATTGATGCAACTCAAAGCTGACGCATTTAAAAGTGAATACTAGGTGAATATATGGAGGGTTAAGTATGTCACAATTTTAACCACAGTAGGTAAATGTTTTTGAAAATATGGATTAAAGGGTAAATTCATATAGATTTGAAAAATTAGTTAGGGATCTCCCGGCTTCCTCTTTGACACAAAACAAAACAAAAAGTTCAACACAAAGTTGAAAGCTAGTAAAATGATGACCAGCCTAAATGTTCAGGTTTGAGGACTCTCATCACTTTAGATATCCTTCATCACTCAACACTAGCAGGAACTATAAAGTGCAAAAAAAATATGAGAATATCAGAATGAAAATGTCAAATTAAGAAAAAAGATGCAAAATCAGGAAACAAATGTGGATTTATAAATGTAAAAAACAAATTGGAATACAATTTAACACTCAGTAAAAGCTTAAAGTAAAACTTGAAATTATTTCACAAATCCATTTATAAAATAATTCTCATATATAAAAATATTACAAACAGAATTATAAATTTCCATGTCATTGTAATTTCATTGGACTCAGACGATTGTAGAGTTTTAGCCACTGCACTTTGGAAACACCAAAAACACTGAACAATCTGTAAAACATCAGGAAGTATGAAGCGTAAATGGCATGATTTAAAGGTTTGCTTGGTCTTTCTTTGTTTCTACAAAACATTAGTTTAGAGAGCTATCTATGCTTTGTGCAAATTCTGCAATTAATTGACAACATAAATAAAGCAGCGTTATCTGTGATACATGCAGTACATGACAGGGGCGGGGAGCAGACTGGCATGCAGCAGTGACCAAGATGATCATCAGTGTCATCAGCGCAGTTTAACTGCCCTCCTCAGCCATGGTGTGTTTGTCAAAAAGGTACTCAGCCATGCCGCTCTGAGGGGCTCCCATGTGGCGCAGGTTTGATATCCAGTCAGCGAGCTGTTTGATAGATTTGACCTGCTCATCCAGATAATGTGTTTCTATGAAGTCACACATCTGTGGATAAAATGGATAGGATGTTATTCTTATTACACTACATGTTCTCTAACATCGAATGTACACAGCATCTGGATGCACTCCGGCTCAGTCACAGCTCCATCACTCCTTCATTTCATGTAAACTGGAAACGCTTCAGAAGCGGAGCGGCTGTTTTTCAGCAGCCACACTTACAGTATAATATAGTTTAGAATAGTTTTTCCCACATTTCTCCTGTTTTACAGGCACAAGTACACATTTGCAGCTCATTTAGCTGTGGTATGTGTTTTTAGCTGGGCTTGAATATGACAACATTTTGTTGCTTGTTCTCATTCTACATGTCATAACCCTGGATTTTTGTTTATATCCCATGATATCGATATGCTATTGAGTGCAACTTTGTGAACTCAACTGCGTTAAATGATCATGAGCAGGAGGAGACAGAACAGAGGTTTAACACTCCCTCGCTCTCCCCCTTCCTCTTTCATTCACTAATGACAACTACTTTTACTGTGTGTAGACAAAGTCCGAAACAAATAAAGTGCATCATAATTAAAGTTAAATGCTAATAAAGACGGCGGATCGTCTTTGGCAGCCATGACAGAGCTGGAGCGTGACGCAGCCAGATGCTGTGTGACTTGGCCCTTGGTCTGCTGCTTACATGAGGGTCATTGTGTTCAGCCGCCATTTTCTGCAGGTCCAGCAGGGATTGGTTTACACTTTTCTCCAGCTGCAAGGAGCACTCCAAAGCCTCCAGACCGCTCCCCCACTCATCTCTATCAGGTTTCTATGACAGACATAAATAATTCACGACAATTCAACACTGATATTATAATTATTTTACAAAAATAACCAACACAGAACTAATAATTGCATCATAAAGGGGTGCTTGCATCTCAACTGACAAACTTAAAAAGCACCACCCCCCCCCCAAAAGAAGATGCTGTTATCACACTCATTTTGTCAAAAGTAGAAAAAGTATCAGTACACACCCTGATGTCCTGTAGAAAAATTCTGCCTCCTCGCTGGTTCTGCAGACTCATCAGCTTCTCCGCATGTTCCTGCTCCTCTTTGGACTGTGCCTTGAAGAACTTAACAAAATTTGGCAGGGACTTATCATCCCTATCAAAGTAGTATGCCTACAAGCCAAGAGAAATGAAGAAGAGAAGCTTTAAAGACACAAACAGCACTGAGCTGTGAGCACTAGGAAGAAAAGATGCACATTGCATTACTAGTTGAAAAGTATTTCTTACCATGGAGAGATAAACATAAGAGGCATAAAGCTCCAGGTTTATCTGTCTGTTGATGGCGGCCTCGCAGTCCTGGTGGAAGTTCTGTCGGATTTGTGAAGCCATTTCTGTGTAAATTAAAACAATGAAGAAAGGTGTGAGCAACTTTTCAATGACACTATTGCACATGATGCAAGCATAGCAAGAAAAGACCTTACAGACCGCTGCTAATGATGCACCTAGACGGGCACAGCTGAAGCCGCTTGTGTTGTATCTGATCATGAACCTGGCCACCAGCACTGAGACAACCACCGCTAACATCACCTGACACATTATTCTTCTCAGTAAATAACTGAATATATGGATTTCCAAAAGACGACACCTTTATTCAAACATGCAGACCGATGAATTAACAAATAACTCATATAACTACTAATGAATAATAAAGAGACTGCACCTTTACAAACTTACTACAGTCTGTGAATTATGCTGATTCAGGTGCATCGACCCTTTAAGGGATATAACTGCATCCATATTGATCCGGACAGGCTGACCTTCATCTCACTGTATCCATCTGAAAAACTACACGAGACACTGTTGTTCAAAGCAACTCCTAACAAGCTGAATAAACACTCCTCACTTTTGTTTTTTTTAATGAGCAGTTAGCTAAATATTTACTAATATGTATTTACGAAGTAATGAAAATGACATAACGAAGTCATTTTTCCAGAGAGCACAAAATGGCTGTGACTTTTACAATCAGCCAGGAGAAGATTGTTTTTGCTAAGTTAGCACATGAGCTTATTTAAAGAAACGTAACGCGTCAAGGTGAGCTGATAAGTGATGACAGAGCTTGCTAACGTGGCGTCAAATATACGATTAAAAAGGGATAGTAATGTTGGTATTGACTGGTGATAATACTGAGTTATCGCCTAATCAGTTATTTTATTTGACAGGTTAGCAAACTAGCAAGTTAACAAGCTACCAGAGGCACCGAGCGTTGCTAGCATAGATCTATAGTTATGGTTGCTAGGCACCGTTAGCGAGCACATCTCCATCAGCGCATCGGCAGGTGAACCATTGGCTAGCTAGCTAGCTTACAGGCTAGCTAGGACGCTGCATCAAGCTGGTGTGTAAAACCTACCTGGTTTGTGGATCTCTGGCTCTGTAACAAAAATAAAAAGGTAGCTGTGAAGAAGTCCGATATTTGTGCCGTCAACTTCCCAACGACTGAAGTTAGCAGACTGGCTGACGTTACCTGCCGTCACAGCAAATGAACGCTGTCTGCTCGACGCTGCGCTGCGTATGGAAGCTCAAACACACCAGTCAACAAAAGAGAAAGAAAAATAAGCCTTGATTTAAAAACAAAAAATCCCATGATAAATCATGATTATGAGATTTTTTAATAAGCTACAAAGATGAGATAAAAAGTCATATTTATGGGATTGAACACTGAAATAAGGAGATTTTAAAAAAAAAGGTAAAAAGTCATAAAAAATAAAATGTTAAAATAATGAGATTAAAAGTAAAAAAAATATCAGATACATGTTAACTTTTTATCTCATAATTCTGACTTTCTTGGCTCATAATTTCAACTTTAATATTATAATTTCCACTTCTTACCTCCTAGTTGCGACCTCTGATTGTCAATTATCAGATAAATTGATCTGATAATTGACTTTATGTCTCATAATTATGACTTTAATTGATGCTCCCTAAATGTGCATACCATGACTGGGGTTTTCTGAAGTGTTAATTTGTTCTTGTATTATTATTGTCTTATACGGAAGCCCTAAAGGGCCATGCATTCATACATTTTATTTCCTCCGTTTTCCCGTGATAACGAGTTAATTTCATTTGTTTTCTCGAGATCTCGAGTTATTATCTCGAAATAACAACTGCCGTTTACACGAGATAACGGGATAATTTTCTCGAGATAACAAAACTTTGTTTTCCCGAGATAACGATATAATTAATTCGAGATCTCGAGATAATGACTGTGATATGATAGGCCTAAGATTATGGAGATTATGGATTACTTTAATTATATACAGTCGTGGTCAAAAGTTTACATCCACTCATAAAGAACGTGTCTATCATGGCAGTCTTCAGTTCCAGTGATTCCTACAGCTCATTTTTCTGTGATGGAATGAGAGGAACATGTACGACTTGGTCACAAATAAAATTCATGAAATTTGCTTCAAATCTGAATTTATTATGGGTTTTCTTTGTAGCACGGCCTTATGATTCTGATTGATAACAGCTGATGACATTTCTGGGCCAATTTTAGTAGGGCGTATTTGATACACCCACTTGACTCAGTCTAAAGAGCTCAACGAGTTGTTTGGCCACAATGAGCAGCAATATGTTTGGAGACAAGGTCTTTAATTCCAAGAAGACGGTCTAACATGGTGGTGGCAGTATTATGCTGTGGGGTTGTTTTGCTGCCAGTGGATCTGGTGCGCTAAATAAAATAAATGGAATAATGAAGGAGGATTATCTGCAAATTCTTCAGGAAAACCTAAAATCATCAGCCAGAAGATTGGGTCTTGGGTGTATCAACAGGACAACGATCCTAAACACACAACAAAAGTGGTAAAGGAACGGCTAAATCAGGCTAGAGTTGAGATTAAAATTTCAGCCAGAGGCCTGCCAGAAGCTTGTGGACGGCTATCAAAAGCACCTAATTGAGGTGAAAATGGCCGAGACATTTAACCAAATATCAGCTTTTTGTGACTAAGTCATACATGGTCCACTCACAACATTACAGAAAAATGTGAGCTATAGAAATCACTGGAACTGACGACTGCCATGATAAACATTTTCTATACAAGCATATTTAAACTTTTGACCACGACTGTAGATACGTCATCTCAAGTTTCATACCTGAAGCATATTTCTCGTGGTGGCGATTACTTTTCTTGTAGATATCTGTTAAAGTTTCAGGCTGTGGTCAGACAGGGGGGTCTAATTTTTCATGTCAACTTACACACATTTTGGCGTTATCAACCATTTTATTGCATTTGAAGGTTCTGCTATCATTTACAGACAGTACACACATCATACAAAAGAAAGTTTTACTGATCATTTGGAAAGAAAGACTTTCACATCCCACTAGGTTATAATATACACCCATTTTCAAGTACAAGTAAAAGCATCACTTGGGTATCACTTTAAATCATGATATTTAACATACTTTATTGGAAACAGACTTTAAAACAAAATGAAAACTTTATACAGCAAAGTACGTCTGTATCAGTGTACAGACTTTACTTGGATCCAACTGGAGGCGAGTGCCACACAGCAGAGCTGGTGCGTTTAAAATAGCGAGGCTTCTTCTTGTAAAAGATGTTTTCCAGTTTGGGTGGTTCAATTGTTCCAAAGATAGAGTCTAAATCAGGAGGGTTAAAGTACTGCTTCATAATGATCTGCTGCAGATTGTGACCTGGAAGAAAATTAAGTAGAATGTTGAATGAATGAATGCAGACATGTGAAAACAGAACAAAACAAAACAATAATAATGTTTTGAATAAAGACCAAACAACATGAGAAAACACACTGAGATACTGACAAAATATGTCTGGACCCAACTCTGCAGCAGTTCCAAGTTGTGAAGACTGAACGTCATCATAATAAATGATAATTTTATGAAACCATGCCCACCTTCTGCCCAGGATGGAATGGGTTTCCTTGGGGCGGACTCATCATCAGTAGAGTCGTCACTGTTTTGGTCCATCCCATAATCTTCTGCACTTTTGGGGACAAAGGGTTTGTTTCCGCCCTTTGGAGTGATGACGTATGACTGTGGTGATTTCTACAGAGGAGGATAAAACACACACTATGAGGATGTACTCTGATGAAAAGATAACGGTCAGGTTTTAAGATTTTTTTGATTAAATACATGTGACAAAAATGCATTATTTCATTTTACCTCAATATCCACAGTCACATTTAGGCCACCGCCTTTTCCTACAGGCGTGCTCATTACAGAGCGCTGAAAAGAGTAAGAAGACAAGAGGTAAAAATATGTCTTTCACCACGGCTGAAAAGAAAATGCACTTTACATGTTTGCAAGACCTCACAGATACAAAAAAGATGTCTTGTTGAGTAACACTGAATGCAAACATAACTTGTTTGATTACAAACCTCCAAACACCCAGAAAACTGTTTATTTACTTGTTTCCTGTAAAATCAGGAAGCTAATGAGGAATTTGTTGCGGACACTGACTGGCATTTGTAGCAGCCAATAGCGCAGAATGTGCATTTAGCCCCCCATGATCCAGTTTTACCCAAATCAGTGAATAAAGTTAAAAACTTTGAGGACCATTTAAAGTTTGGACACAAAGATCATTTCGTCCCTGAGTGCAGGAGGGGTCATCAACATTTTTATCATTTTCCAGGAAATTAGAAAGTAAAAGTCAGGAAAATACACAATGCACTGGTGTACATGTGATGATCAGTGCAAGACTTAAGTGATTTAAAAAAAAAGAAAAACTTGGACACCTATGTTGAATTGATGGGAACTTTAAACACATTCAGGTAAATAATTTGTGTGTATTATCAGGATCACTGAATAATTACAACCATAGACATCTAATAATAATTACATTTATAAAAAGTGAACTAAAAACTGGAGCTAAACTAACCCTTCACAGGTTAGGAACATTTTGATAAAATGTTTCATTCGAAAATGTCCCAATTTATCTAAATGATAAATTACCAAAAGTAAAAAGTGATTTTTTGAGTGACTAGGCTGCGATTCTTACCTCGATATCCACAGTCGCATTCAGTACAGCAGCAGTCTTGGGGAAAAGAGCAAATGTTGAGAATTATATTTAGAGAATACTTTAAAGTGTTCAAGAGCAAAGTCTGTGAATAATAAACCTAATAAACAAAAGCTAAACCTACATGAGTAGATGATATTTAGATGAAGCTCCTCTTCAAACTGAGAATAATTTACCTTTTCGTCAACTTTTGCTCATATTCAGCTGTGCAGGTCTATCTAACCTCAGTGTAAACTGTAGATTACCTGTTTAGCAGCAGCAGCTTCTCTCTGCTTAGCAGCAGCAGCTTCTCTCTGTTTAGCAGCCTCTCTCTCTCTTGCAGCTTTCTCTTCTGCAGCTAATCTCAGCTGCTCCTCCTAGTGGGAGAAAAAGCACATTAACAGATGGACAGCTGAGCAGCCAAACAAACAAACCCAGAGCAACTGAAGCCTAAACAAATGTACTTGATTAATGAGTGGACTAATTATCCACAGAGGTGTTTCATGGAGGTAAACATGGTCATGGTAACAAGGTTATATGGAGGTCAAACTAATGTCCTGAAACTACCCAAATAATCCAAATCATTAAGCAGGGTGAGACACTGAGCTCCCTAGCTACTGTACCAGCAGCAGTGACAGTGGTTGCTGCTGGGATACATTTCTTACCAGTTTTCTTTTTTCCTCAAGTGCCTTTCTCCTCTCCTCCAGTTCCCTCCTCTCTTTCTCCCTCGCTGCTCTCTCCAGTTCCCGTTGCAGAGCGAGAGCTTTTTCTTTTTCCACCCGCTCCCTGACAGACAGACACCAAGTCAGTAAAACAAACTCCGGAGTAAATAAACATTGTTCTTATAAATTCACCAGTGCATGTTTCAATTTCATACACTGGTTAGACAGTTAATTCAGTTACTGAGGTTTATAAAGTAGTTATTGCTGACCTTTCAGCAGCAGCCAGGCGTTCTCTCTCGAGCTCCCTCTCCCTCTCGCGCTCCTGCTCTCTCTTCAGCTCCAGCGCTCTGCGAGCTTCAGCCAGCTTACGAGCTAACTGTTCCTCCTCCTCTGCCTTCTTCTTGGCCAGTGACTCCTGCTGCCGCTTCTCCTCCTCCTAGTAAAACAAAAAACACAGTTAAAAACCCAGATACATTAGAAAAGTTTAATTGCAATGTTGTGCAATTAAGTTACAAAAAAACCTAGTGTGCAGGGTGATAGGATTGTGCTCTGAGCGAGTGTTATCAGCATATACAGGATGAAAACCTCAGCGTGCACCAAACTAAGCACAGCTACAGCAACAGAGAGTGCAGCATAATCAACTACTAAAAGAGCACCGTCTCACCGCTTGTTGCATCTTCTTCCTCTTCGCCTCTTCTTCCAACTTCTTTTTCTGATCTAGCTCCTCTTGGCGCTTCAGAGCCGCCTTCTTCTTAGCCTTCTCCTCTGCCTGACGCTGCACCAGGAGACGCATCAAAGATGAGACAACGTTGTTGAAACGGTTTTGAGATTGACATACAGATTTGAAAATCACAAAATGTGTTACATACCTTATCATTTTTCTCATCAATCTGAGCCATTTTTTGCTCGATCTTCTTTTTCTTTTCCTCCTCCCTCTGCTCTTCTTTTACTTTGGCCTCAAAGACTCTTCTTAGCCTCTCATCCCTTTTCCTGCAACACAATTTTTCAAAGTTAAAACAGAAAGAGTAATACTTTAATTAATAAACTGTCCAGTCGGTGTATAACGAGGTTAACCTTTTAAGTTCATCCTGTTTCTTTTTCTTCTCCTCCTCCATTTTCTTCATTCTTTCCTCCTCTTGCTCCTGTTTCTTTTTAAGTGCTTCCAGTTTGTGACGCTCTTTGGCCTGAGAACAAAAAAGAGAAGAGAAGGATTTTGTTTAGTTAGCTGATGTTGCCAGAAATCAGCTAATTCTGATACACTGCAATAGGTGGTAAATGCAAAAATAATCCAAAGTGGCAGTGCTGCTTTGGATTGCATTTATTCTGAAGCAGATCATCATATCCTTGGAGCAGACAGATGAAGCAAAGATCCACCCTGACAGACTTTGTGTTTTTTTCCATCAAGTTTGTTCTCACACGGCTGAACTGCAGAGAGATAGTCCTGTCCTTTGACCTGAGACCATTAGCCTCCAAACTAATGCGTGGACAATTTCAACAGACTACAAACTTCAAGCCATCCTTAAGGCCTACGCCTCTCAAAGATGAGTAATCCTCATCAGATAGATCTCGTGCCTCTTTAAAGAAGCAACACCTGGCTACTGTCATGTCTATAGCCTGGTTATGACATGATCCAATCACATCTGTTGATTCACACCTTGCATTAACCTGGCTGGTACCGCTGACACTTCTTACATGGAAATAAAAAACTTTTTGTATTGCATGTACTGTAATTGCAGTACTCATTTCGCTCAAGTTTGGTATGTTTCTCCTCACACAACTCTTTAAATCACGCGATTTGTGAGGGAGAGTACCTCCATGACACTGCGTTTACTAGTTCAAAGGTTAGATCAGCTGAAACAGACCGCACTACCATCTCCTGCTCACAATTTACATTAGAGAGAACCAAATGGAAATCAGGCAGCGTGTAATCCATTCTGTCTGTTGTTGTGGCTTCTCATTATTTCACAGAGGACATCAGCTGAGTAGGCGGTACTTCAGTGTGGCCCAGGACAAATGTGCATTCACACTGCTAAAAGAATGTGGTCACAGATCATCTCGGAACACAGGTTGAGTGATCGGATCTCAAATGCGTCCCCAGTGCATCTTGGGGGTGTTCACACCCGTACTTAGCTGTCCACGTGTGATCAGATCAGTCAGGGCAGATGAGAAAACCAGGTCTGAATAGGGCCTGTGTTATTAAATGTAACAATCGTTTTATTCCACAACAGACACAAAGCAGAGAAACAACAAGAAGTGTCCAAATACCGACAAGAGCGGCTGAATGCCATTTGATCACAGAACAAGTTGCTCTTAAACACAAACCCAGAATCCAATAAAGGAACACTGACATTAGCTCCAGTGTTCTCCTCACACAGGAAATCGTTTTTAAGTTTTAGTTTTATGAACAACCCAAACAGTGACACGGCTTCTGGTTAAGATGGATTTTTACTTCAATTTCTACTTCTGATCAAATTATGCTTCAAAGGCAACAAACAGTGAGGTTACTAAAGCCATTAGGTGGTCTGAAGGATTGTTAGATTAAAAGATTGCAAACGATGAGCATTAGTGACCCGTGGGATGAGAGAAACCATCAACTAACAAGTGCAGTTTGGGGGGGTGTTGACAGTAGCCCCTTTCACCAGTGGACCATGCAGGGCAGGGCTCAGTTATGGTGATGTGGTTTTGGTTTTCTTCATGTGTGTCTGTCTCTGTCAGAGTCTATTCTACGTAACATTTAACTCTTTATGTGATTTAGACTGAATTGTAGCTGCTCATGTTCTCACTAGAGCCCAAACTTAAAAGAAAATCTTTCTAAATCTTCAGCTACAGAACTGTCATGAGCCTTAATGTCAGCTCCACATTTACGTTTAAATGTGGAAGTGTGAAAGGGGCTCGTCTTGGTTATGTGGGAAATGGGGAAAATAAATTACACAATGGGATATTAGACACCACCAAATGCCCACAACCAACATACAGTGCTTCCACACTTACCACTGTACCAACGCACAACTGGGGAGGGGAGAAAAAACATCCAAATAAGAGGACTACAACATTTCATAGCTCATTACTTCTTAACATTTTAGAACATGCACTGTTCACTCTTAAATGGTTCGGGTGTTTAGGAAGGCACACAACTGAAATTATAAGATAGCTGATAAGCAATAATCCCTATGACGAGTTATGCGGACGCAATACCACGTCTGTTGGGTCAGTGGAGTGTAATTATGGAGTCAAGATGTCTCGAGCTGATCTATATCTTAATGGATCTAAAATAAAGCTGATCAAAATCTGATCCTTTGGCCACCCTTGCCTATTAGTGCTGCATTGTTGCTCTCTTTCACCACAGCGCTGTTGCTTTGCACTGATGCAAGGGTGTAACGTACCTTCGGATCAGTCTTCATAGGAGTGGTGTGTTTAATGAAGGACTTGATAACGCCAGTGCGGCCGAGGGTATTTGGAGTCATCATCAGCATCTGATTCTTCTGCACAGTCTGGAGGAAAGACCTCATGTTGGGTCTGATAGCCTGTATTATCCCAAAGGAGAGGAAGTTAATTGAATGTACATTCATTATTTTGTAGACATATTTACCATATTTTCCATTTCTTAACTTCAACAATCTAAGATTTTTTGCATCTTACACTTTGACTTTTCTTAGGAGGAGAGAACCTCTTTGTGGGACTTTCCTCTACAGTATCTGGTGCTTTGCGTTTGGCACTAAGGCGTGACCTAGAGACACAGAAATAACACATTTTAACACAAAAGACAGGATATTTTTAACAGTCAACAAGTTGACATGGCCTTTAGAGCTTTGCAGAAATCAAACATTGTAGTAAGCTCCCATCTGTTATCTAGGGCAACTAACACACAGAGCACTCACTTCCGGCCGGACTTGGAAGACTGTTGCTTCTCAGCGACGACTGAAACACAGACACAAATGTGTGTTTAGCCCATACAAGTTACAGCTTGGTATAAAACTGTTAACATTCAACAAGAACTATTAGCTAAAATCTAAACAAGAATCAAATAATAAAATAGAAAGTGCACACACCTGTTCTCCTGTTGGGAGTGCTCATGTTTTGCTCAGTGGTAAACAATGATGGAGGCGCCAATTTGGGAGAGTTTGCAGCCACAGATCGAGTAACGCGTCCAATAGATGGATTCACGCGCTGGTTAACCTCGATCTATATTTATTTCAAGCAAACAAAACAAAACGTCAGCTGACAAAAAAAACAAGTTAAATTCAAGTTTGACACTTTTAATACACAAAGAAATATTCATACCTCTGGAGTTTCCTTCAGCTCTTCAGCTGCAGTATCATCCTCTGTGTCAGCAGTTACAGCTTCATAATTGCTATAGCAGTGAATAAATTAATATGGGTAAGAAACGCTTAAAAAAATAAAATGACACTGAATTCATACCATGACACAATTAGCAGTCACTATTACATGCTTTCAATGTAATTGTTGATGCAAACTATGTGTTTTTTCATTACTTACGCTTCTTTATCCTCTTCCTCTACAGAGTCCATGCAAGCGTCCTCTACAATCAGAAAAAATACCAAAATATAACATACAGATTTGATAGAGTGGAAGAGTTTGTCATTCGTAAAAAAAATATAACTAATTTATCACCATCAGTGTTGCTGCTACATGTGGAGTTGATCATGCGAGACACCTTCCTCTTAAGCATGGAGCGACGGGAGGCGCGGCGAACAGACTCCTGAGTCATACTGTGCCGCAGACCAGCCCGCGAGTGACGTAGCTTGAGGGAGCACCGTACAGAGCTCCGCCGTGAGCTTTCAGCTGCACCAGCGATGGCGATCTTGGCGGCTGTGCGGCCAGGAGAAGGCTCCGGCTGGAGAGCAATCTCAGCAGACAAGCGGTCTGTTGGAGAGATGCTGACGACAACTTCAGGTGAGGGTATCTTAGGTGGAGACGGGTCTGCTGGAGAAGTGCTGTCGTAGTCTGGCTCCACTTTTGCATCGTTCACTGTGTTACTTTTGTCCAGCTCCTCTACGAGCTCTGGCTTCTTGTTCTCCACCATCTCAGTTTTAGAGCTTCCATGAGTTGACCGGCTCACTTCCTCTGTCACCTCAGACTTTGTTTGTTTGTTTTTGCGAGTGGTGCGTTTAGGCGGTGTGGTGGTTTCAGAGGTCGAGGCCTCGGGAACAGGCTCTTCTTCGGCAATGAAGTTCAGCGATTTGACAGACGAACCACGAAGGTTGCTGCGCTTTCCCTTTGAAAATCTGGACAGGAAAAGAAAAATGACTTTGAATCACAAAAGGCATCATTGTTTAAAATTGCTCAGGTTGAATAAATAAGAAAATTCAGCATTTACTGAAACGATAATGAAGACATCGCACCTTCGCCTGGCTTGATTTTCTTCCTGACGCCCCAGAGACACGCGCTTCCTGCGACTATTCTTTTTCTGTGATGGTGTCTTTGGCATTAATTCTGGTTCAGCATTAAAATCTCTGAAACAGAAAGAATCAGCTTCATTAGTAAACATTTCGAGAGAAGAACAATAGATCGTTGAAACGAACAAGAGGGGTCATGACATTAACTCAAGCTTACCTTGAGAACATGCGGTTGGCTTCCTGTTGGATCTCCTCAAGCCAAACCATGTGCACATTCTCGATTTCATTGGCGAATTCTTGAGCTTTGCCATCGAACATTTGCATGAGGGACCGCACAGAAGTTAGTACGGAGTTCATGTTGACGTCCTGAGGGAAAGATTGCACCGTTACATCAGGACAGATTGTAACAGACTTGGGATGACCATATTAAGAGGCCATAAAGACAGGATTAGTCCTTTACATTTTAACATCTGCTTTGACCATGACTATTTGAGACCCCCAAAGCAGTCATCTTGTCAACTCACTTACATTTTTTAATGCATCAATAGCTGACCAAAAACTTTGATTAAAAGCAGAGTCTAGGACTGTAATTACATCCCATTCACAAAACTTTGACTGCTGAGGCCATTATTTACAGAAAATGTTATCTTTATGGAGGGATCTAGAAATGATCTGTATACTGTCTTTTTAATGTCAACTGACACCAAAACATGCTTGCTATTGATCCTTACATAGTTGAAAGATGCATCTATGTAAATATTTCATTGCAACATCACATTGTCTGTTTAGTCAATGTACAAAAGGGGGGGGGGCATGAGGTGTGCGACACACCCCTATAGGTCCCTTTTAAGCTTAACAGTGTTATGACGTCAACTATCTTCTAACATCACAAACAATCCGACTAAAGTTATTAAAATGTCACTAAGTCACAGCCATTTTTGGGTAAATTCATTCCTAAACACGTTTCATATTTTGCTTTGCAAAGTTGGGCAGCTGTGTAGACTCTAACCCTACATAATAACCACAGCATTGACATGTAATGCATTTCTTTGTCTTGGATTTCCAGATCCATTTTGTTCACTTGATGTCTATTTAAGTGCAATCTGTGCATGCGCAATGTCATTTTATTTTAGCGGACGGTTGATGGGCTGGACGGCCGCTATTCAACAACAATATAGTCGTCAATAACATTTGGTCGTCTAGGTCTTTTCGTGTCACAGCAGCACTGATGTATTGTTGTGCAGGGAAATCACAGCACTGTCCTATCAGCCTCACATTAAACACAGGCGCTCTGTGATGTGGACAGGATTAGCTAACGTTTCCCAGGTAACACGTTAGCTTAGCTCAACTGCGGTCGACGAGCATTCAAAACCAAAACACTCAAATAATGTTCAGTAATACACAAGACTGCTATTACAGCTACTGTAAGACAACGATACGTTAAATTTAACCGAGATGTTGATCACGTCTGTGCACAGAGCTGCTCTCACGGTCATGTTTGTGAGCTAACGCTAACTTAGCTAACGTTAATGTTGTCTTTAGCGTCAAAATAAACGGCGTTACCTTTGATTTCCGGGTTTCTGAAGAGGGTATCCGATGCTCGTTGCTCCGCTAGTTTGTTTTTTTTTAAAGCTAAATCAATCGCATGTTGACGAGAAAATAAAATGCGCTAAAACGAAGGACTTACCACTGCGCTTTACAGCTCATGTGTAAGCTCGGGAGTGATCTCGGTGGTAACTGCAAACCTCCCCGCTGAAACCGTTTAACTCGTTCAAAACTGCACCAGCCAATCCCGACCCGGAGCGCAGTGACGTTTCGCAGGACGCGTTCGATGTGGTGTTCGGGATCATCCGCAAGGGCGGAGCTAGCCGTTAGGAACAATAGCAAGCAACGGGGCGGAGTGCTGAAACAGATGAGCTTTGAGTATAACGAGCAACCCCAACTGAAATGTGGGGCGGGGTTACAGCGCTGCTCAGATTTAAATCAACCAATTGCCATGTGGCAGGATATGCTCCGCTCCAGGCACGAATACAGACATGTTTATCTCCTGCTCCTTCAGGCACTGTGACACAAAACATGTATACATATAACTTGATAAACCTTGAAGTGGAATCATTGTGTGTGGGTCAGTTTGAGAGGCATGGAGTGTGTAGCTGATGACCTCTTCCTGTCCTTTGTCCCATCCTCTCCAGCAGACTGCAGGACTGTTGCTGCCTTCCTCCTCCAGAAAACAGGATATTTGAAGCCATCAGTCACACAACAAAGGCTGTGGTGGTGATCCAGCTTACAGAGGTAAGGTGAACACTCGTATAAAAAATCCAGGAGAGAAAATAAAGGGGAATGAATGAAGATTTGCACAGAATGAAAGGAGTTTTATTTGAATACATGTCAATTACAAAACAAAAGGTTTCATAATGTGGCATATTATAATACCAAATACCTAAAAGAAACAGAAAGACAGATTTTCATGTCAAACCTTTTTTTCCTTTTAACCCAATAAAGAAGCACGATAAACATTCTGTAAAATGATATAAAAACAAACTCATTTTGTCACGTTTTTATGCTCATTTGTGGTCCCACTGTGTTATATAGCGAGCAATTTTAATACACGTTGTCCACGGTTACACAAGTGAATGCCAACATACAGCTAAGCAGTAGCTCGGATATGAAACGACTTGGTCAGCATCACTTTAATTCTTGGTAAATGAAATGATGATGATCAGGAGGGTCCCGGTTGAGGTTTCAGAGAGGCCAACAGGAAGACGTCCAAGCCTGTTTACAAACATACCCAGGCTCTCGAGGGAAAGTTACTGGCTGCCCTGGAAATACAGATGAGTACATGTCAATTAAATATAATCTGTTACTACTTCCGTGTCATTAAGACATATGAGATGAAATCTAGGTACAAAGTAAGAGGAATGCAGTGCTGAATAACATTACATAATTTAAAAGTGAGGCTTGGTGCAAAGGAAAACACATGAATTCAAACCAGTGGGCTTGTGGAGTCATTTTCCCATTACAGGTAATCTGTCATGTACCATTTTGGATTGGGGTGGAGCGGCACTACAGGATGTTTATGAACTGCATTGTTTAATTAAATAACTGAGAAACTGAATTCCTCTAGGTATGAATTTGTTTTGCAGAAGCATCACATCCTCTCTCTAAGGTCCCTGAAGGCCACAGTTTTCTCCTCTAAATGGGAAATGTCTGTCTGTCTTTTTTCCACTTAAGTGTCTGAAAAGCCATTTCTCATTAAGTGGAGAGCGTGTGAGTGCTCTCCATCATTTTCCGCCTGAATAAGACAGATGGTGCCATTTCTGGAGTTGTAGCGTGCAGTTCAAGACTATTATTTTGTCACTGAAATTCTGTGTCCTCAAAATGACCTCATCTACTACTGTAAGTATTTTTTTATTATTAAAGGTTCACTCAAAAATGAAAATTCTTTGGATGGGGTGTGCACTTATGCTTTTAGCGTAGCAGCTACAGTGAAGATTTCATCTTAAAAAAGAGAAAAAATAAAACGAAGAAAAAAATGAAAAACTCCCGCACTCTGTCCACTTGTTGTTGTCATTAAACGTAATTGTAAGTTAAGTGGACAGCGTGCAGGAGTTTGTTTGTTTTTTTAAAAAAATTATGATTTTGTCGGCCTTTGGTCTTCTACGTACTCTGTGAATCTTAAAAAAAAGGTGAAAATAATATCTGTTCAAATTAATTTGGTATCTCAGGGCTTCCAGAGAACTGGATTAAACTTTTTCGGTGGTTTTATGTTTTAAAACAAGTCCCCATCTACTTCAGATGTTTAGGAGAATGCTGTTTAGCTGTGGAGCTCCAGTAATGTTTTGTGGACTAAAAAAATGACCCAACTTTCCATCGGCATGAGGATGAGTAGATAATGACTGAATTTTCATTTTTGGGTGAAGTTATCCTTCAATGTTTTCTCTGAAATGTACCACATTTGGTCAATTATTCACTTGTCTTTTCTTGACCTGTAGTTTGAAAGTATTTTTGCTATTAATGAACAAACATGCAAAAATAAAAATACAAGTTATTCTAAAAAATGGGCTGCTTTGACAGCATGTCATGCATGTTTGTGTGTTACCTGGCGGGAGAGGGATTTTAGTTCCTGATGCCTTGAGGACCACCTGTAGATCAGCAGTCTTGGCACTGCCTGTCTGTTCCCTCACTATGATACAAACTTCATTTTTCCTCAGCAGCCAGTCCATCTGACTGCCGAGGTAGTTCACACCACGAATGCAGAGCTCAGAAATGTCATTGGGGAGAAGTGGGGAAAAGGCCAGGCATTCCTTCTGAACTCTAGAAAGAAAACACAGTATGTCAATCATTGTATCACTGCCCATGTGTTCTGTCTAAACGTATATTGGGGTGTAATACTGACCTGAAGCCAGTGTAGCCAAACAACACAGCTTGCAGGAATCCTCCCATACCCGTGAGGAAGTTGACTGCACCAGAGCCGTCTGATGATTCACTCCATACCTGTGAGCAGAGGTAATCACACATTCTCTGAGTTTCCAGTCAAGAGGTCTGTTTTTAGTATTAAGAGTGTGTGTGAGTCAGAAAGATACCTGGAAGGGTCCCTGGATGTTCTTGAAGCACTTCTGAAGTAAACTCTGAGCCTTCTCGGCCTCCCCGAGCTCCATCCAGCCGATTGCAAACATACTCTTACAATGCAAAGTAAAAGCATTGGTGCAAACATACACTAATAAAGAAGAAATGGCAGCAACAGTCTTTTACATTCAATGCACAGACACACTGTAAAACATAGCTACTAATGTGCACACAAAATACTAATAAATTAATTTATCTGACAGATTTTGATACTAGTTACCTTACAGATTAACGTTTTAAAAAAAAGATTTAACAACTGAAAAGTCTAAAGATGATAACAAAAAAGCTCAACCTCCACCAGCCACAACCAGTTGATGTCTTCATTTTTAAATAACCACCGTTGTGGATGAAAATCTATCTGGCTCGATTCAGGCAGAAATTTTCAAGGTCGAGGTAATGTATCACAGTTTTATTCACGTTGTGTTTAGTCACATTCGCCCACTTCCCTCCTCATTCTCTGACAAATCGTCTGGTGTCCGTATTTCCCCTTGAGTTATAGCAATAGGCTTTACAGGTTTGTCTTTGTTTGAACATTGTTGGAAACATTTAGGATAATGGAAACTCAACAAAATATATAACAAAGATCTTAATCTTATATCTTTAAGTAATATTTTGAATGCAAGACTTTCTTACATTATGATATCATTACTTTTACTTTACTAAAGTACCTGAATCTTTTTTCCACAACTGCCAAGTTTTGGCTTATAAATTATTAAAATATAATCTTTTTAATATGTTCATTTGGCAATAAATCTCTATAATACAGTCAAAGTGTTAACCTTAATTGTGTCTTACCCATGTCATGGCCGGACCACTGGGGTCTGTTACTGGCTCATACACTGCAAGGTCATTCCTCCTGACCTCCTCGGACATCGGCAGACCAAGAGGGTAGCTCAACATAACTGTGTCAGCCTGCTTCACTGGATGACCTGTGAGACGCCCAAAGGACATTCTGACATCACGTTATGAACACTCAGTTTTTTTAATATACGTCAGTGTCAGAAGGCTTAAAAATGAACCTTTAACGTAGCCATCAAACTCGGGATGGTACTGGGATTCTTGGTCGAAAGGTATTTTGAGGCCGTCGGCCACTTCTTGCCATTCTGTTGGTGCAGGATGTTGGAGGAGGGCAGCCAGTTCCACAGCGAACTGGAGACTGACAGATGAGAAACTTTTTGTATTGTTGGTATTGATCAGTTTAAATCGACTAGAGGGAAATATTCACACCTGTACCTGAATTTGGCCACTGCGTTTGTGAACACAGAGTTGTTGACATTGTAATAATATTCATCAGGTGGCATGACACCTAAATGCACAAAAGAGACAACTTTGTGATATTTTAATAAAAATAGACAAATATATAAAATATATGAATATAGAAGTAGAAAATCTTACAATAGCAAAATTAACATAACAAGATGACTGAATAAGAATTTGCCCCATAACCATGTCAAGTTCAATAGATTCAGCAGAATTACCATCTTTCTAATAGTAATCTTTACCTATGAGATGATACTTCTGGTCCTCAGGGCTCCAGGTAACTCTAGAAACCCAGTAATCAGCCACACCATAGATCACCTCACTGCCCCGGCCCTCTGCGAACATGGACAGATCCTGCAACCAACAGCCCCGTTAATATCATCACACACGCTGAGGCAATATGATGGTGATAAAAGAGTGTACCTCGGTGAGGTAGAAGTATCGTTGGAAGGCCAGGCTGACGTCTCCATTTATGTGAATCTCTTGTTGTCCATAAATGTCCTCTGGACACACCTCCCTCCCTGACACAGCACTCTCCCACGGGAACTTTAGTCCCTGTAAAGACAGAACACTGATTCAGAGGACTCAGACACAGTTTCATTATTAGAAGTACTTCTTACTTTAAAGAAGAATACAAACACAAAGACTAAAGATATCAGCCCTAAAAATGATTGTGTGTTTAATCCGTATACAAACAAACAGAAAAAATGACACGTAGTTTTTACAGGGCGTTGCCTGCAGCACCTTGTTGGCTGGGTTGCTGGGCATATCAGTGTCTCTGCTGGTGACAACAAGACTCAAAGAAATGACTGGTCCAGGTTAGAAAACGTTTTGACAGTTTTTATATTTCTGTTCTGTCCCCAATTCTTGTTCTTGGTCTTGTGCACCTTCATCCCTCTGATCATCATACCTTGTGGCCCTGCTTCTGTGCGTTGTCCTTTGCGCCATCTATAGTGCTCACCCTGTACTCTAGCACAGCTCGGGCTAGCTTGGGATAGAAAAGGGCTATGCCAGGATACATCCAGATGTCCTATCAAGAGGAAGGCAGGGTCACTGTGTGATACATCATACAACCCAAACAAACAACATGCAAATAACATATCTAGCCATACCTGGTCCCAGAAAACATGGCCCCAGTAGTCCTGACCATCCCCTCCGTTAGACAGCCCACCTGGACTGACGCCACCAAAAGAGCTGGAGGTGTCATGTATGGAGGGGAAGGCGCTGAGGAGGTAGAACATGCAGCCAATCACGGCCTTGCTCATTGTCTCTGACCCAGTCACTTCCACCTTGCTCTGCAGCCACAGTTCTTTCCAGGCATTCTCGTGAGACGGACGCAGGTTGCCTGCCGCCATCAGATCCAGGCCCTCATCAAAACTGGCCTCAGCTGTGTCTAAACTGTTGGTCCCGACCAGGATGAAGCCCCAGCGAGCCTGGCTCTGCTCTGGAAGCAGCGTCAGGGTAGAGGGTATGTGGCTCCAGATAAGATGCACCATGGAACAGGAACCTCCTGGAACCTCAGCACTCTTTGTCTCTCCGTGGATGTACCTGAATGAGACATGGGTGTAGACTTTGAGAGATTTCATACTTGTACTGTATATTCAAGAATGTGTCGTTGTCATCCTTACCTTCCTCCTTTATAATCAGGACCAGACTCGAACACGATGTCTTTGCTCTGAGGTGTGAATGAACTGACCAGCTTTACAGTGACTGGCTCCTCTGAGGTCACCTGACGCACCAGCAGAACCTCCATCACCATCAGGTTGTAGTAGCGTCGGTGTGAATACAAAGACTGTGAGATGGTCACATTTGCTGAGCTCAGTGTATGGGTAAAAATGCCTGGATGAGAAGATGAGACAGCGATCATTCTTCACAGCATGAAAAAAGATCAGCAACATGTTCTGCAGCCAGACGGTCAAACCCTGCGGACGCTACCTGAGTGGGTGTCTAGGCTGTAGGTGTGCTGGGCCGTTTCCTCTGTCTCCACCTCCACAGCGAAAGGACAGGGGACATCCGCTCGGTGACACCGTCCACCCTCCCCATTATACACGCCACCGATGTGCATGGTATTGTTGTACACCCTCCATCCCAGGCGCCCATTGGCCAGTGGAGGGAGGAAGCGGCGGTCAGCGGGCAGAGTGTCAGTGGAAAAGATGTAAGGGTCTGAGTCACAGGACATGTCGAGGAGGGGCGCTTTAATTGGAAACCTTAAATGGAACCAAGAAGTCTGGTTCCTCAAAGGCAGTCAGGGTTTGTTGATTTTGTCCCAGTTCTTGAACAATGAAAGATTATTTCACTCATTACAAGTTAACACGGCTTGAAAACATCTATATTCTGACTCTGTTTTTACACTCCCTCAATGAGATTATAACAGTTGTGTACAGTATTTGTACAATATTCTTGGATTAAACTAAAGGGCTTTTCACACTGCATATTCTTAGTCCAGGGCTTTTGAGTTGACCCTGTGATAACTGAGCCACTTGTATTAACCCAGTGTTAGCCCCAACCCAGAGCTATCAATTGACACTACATTGCTTTTAGCTCTGTTAGTATCCTTTGGAAAGCGGGACTTATGTTTACATTCAAGACTAACACGTCTTTTCTGAGCCTGGGGCTAAGTGCAGTGTGAAAAGCACTTATATTCTGATTATTTAATTTATTTTTATATGATGGTTAAGTTCTGTATGTATGCAAATATAACACACGGCACATCTACTAGCCCCGGGTTAAATGTCCTTTTGAATGTGTGACTAATGTTAACTTTTAAGATGAGCAGGCCTTAAAGTAGCCCACTTTGAAAAGTGCCAAGACTGTGCCAATGTGAACTCTCTTTTAGCCTGGGACTAAGAATGCTTTCAGACCCGGGCTAAATACAGTGTGACGAGCCTTTAAAATATATAGCGTTCACCATGCATGGGCAGAGACATTACATCAGTACTGGAAATTTTTACTGTAAACCAACACACACTTTTCACAGGCTCCTGCCGTTGAAGGCTATTTGTAGACTGTGTACTTTGACACTTTTGTGTCACAAGACATTATCCTAAGGCGTCATCATGCTAAAAACATGAGTCACTTAATGAACAAAACAGGGCAAATACTTTCTCCTCATTAAGTAAAGTTGTCTGAATTTTGTCTGAAAATAAAACATACAATCTGAGCGATCAGGGCTGAACCACTCCTGAAAATGAGCCACACTTGTTGCAGTTGGCATAAAGATCCTGCATAACTCCTTCTAACACATTACTACAGTGGGAATGGTTTAGTCTCACGTGAACAGGAAGAACCATCTGTTTCTGCAACAAAGAAAAATGCCTGCAAGAAATGAAAATTGAAAGCAAAAGTTCCGAAAAAGCGCTTGTTGTTTCCAGTTTACAGCAGGAAGTTCCTTTTAGAGCTCATGTCTAGTGAAAAGTCAAATAAAGTTTATACAAAGGAACCAAGTTTGAGGAAACGAGTATCACTCTGTAGGAGGTGACCATGCAGCTGTGTGTGTCCAGCAAAGAAAACCTGGACAGGATTGTCTGGTGTAAAACATGGCATGGACTTCATGCGGTGGACGAGTCACAGTGTGTGTAAAGCAGCTGGGGACAACACTGCATATACCGACCAGATTTTAGTGAAATAAGAAGTGCACTCATCACACTATTAATGATGTCAACTCCCAGCTTTAAGAAAAACATCTGAACAATATTAATAAACACCTTTGTTTGTCTTTTCCAGGCTGTAATGGCTGCCAACTTGTGCGTACATATGCACAGTTAAAACACCAGGACCACTTGGCCGAGACAGTTAAAATACTCTCCAGGTCACAGTGAGAGTGTTTACCTTTTCATCCCATCTGTTCCAAGAAGTACCACGTCACTCTCTCCAAACTAAATCATGTCCTCTCTCCTCTGCTTACCAGGCGCTCTTAATCTTTTACTGTTATGCTGTTAGCTCTTGTTTTTACTCATTTTAGCCAACAAATCTTTAAAGTCTTTGCAGTCAGAGTCCAGAGTCTCTGGGGCCACTAGCTTGAGGAAAGGGGCCTGAGAGAATCACCATTTCTCTTGTATGTCTCCTCTTAAAGGACAAGTTCACCCTGAAAAACTGAAAAGTCGGATGAAGTTTCGTAATCCACAAAACGTTTCTGGAGCTTCACAGCAAAAAAAATGTTGCAGCATTCTCCTAAACAAGTGAAGTGGATGGGGACTTGTTTTTAAATGTAAAAAAAAAAAACCATAACAATAAAAATGGCTCCACACAGTTTTTCCGGCATAATCCATGTCTCCAGAGGCCCAGAGATCCCAAATTGATTTGAAAAGAAAAAATCTCTCTGAAGATCTCGACTTTAAAAAGGGTGTAAATAACATCTTTTCATATGAATGTTATTTTTGGGCTTCTGGAGACTTGCATTAAGCCAGACGAGCTGTATGGAGATATTTTTTGTTGTTTTCTTACGTTTTGTCGTAAGTCCCCATCCACTACAGTTGTTCAGGAGAATGCTGCAACGCTGTTTTGCTGTGAAGCTTCAGAAATGTTTTTGTGGACTACAATCCGACATCCGACTTTTCATTGGGATGGGGGTGAGTAGATAATGACTGAATTTTCATTTTTGAGTGAACTTATCCTTTAAGACACACTTTTATGAGCTCATACTAATTTGAGTATTTTCCATTTCCTCTTTTCATGGTTAGTTTTGGTTTGATTTTCATGCACGAAGCGCTTTGTAGCTTGGTTCTTTGAAAAGTGCTTTACAAATACATACATATTATTAATGTTCTACTATTATCATAACTATACTTGGGTCACAGGCCCTTGCTCCAATGAGGGCCATAGGTGGAAGTTATCCCTTTAACAGTGCACGAAAATGAGATCAAGCTGGTGCCATAGGGGTTAATGTATCAAGGCGCTCATTACATCCACCAATTTTACAGCTCAGTTTTGTTGTCGTGGAAATTATACTCAATTTGTAAAACAGCTGTATAATGTTCTGGGTGAGCTTAATAAAGTAAAATAAACTTGAATTCAAGCTTTAGATTTTTAATAGAAAGCCTGCGTTACAGAATAGGAGCATTTAGTTATCTAACTGCATTGTGGGAATTGTAGGACCCAGCATTTTTTAGGCTTGACACATACTAAAGATTAAAAGACTGGATGATATCTCCACCTCTGCAGCTTGGCTTCTTTTTAAAATCTGACTCCTGTGAGTTTATTGCAACCTGATAGCAAAATCCCTGGAGTAGCCCTGTAATATGCACCATGTACATCAACTGAAATATTATATTTCAGATTCATATTTCATTTTCATTTTCAATTTAAACATTTTGAGAGAGAAACAAAACAAAGCCTAGATTAGATTAGGTAAATTTCCTAAAAAATTACCTTAAGCAGCATTCTTCAATCTGGGTCACCTGATTCAAATGATCAGCTCGTCATCAAGCTCTGCTGAAGCCTGATGACGGCCCATTCATTTAAATCAGGTGTGTTGGAGCAGGGAAACATCTAAAAAATACAGGGCAGGGTCCCCAAGGGATTGAAGAAAACTGCTATAGAGCATATCACCAAACATGTGTCTATTAAATCTACTACCACCAAGTGTCTGACACAAACTACCTAGAGCCTCTGAAGCGGTTGCCCACTTTGCTCTTTGGTAGCCCTGATTACAGGATTATAGTCTGAGGTTTGTTTTGGTACATTATTCCTCAGTTGGTCTGAAGCTGTCAAACATGTAAAGAACTGCAGCATTTCATGAGTTTCACCACTTGGTGGCGCTGAGGAGCTGTTTGTGTAGCATCTGGCATCATGCCGGGGGTCAGAGCCACAAACCCTGGGAAAAGCAGTGCTTTGTCCATATAAGGCTGCAATCCATCCGCTTGCCTCTTCCTCCCCAGCTCCCTTCCTCTGTCTTTCTCAGACCTGAGGGATATTTACAGAGAGAGTGCCTCGGCCAGCCTGCCCTTCCTTATTAGGAGCTCAGCTTGTTGTCAGTACTTCTACCCTGCAGGACAGTGGTCCATCTCTCTGCTCTCAGATGAGACAAACAGATGGATGACTGGTGTTAAATACACTTCATGCAGATGGACGAGACTTCAGAAGACAACTTAAAGCTTTCACCCAGACGTCTGCTGAGCACTCATCCAGCAAATGTAACGACACTCATTTCTATCATATCAGTCAAGCCACTCGTGATGTACTGTGCACCTGGGAGCTGCTGTAAATTTATTTAACAGTCCAAACATACTGTAAATACATCGCATGTTCGCTTTGTGTGAGCGCTGCGGTGTTGCAGCTGTTCCTCTTTCTTTCTCCTCAGTGATGTGGGACATCTGGCTACCAGAAAACAGAACGACTGTACTGTACGCAGGGATGATACAAGCACAGTGTGGGTGAAGCAGCAAAGAGGGAAACCACCAGGTGACTGCAAATCTCAAAAGTTAGCAGTCTGATGACTCCATCTGATACGACGTGTTAGTAAAAAGCCAGGGACTTTTGCGTAAAAGTTTCCTTGAATCAGGAGTTTTGTGCACAGATGTCGGCGCTGATACAAATTCTCAGTGTCCAAAATAAACAGGCGGTCGCTACAAACACACTTTTTTTTTATTAGGGTGCAGACATCCATTCAATATATTAGAAAACCAACATGTGAAGAAAGGCTACATGGAATTTTACTTCAAAAAGGGTATTGTTCAAGAATAGTATTTATACACAGATAATATACATAACCATGCTCCCTTGCAAGAGAGGAATTGACAATGAAAAACTATGAAAATAATCTTTATCAATGGTAATAATTAAAACCATTCATAGCATTATAGGCTTTGACAGAACAGCAATTCCTATAATTGTGCAATGACCTTTGACCTTCAGCTATGGGTAACTTCTCCCTCCACTTACTCAGTGAGAAGGCGCTGCTCAGATATTAAGTGTGTCTGTCTGGAGGACGGGCAAAGCCTCGCAGATCGTTTATTGCTTTGCAGAGAGTAAAGTGCTGCGGTCGACGGACCTGGTTCTGCGGTCATTTTTTTTTTTTTTTTTAAGAGCATGGAGTGTGTCTGTGGTCACAAAAATAAAAATGGATGTGGGGAAGTGCATGGGTGGAGAGGTAGGTGGGTTCAAACACTTGCATGTGGAAACAAAACAACCCAACAGAGCTTCATGGACTTCCCCCCCACCACCACTGAACGTCAGGACGTAGCTGAATGTAAGGACAGAGTCTGATTTCAGAGCTGGGTTTTTAAAAAGAACTACACCAAAACCTTTACTGACAACACCTAACATTTGATCCGTGAGTGGGGTAAATTCGTGAATGTGTAACGTGAGTGTGTTCACAAAAAAATAAATACTTAAGTGGGAGCTTTAAGGCCCAAGCTGCCTTGTGCGCTCGTGGAATGTGCATCGAGGAAGTATGTGATGCACGCATAGGAATGTGTGTGCATGTCCCCCTGATGCACAGTCATAGTAGATGTCGTGTTTCGTGCATTGGACCAGCCGTGGACATTCTGGCTGTTGTCGAGTCTGATGTTGCGACTGTGGGAGCCTCTGACCAGAGCCACAGGCCTCGATGCCATAGGTCTGCCTGTGACAAACGGGCATTGAAAGGCACACAAAAGCCACTCCAGCTGTTCACAGAGAGGCATCACAATCCAAGTCAAGCTGTGGTGTTCATATACGTGGGACATTCTGCTGCTTCTCTCCCCCTCTCTCTCTCTTTGGCACCGGGAGGAATGTGTGGAAGGAGGGAGGGATGGATGGATGGATGGAGGGAAGGAGGGAGGGGGTTCCCTGCTCGTCGTGTCTCTCTCACTCTCTCCGGCTATTTGGAGAGTTTGCTGATGACACGGATCAGTGCTCCATTTTCGTCTTTAAGGCGCTGGTTGTCTGCTCTCAAGTCAACCAGAACCTGGCGGTGAAAGTTGAGCTCACATTAAAAACAAATAAAAAAATAAAACAGTTTGAATTTCATTATTGCTTGTGTTCACATTAATGTATTAAGAGATATTAGATGTTAAGGGAAAAGTACAGGTGTAACTAATAATATTAACATGATTTTAATGTGGCAGTAAGCCATGACACTGAGCTAGCACACAGAATACCAGCAAACTTCTGTTAATCCGCTAATCCATAGTGGCATGCTAAAATGTCTAAAAAAGCCTATTAAACAACTACAGAACGGTTAAACTGTTAAATTAAGGAGCCACTTTGGGATGAAGAGGATAATTTATTCAAATCAATGCAGAAATATGTCAAATAAAGCTGTTCAATTAAAAGGAAGCAGAACTGAAAGAAAGACAGCTGGTTCATTTTTTAGTTGGTAGGTTTTTAAACTGTATGGACGGTGACCTTTTGCTGCCTAACTCTGGCAACTTTGGTCATGAAATGATGAAATGCTGCCTGCTCATGCTACAGAGCCTCAGGAATCGGGAGCAGGACTTACATACGGTTATTGTTCATTTACCAAAACTGTGTACTGCATATGGTTGTCAAAATATTGATACTCCAGTACTTTTTCGATACCACGTTTCAAACAATATCTGCATTTCATAGAAAAAAAGAACCATAGTGACGAACAACAAAAACAAAATATTTCTACAATCACATTTTCTAAAGAGGTGTTGAGTATCGTTTTATAAATTAGTATTGAAGTTTACGATTGTGGTATCGTGAAAACCTTTGGTAATGCATATTATAAAAGCACTAATGTACTGCAAACAAGTCATGTCTGAATCCTCTGTGGGATAAATCACAGTGTCAAAGGCCCAAAAGGATGAGCTAAAAACAGTCTGGTGGCAGAGAACAAGAAATAAAAGCATGGATATATACAGTATATTCATTTTTTATATAAATCATTATTAAACCAAGTATATTTTTTGTCCTTATAGATTCAGAACATGTTATAAAAATGAAAAGAATAGTTTGACATTTGGGCGAATATATTAATTTGCTTTGTTGCTGCGAGTTAGATGAGAAGATTCATAACACTGTCATGTCTGTATATTCATAAAACTAAAAACTTGGTCCTGGCTGTTCTCCAGTCAACTATCACAGTTACACACATTGTTAGAGGACACATGAAAACAATAATAAAAGTAATGAATTAAATAGAGCAGAAAACACATTTGGTTAGTAGCTACTGCAGTAAGTCTCACTGCTGATGACAAAAGCTGTCTCTAAAACAAGTTGTGTGAACCCTGGTGAGATGAGATAATAAACGATCACTTGGATGAGTGTTGTCTCTGATAACAGATTTTCCAGCTATTTTTTTGGTGTGTGTGTGGTGGTGGTGGGGTGCTTAACAATCTTGACAGGCAACCAGCAGACTGAAGTTAACTTCAGACAAGTCCGCAATAGTTGTTTCCTCTTGTTTCCAAGAGCTAACCAGGTGATGGTGAGATTTATTAGCACCATAAAGACAAGAGAGTGGTATCAGTCTTCTCGTCTAACTCCTGGCAACATGTCAAGTAAGCGCATATTTACCAGAATGTCGGAGCAGTCCCTTAGAGAAATGGACTCACATTCTTGTTCTCTTCTTTCTGTATTACGTCAGGCAATTTATAAAGGAGTCATTTCACACCCAAAATTATGAGATTGTAGGGATCAGATGGGTAAAAAAATACCCTTTTGAGGTAGTAGTGAGGTAGCAAACAGAAACATCCATCATGTGAAAAACAACCAAGTGAATCACATCACACCACCTGAAAACAGCTTGACAGAGTGCTTACTGTATAAAACGGCAGTGTACCTCCACATCACTGCTGCCCTGCACAAGCTAAGCCAAGCTAATCAAGCAGATGCATGCAAAGTGTCTGTGAACATCTCCTCACCTTTAGCTCCTCCTCCAGCTCTGCCATTCGCAGCTCCAACATCCTCCGGTCCTGATGCCAGGGAGATGTGAGGGAGAGTGGGGGGTGAGGTGGAGAAGAAGGAGGACCAATAAAGGTGAGTGAAAAAAGGTGAGAAAGTGGTTCAAGTGGGGGGAAGAGAGGAGAGAGCGTCAACAGAAAGCAGGGGTGGCTGTAGTGAGGCAGTTGAAGCTACAACAAGTAACGTCATCAGCAGGGATGCATTACCTTTCTCTCCAGCTCCAGCAGGGCCGAACAATCAGTGAAGCGCTCCTGTCTCTGTTGGATTCAATAAGTCAGTAACATTGAAATCATCACCACAACAGACGCACACTAGCACAAGTAGTCCTGAGTAGGGCTGCAGCGATATACGGTAAACAAATTATCCTTGAATTAAACAATTAAAAAAAACTAAAATTTTGTTTTTTAGTAACTGAAATGATCAAATAAAAAATGGTTATAGATTGTGCTCATACTTGTACAACCTCATAGAGAATATACAAAGAGAAAAGTGTTTTGAATAAAGCAAAGGACAGTTTAGATTTTGCTTCCCTTCATATTTTGTACTGCTTGTTTATTCTTCCATATTTTGGTTACTGCACAGAGGTGTGGGGCGACACGTCGATGACTTATATTAAAACCTTTGTATGTGTTACAGAAAAGAGCAATAACACTTACGCAATAACACAAACAAGGTGGATATAAAAGAACAAACCAACAATTTATCAAGTCATGTGTTGAAATTTAAAGATTTAGTTGATTTGAAAATGTAATTAGTCATGTCTAAAGCCAGAAACAGTCTATTAACGGGAAATCTACAGAGGTTGTTTACATTAAGATGAAAGGAAGAGGATCATAGAAGGAAATCTAACTTTTACGGTCTGTATGCATGCGCTACAGCAAAGCAGATGTGTATTCCAGTATATGAAGTGAAACTGTAATAATGACCAAAAATGCTGCTCAAATATCAATAAGAGAATCTATTAAGGAAAAATAATGGGGCATAATGAAAAAAGGAAAAAAGGAATGGCCCTCTGTATCTACACTCACTTACATTATCATTAAGAAAGGGTCAGGTTATACAAGTTTTTCTTCTTCCAGCTCCTGTTTTATTCATGGAAATATTGTGGTTGTATTATTTGTCTTGTTCATCTGACAGCTGAATCTAAATTTGCTTTTTTTGTGCTCTTCTATCCTATGCATTTAGGTTGTTAGCACTCTGTTATGGACCATTGATAGTAAGCTATTTTTATGATGCATATGTAAATATTGTGACGTAAATAGGGATAATAATTCCCACTAGACACACTATAGACACACTGACTTGGTCATGTTAGTTGCACAGCAACATGTTGCTAACATTAGCCTCTGTTAGCTACTGGTAATACCAGACCAAGTAAGGTTGTGGAGGCAAAACCCTTGAGCGTCTTGAACTGAGCCTGCTGTGTTTATTGCTAAATGAGGCTGTAGAATCAAGTAATTGTACTGCTATTGAATTCAAACTTTTATTTTTATTTGTGTGACTGAACTATTTCTGCTTTTAAAAGTTCCAGATTTTCATTTTCATGTGTAATGCTTGACGATCCAAATCTTTGAGTTGTTTTTCAGAACAAAGAAAAAAAACCACAGAGAAAAATGGAAACAACAAACATCATGTTTCAAAAATAGTATTTGGGGTAAACAGAGTAAGGTTTTGGCAGACAGGATGTCTACAAGTAAAGCCACCAGAACTGAACACAGAAACACTC
Source organism: Pagrus major (assembly GCF_040436345.1). Lineage (NCBI taxonomy): Eukaryota > Metazoa > Chordata > Actinopteri > Spariformes > Sparidae > Pagrus > Pagrus major. The sequence continues at coordinate 12,645,035 of NC_133222.1, read as the reverse complement.
GCCACAATTACAAAACCTGTCAATTACCACTTCAAGATGCTTTCTTTTGTCTTTGCATTGGGATGTTTACAGTGACAGTTTGTGTGTCTGTGTCATCACCTGTGTGGCCTTTTCCAAGTCCAGCCTGGTCTGACTGATAATCCTCTGGGTGTCCTGCAGCTGAGACTGGAGCTGACTGTTTTCTCTGGAGACCTCCTCGAACAACTGAGGCACAGAGGCGCACACACAAACAAACACAGCAGTAAACAACTGGGACAAATAAGAAGGACAAATGCTGTGACCTCAAAATCAGCTCTGTCTGCTGACCTTCTTAAAATCCTTGGTCTCGGAGCCTCCTCCCTGGGTGCAGTCGTTAAAGGAGATGTTCGACCTGAGGAGAGGAGCAGAGGTCAGAGATACTGCGATCACAGACATTGATTTGCCCTCTTTCTTTCCCCAAGCAGCAGCACAAACAGGTCAAAGGCCGAATTCATACCTGGAACTCGAACGTCCGACTGTCTGTAAACAGAGAAGACAAGCAAACAAGTTATAGCCGGTGTCTTAGGTTACAGTCCACTGAGACCACAAACTAATATAAACACAGACACAGACACAGACACAGACACACACACACACACACCTGTGGATCCAGCCCACTGCCTGAGAACTCTTCCTCTCCACTGGGATCATTGTCATCACTCTGTAGACGACACAGACAGCAGATTACAAAATTATTATCACTTTACATTTGCAGCCGCTGAATTTATCTTCTCTTGTGAGCATTGTTTACTATCCATCCAGATAAAAAGAAGTTTGGAGAGTTTACCTCCCCGGTCCTCTGTGCCTTCCTTCTGGCCCGAGCTTGTCTCCTCTCCCTGCGCTCCCTGGCCCATCGCTCAGTCTCACTCTCCCCTGTGCCGGCCTCAACATCTGGAACAATGCCAGAAAGCAGTCGTTTAAGAGCAAATCAAGTATTGCAACGAGCGCCACATTGTCGAGCTCTAGCTCATGTTGAAAAGTGGTGATGCGTACCTCTCCTGTCAGATCCAGTCTGAGGCCTTGGAGTGCCAGTGGGCTGTGTGAGGCCCAGCAGGTCAGACTTCTGCAGACTGGCAATACGAGACCTCCAGCTCACTTCCTGTAAATACAGTATCCCCTGTTATGTGACGTCACATGACATTATATAAGCGCAGTCAACGCAGGGCTATAACTCTGAAATATGGCTCTCACCCCTTCCTCTCCCTTCTTTGCTTTTGCTTCTTTCTCTTTCGCTTCCTTCTCTTTCTCCTTCTCCTCCTCCTCCTTCTTTTCTCTCCCTTTGTTGTCCGTCTTCATTGTCTTCTCCGCCTCCTGCAGATCTGTTAGCGTCACTCCCTTTGGCGGGAAAAAAGAGATATCGCCGTCTTATGCACCAGACTGACATAAACTAGAACCTGCAGTGAACATGTGACGGGCGAGGCCTGTACCTGAGTGGAGCGGCGGGACTGCCGTGCGTGTCGGGAGCGAGCCTTCCTCTGTGCCTCTGCCTCCTCATCCCGCACTGGTGTCAGATATGACCTACACAAGTCACACACTTTTAGACACAATGCATTACTATCTTTCCCAACCACACACACAGACAAAAGCCTTGACTCACTTGCGCCTCTGCTTGGTCTCCTGTTCGCCTGTGGTCGTGGTGCTTCGAGAGTTGGAGGTGGTGACGGCAAAATGATCCTTCTTTTCTGTCTGTTCCTGAGGGAGTCTTGAGGAGAAAGAAAGAGTGTAACCATCAGATCTTTAAGATAAGTGAGAAAAACAAACTGTTAAATGAGTATAAAACAAAGTACCTCTGGGCCAAGACACTATTAAGGCGGCTGAGTCCGGCAGAGCTTGTTCCTGTGCTAGCTGAGGTCACAGTGGGGTCATCCAGTCTCTTTCCATAAGATGAGCTGGAAGGACAAAACCCATTGGAGACACAAAGGCATCTTTCACAGCCACACACACAAATTAGTATTCACTGCTGGGGGAACATAATAAGCTGTGACACAGCAAACAGAAGAGCAAACAAATACAAGACGGGCGGTGAGCAGCATGACTGACCTGTGAAGCAAAGAGGGGGTGGAACTAGTGAGATCATTCCCTGATTGACTATGAAGGCGCCGGGTGTAAGAGGAGCTACGGCTTAGCCAACTGAGAGAGAGACAGGGTGACAAGGGCACATATGCAGTGACTCAGAAAAACAGATTCTGGTTTCACGAGTGCAGGAGCACATGAGAGCGCAGGAGGCCCACCTGTTGGAGTTGTCAGGGCTGCTGTCTGGAATACTGAAGAGTCTCCGTGTAGGGATGGGCGGTACTCGGGCGAGCCTCGGCTCCTGAGAATGAGATCAGTTGTTTTCTATGTGACTCAGCGAATGGAAGCTGTAAAAGAAGCCTTTATCTGGAGTCATAAAATAATAGCAGGTTTCATGGATGTGAAAATCCTCGAATCATGTGAGCGTCTGTGGTCTTGTACCTTGGTCTCGGGCTCGGAGCTGAGGCGGGGGCTGGAGGCAGAGCGGGTCATGCCCAGGACGCTCTCTGGAGGTCTGCTGGGGTCCTGGTTGGAGTCAGACAGTCCAGCTGAGCCCAGAGTCACCGAGCTGCCGGCCTTCCTCAGAGACGTTCTCCAGGAGCCCGGGGCCTCGGTGGTTGGGGGCTTGCTTGGGTCCTGCTACAGAGTTGAAGTCATCACCTATATTGTTCAGTATTGCTGACACGAGATGTCTTCTACGTAATTTCTCTTTATATTTTACCTTTTTTACTTGGCTTGCAGCAGTACTCGTTGACATGGAGGTAGGAAGCAGGCTGGTGGCGTTGCGTTTGTTGTTCAAGTTGTTTATGATTTCTCGGTTCTTGGCTTTCTCTGAAACCATGCAAGGTCACACATTAAAGAATCACCAGCAAAAGTCATAAAACCCACCTGATAAAACACCTTAAACACAACATCTCTTACCCGATTCTGCGTCGCTCTCCGACTCGCTCTCCTCCTCCGAGCTGGAGCTGCTGGACGCCTTCACCTGGCTCTGAGACTGGCTCTGTCCCGTCTGGCCTTCCTCCTCCTCATCCTCGGCCGGGCTGCTCGGCAGGGCCGGGGGCGGGTGCTTCTCGCGCTCATGGAGGCAGATCTTCTCCTTGCTGCTCATACGAGAGATAGAAGTCCTGCAGGGGCGGGGCCAAGGTGGGGTGGAACAACAGGTGGCATGCAGGGAGCTGATCAGTGAGGGCAATCATTCCATGTGCAGCCAATTAGAGCGAGCATGCAACACGTCGGTGGGCGGGACAGTGGGTCACTTTCTGTGATGCCATGTGCACCATTGCTGTCTTATCACCGTTAAGTTAAAAGTAACTTTGACCTACAGCTTTTTATTTGATCACATGTTTGATTATCTTTCCCCAATATCTGATAATGTGAACTTTACACAAACCCACAGGGATAAAATAGCAACAGAGCCTCCACACAAATGACAAAACAATGTGTGTCCAAACCACATACTGTATACTACAAAGTACATGCTTTGTACCAATTACATAGTGTACTATGTTGGTTTTTAGTTCACAAAAAGTAAGTAAAATATATTGTGTTTACTGGCTGTGTAAAATTTGATAACTTTAATTATCAATTAAAGGCAATTTAAAAACACTTACAGGGTAAACCACATTATTAATACTATCACTATATAATCTATGGCTGTATTAGACCATTGTGAGCAATTTTATGTATATATACATATAAGATACATTGATTTGTCAGTTATTTCAGTGGTTTTCACAGACTGAGACTGTGGGTGTCCCCTTTGACTAAGCCTAGAAAAAGCCCCCCTTAACTGTGAGGGAGGATTTTATCCATATTGCAAATCCCAAAGAGCCAATTATAAATGATAAATCAAAAGACAAATTAGTTTGTTTCATTTTAGTTTTTAATTAATGCACTGTTTCATTTTATTTTTCTTACTTTTTTCTTTTATCATTCTCCTTTGCTATGGCTACAATGCTTTATTAATCCAGTTATTATTTTTTATTTTCCTCCCTGTCGAAGTGTATAAAAAAGTATCCATTAAAACGATGCTGAATTTAAGGATGCATGCATGACAACAGAATAATCATTAAAATGATTTATTATGCAAATATGGCAAAAACAAACATGCCGTTTTCAGCCTCTCAAATATGTAGATTTCCTGCTTTTATCTGGTTTAACTGAATATCGTCCGGGTTTGGACTGACAAAACGAGACACTTTAAGACAACACCTTGAACTTTTAGTAAGTGGGGTGAACATTTTTTTCACAACTTCATAGGCGATTAACTGATTAATCTAGAAAATAATCATCAGATTATACGATAATGAACATAATCGTTAGTTACAGCCCTGATGTTGCTTTTTTAAGGTGTACCGTCTTTTTCCAATGTGTACAGTACACACTACAAACTGAAAACAGTTACGTTCAGTGGGAACAGTATGAACCTGGGACACAGACTGCTACATCTATCCAGTGTTACGTCAGTGGATAGAAGTAACGTGGCTCACAGGAATGCTGGGACTGTTAACATCATACCTGCATGCAAACTACTGGTACTGGGACTACTGGGATTCAGCTGAGGGACAGCGTAGCGTGTGCCCACATACACAATGACACGCACACACATTAAACACATGCCCACACACCAACACACTGGCACTGACCTGCGTGTGCGGACTGGTACCATGGTGATTTGCGGGCTGGTCTCAATAACAGGAGTCTGTTTCTCCTTCTCGCTGCGTAACTGAAGAGGAATATAAACACACATAAACACGGAGAACATTCGGCGCTGTAATGCGATAAATCATATCAGGTTTATCTAACTGAGTGAGATAGTTGTGGAGCCTGTGTGAAGGTGGACTCACAGCGTTCTGTTTCTTCTGTAGCTCCTCCAGAGTGTCGGCAAGGTTCTCATCGGCAACATCTATAGGTGTTTGGCCCTACAGGGACATTCAGAGAGCGTCAGTCGTGGCACATTTAGAGGCTTTAAAGACATATGTTTATGCCGATTGCGTTTGTCTCGCACTCACCACAATGTTGACGGCACCCATATCGCACATGTGGTCAGCAAGCAGGCTGCACACCTCCTCCTGCCCCCAGTGAGCTCCTGCATGCAGGGGAGTCCAGCCGTCAATATCCCTGCTGTCCACATCAACCTCACACTGCAACAGCACCCTGAACAAGGCAAGGAAAAGGGGAGAGAAACAAATAAGAGAGGGAGACGATGACAGGAATATCCATGAGGAAGAAGACAAATGCTAACGAGCTGTCATCGCTCTCGTGTGTGTGGACTGATGCTCACTTCAGGACTTCGATGTAGCCTTTGGCAGCGGCAACGTGCAGAGCGGTGGCTTTGGTGTTTGGGTGAGGTGTGAGAGTGCCGCCCCCGTCCTGCACGGCCAAGGCGTCCTGGAGCATGATCCTCTCCTCCTCCTTTCTGGCCTTGTCCACGTCTATTCCTGTGATGCACACGTGGACAAACAGTTGCAATTAAAAACACATTTGATTAAATACATCTGAAAAAAACATTGTCAGTTTAATTTATAACATACTTTAGGACAAAATATTCAGCTTCGTATTCATTTATCTTCAGTGATTTCAATTGCATGATGGATCTCAACAATGTGTGTATTTGACAGTGATAAAGTTATAAGCCTGGAGCCTCGGTACACTTCAGTGCTATGGAGGTCACAGAACATTTGGTACAGATTGACTCTGTCCTCATTTCTTTGCCTATTTTTGTCTGCTCAGAGCGGACGTGTGCTTTAAATGTGACCCCTTGTAAAAACGGGACAGGACTCAACTCTGTTTTTGCGCTTCAAGTAGCCTGAGCTCTGTGTGATTTCACTTTCATTCATTCATTTTAATTGTGAAAAAATTCGCTGTTGCCAAAGCTGTTGAGAACCACTCATGCAAACCATCAGATGAATAAATAACTTTGCCCTGGCATACTGGCACCATTACAACATGTTGATTTTTGAGAGGATGCTGTAACTAGCTACATTTACAAGCACAAAATAGTCAATTTTTTCACTTATTCTGAAGACAACAACATTCCCTACTCAGCTGTTTACATGGCTAATGAAAACGAATATTCCTCTAATATTCCTTTTAAACATGCAGCCGTGCATACTCTGATTAACGTGCCCCAAAATGTCATTCATCATGTCACAAGATGGAAAGGTGGAACGGCTGGAGCTGCTTGTGCCATTTTGCTCCGCCAATTTTTTAAGTTTTTTTGATTTATCGCAAGACTCATTAAGTCTCTAAAATGTCAATTAAATGTGAAAAATGCTCATGATGATGTCATAAAGCCTGAGGTGGCATGTTCAAACAGCTTGTTTTGGTCAACAAATGGCCCAAAGCACCAAGAATATTTACATTTACGATTTGTGATATAAAACAGAAAAAGCTGCAAATCCTCACATTTGAGAGGCTAGAAATGTTTGGCAAATGTTTTTGCTTGAAAAATGACTTAAATAATCAACTTACTGTTTCAGAGCTTATAATTAATAACTCTGGGTGATATTTTTAAAATCTTATTTAAAGCTCCTATTAGTAAGCTAGTAAAACTGACAAAAAAAGCAAGACGGTCAGTGTTTGACGAGTTGGGGATGAGACTCAAAAATCAACTGTCTTACTGACAGGAGCTCTAAAAGGGACAATGCAGCATAACATCTGATGTGCTGCACACAGTTTATAGCTATTGCTAAATTTAAACTTTTGCCTTATTTGGGTTTTTACATGTACAGTGTAATTCAAACATACAGCTTTAAATGGTCAGAATCAAAAAACCACAATATACAATAGATATGGAAATGATGAATGAAATATAAAATCAATGAAATGAAAATACCACAACACACATACCACAGTACATCAATACACAATTATCAAATGTACAATTACTTAAAATGAGTACAGCTCTGGTTTGCTTTCACCTTTATCGTAAAAGATTTTATATCAGGAATCGGTTTGATTTCAGTTAGTAATGTATTCCAGAGTTTAAAGCCTTTTATGGAGAAAGCTGATTGTCTAAATTTAGATCTACAATGTGGTATTTTACAGTTGCCATTCATCACGCTCCTAGTTACTCTGTTACTGTCTTGTCTTTGGATACATCTGGAAAGAGGCTCTGAGGCTAGACTGATGATACATTTGTAGATTAATTTGAGGAAACAAAAATAAATAAAGCTCTCAAAGATGAGTAGATTATCTATATTTAGTATCTGACAGTGATGCTAGCATCTAGCACAGTTATCATTTTAGCCTGATCATGCAGGCTTGATTACAGCCTCACATTAGCCTTAAATCTGATGACAACATGCACATACTGTCACATTTTGTGGTTGTCATCCCGTGCACGGCCGTGTCTCAACAGGACTGACAAGATGCAACATTAGGCTCGTCACCTTGTTTTTTGATTTCGCCTTTGAGAAGTCTCTCCATGGCGTCTTCTGTGGCCACGTCCAGAGGAAGCTCTCCTTCGCTGTTCACCGCTCCGACGTGAGCGCCGTGCTCTATCAGGTATCTTGAAAAACAAACACACAATCAACATAGAGTGACACTAGAACTGGAATACTATATAACATACATTAGTTTAATGTCTTTGACCTGACATCACTATTGTCTATTACAATATCCTGTACAGTGTCTACCTCTGAACTGAAAATGCAATGTAGGTCTACACTTTTTGAATACTTTAAATCATAATGGCAGTGACGTGTCAGTGTGGTGATGGCCAACACTCACTTGGCGATCTGGATGAAACCGCAGGAGGCTGCAGCGTGCAGAGGAGTCCAGCCCTCGTTGTCCCCTCTGTTGACGTCACTCCCGCTCTCCACCAGAAACTGCACCATCTCAGCATTTTCATCAATGCAGGCCTGCCAGAGGACACACAGCCACATGATGGATTGCTATACAAGTGTTTATTGTTTGTCGTTTACTATAAGAATCCCCACTGCGCACATTAAAAAAGTGAAACCAGAGAGCAAATGTCAGTCAGAGTCCAGTTTGGGTTCAGTAGAAAAGGTCTTTGACCCTCTTCATTTTGGTTTGTTGTGAAAGGCAAAACTGCAGTCACTTCCAAAATCTATTAAATTCAACCAAAGCACTGGGACTAAAACAATGACTACTGTGTCTACTCGTGGTAATGACTTTCTGTTAAGTGGGCTGCTAAAAGCCCTCAAGTACTTTCCAAAACAGTCATTCTGTGGCGTGAGTGAAACAGCGAATCTATTTAACTGCTTTTCCCGAGGCGAGGTCTAGCTAAGATCCCAATGTGATCCAATACAGGTCCCAAGATGAATCTCATGAGGACCTCATGGTTTTATGTTGATATGTTGCTTTAATTTCAGCTATTAGTTATGAGAAAAAAACTCAGAGAATGCAATCTGTGTACACCCCAATTTTTATACCGCAAAAAAGCTCTGGTTATTATGTCTTTAAACAGTGTTAATCTTGAAACAGGACAGAATGAAAATGAGTTCCGCACTAACATCAAAGTAAGTCGTCATTTGTACAAAAAAAAACCTTTTTTTAAAATTCTTTTATCTTTCTTTTTTATCAATGAGGGTTTTACACTTTAATTACTGACCTTTGCAACGAGCTGAACGGATAAACAACTGCCTAAATTTAAAGACTGCAGAGCCTCCCAAAGAAGAAGTAACACGAAATAGTACTGGTCCTTTACTAATATCATTAGTTATCGACTACACAGATGATTATTTTCACTTTTGGTCGCGTAGTCTCTCACATATCAAAAAATTGTGTCAAATAACCATCACAATTTCCCAGAGCCTAAAGCTACATCGTCAAGACTCTTCATTTACTATCATAAAGGAAAAAAAAAGTAGCAAATTGTAAGAGTTAAAAAGCTGGAATAGTTCTGATATTAATTTTCTTTCAATTGACTAACGTTACAGCTGTTGTGTAAAGACTGGGCCGCACTGACGTACAATAATGCTGCAACTATCACTTCATCATAGATTCATTTGTTTGTTAAATAGCATTTTCCAGAGCCCACAGTAAAGTTGTCATATTGCTTCTCTTGTCCAAAATTTAGACTTGCTGGCAGCGCTAGATGAAAAGTTAAGTGATCATCAAAGTTGTTTAGAAATTAATATCCATTCATGACAATCCAACCAATAACTGTTAAGACATTTCACTCAAAAACACAAATGTCAACCTCATGGTGACACTAAATCAGGGGATTCATCCTCTGGGGAACCTGAACGTCTGTACAAAACTTCATGGCAATCCATCAAATAGTTGTTGAGATATTTCAGTCTGGAGCAAAGTGGAGCACAGGCTGACCAACAGACCAACACTGAGATCCCTAGAAAAGATTCAGCAGTGTACACCAGCAGGTAGCTCTAAAACAGATCAGCCTGAATTGAGTGTCCGTGTTTCCTCTACATCCATATATGAGTGGTGGAGCATCACAGTGAGAACATTAGCTAGGTCAAACTGGAAATTTAAAACATAAGGTCTAGTATGTAGAAGTAGCCGTTTAACGATGATCAAGTGACCATATATGAACAATATTAGTGCTGCAGCCACTTATAGCACAAGAACAGACCAACAGGGATGGACGTGGAAAAAATACCAAAAACTACCCGCTGTCATCACTGCTAGAAAAAAATGTACAGAGAAAACACTAGAGGGTTAATCGACTAATCATTTCAGTCATTTTTCAAGCAAAAAAAAAGCCAAACGTTTGCAGGTTCCTTCTTCTTGAATGTGAGGATTTGCTGCTTTTCTTTGTCACTTGTGATAATAAATGAGGAGTCTTTGGGTTTTAGCTCTGGACTAACGATTAATCTTTAAAATAATCTGCAGATTTTTTTGATAGCCTAACGAAAATAATTGTTAGCTGCAGCCCTAGATTAGTCTGCGCTTTTGTAAGTAAAGGGCACAGATATAACTTATCATTTTTCTTGAGACAAATCAAACAGTTATGTATTCTTGTTTTCCCACTTTTCCTCATGTCTTGTCTCATGGATGGATAGATGGATGTTGGGCTGCACAATTCATCAAAATATTATCGCAAATGCAATATGGCCAAGTGTCACAAGAAGCTGCATTTGACTGTCATGCAGCCCTAAATGGACGGGTACAACCTGGATGAGCAGCATGTTTCTATAGCCTCTTTCACGCATACTTCTCGCTAAATTACTGGGATAACCTTTAAGGCACCACTCTTGATTTTTACTATTCACACATGCAGCTACATCACATCAACTACATCACTAACAGCTGATGAGATGACATCTTCTCAGAGAAAGACTGCCCTCCCTAATGCGACAGCGTTTCCGGCCGCTCATTATCATCGCAGCAAGTGTCAGTAGTGGACAGAACCTCGTCCATCAGGCCGTCTTAAGCCACCAACTGTAAGAGGCTTTGCTTTAGGGGTAAATCAACTAATCACAAAGCTGCTACAAGTCTCCACCCTCGGTCATAATATGAGATAATTAGTGTGGTAGTAGGGGTCGATCTGAGATGAGGCTCGTAGAGGCAGAACCCTGCGAGTCAAAAGCAGCGTTCACTTGCAGCAGAGGGGGAGCCCTCTGAACAAGTGGGGGCTCCCAGCTGAATGAATGAACAGAGGGCACTTCTCGCACCCTGCGCGTTACGAGGGTGCACACACAGCCGGCCAGCAGCAGACTCCTTCACTGGGTCATCAAGTGACTCATTGTGGAAATCGCCTTTGACAACAGCAGCTTGTGCTGTTTGAGGAATGTTTTCCATTTCTTCATCCGAAATCCCTAAAAGTCCCCACCATGGGGAATTGGCAAAGGGAAGGAGAAAGAGAAAGAGAGGCAGGGAGACGAGGGGGAGGAGGAGGGAGGAGGGGGACAAAGGAGAGAGAAAGCATAGTGGAGAAGACAGAAAGGCTTTGGATGGAGAGGACGGAAAGTTTGGAGAGAGTGGGCCTATATTTAATTCTGGTTGCGAGGCGACCGATGAGCAACAGGGGAGAAAGGGATGGAGGGACCACACTGGGTGACGGTCCCACACGTGGATCCGCCGAAGGAGGGCACGTTTACCCAACATCCGGGCTGGAGCATGCTCAATCTGAACTGGTCACGGGAAGGCACCACACTCATACTTACACGATGAGGGAAAACACCAATGACATCAGGCTCGCTGAGCTACAATTCAGCTCCAGTGGGCAGGAAAATTAAAAAGCACCACCACCAACATTTAAGCCGTCTAGCGTGCCTAGATACCAAAGTCAAATCCACGAGAATGTGAGATCACCTTATGCGAAGACACAGCAATGTGTTTATGACACGCGGTATCATAAAAGCAGAGGAAATACTGCATCAGTGAGGGCTTGTGTGACAGTGATGTTGTCCAGACGGCTCCTCTGTGTTATGACTGAAGTGGAGGGGAGGGAGGGACCTTAAAGGCTGAGCTGCATTAAGACTGGAACATGCTTAGAAGGAGAAGAAGAAGAAGTGCGGCCAATTTGGGGCATGCAGAAGCAACAATCTTCAAACTGTTGTTAAAAACTGAAGGCCGAACCATCCGTTTATGATGGTGCCACAGATGCCACAAACACAGTGGTAGTTTTCTGGTAGTTTGCACAACCCTGCTGCTTGAAAAAACAGAAAAAAAAACAACCTAAGTCCTGATGATCAGATGATGAAAACCTCTCTGAATTCACTGACCTACTATTTAACTGAGACTGCAGCAGGGACTGTCTGACACGAGCCTACCAGTCAGTGCCTATTAATGTCTCAAACTGATCCCGCAGGCTCTGGTGTGACCGGTTTTTACCGTCTGCTGCTCGCTGCCCTCCACACATTACAAGTTGTGATAGAAAAACTAGCCTGTAACTTAGTAAAGACAACAGTGCGGACGGCCCAGCCTACCAACAGGATAATAAACCAAACTGAGGCTGTCTACAAAGGCCAGAAACGCCGCTGCTGCCGGGAAAACACAGCGAGAGTTCAGCTTTAAGCTAACTTTACTGAGGCTGCCACGTTGAAAAGCGACAGAAACGTGTTTATTTTATTTAACGGGACGTGTTCAGCTCGTGACTCCACGAGACGTTCACGCTTCTTCGCCGTGACGACCGTTAAGTTAACGGATAGACGGTGAACGGTCGCCGCTGCTCGTGCGACTGTTAGCGGCGCCTTCACTCATAAAACACACAAACACAAACACACAAACACAAACACACACACACAAACACACACACACTTGTTAAAAGTTACACAGTCGCGTTAGCTTCCCTACCTGATGCAGCGCTGTCAGTCCGTCTATGTTGGCGTGGTTTATGTCAGCTCCCTGCCGGAGCAGCGCTGCCACCTCCTCCCGGTCTCCGGCGGAGCAGGCGGCCATAAACACGGCTCCTTGGGCGAAGCGGACCTTCGCTCGCCGCGTACCGGAACCGCTCAAGGTTTCCCGGGCCTCCGACCCCGTCCGATCCGTCTCCGAGCCCAGCCATCGCTGCAGCTGATCCTGCCGTCGCTGTTTGGCAGCTTCGGACCGGGAATGGTCAGTGGCCGCCATCTTCCCTGGTCTGTCCCGGACAGATTCAGCTCATGGTACGAGGAGAAGCGGAGTGGAGGGTTTGGATTGAGCCGAGCCTCCCCCCGGGCTGTGCCCCCTGGTGGACACACTGGAAACGAAACCGTGAACTTCAGAGCGAACTTCTGTGGCACTCCTGCTGCATTCAGGTGCTGCTGGGACATTCCAAGTCCAGAGGGAGGGACAGTGTATATATCATACTTTTCTTTTCTTTTCTTTTCTTTTCTTTTCTTTTCTTTTCTTTTCTTTTCTTTTCTTTTCTTTTCTTTTCTTTCTTTTCTTTCTTTTCTTTTCTTTTCTCATCTTTCTTTTTTCTTTAGTTTTCTTTTCTTTTCTTTTTTCTTATCTTTTCCTTTCTTTTTTCTTATCTTTTCTTTTTTTCCTGTAGTTTTCTTTTTTCTTTTCTTTTTTTCCCCCTTTCAGATAAATAACCCAAATAAAGGACTAATGATTTTTTTTTGTACTGTGTTATATTTCTTTTTAGTATACTTACTTTTATACATACTTTTTTCATATTAATTTAACTTTTTTTTTTATCATTTTGCATGTGTACTTTTATTTATTTATTTTAAAAAATATATTATATATTATATGTTTACATGTGCTCTGTGGGGTCTTGTCTTCAGTGTACTGCTGCATAATCAATCATCATTTGATTGACTGACTGATTATTTTGAAGGACCTGACAACACACACACACACACACACACACACACAAAGGTAAAATTACTTGTCATCATTTATGATTCAGATTAAAACCTGTATTGACACCGGTTCTTTATGAACTTAGGGTGCCTGAGAATCCCAATGTAGCAGCTTATTTTGAGTGTAACAAAATTCATGGGAAATGAAAGAGTGAAAATACACTATTTAGTTAATGGCCAACATAACATAGTATGTTTTTCAATAGATAGCCCTACTGAACACAGACTCCATGCTTGCAAACCTTAAACTTCAGAGGCAAATATTGGTAAATAAAATACTATTTGAGCTAATCCTGATTTTTCCGACATCACTGAAGGCATTGTCACGTATGTACGTAACAATATGACCATACTGTACGTATACATCTGTCATTTAAAAACCAAGTTCAACAACACGGTCCATTTTGTATCTGCTGCGAACTTGTTTGAAACCAAGATTTCTTGAGTTTATCAAGGAAGGTCTCGCAAAAAATCCCAACTACTAAAACTGTGTGATGACGACTTTTATTATTATGATGACCACATAGAGCTGAGGGGAATCCCGGTGTGCGCCTCTAGTGTTGACACTACGGTACGTCGACTGTTGACTGTCTGGTCTGCAGTAAATCCTCTTTGTTTTAATCACATCCTTTGTTACCATGTTTTAATTTCTTTGTTTTAGAGATGAACATATGACATGACGCAGTTTCTACGGGGTGGAGGGCGGTGGACTATCCCTTATTCATTTTGAGTAGTGTACAAAGAACTGTAAAAGTAAAGCCTGCAGATCTGCCTCTACACCACAGATGGTGATGACGTGCTTCATTAGACAAATAGTGTGTGTGGAAACTAAGACATTATTAGATAGAGATGAAACCAGAGACTTACATCTTTCCAAGATCGGTTACTATACTTACAAAACCAAAATAATTAGTCTGTCATGAATAGAAAACTTTTATGTTTTTACTATCACAGCTTCTAATTTCTAAGCAGGATATTATGAATAAAATTACATAAAAGTCAACTTTGGGGCATATAACAGCAGAATGAACCAGGAACTCATTTAATATAACTTTGTCAACCTATATTTGTAACTGTCAAATTGAATCCAGCTGTACATATAAGAGCTACATTATTTCTGTGCTTTACACTCACAAGTCAGGCATCGACTGTGATTGATTGCCATTTTGCTGGCATCATTGGGAAGCCTCCCAAGAACGCCTTCAGGTTGCCAGCCGACTGTTTGGTTACTCATACTGTTGTGTACTGTTCTCTGCTCTGTGCGCACTTTCCACTGTAGGTCACAGCTTTTCTGGGTAATGTGAGAATCATTGTTGTTCAACAGACCTCTAAGTGAAAGTATTCACAAGCTGCAGTAAATGTCAAATAATTCCAGTTTATTTAATGATCACATAAATATTACTCCCAGCAACACTTTGACAATATGTTACATTCACTGAACATTAACATCATTGAACATTAAGGCAAAACTTGGGGCTCGAACATGCAGTTTCTTAGTACAGAGTTCAAGAGAAGTGTTTAAAAAGGACACAAACAAACTCATCTGATGTCACACTGTACAGGGACATTAGATGACAAAGTGCAATTCAGATCAAACTGACTATTTCATGACTACAAAAAAATCACATTTTTGTGTTAAAATTTGGCATATAAGTGATTGTTCACTGATTTTTAGGCAAGAATTAAATACGATGTAGATTTAAAATCAAATCTAAATGAGTTGAAACTGATGTAAATCAGGAATGAGAGAAAAGGCAAAGCAGTTTTTATGTTTTTCATATAAATAACTGTAAAGACATTAACATTCATACAAACCTAGAAACATAAAGACAATGTTTTTTCACACTACTGCATTGACACTTGCATCAGATAAATGGAGTAACTACCGCTGACATCCACTGTTTCCCCTTCCTCTAGTCAGTCTCTTCCACCAGAAGTAAGTTGGAGCTCACAGCCGGATACAGCAGGAACACTGTGTTTAACTACTGGTCTGACTTCATTCCACTAAAAACATAAACACTCGCCTATTTTAACTGCGCCACTTCAAGTGCGCATTTTTGTATGTAACGTCCTGTAATTCAAGTTTGTACATGACTGTGTGAGCACATACGCTGAGTTTAAATGCTCCTCAGTAGACCTAAAGACATATTGTGCGTAAGGACTTACCTCATTATTCTGTAGCTGAAGATTTATTTCAGTTTCAGGCATTAGTCAAAAATATTGAATACACACTAAGTGTAAATATAGTAAATTAGTAGTAAATTATTATCATTTCTAACCCCTATGCAAAGGGTTTGATTTGATTATACATGTTTCCCTGGCAGCTTTAAAATACCTAAATGTAAGGATGTAAACAGATGTCAAACTCAGATTTTAAATTCTTTTCATATGTTCCTGGATCTAGAATAGGTTTAGTGCCGCAGCAGCTGCATCAGAAACCTGTCAAAAGCTCTTAAGAGCTGCTGATGGTTTCTCCAGAGTCGGAAACAGGAGGAATATTAAGACAACCTCAGTGCATCGTGAGGCCTTCTGGGGAGAGGATGGATGGAGGGCTCTTATCCGGTGACATCGCTTTAGTTTTGAAGGAGCCTTGCAGGTCCATGTTGATGCACAGCACTCCAGACAACAGCTGCCTCTTGTACTGGTCAAGGCGCATGAAGACATCCAGGACTGAAGAACTGCTCCCGTTCACCCAGGTGGGGAACAGGCTGGTGGAGCTGAGCGAGGATGGGAGGGACTGGTAGTGGTGCAGCTCCAGCTGACAGGAAAACCTGGAGTGAGCATTAGCAGCACGCAGAAGTGTGAAAAATGAGGACACTACAAGAGAGTGAATACCAGACGTGTGACTCAAGTCATTTGGTCCAAGTCACAAGCAAGTCCCAAGTAATTTTTTCTTGGGCAAGTCAAGTCAAGTCACCCCACCCTACCCATAATACTGCAGTCTTACCTGCAGGATCCGGTTATTATAAAGAGAACAATACAAGGTATTAGAACCTGTGTAATAATAATATTATTGGCCAATTTATCTAACCTGCAAAAAGTATGACAATTAAGTGAGTTTTGTTTCATTACTGAAACAAATGTAATCAAAGAAAACAAATAATAAAAGACCTCTCAAAAAAAAACCATCCCTACACAGCACTTTCAAAATGAAAACTGACAAGTCATTATGTCTCAAGTCAAGTCACGAGTCTTTAACTTGTTGAGTCCATGTTGAGTCTCAAATCATTTATTTTCTGTCAAGTCAAACTGCAAGTCATCAAAATAGTGACTTGAGTTATAATGACTGGAGTCCACATCTCTGGTGAATATTGGACTTAAATACATCAGGTGGCCAGTCCAAAGTCATGCTAATGTTGCCTGTCAATAAGCAAATGTTTGCTAACAAGTTTGACTTATAGACTTAAAAGCTGATGATGTGTCAATGTTGTGTTCACATCTTGTTTCTGTCCCCCCCAAGTGGTCACAAAAGTCAGTCATTGCAGGGTTAGTCAGGTTGAAACCCAGCCATGTTCACTTACTATAGATACCAGCTAGCAGCTAAATGATATTCAATGTATTCTGGAATAATTGGATGAAAGAAGCTGCCTGTGTAATTGCTGTCTTTGTATATAAATGGCAGAGACATCACCTACCTGGCAGATACATGCTGGGAAATGCTTTTGGAGGCCTGGCGAAGAACATGCTGTAGGACTTTTAATATCTGCTCTCGAATCCACCCGACGTCTTCTTGTACATCTGGCAGCCACTCCAGAAGTCTACACAAGAGATATATTGCAGTTAGTCAATCAGCACAGAAGGCCAGTCAAGTATTTTCTGCTATTTTAAATGTTCAGCTCAGCTCCACTATTCAATTAAAACTTTGTAAAAATTCTGTTTAAAATAGTGTTATTACTTTTGCTGTAAACAAATGTTCATATAAGACCCGAGTAGACACACAGAAGTAGTACTGCACTGCACCACAGTACTTATTTGAATGAAATAAGGAGGGAATTAGACCAGATGTAATTAAGTCCTACAGTACCTGAGAGTCATGGACATGGCAGACTCCAGAGGGAGAGTGTAGGGGAGCATCAGGGCCGAGGCCATCCTGACAGGAAGCATGTTGCCCAGCTTCTGCACCAGGCTCCTCCTCTCCATGCAGGCCTCAACCAGAGCTGCAGAGGGAGGCAAATCACATGTTATATCAAATTAAAATGTTCAGTACAGTGAATATAACAGTCTTTCTTGTAAGCAAATACAGCATTTCTCTGTAAATGATACACAGAAGTTACAATCCAATCCAATGGAAGGTGGGTCATAAAAACTACCCACAATAGGAATTATAGTGCTGTTCCAATATCAACACATACCTGAGAGATCGATACTTGGGATACTTGGGATAGGATACTTTCCTATGTTTATCTTGATGTTCGCTTTAGCTTGGCAACCCATCACATTAAACATTGTGTCAATATTAGGGATTCAAATTTAAAGCAATTTCTTAAATTGACAGTCAACTGCCTCAACAATGGGTTATAGGTTAATCATGAGTAATACATGAAATGTGTTTGATGTTTTTCCATCAGAAAACTGTTTTAACCACTGACATGATCAAAGAAAAGAAACACCAAGTTACTTGAATTATGAACTAAATAACACAAAAGCACCCCAAGTAAGTTGTAAATGTGTTGGTTTTTTTTCACATGTAATGGAAATCCACTGCTGCACACTGTGGATGGTGAGAGAGGAATTGTTTTCTTACAGTTTACAAATTCAGATAAACACTGATTAAGCAGTGGTTGTTTCTCTTAGCCCATAAAATGTTCACTATTCAGAGATACATATTTTTCACAGGACAGTGACGATAGGTGAGCTATGAAGCCATAAACTACTCTGTCTCGTTGCACTTAGATGATAAGTTACCTCTGTGCAGGGTGGGTGGAAGGTGTTCGATGAAATGATCCTCTATTGAGGAACAGCCAGGAACCATCACTGCTCCCTCCTCCACATGTGGCTTTGCCTCATCTTCGTCCTCCTCGTCATCGTTATAATCCTGACTTTCTTCGCCATTGGCTAGCAGCGGTCTGTCTCTGAGAGGTCCGTTGAAATTAAGCAATTCTGAAAACAGAAGCAAATATGAAAGCTTTATTATCATCTGTGATTATCTTAATTTGCTATTTCATTCAACTACTTTATAATCAGTGATGTAATGTAGCTAAGTACATTTACTCAAGTATTTAACTTGAGTATTTCCTGAAATTTTTACTTCCACTTTAGTTATTTCTGTCTTTGCAGATTGTATGCTGCATCACAGCAAAGACAGCACAGCTCTATATTAATAATTGATGTTTATGTGCTTACAAATTGCCAAAAAAAGACATAAACAAGCAAAGAAGTCACCAAAATGAGTGCATACTAATATATTTTGACAAAATATCAATCAGTCTGTGTTTAAACAGAGCACATCGTGATTTTTTGGGGGGTTAGAAAACAAAGTAAACAGCTTTCTTACCATTTTTCTTCAAAAAGTGCAGAGCATCTTTATATCCCTGCTTACACATGGCCTTCATAACCTGCACTCAAAACAAACACAAACACTTCATGAGTCCACTGAGTTCACTCCAGTTCATCTCAGCTGATCAATTTATCTGAAGACAAGACATCTGTGTGTTAGTGTTTGTATGGATCAGGAAGGCTGTAATCTGGTGACCTACCATTGGGTCTGGAGGGAAAAGTGCCCTGGAGACTCTGTAGAGGTTGGTGAGGGTGAACTGGATGCTCGTGTTGGTGAACCGCAGCTCGTGTATGTTGGTGGAGGTGTCTCGTGGGCAGATGTCACTCTCCCCTGAGAACGGGGACACGGTGATGGTGTTTTTCAGCTCGTACTGAGGCAGGTTGTCGGAGATTCCTCCATCCACGTATCGCTAAGTGATAAAGATGCATATTAGCATCAGAACAAGCAAAATTCAATTCGTAAATCCTTTGAAGGCTCTGTTATTATGATAACAGTGACATCCTATCCTGCGAATTGATTCACGTTTTGTTTTCCTGGAAGCTGATGAACTTTTTAACCTGCTGCACATGTCAACAGATAAGAACAGGGTGGCATCAGTTTTTTTTTTAACTCGGGCCACTGAGGGTAGGAGAGGACAGGACAACCTTAATGCCTCTGCCAACATGGTCACATCTGGCTCTGTCACTCTCAAAGTTTTGGTCGCAGGCCCTGCATACACGCGAGCACATGTAAGCTCAGAGGCCACAAAGGCCTGGGAGGGTGGGAGTGCTGGCATTGCTCAATAATGTTTCCTATAAAACCTTTGTGCTAGAAACATGTCCAGCAAAGAAAAGAAAAAAATAAAAGTTCTACATTCCCCTTTCTACACACGTGCCATTCAGAACAAACACATTCTTGAGGAAGGGAGGGCTCTGATGCGGGCAGTTACAACTGGAAAAAAGTGCCACAAGTAACAACAACAAACACACAATGAGAGGAAATACAGTACATGGTTCAAGCAAAGCAGCCTGATCATTACACCTCTAACAATAGCAATGACTAGTGTGCAGCTCTTAAGTTAAAATCCATGAAGGTAATTTTCCTTCATTAGACTAAATACAGGGTATCAGCAACATAAAACAGTGCACTCTTGTGTAGTATTGAATCTACTCACCACTCCTTGCAGTGTGGGAGGAATGAGGCCACAATACACTGGGATGTAGGCACTGCAGACGCATGCCTATTCAACACAAGAGATAACAAGAAACATTATGTACATATATATATATTTTTAATTTCAAGATGGAATTAACTTGGATGAAATTAAACTTTAAAAAAAGAAGAAAAAATGAATAAATTGTCAACTACAGCTGCAATGATAAGTTGATTAATCAATAAGTTGTCAACTATTAAATTAATTTCTGGTTACTCTCATGACAGTAATCTGAACATCTTTGCCTCGTGGACAAAACAAGTCATTTGATGACATCCTGTTTTTCTGACATTGTTAGATAAATTGATAATGAAAATAATTGTTTGTTTCAGCCCTATTGTAAAACTTACAGTTGGCTGACGTGATATTATATTGGTATTACAGCGTAAAACTACATACTTCTACTTATCACAATGTTATCATATAACTTAAAGGCTTGTTAAGGATGCATTATGGTTAAATTACATTATCTTATTACATTACTGTAGCTGAGATAAATACAGTCACTACCTATCAGGGCTGCAACAATTATTTTCAACATCAACTAATCTGCAGATTATTTTTTACATCAATCGATTGTTTTGTCTATAAAATGTGAAAATATATTGTTATAATTTTCCAGAGCTCAAGATGATGTCTTCAAGTATTTTCTTTTGTCCAACCATCAGTCAAACACATAAAGATATTCAGTATATAAGGAAATAAAACAGAGACAAGCGGGATATCCTCACATTTGAGAGGCTAAACTAGAGTGTTGTGCATTTTCTCTACTACTTAATACTAAATGTTTCAGCTCTAAAATCAACAATCATATCCGCATTACTAATAATCATGTGTCAAACTGTGCTCCCCAGAATAATGTCACATTATCGGTATAGAGGTACTAAATCAACTATATCCTGACATCTGATTTCATTAATATCAATCAACACTACTGCAAAATACTGAGAAAAATACACTCAGACATGATGCACACCTGCACCAGCTCCTCCTTGTTGTTGAAGTGTGATACCAGGACATTTTCTCCATCTGTCACTCTGGTAAGAGAAATACCCAAACGACCGTTGGCCTGATGGTGGCAATCGGCGGGCAGGGTCCGCCGCAGCATGTGACGCACAATCTTCACCAGATTAAAGGAAGGGTGCATGGGTCCGAGGAATCGCTTCCTCGCCTCTTTGGCAACATCGATGATGCTCGCACCGGCCTCTCCTGTGAAGACATTAAGACATTTTTACTGTAAATGATCAGATAAAGAAGAGGGAGGAAGGAAGTTTTTGGGATGATTAAGGTTCTTCATGCAACTGTGCTCTGTGTACATTATAAAATACGGAATCGCAGCTTCAGTTAAGAAGATTTTTGATTAGACGTTGTACTCAACTGGATTTGGTAAAACAAGAATTACAGAATAGCCGACACTGATTCTGATATAGACCAATCAATAGGATATATTGTTTCTAGTCGTCGACAGATATGTTTTTTTTCAGGGCAAATACCAATGCATACCGATTATTAGTAATCCAGGAGACTAATAACCGATAATTGGAAACAGAAAAACAGGAAAAATAAAAATCTTAGTCTCAAAGTCGGGAATAACCAGTGATGGAATGTAACCAATTACATTTTTACTCAAGTACTATACTTGTCTACAATTTGGACGCTGATACTGATAATTGTAAAAATGCTGAATATCGGCCTCAATAATCTGCCAAACCTGATGATTACTCTACCCCTAGATTTTTCCTTTACACCTTTTGCCCTATGTGCTAACTAACATCTGAATCTGACAGTATTATGTGATATGTTTTATTGTCATGGCTGTTTGATGTGCTTTGTACATCTATTAATATGCATTATAGGTGTAACCATATGCTTAATCTGTGTGTAAACTTCTTGAACGGAACTGCCTCAGGATGCAAAATGAATTTCAGTGTGAGTGGACATTGAAATGTTACGACGGTGCTCCATATTGGTCCTTATATGGAGCTACAAGTGGTGGAAAATAACTAAGCTTTATGGTACTTTGCTTAAGTATTTCCATTTTATGCAACTCCGCAACAATTTAGAAAGGAAATACTTTTCTTTTCCTTCACTACTTTTATGTCACAGCTGCAGTACCCAATTACATTGCAGTTGAACATATAAACCATGTGCTCAGTTTATGATTCAAATGATTAATTAACAAAGAAAACAACAACAAATGATTAAATTGTATTCAGATAGTTAAGTATAGCCCCACCTTTACTAGCCACAACATTACAGTTAATAATACAATAATAAGCCTATAATATATTAGTGTTGTTTAAAGTATCAAAATATCGATAAATATCCATACTGAATCAGATATAGTTGAATCAATACTTATTCTCAGCAGTATCGTAGTACTCTCGTACTATCTGTGTTTATTCGCTCTCCTCTTTTAATTGTATTTCTACACTGTGGCATTGCGACTTTTACTGAAGTAGAAGACCTGAGCAATTTTTCCACCACTGATTAAAATGCTACTGTTGATGCAACAAAAGTACACTACTCAAAATGAGTTAGGGATATTACAGTGTTTTACTTGATGTTGTGAATTGTGTCAATTTTTATTTTGTGTTTTGTGAGTATTTACAGTCCCGAAAATAATGCATGCATATCCATGTACATCACTAACTAATTTTGAGTAGTGTAATGATCCATTGCTATAGTAGCTTCAGTATATTGTTTGATTGTAAAAGGGGTAATTCTGGATGATGAGCACTACTAATACTTAATAACAATGTAATACTTTTACTTGTAATATGCCTGTTTCTATCTGAGTACTTCTCCCACCACTGGTTATTACACAGAGGTATCCACTGAAGCAGTTTACAACACAAGCACTTAAAACTTTAAACTTGAGTTTAGTTAGTACCCTTGTGGTCTTTTGTAAAGGGGCACTATTCAGTTTTTTTTTTTTTGGGGGGGGGGGGGGGGGGATCAAACTCAGAATATTAATATTTACAATATTAATGAGGTGATAATACAAACTCAGACATATTTATTTTTTCCATAACTGAATAAACAAGCTGTTCTCCCTGTTTGAAGCTGGAAAGGTGGCAGGGTCCGCCACATACAAACAAAGTAAAACAGTGTGAAATTTTGTTTACCACGTACCAAGACACACTCCAGTGACCAGAGCAGTGGCGGTGAGAGCTCCGGCTGATGCTCCGTAGACGTGCCGGGCGTTTAGCACCAGAAAAGGCGCCTGCTCCAGCAGACAGCTGGCCACACCGACGTGGTAGATACCGAGGAAGCCGCAACCTGCGAACGAGATGTTCCACGGCGAGTCGAGAGGAAACATACCGGTGACCGTCCGTCCACAGCTGTGTCGACGAGGCGAAGATCAACAGCTGCAGGAGAAGTAAAAGTCCGCTGTTAAAGCTCAATCCTGTTTAAATGTTATGAATGACGTCTCTTTACCTGCTAGTTAGCTGTTTTTTGACTTTCCAGCTAACGTTAGAAGTGAGTCTTTCGCTGTAGGTGACGTCGCTAAATTGACACAATTTTAAAATATATAAAATATCCCTTGTGTTGTCGCTAAAGTCCGTCAGAAAAGTGTTGCAATTAAAAACAGCTCTCGGCAGGTTAAATAGCTCCGTAGTGAACCACGGGGAGTTATTGTTGTTTCACCTACTTTGTTGGTGTGAGTTGAGAGGAGGGCGCAGGCTAAGCAGCCTTGTCCAATCACGATCGACACCGCAAAGCAAGGTGACCAATCACAGCGGAAACAGTTGAAGGAATGACCAATCAGAATCCACGTCGGTGAAACACCCGCAAAGTCACCGAGCGGGCAGTGTGACAGCTGTCATATTCCCCAAGCAGAGCAACGTGTGTTTGTTTTGTCCTTTTAAAATGCATCTGCCTGTTTGTTTGTGTTCACATTGTGTGTTGATATCCTCAACAGTTAAACTGAACTATAATAGTACTCACAATAGTTGTTATCATATGGAAGAATTTGTATTGATTCCCTGCAGTGCAGTATTGGCTATAGGCTATTGACCCATTGTTGACAGGTCGATTTAGACAAGCCTGAGATAGTGCGCACTAATGTCAGCTCTTCTTTATGTGTGGTAGTGCTCGTCTTAAAGAACAGCACTTTTAATGTTTTTCAAGAAAATCGTCGAGGCTTGGCGCCCATTACAAAATAGTAAACGGAAGAGGGTTTCACAAGAAACTGTGGTGAAATCTCTTGCAACTGAAGAACATCCAACAATAAAAATAAAAATCTTTAGTAACACTTCCTTGAATAAACTATTCGTAGAATTAGACTGCAAATAGTCCGTTTTGGTGGGCACAGACCCAGGTTCCTTAGAGAACATATCCTATTGTGAAACCATTGTGTATCTCTGTTAAGTGTTTCAAAATTCCCTCAGAGCCCCAAAGTACACAAAATGTCAGGTTCAGGGGACTTTTCTCAATATGCCCCACTAAAGTATCAACCAAACAAGCTGACACACTGAGGGCAGGTAGTGTTAAACCAGAACAGGATCAAGTAACTGTTCTTGTGGCTGGGCAAATAATGAACCTGCCAAAAACAAGTACATAATAGTAACATTACAGCTTCCATGTCTCTGCCAGGTAGTTTCAAAACGGACAACCAAACAGCTTATAGCCTGGCAATGCTGACGTGAATGGATCCAGGAAACAGGAGGGCAAATTTTGTTTTTAAATGTTACAAGTAACATATTTGAATCACTGTAAAAGCAATATATGTTTTTGAAAAAGAAAAGTATTTAAATTGTTGACTGACTTTCACCAGAGGATAAGTCATTCTGGCTGAGCTTCAAGAGAAGTGGCTCAGATTGTGTCTGACCGCATGATGACAGCTTCACTGGGAGGTTTTCTGTGGAGAATTTTGTTATTGTACCCAAATAGCTCATTGAATCACTGTGTTCTGTTTGCACAGTGT
The DNA here is from genome assembly GCF_040436345.1 of Pagrus major. NCBI lineage: Eukaryota > Metazoa > Chordata > Actinopteri > Spariformes > Sparidae > Pagrus > Pagrus major. The sequence continues at coordinate 12,620,157 of NC_133222.1, read as the reverse complement.
ATCTGAATCAAACAAATACTTTTCTACACAAGTAAACGGTTTCCACAACAGAGATGAACTTTTGACACAGTTTCTTTTCCAATACGCAGTGCAGTTTGTACCGAAGGGTCACGCACGGGCTATTATGAGATAAAAACAAGATGTGTTACTGTTTTTGAAAAGAACAACAACTCAGACAAAAATGATATAAGAGGAAGCCTTTTTTGTAAAGTGGTATTCCACAGATACGTTTGAAATAGTATCATATAGGCTATCTTACGTTAACAGCCTATAAATAAACCTATTGTCTTCAAATAAGATAAGATAATCCTTTATTAGTCCCACAACAGGGACATTTGCAATATTACAGCAGCAAAAGGGATAGCAAAAACAGAGGAACATCAATAAAAAACAATAATAAGTAAGTAAATAAGAAGTAAACAGATATTTACAAGAGATATAATAAAGCAATAAGAACAATATAAACAATATTAATAAGAAACTAACTCAACACAACATTGCACATCTCAAAATTAGACAAAGAATAAAATAAAGTAAATTAAAAAATGTAAATAAATAAATAAACCTGTTAAAAGTACATAAAGCACCACAACACCAGCTAAAACTGCAGTAAAAGAGACTGAACAGCGCCGCCCGATGGCCGACCAGGTACTCACAGCCAGAGCACTCACTGACACAACTGTCCCGCCCCGAGTTGAAACTTTGGCGGCGCCTGCATCAAAGGGCTCGGTTTGTTACCCGGAATCAACCGGAGAGGCGGGGCTTCCTACTTTACTACCGATGCAAATGATTAGTCTCCTCCCGCCGCCCGTCGGTGAATGACGTACAGAAAAACGAACGAACAACTGATGGGCGAAGCTTTGCTTTCAAAACACAAGTCTCGGACACAAGGAAGTAAAAGTAAGAAGGGAAGGAGCGACAGAGGACAGATTGAAGAAACAGGTTGACCCAAAGACTGATTATACACATTATTTAGTGAATATGACACTACATTAGCTTGTATTTAGCATTAGAAACGGAGCATAAAGGACACAGAAAGGGCAGCAGATGTGTCATTTTTAGCTAACATTTATGTAAATACTGTATGATGAGTCTACAACAGCTGTGGCTAATAACTAGCTTTACTCAGCAAGCATGTCTAGTAACATATTCATTTTCGCTTTTCAAAGCTTTAATGACAATGGACGTACAGTTGTGTCATGAGTTACGTTACAGACACATCATGCAGAAAGACAACCTCGGACCAGTTTTGGGCTAGCTAATAGGACACTGTTAGCTTAGCTAGCTGTCCAGTGTAACAAACAGTGGCTTCAATGGAGAGAAGCGGCGAGGAAGGTGCAGCTCCTGATGAAGAGGATGGGGACCAGGAAGGAATGAAGGCGGGGGCTGAAGAAGCGGGATGTAACCCATCAAGAACAAGATACAGTAGTGGAGTACCAGACCCTGCTGATTTGGCTGTGAGGCTCTGGAGAGGGCTTGTGCACCAGGACCAGGAGACAGGTGGTGTGGTGCCTGATGGTCAAGCAGAGGTTGATGAGCCAGAGAGGGATGCTCCCTCTGTGTCTCCCTCCAGCTTCATGGACACCTGTGCTCCTTCCATATCAAGCCTCTCCTCCTCCTACTCCTCCACCCATCACCATCCCAATTTGTCTCCATCCTCCTCCTCCTCCTCTTCTGTTTTGTCTCTGACTCCACCCTTGCCTCCGTCTGTGGAGCTCCCAGCTGTGTTGACTGATACAAGGCTGACCCTGGATGTGTACCAGGGAGGAGCAGCTGCACTGCCTCTGATTTGGGGGTCTGTCCCAGGGCAGCTGAGGGGCATCCAGTACCTGAGACTGGGCTCTGAGGATAAACCAGGCCTGGATGGTGCACTGGACGTCCTTCCTAATCTGACAGAGCTGCGCTCACTGGCTATACGAGGTACTTTTCTGATTAATTCTATGTGGTATCAGCTGCTGGACATTGTTTCATTGTAGTTTTTATTCATAGCCCTAGTAAAACCATTGCATACAAAGTAAATACTGTAAATACATTATAATCTGGGTGTCATTCTCTGTCTTTTTTCTTGCATTGCTCCAATCTTTCTGCTTCTAACTTTGCATTTCTCTCTAATTCAAGGACACTGTTTTTATGACACGCAAGGTGACCCGCTGCCTGGCCTCCTCACCACTTTGCCCACTTCAGTTTCCTCCCTCTCTCATCTTGCACACCTGGATCTCTCTTTCAACCAGCTCTCCTGTCTGCCACCCTGCCTCCTCAGCTTGCCTGTGCTGACCTCTTTGCTCCTCTGTCACAACCACCTCTCAGCTTTGCCTCCTGATATAGGCCGGCTGTCTTCCCTCACCTACCTCTCCCTCCTGGGGAACGAGCTGGTCTCTCTTCCCCCGAGTCTGGGTCAGCTTAAAGCACTACAGACACTGGATGTGTCACATAACCTCCTTCAGCAACTACCCGATGAAATTGGTTCTCTGGAGGAGCTCGTTAAGCTGGAACTGTCCCACAATAAGCTGAAGCAGCTGCCAGAGAGCATGGGTGAGGATGAATTTTGTTGCTTGTTTGTTTCATTTTGTTTCATGTAAGTTAAGTTTGTGATTGCAGAAGTAAATCAAAGCTCCTTGTCTTCTTTGTTGCCCAGGCTCTCTCTTCTCCCTCAGAGAGCTTGTCATCTACAGCAATGACCTCCGCCTGATCCCACATTGTCTGAACATACTGCCTCTGCTGAAAATAGATGTGCGTGACAATCCTCTGGGACAACCCCCAACCCCTCCCCCTCTCCCGCCTACACCTGGTGAGCAAAGAAAAAATAAAGGGCTTCAAATCGATTAGTGCTTCAAGCAGTCATTGGACACAGTGTTTACATTTTTTGTCACCATTTTCACGCTTTCCTATATGTGTTTTTTTTCATCAGATCAAGCAGAAACAAAAATCCCAGAGCTGCATCTCGGATTTAATCAGCACAGGTACAGTGTCACTCTCAGCACAGAAACATTTTCTCCATCTTTGCAGTAATGTTGTCAATTAAGGCCTTTCTTTCTTTCTTCCTACATTGCGATTAAAGATGTCGTGCTCCTTTTGCTCCTTAGTTTCTGTGTTTCGTCTGCTGGGTGTCATGTGTTTCTCCCAGGGGGGGCTGAGCTGCTGTTCCCCCCGGGGTGCCTGTTGAACACCACAAGACTGGAGTGGGTTGTGAAAAGGCCGGAGAGGAAGTGGGTGCAGCTTGAGGAGCATGACATCTTACTGAGTCGTCCACTGGAACTTCGACCTCATGGAATTACATTTCTAAAGGTATAAAATGGTCTTTACTGAACTCAATTAGCACATCTGTTATGGCGACATACATTTTACACATGGATATCAGTTTCATGTTTGGTACTACTCTGTGAAAAACAGTCGTATGATGTTTTCAGTGGCTCTCGAGGAGCTTTACTAAGTCTGAAAAAATAGCCCAATTAAGTTATAGTGATGTCATCAGGGGTTATCTCAGCTTGGGGTTAGAGACAAACCTATCACAGAAAGTCTAGAGTACATAGTGATAAAGCTGCATCTAATGATTATTTTCATTGATTAATAGTTTAGTCTATAAAATGTCAAAAAAGTGTGAAGAATGCTTTTTCAGTTTCCCAGAGACCAATGTGACGTCTTCAAATGTATCCAACCAACGAGCCCGAACTCAAAGTCCCTTTATTTAGTATCATAAAGTCAGTTACAGTGACCCTAAACGGAATGAAAACAGAAGGTTTTTTGATTGAACACATGTTTTATTATAATTTAAAAAAATATTATGTCTAAACAGACATGAAACTTGATATAAACTTGAAATGTATTTGTTTTAATAACACTAGTACAGTAGAATTCAATTCTGTTCAATAAATAAATAAGCTTATGTACACGGTATGACAATTGTCCATTTTCATACCACAGGATTCCTTGAAAACTCAATATCGCTGCAACCACTAGTTTTGATCCTCATAGATTATTCTTGTTCTTTCTTTTGACTGTTTCCTTTCCTGCACTTGAGTGATATAAATGCACTTTAACTTTGAACTCCTTCCAGCCTGTGGAGGTGTGTGTGCCATACCATCGAACAAAGAGAAGGGAGGTGGTGGTGCAGAGGTTTGATGGACAGTCCTGCAGCACTCTGCCCACTGTTCTCAGGAGAGGAAGTGAGACACACAGCAGTCACCCCGGTGGACGTCCGGCCAGGGTAAAGTAAAAAACCTCCCACTGCTAAAGAATATTTTTACTTCGATATTTACGTTTGTTCTAGTTAGTACAAATTGTAAGGTTGGTATTTAAAAATTAACCTCTTGGCGTCCCTACAGCTGGCCTGCTGTGCTGTGCGCCACTTCTCCTGGTTTATGGCAGTGTCCCGTCCAGTAATGGACAGTTGTTCTGTTACACCAGCTGGTGCTCTGCTGGTGTCCAGCTCTGACCCTGGAATTAAGCTGCACTTCCCACCAGACTCCACTGTGCAGACACGCACTATAACTTTACAGGTAGCGCTCAAGTATATTAAAGTTTATATGTCATTGAGTAATCTGTAGTTTGCAAGGCTTTACTTAATCACTCTTTCTGTAGGTGCTGCAGGTGTCTGTGTCAGAGGTACAGGCTGTGTGTGGTGACCCTCAGGCCAGCGTTAGCCCTCTGCTCTGCCTCTCTCAGACTCCCAGCACAAATTTCCTGCAGCCTATCAAAGTTCAGGTCCCTCTGCCATCTGGAGTCACAGGTACAATAGCCATGTCAAAGCGTTTATTGTCATATGTACAGTTTAATATAAATCCACTGTTTCATACTGTATAAATACAAATATACAGTATCAGTGCAATATATATATACACTATATCTCTGCCACCACCCTAACCATCTTACCACACAGGAAGCACCATTTTGCCCCCCAAACCCACTCCACACACATAGATACACATACACTCTCCATACTAGACACTCATAGACAATTACTCACTGTTTTTATATGGAAGGGCTGCCCAAACATTGTCCCTTGGAGTGCCATAGCTGAAACTTCATAGTTGGCCACAGACCAAAAGCAAACACCTATTAAGTATTGTTAGGATGAAAAATGGGACTAGGATTCAAGGTTCCCTTAATTGACTGAATTCCTTCCCAGTATGCTCTGCCTCAGAAAAATAGGAAATAATTAGAGATCCTTGAGCATTTAACCTTAAAAAACAAACAAAAAAAATGCATTAACTGGGATTTATATGCTGCCCTGATATATAGATTTTGCACAGATTGCACTGATGATTTGCATATTTGTATTGTACTGTACTGATACTTTATATTTACTTATTGTACTATCTATCTTTTGCCATATTATATATAGTATATAAATATTATTTATCCTTTTATTTCTTATATTCTTGCGTTGTTGTTTTTTAAAAATACTTTTCACCTTTATACCTTGTGTTTCATTGTAATACAACATTCGTAGTGGAAGGCAAGAGGAAGAATTTCATTGTCTGGGGAAATTGTTTTTTTTAAATGTTTATATGACAGTGAACACTTTCACTCTGACCTTTTTGTTTCTGCAGGCCACACAGTTGATATGTCCTGTTTGCACCTGCTCCATGGAGACCCCACTGCCCAAACCTGGACTGACATTACATCGCAAGTGTCTCTCTATGTCACCCACTTGTATGCCATTTTCTACATCACACATTTCTCATGGTAAGTTTTTATAATATTATCTCATAATATGTGTTTGTTTCGATATAATACACTCTGGGTAATACAGCTTTGTGTGCACCATCACAGGTATTGGCTGTGGTACACCACTCAGCGCTGTGTTAGTGGGGTGGTCAGGAAGGTCTATCAGAGGCTAAAACAGTTCAAAGTCCAGTTCCTTGTCCTCCAGCGGAAGACTGATCCTTCACAAGTTATGCTACAGTGTTTACCTTCTAACAAGGTTTGTAACTCTCCTCCTGTCTGTGCTACTATTGTTTAGTTTGATTAAAACTACTCACAATAAGGATAGTCTGTATGTCAGCCCTCTTCTGTCCACCTCTGGGTGTGGTATTTAACCCTTATCATCATGTGTGCGAATGCCATCTTAATGTTTATGCATAAAAACTATACAGTGATTGTGATGCTTCCTGTCCAGGTGGATAGCAGAGTGGAGTCTTTGTCAGAGCAGTATGACGGACCTCAGCCATCAGATCTCTGTGACCTGCTGGAGGGAGAGCAGTTCTTTGCCGGCTTCGAGAGGGGCTTGGATATCAGCACAGGTCTGAAGTCCTCTTTGAACCTCTATCTTACATAAACACTTTTTTCTCCTGGCCCCTTTCCTTTCAAGGTCTTATGATGTGCTGTTGTGTAACAATTGAAACCGTTCTTTGAAAGAAGTCTAGAGATGATATTCCTGTTTTCTCCAGAGAGACCAGACTGTGTCGGGGGAAGACTGTGTTTTGAATTTTACTCCTACATGAAGAATCTGAAGGAAGTGTACATCTGTCCAGCTCAGGGTCACAACAGTCCAGTGAGGGGACAAGTAAGATCATGTTCAGCAGATAAGAATGTGCGGTGACTGAAATAATGATTTCTGCTGTGTTTACTGTCTGTACACATAAACAAAGTCACTTTGTGAATCATGCATTTCCACATTTCATGGCAGAGCAAGGACTGCATGACCTCACTGACATTATATGAGGACAAACAATCAGTAACAGATTATATATATCACTTATCTACATACAGTACAGTACATTCTACACTAAAGCCCCTTTCAGACGGGATTAACATTACAAGGAGAGGTGGGATAAATATTCACTGTACTCCTTCTGTAATTTAACATATTGTTCCAGATGACTTTTTAACAATCGGGAAATTACAGGATGTGTTATGTCATAGACATGGTTATTCAGCAGCACAAAGATAAGAGAAAAAGAGGGGCACAGATGAGTTGTGAATTTGGCGGTGGATTTAAGTAAAAAATTATACTCTTTCTTGGAGTAATAACTCTTACACAAAGTCATATTAATATAATATTAATATCATTCAGAGTGACTCACACCTCCTGTGGATATCGTTATCTCTGATGTCCATCACGACTAAACTTCAGTAATTCTGCTGGCAAATCACAAGAAAAAGATGCTTCAGAAATTCCCTCAGAATCATCACATTTTTAAGTTTTCCTCAGTAGCTGAAGTAGATCAGACGAAGCAGGGCTTTAGAGAGAAAACCAGGGACTACCCATTGCTGACATTACAACAGATTGCCGGGTCTTCTTCTCCCGATGGCCTTAATTTATGTTGTCATAGTGATGCCCGATGTGTTCGTATTAAATGATCAGAGCAGATAAGTAAAAGAGAAGGACCAGCAGCTTTTCCCATTGAAAACCCACATATGCACTCCACAGCAGCTAATGTTAAAAGCATTGGGTGACTGAGGGTGACTTTATAGTATATTTTTGTATCGGTTTGCATTAAATATATTACATTTCAACACAATACATCAAACCATAGAGTACAGCCTCAAAATCTAATAAACAATTGAGTCAAAACACAAACAACTACATTGTTGGTCTCTTATAAAACCAATAAAAGTTAACATGTTATGGAAGTTTATAATTATTCTGAAGTATTTATCTTATTGGATGTTTCTGCCTTTGTGGTCACTTCACCACAGCTGCTAAGCCAAGTGCCAGTTAGAAATGCCTTTCTTATTTTTTTCCCATGAATTGGTGTGCAAGCATTGTTTCGACAACACATTGATGTGTTTTGCACGTCTGTTACAGGTGTCCTTTTATAGAGGGGAGATTCCCAACAACCTGCCAGAGGAAGTGGCGAGAAAGAGGAAAGGACATGACAGCCAGTGGCTTACAACTTTGCCGCTAAGACTTCCTGTCAGTTGGAATGACAGTTTTTTCCTTATTTTATGATAACATTGATATATTTTTACTACTAGTACATGAATTAATATGAACGTGTTGGTATTCTTATAAAATAATATCATATGAGAATGCGTATATATTGGTTAGAAATAGAAAAAAGATTAAATATGTACTAAACTAGATGCTTATTTCTTAACACTCAAGTAACAAAACACTGGTGTGCTTGGTAGCTGCTACCTTCAAATAACCAGTGGTAAACCCTGCACAATTATCTCCTCTCTGTTTTTGCGATAGGCTCTAAACTCAGACAATAGTTTCAACATGGAAGAGCCCCAGTATCCTCCTCTGAATCTGGGTGACCCTGAGAGTGGCTACCTGACAGAAGCCAACCTGCTGTCCATCTCTCTTCAGATAGGACAGGACTGGCATGGTATCGGCATCAATCTTGGCTTAAGCTTCCAGGAGCTGGAACGCATCCAGTACAAGTACAGGTAGGGATGATCCATCGTGTTCAGTCAAAGGTTCTGAACTGAACTCGACAATAGTAATGAACAGGTTGTTCTATTTTTCTGTGAGATGATTGTTTTTACAAGCTTTTTTTTTTATATGTCTCTGGTTTGAGATCCAAATTCAGTGCAGTTGTATGACTCAGACATCACACTGTCAAATGTAGTGCTTCAAATTGTTTGGTTTCATTGGAACTTTTGCATCTTGACAAAAGAAGTAAAGTGAGTGTTTAGGAGCTCAGATCAGAGCTCAGTTGTAATGAGAACATAAAAATAAACCTATGGAATACCAACATCATCTCAGGCTGACCTGTCGAATCGATATTTTTGTTAAAGAAAAAGAGAGAAAAAGAAAGAGTAAAATGTGTGAACCTATAGACATATGTAAAGCATCTCTACATGGGTGAGTGATGTAACCAGTGTGTACACACGTGTGTTAGCACAGCCAAAGCCTCTAAGGGAACAGGATGGAGTGAGATGTAACGTGACTGACGGAAAAAACGCAGTGGGAGAGAAATGGTAGAAATTTTGATTGTTTTAATCTGCACTGTCAGCCATCACTAAGCCATCTGGGACACGGCAGGAGATTACACACAGACTGATGCTCATCTGTTCCTCCCCCTACTCCCCACGCTCAGAAAAACCTCTCGTGACGCATCCAGGGGGACGGAGGAAAAATGCATCATGTACAAAATCATACATGTTGTGGAGATGGTTCTCTATGAAAGGTTTTTATGACTGTATTCACGTCATTTGTGTGAAAATAAATGTTTTACTTAGGAAGCAGGCGGTGCATAGCCTACATCTCAAAGAGATTATCTACTTTTTATACATGATCTATCTTTAACTGCATGGCGCTCCAATATCACTTAAGCTGCAATGATAAGTTGATAAGTTATTAGTCTATTGAGAGAAAATTGATAGCCAACTATTTTGATAATTTCAGTAATTTTTCAAGCAAAAATGTAAAACATTTGCTGGTTCCAGCTTCTTAAATGTAAGGACTTGGTGCAATATCAAGAAAATGATTTTATTCTGTGATTGAACTGAAACATACACTACTGCTTAAAGAATTGAGTCTTGTGGTAACATGAGAACGGCTAATATTGTTTAAATCAAAGTATTTATTTAACATCAGTATTTATTAATCCTTTGTTGAGCTTGACGGATGTATTGTATGTATATATATTTTACTCCCTAATATCAGTATCGACTTTGGCCCTGAAAATCGAGCAAAAGTCGAGCTCTAATCCTTTGTTAGATTATTGTAGCTGATGAAAAAGGTCTGGTGTTTGTTCTCCTCTCCTCACCAGGGACAACCTGGGAGGCTTGGTGCTGGACATGCTGTTCCACTGGGCCCGAGGACAGAGGAATGCAGGACCCGGGGCAGTGGCGAGGCTGGTGGCCGCTATGGTAGAAAGCGGCAGGAGGGATGTAGCAGATGAAATCGAGGACATTGTCAGTATAGGAAGAAGAAAGTACTCTGAGTCACTGAGGAGGGTAGGTCTGGAAGCTGAGAGCTCCTCCCTCGGTGAAACACAGCAGTAGATGAACACACGCTGGGTGCAGATGGCTGACTTACACTTGAGTAACCTGTTTACAACGTGCCTCCATCATCTCTTCCTGCTGTCTAAACAACTGTCCTGGAGGACAAGAAAATCTCTCTTTGTCACAATTTGTTACAATCATGGCACCTTTCACAAGACTTGTATGAAGATGATGGCCTTTGCCTTGTTTTCTCCACTTTTTAAAAGCTGTCTCAGCGTGCAAGACAACACAGTTGAAGCCCATTTTGCTCAGGAAAATGAAAAAATGATGAAAAGTCATAGTCATGATTAATAAAACACTCATGGTAAGTTAAAATCATGAGATACTAAGTACTTACTACCTCTTAATTCTGAGTTGCAGCAGTATTTCATCATTCACTCAGAATCTCTTAATTGTGACTCATAATTTGGATTTTGTATTTCGTAATTTTGTTGTAGTTTCTTACAAGCTTGACTCTTGACTTTTGACAATGCTGTCACTTTGACTTAGTATCTCATTATTTTGACCTGCCATGACTACTTTTTATCACCTTTTCATTGAAAAACAAAATTCTTCTGAGTTAATTGTTACTTGACGTGAACTGTTACCTGTTCAGGTGTTAAGAGACAGAGCAAACACGCAGGTCCAACGAGTTGTTTGACCTGCTGAAAGTGCAAGAGGAGGCAGATTTTACGGTTGATTAAATTCTTCCTTGTGTGCCTTTGGTCTCCTGGAAACCAGCTGAGCCCCAGTGCAATCTCAGTGGCAAATTAGGACACAAACAGTTTTTTAATATATGTATGAATTTCCAATGTTTTTATGTCTAGTAAAACTGTGATAAAAAGAAATGTGTCAGCTATTTTTGAAACTTATTGCTCCGAGCCCTGTAGTAGGCTACAGGGAAGACCCCCAAATACGCTTTAGCTGTTGAGATAACTCTACTAGGATTAGGATAAAGCACAACAATGATTTTCATATAATCTAAGGTCTACTACGTATGAAGCGGATTCTTCAGTACAAATATTTTCTGCAAAAGTGAAGGGCCAAATAGTAGATGATGCACCTGAGCTCATGTAAATTCATAATGCAAGCTGTGATTGATCTCAAATTTGGTGTGCCACTGGGCAGGTTGTTCCATTACATGTCCGAGGAACAGAATGTGTACAGCACTACATACAAGGAGCCCAATAAGCGTAAATATTAAGTATGAAGGTCGAAGATGAATGCATTAATTTGCTTTTAAGCAGCTTTGGCTGGGATAATCCCAGAAACACCTTGGGTGTAAAGGTATGACTGTGCTGAATCCAGTAATAAACATAACGTTTCTGTAGCAAGTGGTCTACATTAAAAAAAAATGTATGACTTGTTCCAGGTATATGAAATGTCCATAAATAGCATGTCTGCAGTCAATCTGGACACCAAAAAAATACACTTTAATCAGACCACTTATTTAACATTGTAGCATGTCACTCATCCACATTATCCTCTTGACAACATGTTTCATGTTTGGACACTCAGGAGAAGAGCACGAGCAAAACTCAGTGCACATCATCTGACATCACACTGAAAGGCACTGACATTGTGGTGCTCCTGAGCTCTAGCACAGCAGCTTGTTTCTGGAACAATGTGGCCTCAATGGATCCTTCTTTGACTGTTAGCCTTTCCCGATGGGATTCTAGGGAAGTGCCTCTGGAAGTCTGATATGTTGCTCTCAAAACATGCAGCTTGAAAGCATCTCCAGTTGGGGGCAGTTGTGTCGCTGTGTCGTACACTGTAGACATTGTAAAGCCTTCCGAGGCATTGTGATTTGTGATTTGGGCTATATAAATAAAATTGACTGGACTTGACAGATGGAGGGCATATTTTCTTGCCACAGGCAATGCTTCTTCCAGGCTGTCACATAATCCAAAGCTTGACTATTCTTATAAATCAACATGATGGGTCTGCAGCTTTGTAAAGAGCTGTTGTTTTCCCTTTCCTGTATCAACTACTTATGGTGTTACAGACTGTGAAGGCGTGGCATGCAGGTAGACAATCAGAGAGTTGAACTTCAAGTTTCTTTGAAAAAAAAAAAAAGATTTGTCCAAACTTTCCCTTCGGCCATGTCCAGAATGCATGGGGTAAATGTTGGAAACATCCATTGGCTTGAATAGTAGTTAAACCAAACAATGTATGTGCGATCGCGTTTGACGATAAGACAAGAATGTGACTGGATAAGGTGTATAGCATGTAACTACAATCGCTTCTAATCTCTTATCAGCGTCCTCCTGGTTAATACATACGTCTACAAGGCTTTCTACTCCGAGTAACTCACTCCTTCGCTCCTCTGACCAACGGACAACAATTCGACCGTAGACCTTCATATTTGGTATTTCCAATTTTGGTTCTTCTGTGTATATAATACTGTATTCAGTAGGCGATTTGCGATAGAAAAAGGATCAAAGGATCAATGAGTCAAGCAGACTAAACCGACCAAATGACTACTCTGCTCCTCTACTCTTTCTGCTACTAGGGAACGGAGAAGGGAATGGCAGGTTAACGAGAGGATGTATTTAGGTCATTTTGCTAGTAAAGTAAGGCATTTTGGCAACTTCCCTCAATGCAGTAAGATATTCACATTCTGTGTGTTTTAATTTGCACTCCTTTTATCACAGTATTTGTCAATTTAACCACTTTTCCAGTAAAACATTTAAAATATGGAGGACTTTGGAGAAAATTAGAAACATTGTTGTGTTTAGTCTCACCTCCAGTAGGGGTGTCTCTCTCACTATCCTACAGTGAGTCACTGGTTGTTTCGGGCACGTTTATTGCTGCATGCTGCCTGTCATCCCAAATATCTCAACTGTAGCCATTTTTTTCCTTCTATTTTTGTGTTCAAGGTCATTGGGTTGAGTCGTCATCATGATGACGCTGTCCCCCATCCCCCACCCCTACACCTGCACATAAAATATGTGTCTGCATTTCTACTACATACCACTAGAGGACCCTTTTAAATCCCTCTGCTGTTTTTTTTTATTCCTCCTCCTCCTCCTCCATCGCCAGCCAGGCTGCTCCCCCTCCCTGCCTCCCTCCCTGCCTGTCTGCCTGCCTGCCTTCACTCCCACCTCCTCTTACCTCCCTCCGCTGGACTCAAATGCTACTAACGCCGGTAGGTTAGCTTTTGTCGGTGTGTCAGCCAAAGATACAGTGAAAAAGGCTGTGATTTCCCCCCTCAGCCACACCGGGACAGATAACGGACACGGCTCTATGTGGTATGTAGATGTACACAGTTACAGTGTTGTTGGTGTCTGAGTCACAAAATGTGTGTGTTGGCTTACATCCGTTAGAAAAACCCTCACCTGGGGGAATAACGTGAAGGCGACACGTTAAGCTGCATTTCTATTTAACAAATAGAGATGACATGCAGAGCTAGCTTGATTTCATTGTGGGTCGTGATTGTTTTTGCGTGTGTGAGGTTGTCGCTTCGATGTGTGAGGCTGTAATTCATTTTTCCCGTTATGTGGCAAACCTCACATTTTAACATATGGTGGGTTCAGGGATGTAACGTTCACGGACGGCCTACTGCATCTCAAGCTAGTACGGTGTTAGATTAACGTTATGGACCACGAATAACGGGGACACAGGGGTCGGTATAAGCCGGTTAATGTGTCATATTTTCCCCATAAAACCGACCAGCCATTGAACGGAGGTCTGACAGTTATCCATTATGATGTTAAAGCTGACCGTGTTGTGTCACGGCTCAGGGTTTTTATGGACATGTTGGCTCGCTCTGTTATGGATGTTACCGCAGAGTAACCGGACCAGTTACCGAATCGCTCCCGGATCTGAAGGGGGCCGCTGCGGCCGCCCTCTGCCGGCTTCCGCTCAGCAGTGACGGTGTGATTATCATGTGGGCTGGGATGTTGGTAGTGGAGGGTAAACCCACTTAAACTGTACCCACCTCCTTTCTCATTGGTAGAGGAAAGCCATGCAGACTCCAGCTAAGCAGTGGCATACTGTCACTTGTTAGTACAGGATGAAAAGAAGGAATGAAATACACTGCTCAAAAGTAGTTAGGGAAATTGGGATATGGGTGCATATATGCATGTGCATGGATATGCAATAAAGGTCTAATGACATGTGTCACATACTACTAAACTCAAGTTTAAAGTCAAGTTAAAAGTATTAAGTGCTTGTGTTGTAAACTGCTTAAGTAGATACCTCTGTGTAATTACCAGTGGTGGGAGAAGTACTCAGATAGAAACAGACATTTTACAAGTAAAAGACGTAACGCAACAAAATCACAGGATAGAGAATAAAAACAATAAATAACATAAGTTGTACTAAGTAGTGCTCATTATCCAGAATCAACCCTTTTAATTACATTACTCAAAAGTAGTTGGGGGTATTGGGATATGGGTGCATATATGCATGTGCATGGATATGCAATAAAAGTCTAATGAAATGTGTCGCATTATTTTTGGGGACCAAAAATATTCACAAAACACACAATAACAATTCAGATTCAGTCACAGAATAAACAATCAAGTGAAACACAAAAAAATCACAATATCCCTAACTTTGAGAAGTGTAATTCCTTATTACTGCTGAGTGTCTTGTTGGAGGCCATTTCTATTTTAAGGTATAAATTCACCAAATGATAAAAATGTAGTCATTAGCTACTCAGTGCTTTAGGGGCTTTTTTGGGGAGTTTGAGCAGAGATGAGGGAGTTCATAAAAAGGCAAGTTGCTTTAAAGGTTGAGTTCACCCAGAAACGATAATCTAATCATTATCAGCTGAGCCTCGTGCTGATGGAGAGTTCCTCCTGACAGCTTACTTGGCCGTAATTCTCCCTTATGTATGCTTTTTTGGAGTTTCAGCAAAGATGAGGGGGGTAAAGATAAATACGTAAAAAGCCTAAAAAGGCAAATTTGTCGAAGGTGTAAATAATGTCTTTTCAAATCAATTTGGAAACTCCCGGTTTCCAGAGACTTACACCACCTGTTTTTTAAATTTATTTATTTTACGTTTTAAAATAAGTCCCCCGTAGGGTTGCAGCAGTACGAGATTGTCACCGTACGCCGCAACGCCGTTTTGCAGTGAAGCTCCAGAAATGTTTTGTGGACTACAAATCTTCACCCGACTTTCCATCAGCATGAAAGTGAATATATAATGATTTAATTTAAATTTTGGGGTGAACTTATCCTTGAAGCACCTTGCTTTTCTATGTGTCCTCTCATCTCTGCTCAGACTCCCAAAATGCACACATAAGGGAACGTTACTGCTGAGCAAGATGTCAGGAGGGTGTGCAAACTTACTGCAATGCATGCTTTTAAAAGAAGTAACTTTTTTTCATCGTGACCAGTGTGTTGGATCGGTTATGTCGAGGCCAAGCAGTCGCCTTGAAATAATTGATGAGGTGAGTCATTCCTGCGTGTAGGGTGACATCCTATGCTTTCCAGTGGAACTGCTGTACCTTTTTGGCTTTCATTCAGTAGGACAACAACACTGTGTTAAATATTAATGTAATCTGTATGCAGGGCTACACACATATAGCCATGCCTGACAGAAAGCTAACATCCCAAAGCCAAGGACAGCTAAATGTCACTGGTACCGTATGTGTGCACTGAATGGAAATGCTGGTGGAAAGATGCTGTGCTGCTGTGTGAAAGAATCCTTTAGGCCATCCAAAGCCTTACTGTAATCTGTAACCAGATGCTTCAATGCTGGCTTTCTATCTAAGGAAAGTCAGCACACAGTGGCATTATTATTTGCCTATCAAGGAAGTAAGAAAGCTGAGAGGGAGGCAAAACAGACACGATGCAAGGGAGAGGCCCCAGGTGACTTTAGAAACTGGGCCACCAGAGATACCTGTGGTGTCAGGAGGGACTAAACACAACACCACCTCTCTGCACCAGCGGGCATTTTGGCTGCCTGAAAGTTGAACTCTTATTTCTGATCCACAGCAGGTGATTACAACAATGCATCACTGTGCAGGTTTAATAGCTGCAACATGAAACTCAGCTATAGAGGACCTGTAGTGGAAATGCATCCGCTGTGCCTGGGTCATAACACTCACTCCACTGGTTGTAAATGGAGATTGCCGGAGAGCTTTCATAAGTAGGTATTAGATTTATAATCCTGATGCTGGAAGGAAGAGGGAATAGTAATCAGATTTATCTGTGACACCACAAATTTCATCCCTTGTTTCCGCAGTGCTGTAGATGTCCAAAAATAGACAGCATCCTATAAACCAGTATCTGAAAAAAGCACGATAACAGCATCACAGCAGCTGTCAGATTTACAGTGAAGAACTGTAGAAATACATCTGTCAATGCTGAGAACTATTTTAAACCTGGTCCTTTTAGTAATAATCGATGCAACAAACAGTCACAGTAGAGAGACAAATTTAAAGCAGTTTCTTTAATTGATAGTCGACTGCCTTAACATCGATTATTGATTAATTGTTAATAATGTATAGAATATGTTGGAGGTTTTTCCATTAGCAAAGTGTTTTAAACACTTACTTGATCTATGTTAGAGTAAGCTACATTGGGAGTTCAAAGAACAGATAAAGTAAACACTAAGTTACTTGGATGATAAACTAAATAACTCAAAATAATGACTTCATTTTAAATGAGGAGCTGATGTCTGTCGCTTTTCAAGAACTGGCCCAACAAAACCAACCCATACTGAGGCTACTAAAAGGCTAAATGTTATAATATTGTTCGGATAGAATGGGGTGCCCAACCTTTTCCCTCTGAGATCCACAACTGAAACTTGAGGGTGAACACTTACTTAACACTTATTGTACTGTAATATTAAGATGCAAAATGGCACTAAGATTCCCTAAATTGTCTGAAGTCCTGCACAGTGTCACTCCTCCTGCCATGTTCACTATGAAAAATAGTTAATAACAAGGGATCCTACTTATTTAAAGAGCATTTTACCTCACATAAAAAAACCCAAGTGATATTGTAGTTGATTAGTTGATAGTTGAAATCCTATACTTGTATATATTTGCTAGAAACATCTGCCGGGCCAAATTGAACCTGGTGGGCCATCTTTGGCCTGTGGGCCCCATTATAATTATTAATTTCAGTTAATGACCCATAACTGAATGAAAACAGATGGGTTTCTTGGTTGAGCAAATGCTTTATTAAAGTTTCATAAAATATTATGTCATGACAGACATGAAACTTGATATAGACTTGAAATATTATTCTTTTAATTAATGTTAATATGGTAGAATTCAATATAATATCAGATATAAGCAAATGTACACAGTATGATAATCATCAACAGTATGTCGTTTCAAATGTACTTAAATATAAATATATAATATTTACTCATACCAGTATTTGGTATTTTACTCAATTTATGCCCATCTCTGATTGTTGGTTCATATGTTTTTAATTGGCCCTAAAGCATAAGGATATATCAAGCTTGAAGTAAGTCATGTAATACCAGCTCAGAGGAGCTTTGCTGTTGACTAAAATCCTACCAACAAATTAATACTTTTGATTAATATTAGAAAAATGGCTCCAGAAGGAAGTAAAAGTGGACAGATTGGGGCTGTATATTTGATGTGGCCTTTGTGCTCTTGCAGCTGAGAAAAGTACTTGACATCTGATGGAGGATTGCAGGAACACACTCCTTGGTGCAGCTCCTCTGTTGGTGGCTTAGAGCTCACAGCGAGTTAATCAAACCAGTTCATGTGAGACAGATGGACTGATAACAACAGCCTGCTCTAAGCTAATGAGGAAGGGTCCGTGTTATTTTTCCTTTCTTTGCTGTCTTTTCGACTAAGCCACAGTCACGTGAGCGGACTGCTGACCAACACAGCCAGTCGCTTCCTCCTGTCAATCACCAAACTCACGGTCGTTTAGTCAGCAAGACCTTAGCTCTGTTTGGCACTCGAGGACAGGGAGGTAGTTCAGGAGCTGTCATGGATAAGGTAAATTTTTCTCTGGTTGATTTGAATGAAAGGAATTTGCATGGAGTTTTGCCTAGGAAATGATCTGGCTTGGACTTGTCTCCAGATTGTCAGTAGCTGCAGTGCTATATATGTATCCTTTTGTGAGGCTTTTGCGATTGAGACGGAGCAGATTAATCTGAGCCACTGGCTACATGTATGTTCTGGACTTTTGAACAGAAGAGATTCTCATCTTCCCTGTTTCTTCTTTTATTTAAATGTGCTTATAATGGTTGAAAAATGTTCGAAAATCAATCAAAAGAAGTGGAAAAAGGTTTTGTAAAATGTTGCCTTTGCCATGCCATTTGTTACCAGCTATCATCTCAGTATAAGTCTTAAATCTAAATTGTCTAAAATTGCACAGTAAACGATTGATCCTGAGTTGAAATTGCTTCCAGAGAGTTTTAAGAGCATGTGTTACGATCATTTTATTCATTGTATTCTTCTACATATTACCTCAACTACATAACACTTCAATTACATAATAACCAACCTATTATGTAATCATTATTGTTATGTTTTATTTTGCAATAATCATCAATTTAAGTAATCATGTATGGTATTTATGATCATTGTCTTTGTTATATGTTGATATAAGTATATAAGATAAGTTAATTTAATATCCTGACATCCTGCTAAAGAAGATCTCCTACTTTGTTACTGACAATGTTTAACGTAAGTGTCCTTGTCAGTGAAACAGTGTTTATTGCCTCATTGCTCAAGTTGAAATGATGATCAAGGGTCAAAAACAGAGCTGTTATCTGTCGGTGCCCGGACTCTGAAGTAGCTCTTTAATCAAGTGTGTCCTATAGTTGTTTTTGGGGGTTGAGTTATGTTAAAAGTTCTGCATGGCAGCCAAGTTGCACAATCACCTTGTCTATTGTTTACTCATCAGTGCTTATCTGCTCTAGTGGGACAAACTCAAAATATGACCTCTGTGTGAATGTAGGACAGAGATGTTTAAAGTCAGTTAAGGTTGGATAGTTTGATTAAGAAGTTTTCAGTCACTTTAAAAGGTATTTTATTGTCTACTTTATCGGGTCTTGTCAGAAGTAACTCCTCTTTAATGGTTTAGTCCGGGCTAAGGGTGGGAATCACAGAGTAACTCAAGATATGATTTCGAGATATGTTGAATGTCGTGAATCCACGAAACTGGAATCAAGCTGTTGAAAGGAAGGATACAACTATGCCTTACTAAATTCTTTTCAATCTGTGTAAATTAAGTTTACAGAGAGAGTAGCGACAAATTGTCAGGAATCAGTTTAGAGCGGCTGCATGCTTTAATAAAAATGTCTATATTTGACATCAGTGTATCAACAGTGGTATCACAAGAGATACAATATGTTGCTGTAGCGCTACTTTGTCCCACCCTGAGTCTGGAGAGAATAAATACCAGATCCCCTGCAGTTTGTTATTTTTTCTTGTGCTGTGAGAATAAAAGGAATTCCTTGGAGACTTCGTTGATGAGAGATGAGACTGTGCTGCAGACTCTGCACACTGAGGCCAGTTGTTTCCATACAGACTCCCAATTGTCCTGACAAGACAGCACAGCCAGGCTGTGACTGTGGGTCAAATAAATGTCCTGCTGCAGACTCAGTTAGATGGTGTGGATGAAGTGAAATTGACGAGCAACGCTGCAAGCATGGTAAAAAAATGAGGGAGATGCCAGTTTGATGGGTGACTCATGTAGGACTGCAGTGCTCTTTAGCAGCCATACATTTTCTACCAACAGAGCATATAGTCTCCTGTGAAAATGAAAGGAAATCATTATGCTGACTGTGGAGTTTATAAGGAAGTCAGTGACAGGAAATAGGGAAACAAAAGTAGCATGTGAGAAGGTGGGCTGCCGGGTCAGAAAACGTCGAGGTCGATAAACAGTTAGAGGGATAAAAGCGACAGAGGAGGGCTGTGAAGCAACTGTGTGACGCTCCAGGGAGGTGAGAGGAGAACACCCAGCCAACAGAGACCAGAGAGGCAGCTCGCTGACCTGGTCTGACTCCCCCTTTCCTCCTCACTCCTCCACCTCTGGAGCAGCCAGTGAGGGCCTCAAGTCCCCATCCAAACCAAACAAACCAGACCACAGGCGCATTCATGCCGAGATACAGTTATCATCAGAGACCTAAACATCCATGCACGCTGCACAGTCCCTCTGAAAAGGAATCTGAGGAATTAGAGATGCATACGTGTGTGCGCAGTTGCACTTCATAAAAGAAAGCCACAAGTCAGCAAAGATGTGAGACGGAAAAGCTGTGTTTGAGAGTCGTGACTCGTGACTGAGGGGGGAGGGTTGGTGAGGAGAAGATGGGAGGAGGCGGGTTGCAGGCGCAAAGGCGGGTTGTGATTGGTGGATGGAGGGGGTGGAGAGAATGAAAGGGGAAATGGGAAGCAGCATCTTTTCACAATGAGGGCAAACTGTACCAAAAATAGGGAGCATCTTGGCAACGTTAGATGTATCACATCTGTTTGCTCAAAAACGAGTGTTATAGCATGCAGAAGATCTCCTGTATGACTCCAGCAGTGAAGGAGTCAGTGAAGGAGCTTATGCATAAAACATGAGCGTTCAAGGACACACATGACGCACAGATGTTGCAGCGGTTGTAGATCTGTTTGCAGGACATAATCCCTCTACAGTGATTGGTAAAGCTCTATTTTTAAGGAGCCATTAGAAATATTGGCAAATTATGCTGCGTCATAGTAAAATATGGAAATGTATCTTGTGTCATTGTCCTTATTTAGGAAGTGAAAGGTGAAATACAGAGTTTTTGAGCAATAGCAACTCTTGCATTCCTTCACTCTAGCTTCTCAGCTGTGAGGATTTGCTGCTTTTCTTCTGAATATTTGGCCTTTGGAGTGCTGGTTGGATTAAATACTTCTGACCTTTTAAAAAGGTTTTTCATTTGCTGTGTTGAGGCTCTCACATTCATCTGTGGTTTATCATGAGTCGCTTATTTTAACTGAGCTGAGCTTCAATTGCCCAACTATCATGTGAGCATTTGGTCAGTGTGTTGTAAGCTAGTGATGCCATGCCAAGACTAAATGTTGCTGACTTGCCAGCCCATCTGTAGCTGAGGGCAATATCAATGAAGATCTTTCTCTTGTGATTAAAATTTCTTCCCCAAAGTCAGAAAGACTGGAGACTTTTTAAGGAAAGCTAAATTTTAGGTGCGAAAAAGGCAGTTCTGTGTGGACTGTAGAGGTTGATAATGATTCACCTGTTGACGACTTAAATGCACAATGATTCTCGATGCATCTCAGATGTATCTCAGTGTACGGCAACCTCCTCAATCTTCTGTATAACTGCACACGGCTACTTTTTCACCATTTAATACAAGGAATAAGATAAACTCCCTTTTCATTCAGAAAGTCTTGTAAAAACCAGATTGCCAAAACTGCATCTCTCATTTAAAAAATGTGTGGGTTACACGGTGTAGAAAGAACTCCTCACTGCAGTCAGTACAGCAGCTTCTGCCGTGGTTTGAGAATCAGGTTGCACATCAACACCTCACGGTAGCGCCTCCATCTCACATCTCACTTAAGATGCAGCTCTCTACAACACTTTTAGCTGTTTATAAAGGAGGGTTGCATGTCCAATTTTTGATGACTTTAGTTCTTATTCCTTCGGACAGAAGTGTCTGCTAAATGAAGTGAACATAATGTAACAAGACAAGCGATTTAATCACAGCACCTTGGGCTTCAGGAAGCTGTGATAGACATATGTAGAGCGATTAATAACTGATGACAAAAACAATTGTCGATCTAGATTTCGGGGGGTAGAACTAGTGTTTGCAGTTTCTGCAGCATGATGTAAAAGCAATTCTATTAATGAACTATTGAAATGTACTGATCCTCTGTTTGTTGGACTGTTTCTGTTAAGAGAGAGTGTTTAATCTGATCAGGTCCTTTCCTGTTTCTTTGCAGATATCCCCTGAATTAAACTAACGACAACTGAAAGGAGACAAGTGGACAAAGCATTATCAGACTACATAATCCACACTTGGACAGCAAAGCACTACTGTAACCAAACAGCAAAAGACAAGGACAACCTACCGAGTGTCTAGCTAACACACAGATTGACACTTTGACCAGCCAGGGCTTGACATAAATGGCTGACAAGCAGATCAGGTAAGGCTGAATGTAGAATGACTACAAATACCAGCACTGTGGCCTTTGTTTCATCTATCTGCCTGTCATATTTCATATTTCTTGTCTCTTCCTCTGTGGTGGTCACCTTCATCCAGTTTGCCTGCCAAATTGATCAATGGGGGGATCGCTGGCCTAATTGGAGTGACCTGTGTGTTTCCCATTGACCTGGCCAAGACTCGCTTGCAAAACCAGCAAAATGGATCTCGCCTTTACACCAGCATGTAAGAGATTTCTGGATTATACATCTCATTGTCAGGACTAACTATCACTCAGGTCGTCATCAGATTCTCAGACTAACACACCACATTTTGTATTTGTGTTTCAGGTCAGATTGCCTTATTAAGACCATCCGGTCGGAGGGGTATTTTGGGATGTACCGAGGTAAGTTTTTAACTTGAAGTGACTGAAGGTTGTTGTGATTAAGTGTTGGACAAGCGTGAACATTCCTCTACTTGCACAATGTAGTGTGACCTGTAACTGTTTTACAAACTGCATGTCTGTTTACATCCTGTCAGCTCTGCATTAACATTACTTTCGCCTCCAGCCTCAGTTATCACAGTCGAGTAGTAGAGCCAGGCAAGTTGTCAGACTGCTGTACACGTTTTAATACTTGCCTTTCCCCACTTAGTCATTATAGCCACATTTGATGATGTTACAAATACTTAAAAAGACTCGTAAATGACTGGTAAAAGTAGTTGTACTTCTTTACTCAAGTAAAAGTAGTAAAGTACAGGCTCCGAAATGTACTCAAATTATAAAAGTAAAAAGTATCCCTCTGAAGGACATTTCTATCAGCCATTTCTGCGCAGAGCTTACTGAACCTCAGGTCATATTGATATAATTCAAAGACTATTAAGCTTAAAAGTAATATCAGTAGAAATTGTCTGAGCTGTTCATCAGCGCACCACAGAGATAGTTGATGGTTGAGAATTCCTAGGATGTCATATACTGACATTTGGGGTTGGTAAAGCATCCTGAGCAGAAAATCGAGGAAACGAGCTAGTCACTCACTGAAGCACACATGTTTTTTGCTTACTTAACACTAGGTTAAAATTAGTTTAGTTTAGGCTCTTTTTTAAAACTCGGTGCTTGGATGTGCTGAAATGAAAAATTCAGGGACTGACGTACACTATCTTGCGAAAGTGAGCTTCAACCTCATTGCTCATAAACTTGACCATGCTTTTCTTCAATTTAGTAGCCAGCTAGGCTAGCTGACTGGCTAATTAAGTAAGTGAGATGATTATCAGAATAATAAAAAAAGAACTAAAATAAGGATTTTGCACTTTCTTTATACTCCCTCAGTATGTGTCAGTGTATATGAATATGTGTTTATTTTTATCCTTCTCTTTTTTATTTGTTTCTATTATATATTTGTAAATAGGTTTATTATGGTATTTGGTGGAGACATAGTGAACTAAGAATTTTATTGCTTGATAACATGTTTATTTCTGCACATGACCATAAAGCCTTTGAATTCTTTGAATCCTTAAGGATGAAAAAGCACTGTGATCACTGAGGTTGGAGGTGAAGGTAAATTAGAGTAACAGGTGCAGTTCAGAAAACTCACTCTACATTGTGCAAGCAGACAATGAGAGCATCAAAGTTGTGAGGTAGATTCTTACTTCCAGCTTCATACTGAAGCTTCAGACATCAAATTGAGGAATCTGTCTCACTGGTACAGGCATTTATCCAGACAACTATCTGCCAAAGACTGACTCATTCTCTGTCCTTTGTCTGTTTCTTCTCTTCTTTTTCTTCCTCTTTGTCCTTTTTTCCCTCCCAGGTGCAGCGGTGAACTTGACACTAGTCACGCCAGAGAAAGCCATCAAATTGGCTGCCAACGACTTCTTCAGGCATCACCTCTCCAAGGATGGGTGAGGCATGAAAGCGCTGACAGTCTGACTTACACACACGCACTCCTCTCATTCACACTCATTAACTAGTGTGTTGACTAACACATGTAACCCGACACACACGGACAAGGAATGGATCGTCGACAGAAAAGCATAACCAAAAAAGACGGTCAGATTGGCATCGAGGAATCTCTCGCTAGTAATGCTGCAGTTAACATTCAAATTTGTGCTCTTCAGAGGTAGTTTAAAGGAGAGCTGAATGACTGTAAAACAGTTATTTTTTATGATGAAGATGTCTTTGTTTCCCTGTCACAAAAGGGGGAATAAATTAGAACAAGAACAAAATAAACAACCCAAAAACAACACATTGGTATTGGCATCAGCTATTGGCCAAATTGTTATTTTAAACATCTGTATCGGCCCAGAATATCACAACAAGTGTTCCCTAATTAGCACACACAATGGTATGCCATGTAAAACATTAGCAGCCGTCGTCTGGTGTTGCTGAAATGAAGCGCCCATTGTCCCCCCGTGAGCACTGTCTGCAAAGATAAACCCGTAGGTTTCTGGGGCATCTATCTCTATGGTGACAAACATGCAGGCTGATGAATGATTGACTTGTCTGGCCCAGCCGCTCTCCTCGTGAATTATTAATCCGCCCTTGCGCCTGACATGTTGATATGGAAGACAAAGATTAGCATCACCAATGCAGGTGGTGACAACTCTTTTTCTAGAAATAAAGTTGTCTGGCTCTCACACTGTCAGTCTCTTGCGTGCTTTAATCTGACCTTTCTTTTCTTCTTCTTCTTTTTTCAGAAAACTCACTCTGGTCAAAGAGATGATGGCTGGTTGCGGGGCAGGTACATGCCAGGTGAGTGAGTAAGTGAGGTGCTGCTTTAATTGCATCCTCCTGTTCTCCATCTGGAACCGCTGCCTTTAGCACTGCTAATGTGCTCAGCCATCGCCTCATTTGTCTCTGCCTACAGCCAGAATTAGCCACAACCACGTCTGAATGAGAGGTGGAAACACGCTCGCACTTTGCATTTGTCTCTGTTATCTGTGATCTGAGCTCGACCTCTAAAGTCCCATTTTCATGAATGATTTTTAATCACTGAAATGTTGTCCTGTTAGTCGGCGATACACTGACAGCTAGATTTGAGTGATCAGATAAGACGTGAGAATGCTTGGCCATGTGCGCTGAGTGAGTGAGTCAGAGGGAAACGCCTGTTGTCAATGAGGGCAAAGGCTTCAAGCCCGAGGAGCATGATTAGATTAAGTGTAGCAGACCTTGGATTAAGATTGCGCTGAGAACATGGCCATCTCACCCTTAATCCAGTTAACTAGTTACTACTGTGTGGATTAGAGAGGAAAACAAGTGTTGACATTTAGCTAACGGATGCCAGTAGATTTACACTGGACACACGTTTCAAATTCACTTTCACAGGGTGGAACATTTAGCTGATTTGTTCACACTGTGCATATGTTCACATCGTTACCTGACGCTTTTATTTTGTTTGGTTGCAGGTTATTGTCACAACTCCTATGGAGATGTTGAAAATCCAGCTCCAAGATGCTGGAAGAATTGGTAAGAGGAAATGAAATCCAGATGGTGATTTAGCAAAGAATGGAGTGTAGAGGATAAACTGGAGAAACAGTGACCTCATGTGGTCATGTCAAATATTACAACAGCTTCATTCTGCTGTCTTTGAAGTGTTATGAATTCAAAATGTCTGCCTGTATACCTGTTCTTAACATTGTGTGATTCTTGTACAGCAGCCTTTAAATGAAACTCTTGCTGTTATTAATGTTGCGTCTGTAGCTGCTCAGAGGAAGCTGATGCCAGAGACGGTGGCAGCAGGCACTGTGGAGACCAAGTCCCCAACAGCCATGCAGCTCACCAGAGAATTACTGAGGGAAAAGGGCATCGCTGGGCTCTATAAAGGCCTCGGCGCCACATTGCTCAGGTAAAACATGTCTGGCAACTAGGTGGAAGTTTTACAAGCCAACTGTAATGAGACTCACTGGGATCAACCATGTTTTTTCTTTCTTTTTTTGTAGGGATGTTCCTTTCTCCATCATTTATTTCCCCCTGTTTGCCAACCTGAACAACCTGGGCAAGAGAGGCGTAGACGGGCCCGCTCCTTTCTACGTGTCGTTTATATCAGGCTGCCTCGCGGGGAGCACAGCGGCTGTTGCTGTCAACCCCGTTGATGGTGAGCAGTGGGACATTGTTAGGGCGACGTGTGCACCGTTGGTGTGATGTTATATATTCACCTGAGCTCTCTGTGTGTTGCAGTGATAAAGACTAGACTGCAGTCACTGAACCGAGGAAGCACAGAAGACACGTACAGTGGAGTGACTGACTGTATCAGGTGACCCCATTATGTCTTTTCCGCTGCAGCATGTGTGAGACTGTGTGTGTAGTCACGTCAAGTCAACATTTATTTAAAGAGTATCTCAACAAAAAACAAGGAAAACTACAGCAGAACTAGCAAATTATACAATTGATTCATTATTAATCAACTGCCTTAATCTATTATCAGTTAATAATTAATAATATATGAAGTATTTTGGACATTTTTCCGTTAGAAAACTGTTTTAAACACTGACTTGATTTATGTTTTATGCAAAATCAGAGTTTAAAAGACAGATAAAGGAAACACCAAGTTACTTGAATGACAAAAGCTCAAATCTAATTTGTTTCAACTACTGGCCCAACAAAATCCAACCCATCAAAAACCAGAGGCAATCGAGGCACTCCAAATAAGAAAAAGTATCAAAAACGAGCGAGAAATTACTGAAAAGCCCTGATGAAAACATATTGCTTTTTTTAATGACTGGCCTATTAATTATTTAGCCACTATAATACACTCGTTTTAATATTTCCTTCCCCCGTTTTTGATGCTTTTGTTCTTATTTAGTGTGCCTGGATTGGATCCGGTTTTTGAAGTGCTTTTTTCCCCGTTTTCCCAGAGCTCCCGACACAATTCTCATCTACTGTACATTTTCTTACACAGAGCAACCCGTAATCATCTGGCCATATTGAGGCTACTAAAAGTGTCTTTTTGTATTTTATAAATGACAAATTACTGGTATTTTATTAATTACATTTTCTCATGCCAATATTTTGTATTTCATGTTGATATATTTAATAAGCAAGTATTTGTAAATAAGATACTCTATAATGTATTTTTTGCCCATCAGTAAGTTAAATTAATCGATAAATGATTCATCATTAACATCCCTAATTCACAAGGACGGTATCAAGCTATAATTAATTCATATACAGGGGTGGAAAGAGTACTGGAAGTCTGTACTCATGTACCACAGCACAATTACATTACTGAAGTATAACTCAATTTCAAGTAAAACTGCTGGTATTAAAAATAATATTAAAGCAAAAGTACAAAGTATTCTTCTCAAATTCAGAGTATTAGTCACTTTTTAACCATTGATGTCTAATGCTTTATCAATAGCAGGCTCCCAAGTCCAGCTGTGTTCTGCTCAGTGGTCGTTATCACTTCTCCAAACCTGAGTTTGTTTGTTTTTTGTCTGTATGTCAGGGTTTTCATTGGCCTGTTTGTGATCAAAAAGCCTTATTGGCTGCAAAAATGCAGATGAAAAGTTCAGAGATTAATTAAAATTGTACTCAGTGCTCAATTATGATTGCCAAATAAATGACTTAATTATAGTAATTTGAGTAGCTGTAATTAGTTACTTCCACCCCTGCTGGATTAATACTTTGGATTCTTACAGTACTAGAAAACAACGGCTCCAGAAGGAATATAAAAGTGGACAAATTGGGTCGTTTACTGCATGTGGTCTTTGTGCTCTCGCAGCTGAGAGAAGTACTTGACAGTTGAAATAAAGGACCGCCAGCACCATATCTACTGCCACGTAACTCGACTTCGCTGTATGTTTTAATGAGCCTTTCTTCCCTCTCTAGGAAAATCCTGCGTAATGAGGGTCCATCAGCCTTCCTGAAGGGAGCCTACTGTCGAGCCTTGGTCATCGCGCCTCTGTTTGGCATCGCCCAGGTGATCTACTTCCTGGGCGTGGGTGAATACATCCTCAGCTTCTTGCCTAAAAAAGACAACTAAGAAGAAGCGCCTCCTTTCTGCCTTTCCCTCCCATAATGCATCACACCGATTGTGTGAGGATTCATCTCATTGTGAAGGAAGTTTTTGACGGGTCGAAGCGTGACCAACCAGTACATTTTGTTTTAAATTTGTTGTGTTGAATGTTGAAATAGTTTCGGATTGAGCCTTTGTTTTGCCAAGCTGCCTGTGGTGGCGCACAAAATTCCAGTTGGCATGCTCAGCTCGCTCTCTGGAAATGAAGCCACAGATATCAGTTTTAAAGGAATATTGCTTTATGATTACATTTTGTTGCATTTTTTGAATATGATTGTTGAATTTCAAAGTAGATGTACTGCCCTTGGTTGCTGCAGCTCAGCCAGCCCTACAGTACCTGTACTAAATAAGTAATTTAAAGTACTGATTCTGATTTTTAAACTGTAACTAGCTAAATTAAATGCACATGTACTTAAATTTGACAGATATTTAAGAACATTAGATCTGCTAGGAGATTTACTAACAATGCAAATCATAGAATTCCCCCTGATTTTAAGTCTTAAAGGACAGAATACGTAGAATTATAGCAAAACATCTGCCTGTGCTTCAGACAAAGACCCAGGGAATGCGTTGCTTTGGAAGCAGCACATCCCCTGTGATCTTTCCTGAGAAGCCACATCCCTTCCCGTAAGTGGTTGTAATGAACTCAGCCATTCATCTCCGAGCACACTTTGATTGCCTTGGCTTTTTAAGTAGATCAGGCTCCATCTGATATTTAGCACTACCACAATGGTTCGACTGTTTTGCAAGAAAGATATCTCGTGTTTCACTCACAACACTGACGAGACAGTGTACAACATTTGGGCATTATGCACTAACAACATGTACACATTTTTTAACATCCACGTAGAATCACAAAAACTGCTTCTAAGCTTCCCTCAAAGGGTCAAGCGCGTTGTACTTGTGGCCACACCCCAATCAGTGATGTCACCGCAGGGGTTTTGCCTTTGACGGATGATGGCAGCACTGTGACATCACTGATTTGATTGTGGCCAACATTGCAGCGCACTTTAAATTTCCAGTCCACAGAGAGCAGTGCAGCCCCGTGTGATTCAGATAAAAGCATAAGCTGTGAACACTTAATGGGTTGAAAGTAATTTTAATAGAGCGCCAGATTAGTCGTAGATATTCAGTAATTACGCTTACAAACTGTCAGACGTCACATGCTGCGGCCTCGCGAGTACAGTCATCCATTGTGGAGCCAGTGAGATCTCAGCCGGAGCAGTTCATACCCCTCAGATCCAGGCACGATTATTATTGTTTACATGATTTCAATTCGTTATCCGAACTTGAATCCAGTGGCAGGACCCAAAGAGCTAATGAAAAACATTTCTCTACCAGAGGACTTAAGGGGTTTCAGTGTTTTATGAGATTTACCAAACGTCTTTGCTTGTTTGCTTTAGAGGTTTTGTTTGCTTTAAGCTGCGAGGGAAAGCAGCCCCGTCGTATCTCGTTTATGCATCACAACACTGAAGCCCTGCCATTGGTTTATCTCGCCGGAGATCAAGGTGACTTTGATGTGTGTTATCCAATCACATTCCTTCCTCACTCCCGCTGTTCAAGCAGCTCGTCAGTTGTACTGTTGCACTGTGCAACTCTTCAATGTATTATCATTTGTGGGAGTGAGATCTATTTATCAATATTCCTTTCTATAGGCAGTATAGCACTATATATTTGTATGTGTTGTTTTCTCTGTGTCAAAGTGTCCACCTTATCTATATTGTACATATGCAGATGATATGAACTTTATGTTTTAGGATTTATTGTTTGTTTTGTACATGATGGCTTATTTGCACACCTACCTCTCCAGCTTCCCCCCTCGATCCATATTGTGGTGATTTTACGTTACGATGATGTGGACTTATCAAATGAAGGAACCTGTTTTAATGCAACAAGCATGATTTGAACCTAAATGCAGCATATTGATGATTTTTTTTGTATGCAAAGGGGAACACTAGTGTAGATGTAGGATGGTTTTTGGAGGTGCCATTTCTCCTGAGCTATTGGTTGGCCTTTTGTCCCGTTTCCTACAGTTTTATCAACTGGGACCAAATGAAGCATCATATAATGATGATAGAGATGTAGTTAGCTTTATGTGAATGACCTATGGCACTACTTAAACTGCTCTGGAAATGAAAGAAAATGAAACACACTTTGGACAAGGCCAATACTGACCTGCTGACATTAGACTGTAAATCTTAACGCCTGTATTTTTGAATGGTGCTTCTTTCACGAAGTCGCTGCACTAACGACCAAGGCTGTACCGACTGACTTACATGCTAGCAAATCTCAGCGTTATCGATGTCTTAACTGAAAGCCATAGGTCAGGGGGGGCGTAAGAACTGCTAGACATCGACTGGCACCTCCAGCCATGTTGACAGATGAAAGCTGAGCCACAGGAAAACGGCAAAAAAAAAAAAAAAAAGACCTGCCTGCCTCCTCGTGAGAGCTCGTCTTTATGAATTCCTGTTGTAGTTTTTTTCAACATTCCGATTGCCAGTTCATCTCATATGTATATGCTGTTATTGTGATCATAATGCCTATTTTTGTGTTGTTGAGATAATTGTTATGATTTTTGAGCCCCCCCTCCCCCACTCTTCCCTCCTTCAGATTTGATTGTCTGTTTTTGGTTGAATCTTGAAAATGTGGTGCAGAGTCATTTTGTTTTACACAGCTGTGAATTTTCACTGACCTTTGTGAATTTTTTGGTTATGTATGTGCGTGTGCGTGCGTGCGTCTGACTGTGTAGTGCTGTAGTTGATGTGTAGTTGTTAGTGTGACACTGCGGTAGTATTTTTCTCTTTGATTGTCAGACCCATGCTCTCTCCCCCTCTTTCCTTCCATCTATCACACTCCTCTGCCGTCCACTCTCCAGCTGGGGGTGCAGCTTGATGCAGAGGAGCTTTAAAACACCAAATGTATGACTTAG
This sequence comes from Pagrus major, assembly GCF_040436345.1. Taxonomy (NCBI): domain Eukaryota; kingdom Metazoa; phylum Chordata; class Actinopteri; order Spariformes; family Sparidae; genus Pagrus; species Pagrus major. The sequence goes on along the minus strand of NC_133222.1, from coordinate 12,589,265 downwards.
AGTGTATACAATCAAAGAAAGCACAAAGGATTATTAGGCACAAGAGATTTGATTATACTCAGAAAGTCCTTTTCAAACAGCGTGCTGCTTTGGCAGACATGGATTAAGGTCCGATGTTGATTGAGATTAACTTTTTAGTCTTTCTGAGAGAGTTTATCTATGTCTGTAAAACTTGATCCATAGGGCTGAGACGACAGGATAAGAGGATGGTGTCCACTATGTTAGCCATCAGCATCACAAAATGTATATCGCCTATACATATTCTAAAGGAATCAGATATAAGAATGTAACTTAGATATTATGAGATGTATTATAATTATAGTGAAGAGTTTATTACATTTTAATCTAAAGATTTGTGCATTACACATTCACTGAAAAATTCACGAACCAGCTCACTGATATGCAATAAATAGAAGCCACACACGGACACACACTTGACACACACACAAAAGGAAAAAAAAATCACAACAACACAACCGTCAATTACAATATCACACAATTTATGATGCAATCGGGGATCTTGGAGGCCTTCTGGGGTCTGAACTCTCTTCAACCACCTCTGTTGTCTTCCTCCAAGAGGAACTGTGCATTACAGCACTTTAAAACAAGGACCCCCTACACACACACACACACCCCACTGTCTGTCGACAAAGTCTCTCTGTGACAAAGAGGGTGTTTATGAATGACACAGTTGTCCTACACATTGTTGACAATGCAATGGAAAAATGAAATATTGTGTTCCCTGTCAAAGTTTGCTGTTCAATAAACTGACTGTCCTTAAAATCGCCTAATTTTTTTTTCCTGCTCGTCACTGCAGCCGCTTCCTATGAAAGCCCATTTTGGCCAATTAAAAAAAGAAATAAAAAAATTAAAGAAATAAAATAAAAGATAAAAACTAAGATTGATGAAAAAAAATATTCCCATGGTTAGTCATAATAGTGGGATAAAAAGTTGAAATTGATCTCATAATTTTGACTTTTCATCTTATAATTTTGACGGTTATCTTGTATGTTTCATCTCCAAATGTGGCCTTTTTCTCACAAATATGACTTTTTATCTTGTATTTATCACTTTGTATCTCATAATTATGACTTTTTATCTCATACTTTTTACTTTTTGTGTCATCATTTTGACATGTTAACACATAAATAAGACTTTTAATCCCATAATTTCAGATTTTTATCTCATAATCTCGATTTTCTATCTCATAATCAGGACTTTTTACCTAATTTGATATTTTTATCTAATACGTTGGGGGTTTAACTCATAATTTTGACATTTTAACTAAAAAAAATTGGCTTTTTTTTATCTCATAATCATGACCTACCATGGGAGTAATGTTTTTTGAATATCAAGACTAAGCTCTCATCCTTTTTGTTCCCTTTAACTGGCAGCAATGTGCTTGCAGATTTCAAGGTCCAGCAGTCATCCAACAGAATACCAAATGACCCAAGCTGCCCTTTTTTGTGGTTTGCACTAGAGCAATGAAAACCAAACAGCAGGGCCATGTTTTGAAGAGGATGACATTGTGGGTCCTCGGGCCAACGAGAACAGCTGAGACCATTGTGTTGTGATGATTTGCTGCCTCATGGAGCCACCAGGTGTCAGTGTGGGGTCGCAGGAGAGCTGTCAGTCCTGCCGTGATGGGAGTGGGAAGAGTGAGAGCAGTGCAACATACTACAGGTGTATGCTATGCCGGGGCGGTGTGGCAGTAGATCACGCGCTCCGATCTCACTCTCTCTCTCTCTATGCGTCTGGTTATCTCACTGTCAGTCATGCAAGTTTCTGTCCCTTGCAGCTGTGATGCTGCTTGTGCACAGATGTGTCTTTTTCATCTGTTATCTGTGTGGCTCACTGTGTGTTTTAAGTTGCACGATAAGAATATGGAAATGTGTTTTTTGTGTGGATCTCACCAAATGTTTGAGGCTCATAAAACCCCTCTTGAATCCAGCACGTTTCACTGATGTTATGACAGGGGTTTATTCATTATTAATCCCCTGCTGTTTGCTATGTTTTCAACATCAATGTTTATAGCATTAGTTTCCAGGCAGCTGTTTTGCAGCATAATTAGACATCACCTTCATATAATGGCAGACACACGCTCTATACGTCTCTGTCTTTGTAACCAGGTCGTATTTCAGCCAGACTCACATTTCATATATTGAATTTTGTGCCTCTTTGAGAGATTCCTTTCATCAGACTATCTACTCCAGTGTTTACACACACAAGAGATTAGAGCAAGGCTCAGTTTACCACAATGACAAGACTTTGAAATACAGAAATGAGCACCAGCCACTGTTCTAATGCTCATTCAAATCCCTTTCATGTGTCATGACTTAAGCTCCCACCGTGAACTATTCTTAGTCTTTCATACTTTCCAGCAAAGAGGAGGAGAGAAGGTGGAGGAAAGGGTAGTTTAAGTTCATCTTAAAGGCAGAGAATGATGGAGGAAAAGGGGGAAATCAAGAAGTGGAGACAGTAAAGGACCATCGGGGGAAGAAGCAAGAGTGCCGGAGGAAGGGAGGGGATGGTGTTGATGTGTATATGGGTCACTAAATCAATGGGAATCAGGTTTTTGAAGGGGAGAGAAGGGGGTATTTATAGATACCAGTGGAGACAGATGCATCAGTGACAGGCACAATGATGCTGGGAGCGCAGGAGGGGGAAAATCTGGGAATAGGCTGCTGTGGTCAAATTAGTCTGCAGAGAATTCTCCTAACAAATGGCAAAAGATTCTCAATAGTGAACAAATAGCACGGAGCGCGGCGCAAAACAAAATATAATCAAATGGAAATCACTGCAGGATGCTTTGAGCAAATGACCTTCCCAGCTCTATTGACAAAATGCAGGCAAACTGTTAGCTGCGGTATCGCAACGCTCGCAGCATTTGCATCCACAGTACAGCTCTACTCATATCCTATTGAATTGTAATCTTTGATATCAGAGAGCCACATGATTGAATGGAATATTAGCTTTCTATTTGGCAGGCTTGTAAGGAGAAGCTGCATACTTATTACTCAGGCTCACTGAGAGCTACTGAAGTGCAATAAAAACATTACAGACCTTGTGGATGCATTGTAAAGATTTCAGGTCAGAGGTTATTGGTTGATGGGCGTCCACTTTAATAGCATGGATTAATTGCACAACCAACGGGAAAGTGGTGATTCTAGCCCTGTGCTTCAGCTTATCCCATTTATTTTATAATGTCTCAGGCCTCAGTCTACCCGCTTCATGTAGCAAGAAGTTCCATCACAAATTGGAAACAAGAAGGGAAAATAATTGAAGAAATTGTTTTAAATTGCCTTCCGACTGGATATTTCCAGGACTAAGTCAAGGTCAAGGGAAACTGTTCCTTCACCACTTACACTGCTGCCTATGTGTGATGTAAGACAGCCTGAATACTGAGTGGTGAAATGATCTACACCTCACTTCTGCATCTCATTTGATGAGTATTTGCATAGCAGCCACATCACCTTGCATCAAAAACTGGCAGAGGACACACCCAATTACTCCTTGAGAGCTCTTAATCTCTGGCCCATGCCTACTAATGTGGCTGATAAACTCACGCAGGACAGTGTCTTGAATACGAGACCATCTGACCACCATTTGTATAAGGGATACGGATATGGATATGCAGCAGGTGGGACATGGTTGAAGTGACAGGGCCAGATGGGTTCCTCCTCTCCTCTCCTTACATCAGTGTTTACTGACACGAAAGCACAACATTTTACAAATTGAACCATTAAAATGTGTCACTCTGAGCACAGGATGTTGTCGCCTTAATGAATAATTTGTCATTGTGCTTTAAGAAACGTAGAGGTGGAAAGTAACTGAATACATTTACCCAAGTACTGTAAGAAAGTACAGTTTTGTACTTGCACTTGCGTTAGTATTTCCATTTTTTCACTGTGATATTTTTATATTTTTGCAACATTCATTTTGTCAACTATTGTTACTAATTTTTATCATTATTGATTAATCTGTGGATTATCAATTTATTGATTCAAGGTTTAGTTTATTGTCTTCAAATGTTCTGTTTTATCTGAACAGCAGTCCAGAACCCAAACATGTTCATTTTATAATCATGTAAATCAGAGATGAAACAACAAATGCTCATATCAGAGAAGCTGGAGAGCTCGTCAGTTTTGGGCATTTTTTTTTTTATTGATAAATCATCTAAATAACTAATCAGTTATCAAAATAGCTGGCAATCAATGTTGTGGTGAGCGCCAATCATTTCAGTACCATTTTACATACCAAACATACGATCATCTCACAGACTTTGATACATTTCTAAGGATTAAACCATCCAGCTGCAGCTAAAATTAGCTCTATATTGATCAGGAACAACATTAAAATGCTACTTGCTACTCATTAATGCATTAATGAATCAGTCATAATAAATCAATACAGTCTACCTTGTTGTGAGATTCTGTTGTTCATTTATATTGTATATGTTTTGTGACTGTCTTTTAAATCTGAAAGAGCAGAGTGCTTTTACTTTTAGTAGATTTTGCTTTGCTTAAACCGGCAGTCGACAACTTTTTCGCTTTAACGAAGTAAATACTAATTGCTCAGTGTAACGGCTGTAGAAAAATGACACAATCCACATCTAGATTGGTTCCTTGTAAACCTCTGTTTCATTATGCTATTCAGTCTGCCACTGGGGTGGATTTTTCCTGAAAAAACAAATGAAGCACATCTGCCACTGCACAACCAAAACAGGAACAGACAGTAGCCAGGCTGTTAGTGGTAACCATGTTGCTAACGCTGTTGTTGCGACACAGCGGCACCAACAGTGACACCACAGGGGAATGCTAGGAGGGAAGAAAGTTGAATTTTTTTTTTACTTTAAAGGGGCATTATGTAGTTTTGGAGAAGAAGTTCAAACTTAGAATTTTAATATTTACAATATTAATGAGGTAATAATACAAACAGATTATTTTTTATTTCCACAACTGAGCGAACAAGCTGTTCTCAGAGGAAAATAAGGTCCCCAGAACAGTGTTTGAGGCTAGAGAGGTGGCAGGGTCCGCCAAATAGAAATCATTAAAAAATCAAGCCATTATTTGCTCATCCTCCACAAAAAAACAAAGAGCGCTGTGAAGCTCTAGAAAGGTTTTGCGGACTACAAAACTTCACCCGACTTTCCCATCAAGCATGAGGCTGTGAGGGTAATGACTACATCTTGCATTTTTGGGTGAAGTTATCCTTTAAAAGTCCAGTTGCCTACGTCTTAGCACTTAGAATTTCCATGATCTGGCTGACTGAGAACCTCCATCAGCATTATCCTTCAACAGATCTGTGCACTTCTTCCACCACTAATGAGTTGATTCCCAATTAACCCATGCAAATCCCATAGGCGGACTGCGACTGCACTCCTCATTACATGCAAAGCAATATTTGAAAATGACAAATGAATGCAGGAACAAATCAATAATCGCACGTGGCGGCAGAGCAAACAGGAAGACTTGAGAAGAGCAGCTGCAAAAAAGTCACTTTTTCCCATTTTGTCCTCTGAGCCACACTGAAGCTGTGGTTATTAGAGAGAGAGAGAGAGGGGGGAGAGAGAGGGAGAGAGAGGGAGGGAGATAGTGAGTGAGTGTGTGTGTGTATGTGTGTGTGTGTGTGAGAGAGAGAGAGAGTGAGGGAGTGAGTCTCAAACTGGTTAGCCTACCTATCCACTAGGAGGAGAGGAGAGGCTGTTGAGGAGCAACAAAACAATAAACAGCTACTACTACAAACCACATCCAGTGGAGTTGACCGACTACACGCCAACAGAGGAGTACCAACAGATCACTGAGACAACGCCATCGTTATTTGCCTCGGAGTGAAGTCACAGCCATGTATCTGAACAGGGAAGAGGACAATAGCAAAGGTAAGATCCTGTCAAGAATTGCCACTCTTTGCGAGGAGCACCCTGACAGTTTCAAGGTGTTTCATTTCTGACCCGCTGTTTCTCTTTGAGGTGACTTGCCTGACATGAAAAGGTGGGGATGTGCTGTCACACACCACCCCGCGTTCAAATGTATACATTTATATATATATGTATGTATGTATATCTGACAGAGGCTTTATCTTCGCACCGGTGGTGTTAGTGGAAAGTGTGGGCTGTCATTATGTAATATCAGTGCAGTTATTTGCCTCCTAGAAAGGATGCTTATCATTAGCCCAATGCTGCTTGTTTTATTCCATTTGCACCGATTAATTGTGAACCTGTTGTAGCCACTTTATCATATGCATGATTTTTCCCGGGGATGCATTGCCTTGTGCTGTCAATGATCAGGGCTTTAATAATAGCCACTTAAGGGCAACATAACACAAGGTCAAAGCCTGTAGCTACAATGAAACCCAAGTGTATATAGGTTATTTATGGTCCACTACAGCGTGCGACATCCTGCGTGGAAAAAATACAAACGGACCGGGCTGCAGAGATGGAGATAACCGAGCGGCAGCAGCGGAGAGAGAGGGGTAAAGAGGGCACAAAGGAGGAATATTTGAGTAATCTCTCCCACGTGTTTTTGAGGCGTGATTTCTCCTCTCATCGGGTGCCCACAAACACTCTCGACTCGTGTCCCCTGCTGTTACCTCCAAGCATAAATAACTCTCCAAGGGCTAAGAGGTAATGCTAATTACCACCTAAATCTTCAGGTTACACGAGAATAACACCTGCTGCTACCGAGGAGGGGAGGGTGGGGAGGAGAGAGGACGGATGAGAGGGGGTGTAAAAGAGCAAAAAGGCAGAGTGGGAGGAGCCATTTTTGTTAATTTCCCAGTGATGTGAGATAATGGGATCTCACCACACACGGCCAACAACATGATACTGTACCGGGATGTGTGCGAGCAGCGGCGGCGGCAGCAGCAGCAGCAGCATCCGTGGGTAGGAGAGGAGAGGAGGGGAGGAGAGGGGAGCAGTCCCCTGTGTGTGCCGTCAGGGATGAACACGTAGCTAACCCTTGAGGGGGAAAAAGCAGCGTTAATTCTTTCATTTACAAGATAACGTTCAGCATTACCTGAAGAAAAGTTTTTCAAAATTGAAGCTCAGCGAGGTCACTTCAAACTGACCTCCACAGACGTGCTAGGAAGGGAAAAAATAAGGCTAAAAAGTCCTCTAGATAGTCGAAACGTGAATGTCGCTCCGCTGCGGCTACAGACTACAGTACGTGACCTTGTTGGTAGCCTCGGTAACCGACTTTTGCCGGTTGCAAGCTCCAGCTAGCAATAGCCTAGCTTATTATTAGCTACCGCTCACATTATAAACAGGATATGGATGCCAACTGTAGTACTACGTTTTGTTAATTGTCACATTTAAACGTATTTCTAATAAAATTACACACCTAACACAAGTTTTGTGATTTTCGAAGCGTAAATTAAATCGCTAGAAGTAAAAAAGCTCATTTTAGGCCGTAAACAGACGACATCGCAGTCGCATGACTTAAACGTCACCACCACTAAGCATCTTACTTCACAACTTCTGTACACATTTTACTGTAAATGGATAAATCTACGAGTTGTAAAGTTAAAGTTAGAATAGTTTGTAACTAAAGTCCACCTGTAAAGACAGACTAGTGAGTAGATGAGTCTCTGTGTTCGGTGTAATGACAATTTATAGTAGCCTAAAGTATAGTATAGTGTAGCTAGTAACACATTATTGGTGGTGATGTGATGTCGTTCATTTATAGCCTAACTTTTTAAGCGTTTTACTTTTGGGGATCGCATTGACGCTTCAACAATTACAAAAGTGCTGTTCATTTGTGAAGATAACCTTGCTGAACAAAACGTGCAAGTATTATAAATTGTGTTTGCCACAGAGCTTATTTTCTGCAATAATCCCAAATCCAACTGAAAAATGTCATAAGCTTTTTGAGCTACCTGGGCAGAAAAAAAAGGTAACTTCTGCAGCACTGCTGTGTAGCCTACTCTTCATGAGTAGCCTCAACACTGACATCCATGTTCCCAGACGAAGAAGCACATTTTCATTTACCGCCATGACCGAGCCAGAAACTAGATTTATGACCAGAAAATTGCAGAACTTGCTAATGACATCAGTCTCAGTTGTTGTTTATTGGTGCTAAGTAGCAATTGCGAGCATGCTAACACACTTAACTAAGTTGAACATGATAAGCATTACTTGCCAAACATCAGCATGTTAGCATTGTCATTGTGAGCAGACATTTACATTGAGCTAAAAAAGAATCTTTGTGCCTAAGTGCATCCTCACAGAGCTGATAGCATGGCTAGTCTAGCTGAAGGTCAAAGAGGGATGCAAATGTTTGGAGTAAAACAGTGTTAGTTAGTAGCAAATGTTGGAAGGAGAATCAGGCGTGAGCATCAGTGTGAATACCTGTAACCCGTTGTTTGAGTTGGAGGTTATTTGGTCCAGACAAAGACGAAATGCCGTTTCCAAGGATTAATGGACTGCAAGTAAAGTAGTTAAATTATGGGCAGGCTGACTACTAATGTGTTGGGGCTACTCGGAGCTCAATACTTGATCGACACGCCTCTGATTGATTCATTTGAGTGGGTGTTCCTTTCCAGCGGGTATTTCCCTCGCCGCACTGCTGTGGCCTTTAAATTCACACCGCGTCTCAAGGTGGAGTGGCAGGGAGAGGGAGAAAGGTCTACCATGGAGGTATTGATTATGGCCTCAGAGGATTAAAGGGGGGTGAGGGCAAACAGGTTGATCATATGTGAGGCTGACAAACACATAAACTGCCGGCTACTGTCAAATAAACGGCTGAAATAAGACTGGATGTGGGTTCCAATCAATACTAAACTTAAGAAAAAAGTAGGGAGTAGAAATGGTGGATATCTGGGGATAAGTGGCACCCTGTTATTGTCTCTTCAGTCTGACGGTTAAATGGTTTGTTATTTATACCCGCTGGAAAACATTCAACTATTTAGACTACTTACTGATGTTAGAATGCAACAGTGTTGGCTCCTGCAGGGTTTGATTATAAGCCATTAACAGACAACTTGGGGATGTTCAGACCATCCAGCCCACATAGCCAACAATACTTCATTATGGAGAAAATAAGAATTTCTTTAAAATGTTGAATTTGTTATCGGGGAAATGGGCAGATGAATTTGATTTTTAACAAACCGGTCACAAAGCTAAACATAACAGAAACAAGATTCCTGTTTGTGATGGGTGTGGCATTCATCACTTTATTTTTACTGTTGTTTTATCTATCTATCTATCTATCTATCTATCTATCTATCTATCTATCTATCTATCTATCTATCTATCTCATTTTTGACAACAGAAGGAATTTACGTGTTGAGACTAGACACTAGGCACAGGCAGTATGAACAGTATATCAGAGTAATACTGTAACAATGAAACACTATAGATGTCTTTAAACATACATTTGAAAGCCCATACATGATGATGCTGATAGTTCTTAAAGTTACAGTAAACGCCTGTTAAGAGGTCTAAGGTGATGGATGTTATGTTTTTGAGTTTAGGTTAAGTATCATACCTGCCAACATTTGGTTGTGAAAAAGAGGGAGAATTTCTTGAAAATCACCAAATGGTCTACTTCTAACTCCCCGTCCCCATATAAGCCTTCACCACAGATTTATAGGATAAAATGCAGTGTTGTTTGCGTGTGCTCACCTCTGCCTGCGGGTTGGTTTGCCAGGTACCATGACACTTATCCCAAACAGAAACTGAGACACCAATTTGATTTGTGTACCACAATAAATCAATATTCCAGCGCACACCAGGATCCATCTGACACTATTTTATTAACAATTACATCAAAAACAACAAGGAGTGAACTACGTGTTTTGCATGTTGCTCCATCAGATTCACTCTTGCTTAATTGCCAACAGATGTTTTTTCAGATAATCTGGTGCTGATTAGCAGAGAATCTAGTAAGGTCACATTTCCTAATATAAATACACTTTCAAAAAGTCAACAGGCTATAGCCACCACAGTCCACTGTACAGATCTATAATATACATATGCATTTTACATAAGACAAGAAGATACAAAATTATACATCAAAGTATAAAGTCTTGCTGATCCATCTACAATACTACAAAGGATGACTAGATACAGAATTCCTACAATTCGGTGGTAGATCATAAATAGATAACAGAGTACAAAGTACACACATTTCCTCATAAAATACAAATGAAACTGGCAGAATGAAAGAAAAAAATGTAATACATTTAGATATCTTAAATACAAAGTATATCCTCTTAATGAAATCCAATTGATTCATAGAAAACAGTAGAAGAAATATTTGATTCGTATCACTCTGAAATCGAGAGATTAAAGGGAGACATTACCAACTGGGTACACAGCTGGAGAAAGGGTCATAAATGAGGAGACTCCTGTGAAAAGTGTTGGCAGGTATGAAGTACACATCTCATTATGACTTTCGTTATCTAATAATCTGCCAAATGTTCTCAATCAATTCATCTATAGCTTATATCAATGGCGGAAAAGCATTGAATTTCCCAGAGCCCAAGGTGACATCTTCAAATATCCATTTTCTTCAACTAATTGACCAAAACAATTTCTTATGTAGATCACAATCTTAAATCACTTTTTAAAGAAAGACTTTCTACCATCAATACCACTGCAATCTTAATTATAATTATGCAAACTAACCAAATTTTCTGCGCTCAGTTAATTAATTAGTAGAAGTCTGAAGAAACAATATGATTTTATATCAGTGGATCGGGTTTCCATGTGGCTTTACACATGATAGTGTGTGTTTCTCCTTTTAACCATCACCAGAAAGTGTGAGAAATCTGTCTGGCAGGCGGCATCATCGCACAATGCACAACTAGAAGACCATCCCTACTCGTGAAATGTCTGAGCTACACAGAAAGGGGAGATTCACTTCTAAACCCACTTCAGCATGAATTTCAGCTGCAGCCAGAAACTGAAGGGTTTCTTTCAGGAGTCAACTGAAACAGGGTTGCAGTTTCCAGCTTGTCAAACAGCAGGAGACCAGTAAATGGAGAGCTTTCCAGCTTCATGTGTTGATGACTGTTTTGATGAACTGACTGTAATAGATTGGCTGGACAGGAGCGGATGCCTTATTGATCAGGAATGGTTCAGGTACAGGTTAGGCTTGGGGAGACGTGTTCTGAGAGGGAACCTGTGGTGGACTGACTTCATGTTTTATGCATGCAATCACCCTGATCTGTATAACTGACAACAAGAGGTGGATCAGTAGTACAGCTCTATGGCCTCTGTATGTGTGGCAATGTCACCTCAGGACATTTTCTCCTGTTGTCTCACTGCATAGTCAACATTTCAGTCATGTTCAGTCCAGAGCAGGATTGTACTCGATACAGATTACGGTAATAAGTCCAAAAGTAATAAAGTAATCAGTGCAGAGCTTCAGCATAAAGAATTATCCTTCTGTATGTGGGCATTTTGTTATCTCTGTCCTTTTTTGGTGCTAAGTCTGGAGACAGAGTTTGTGCATCAGGGACAAATTGCCCTGAATTCGTTTGATGTGTGGTCCTGTACTCTGTCTGGCACCCCACGCTATCTACCACTTGAATATGATATATAGCAATACCGTCAGGTTCACTATTGATTTAGGTTGCTGCTGGCCTTGGATATGAGCTGTAGTCTAAATCTCTGGCCAGGGCTACAAATCTAAATGACTTAGGTTTGGCACTGAGGTAGCTCCTTACAGTAGGTGCAGTTTATTGTTTTGACATTTGATGAATCTGCAACCTAAAAAGGTTTGATGTGATTAAAAGAGGAGGGATACCGTGAATGTTAAAATAGATAAACCTTTAAAAAATGATTCATGGATATTTTCCTCTGACTGACCTAATTTTGGGCCCTTAAGACACAATTGTTTTGGTTTTTTTGGCCATGTTAGAGGCATGGCTCTAGAGATGACCCTAGCCCTATAGTCAAGACTTTAGCTGAACGATATGCAAAAATAAAAACCTTTTGTTTTTTTGCTCATAACAAAGTGTTACTGCAGCGAGTTCTTGCACCACGCTAATCTCCATTTTGTTTAGGTCTGCTTCCCCATGACATCACGTTTGAGCCCCGATTCAGTCTGCAGAGCCATGAAGCCAGAGCGCTGAAGCGCGTGTTCCCCGCTGCTGCACGGAGCAGTGTTCACTGTTTATTCAAAATGTATTAATAGTGAACGTGTTGCATGTCCACGTTGCACCAAATCGACACTGCACTTCCTTGGGTCCCCAGCAACAAACCTGCCCAGTGTGAAGTAGATTGGATGAGCGTTTCTTGATATAAACAGACAGACAGTGAGACAGGGATTCGTTGCTTTATAGTCAGATGTTGTGACACATTTTAGCTTCGTCAAAAAAATTGCTGCTCCTGCAATTTGGATATTACACTTTGCCATACTGCAATTTCAATAATTTTTGATTATTGCTAACATGCTGAACTAAGACATTGACAGTGGAGCACGTTAGCATGCTGACGAATCACTGCTGCATGTGGTTAAATATTGCCTCACAGAGCCACGAGAATGCTGTAGACTTGTTGACATAAAACAAGGCAAATGGGTTTTTTGTTGGCCTGTCCAACAAGACGAAACAGCTCTACATGTTCTTTACATTTTCAAAGCTGTGGTTGGAGCCTTTGTATAGGACTAATTGACTGTAGTCACCTATCTCTGAATGAAAAGGCCTTCATTGTGCCCCGGGTTGTGACAGTTCCTGGTATACTAGCTTGGTAGTGTGTCACAGTTATTGCAATGCATCAAAGGATTTTAACTGCTCGGGAAATGAAATGGAAAATGTGGGGAATTTGTGGTGAGTCTTTAACATGGTGTGAAGTGTAAGTGTCAGCAGAAGACTGAGTTCCTAACCTCTTTGTTATTATTGCCCTGTAGAAATTGATGATGTCCCTCTACTTCATGGCTGTTTTACTAATGTGGGATGGGAAATTATTTGGGGGGGATTGCTGTGGCAGTCTAGTAATGTCCATGCCTCTTAGAGCAAGATGAATTAAAAAAGCTGTGGATGCCGGGAGTAAAGGTATCGCTACGGGCTCAGCAGCTGCGTTCAACAAGTCTGTATTACTGTGATCAAACTTAAAAGGAAGATTACTGGAGAGTTTCATTTAGGATGCCCTCTATTCTCCCTCCTGATATTGTTTAAAGCATGAAGCCGCCTCAAGCGATTCTGTTGTCCTGTCAGCTTGCTGTATTAATATCAGATGCAGACGGAAATGTCACATTTTACAGCAAAGCCTGCATTAAACGTGGTTGATTCAGTCTGCGTGCATCACCATCGCAGTGGAGACCTTTAGATATGTAACGTACATAATTGTAGAGAGCGCTTAATCAGCCTGTTTGACATTTAATGGATCGCTCCGTCACTCCTGCTTAAGTTTATTTAGCTTTGAATGGATAGTCAAATGGTTAACAGCCCCGATTTATTACACACATGGGTGTTGTGAGCTAAGCGAATGGGAAAATCTGAAGGATCACCGGAGTCGAGGAACAGGCAACACAATACTGCGACGCAGGCAATTAGACGCTTTTGTAGGAACACCTGCAATGAAACAGGGATTTGGACCTGCTGTTTCACTATTCCTCAGAGGGAGCTCATCATCCTCCCCTGGTGAAACAGGAAGCCGTATCAGCTGATTAGAGCGAAGACTAATCATACTTTTTGAATCGTCGAGGAATAAAATCGCGTTTGTAAAGAATAGAAAATGAGTTTTTATTGAATAACCTGCCGCCTGGTAGAAATATCCCACTTACGTAATGTGGAGCTAGCTTTATGTAACGCACGAGAAGATTTGTGATTGAATACAATTATTTTTTGATTTTGTGACATCTTATATTGAATTATTGATACAAGTCCTGTATTCTAATACGACACAGAATGAGAAATAAGACCGGATCAGACTTGTTGATACAGTTCCTCAGAGCTGGAGTTATTCTTATGGTGGACTCTCTCGCTCAGCTGACTAGCTTGCAGAGGAGGAGGAGGAGGAGGGCGGGAGGAAGTCTTTCACTTCTCTGCCATCTTCTGTCCCTTTTCTCCTCTGCATCTCGGGGAGGAGAAGGAAAAGGACAGCGCCAGTTAACATCAACCGGCCGAGGGGAAGAGTGATGGAAAGCAAGAGGTAGAGAGGCAGACAATGGAGTGGAGGCGAGCGTGAAAAGATGGAGAGAGCAAGAGAGACAGAGGGAGAGAGGGAGAAGCAAAGAACAAGCCCTGGAGTGCTAGCCAGTCAAGGTCACGCAGAGGAGAGGAGGCCCTGCATGTGTACATGTCTATGTGTGTGTGTTAAAAAGGGAACAACAGCGGGGATGGGAGGCCTACATAGTAAAGAATGAAGGGTTGGTGACAGCGGATTGGTTTAGTCTGGATGTGGGGTTTTATGGGGGAGGGATGAAGAAAGGAAGCAGCGGAGGGAAAGGGAGAAAGCCAGAGATGAAAAGAGCTTGTAATGTGGCGTCACAACACTCTTCTTATGCTTCATATTCTCTTCAATCCTCTATTCACGACAGGAATGACTTCATAAATGTGTAACTTCTCACATGTTGAACCTCAAGAGTGTAATGTTTACGATTATCCTGCATCTGTGCGTACGTGCAGTAAATGCTTCAATACATGCTGTTGCGTAACCACCCGGTCCCTTCGTGTTGGTCCATGTTCTCTTCGGAGTCTCTTTCTCTTATTCTCTCTCTGTTGCTTTTTTTTGCCTCCCTCTCACCACTCGATGACCTCTGCTGTCTCGCTGCAGCTCCCACTTTCAGTAGGTGCCATGATGTGTTTTGTTCAGAGCATGTGTTGGGAAGATTAAAAGCAAACAGCTCTGCAGGTACATCCTACAACCTCAGACAGACATGAGGAAGGAACCGTTAATCCCATCTTGAAACGTGCTCCAGTTTTGATTAGCAATGGAGAAAAAGGAGACTATTGCATAATGGATAGCCCGGTGCTTGTCATCTTAGGATCAAGTGTTTTGAAAGTGGGATTGTGGTTTGCTGAGAACATTCTTTACACGGTTTTCCAAGCAGGGTGCAGGGAGTCACTTGGAAATGTGATCACTGCTGTCTCTTCAAACATATTAGCCCTGTTTGCATCTCACACCCAGGAGAGATTACGCTTGTGAGCAGTTGCCATAGTGTTTTGGAGCACCAAGGTGCTGATGTGAAAGATCTGAGGTGGCTCGGGTGCTCTGTGACATTATCTCTCCTGAGCAATGGTGTGTGGAGTCGTGATAACGTGATGACTTTGTTTGAAGAAGGTCAAGAGTTCACCCTGTGGGTGGCCCCCTGAGGTCACTGCCAGCTCCTACTGTTATCCCATCAGACAGTCTCTGTCTTAATCTGCTCACACTCCGTTGATGTAATTTTATTTTACTTTTTAGAAAAGAAATGCTCTTTTTCCGCTCTGTCATACAAAAACGCAATCACCACCACTAATCCTCCCATTAAACCTCCAGTGGCCACACAATCACATTCAGTCCGAAATTCCCTGCAAATTATCCTGTTGACAGACGTCATCACGCTTCCAAAGAGTAATTAATCTTTCCACAACATGATTTTACACAGATGAAGAGTAATAGCTTCTGTAATAATAACGGGTCAAAGCATTTGCCAACTACAGACTGTAATTTTTTAACTCTTAAACAGCTGATCTGCAGTATATGCTACTGTACAAATGGCCGCTGCCGACCGACCGACTGCACAGAGCAGTTCTTTTGGTACCATCTATATCTTTTGATAATGGAGACGCAAAAATAATTGTTTTAATGTGTTACTTACTGAATTTAATTGAAGAGCTTGGTGGAAACAAGGCTGTTTTGTATCTTCAAAAGTGCGATAAACCCCCCACTCTACACCTTTCTGACTGTATCCGACCATTGTTACTGTAACTCAGTGTTTTTCAATCCTGTTCCTGGTGCCCCCTGTCCTGCATGTTTTAGACATTTCATTCTCTTTCTCACTCGAAGATCGGTATCACTCTCATATTAAAAATACATACAGCCAGCAACTGGTTATCTTAGCTTAGCA
The DNA here is from genome assembly GCF_040436345.1 of Pagrus major. NCBI lineage: Eukaryota > Metazoa > Chordata > Actinopteri > Spariformes > Sparidae > Pagrus > Pagrus major. The sequence goes on along the minus strand of NC_133222.1, from coordinate 12,573,270 downwards.
TAAAGTCTAGAAACACATCTAGACTAACACATCATATCTTGTTAATTTAATTCATGCAAACATAGGGAATCATGATATAGATTTTTTCAGCTGATACCAATAAGATGACAGCTAATTTTCCATCTTTGTATTGTAAAAATAAATTCATAACCTGTAGTCCATGCACACCTGAGGGTAAGAAAGGCTAAGATGCAGTGAGCACATGTGGATGATTTAATATTACATGTTCTTCTTCTTCCTCTTCTGTCTTCTTGACAAACCAACTTTCAACATGCAGACAGCAACCTACTGTATCTGTGTTTGTAAATGTTTTGCATAAGTCAATGAAAGCGAGCAATGCTAACTGTTTCCACCTGCTTTCATTCTTCCTGCTAAGCTAAGCTACCCAGTTTACAGACATGAGAGTGGTATTAAATCATCTTATCTACCTCTTGGCAAGAAAGCAAATTAGTGTACTGTTCCTTTAAAACGTTTTCATTTAGAGGACAAAAGGTATTCATGAGAAGTGACCCTTGCACACCTGTGCTGAGAAAGGTGCGTGGGAGAAAAGGCACAAGTTCAAACAACAACCATTAGCTCCCACATGCTCCCAACACTTCCAAAAACTGAAAAACGCAGGTAGTTTCTTACAAAGACAGTGTTTATATGGAGATGCATCACGCTGTTTGCTCGAGTACAGCGTGTTCCACAAGTTGGTGTGTGCGTTTGAGCGCTAATGTGTGTGTTTGTGTGTGCAGCCGCACTGTCTCTTGGTATTTAGCAAGAAGTGTGTGATTTTGTGTGAGCCACCCTGTATCTGGCAAGGTAGTCAGACTGACAGATTGGGCTGTACGAGTGCCATCTCCTCAGCTTGGCTGCCTGAGCGTTTCTCCCTCGTTCCTGCTTCCTCTCTCCTTCCTCCCTCCTTCTCATCTTCCTATTACTCTGCTTCAGTGGTGGCCAGCAGGCCAAGGGATATTTTTCCTTCATTTGCCTTATCTAGCTCGCTGTATAGGTAGGCCCTCTCCCCGGATTAAGTCCACTCACTGTTCCATAACTGTGGCTACAATACCTGATGGATCAGCCGTCCAGGTCTGTCTCCCCCGTGCTCGAGCCATGGAGGTAGCTTGTGACCGAGTGAGGTAAAAATGCCAGAGATGGCAGCGAGCGCTCTTCGTGTCCTTGCATTACCCTCTTCCATTAAAGCTTTTTTCACTTCTGTGTATTATGAAATACGCAGATACCGTGGATGAAGTAGGAAAGAGAGCTATTGTTCTGCCGAACTGAACAGAGGGAGGCTGGGTCATGAATAGGGTGATTGTGTGTGACTGTGTGTGTGGGGAGAGTTCACACAAACTGTTTTCACACTCATGCTTTTACTAGAACTGTGGTGACAATAATAGAAAGAAAGATTTTCAGCAACAGCTATCAGTGTGTCCTCATTCACCATCCCAATCACTTTCTTATTGTGGAAAATTAGAAAAATATAACATTTACATTATTATATTTCACATCTCCTTTAGCTGTGTTTAGCCATTTGGGTAAATGTGGCATTTTGAAATTGGCATCTTTTTTGTGCTTTGCTTTGTTGCCCCACCAGAGCTCCTTCTGCAGAATAGGATGGAGAAAGCATGGGGGAGAGGAGGAGGAGGAGCAGGAGGAGGAGCAGGCAGAACAGGGAGTAATGAGCCCAGGCAGGAGGGACAGATGATGTGGGAAAACCTGACACAGACAAAAGAAATATGCAATCTCACATCTCTGAACCCAAATATGGATTCACTTGACTGATTAGGAAATGGAACAGATTAGGGTGCTCGGGATTCGCCAGCTGAACATTTGGCTCAAGAAAAGCGATGCTGACCCCATTCTCTGTGTAAGCGGTGTTATGAACACAAGAAGATCAAATTACCGATACCAACAGCTGGGAGACTCTTACTGTTGTTCTCTCTCCACCCACTCCATCTCCAAAATCCGATCTAGATTACTGTTTTCGTCGCCCCTCGCAACTCCCCACCAGTCGTCTAACTTTTGCCGGTCGTGGGCTTATCGTCCTGTGTTTGCCTTGGCAGGGACGTGATTTGGTGCAGCTGGAAGAGCACAATGAATTGGATGCAAGCAATTGTGCATGCATGGGAGTGAGCTGAGAGAGCTCAGCCCCGGACTCACTAGAGCTGAGACACACCAGATTGGGCTGGCTCGTCCAAGCAGTACATTTCTGATTGGTCTGGGCTACAAAGCTGAAATGTGCCTTTATGTGCCGCTGGTCCACAAATCTGACATGCTGTAGAAATTTCTCTCTCTCGTAACTCTCACGCTAATTAACAGCGCTGCTTTTCCACGTCCACAGATCATTTTTCATGTACGCAACAATCATTGATTAATGCCAACCACCCTGAGACCCTTCTTTGTGATTATGGCTCTCAGGCTCGGGAGGGGCCGCTGATATCCTTAATGAGTCATAAAAGGCGAAGAATTATACACTCCAGTAGTCTTGACATTGGGTGATATTTCAATATTTGGCCACTCACTCTCGGAGTCTATTTGCCCACAGAGTTGGCACGCGTTCAAATGCCCTCAGACATGCATTTGCACAAGTAAACAGAGAGAAATCTTGACTTTCCAGTCCCGTGGCGTGGTCCATGCGCTCAGGATATTTGGGCACAGGCGGGATCCTGCTGCACAGCCCGGCAAAAACAAACATGCAGGTCAAACAGAGAGTTCCCAGAATGCACTGTGTTTCAGCTCAGCTCACTCACCACCGAAAATAAGCATGTTGATTACATAATCAAAACAAGAAGCCTGGATGCCAAAAAACACTATATGGTAATTGTAATGCTATTATCCAGTGCTGACTCCACAGTGCATCCGATAGCCTTTCCTGGATGGTAATGTTTCCTTCTATATGAGACTAATGGTGCCAAATTATGTTGTCGTATATGTGATTATCCACTTGATAAAGCGAGTGTATTGTTTGCCCACTGGTGACGGTCAGCACACTCTCAACAAGGCGATGGAGGTCTTCACTTGTTAATTGAGCTATCATAGAGGGATAATGCATGCATAGGATGTCATAGAGTGTGCCTCTCACACCATCTTTCCCTGGGGTGTATCCGTTCCTCCCTCGTCTCGGAGTCCATCGCCCTCTAAAACACACCGCCTAATTACAGAGCAACAGAGGGAGGAGGTGAGGACAAAGTGGGAGAAACGACCAAAAGCCACAAATGCGGAAGAAGAGGCTGTGAGCGTGTAGCTAGAGGAGGTAAAATGGGCGCATGAAAGCAGCTGGGAGAAGCTCACTGAGGGGTAGGGAGGGTGTTCATAATGAGGATTGTTTTAGGAGAAGTGTTTCTTAAAAATCACAGTTAATATTTGATGATGGCTGCACTCTGAGATCCCCCGCTGAACAGGCTCTGACTCTGAGGCAAACACACAATGACTGCACATCAGACATGGCTGAGGATTGACAGGCATGTGGCTCCCAGCTCCTTCTGACAGTCTTCCTCCTTCTTAAAGCGCCTGACAAACCTCATTAAGGACTGTTCACGCAGGCTCTATTGACATGAGACATACCAAGGAACGGTCATGTATAAAACATGAATCTCCCAAGGTTATATAGCCAAGTCTATACATGGATCTATAGTGGTTTGTGTTGTATAAGCTGTTACCTATACTGTAAATACAGTGGCATGTGTGATGTAGCATGGGATTCACTGTCAGACACTCGTGCTGCATGACATGTCGGTGTTTCAGGAGAAAAAGATGATTGGTGCTGTTTTAATATCAGTGGGAATATTATCATTCTGTGCAGACAGATTTTTCACACACCTCTGTTTCAAATCCCAGAGCCACTTCGCCCCCTCTCCTTTACTCGTCTGAAATATTAATATAATGTAATAGGCTATTTGTATTAAATATTTAATTCTGTGTCATATTTGCATCTCATAAACCGCTGGTCAGTATTACTTTGGATTACCTTTGAATTTTAAAAGAATTGGTAGGACTGGGACAGAATTAGAATGGCAGAGGAGCCGAGGACGGTCTGGAGAGGAGGGGGGAGAGTGTGTAGAGCGAGCTGTGAATCGCTTCGGGAAGTTCAGTGAAAATGCTTCTTGTGTCCTTTTGGCTGCTCCATTTTCCTCCTCTGCTACTTCTAAACACAGCAGCACGCTCTGCTCAGTCTCCCTTCGTTTATTACCCACTGTTTGCAGCAGCACTTTGTGTAATGTGCTCCAGACAGATTTGACAGGCTGGACGTGGACCATAAAATACCTCCTGTTAGAGTACTATCTACTGGGAGATCACAGCCCAGGTACGTGGAGTCTGGGAGGTTCACCTGGAAAAAAACTGCCAAATGAAATGAAGGAGGCAGACCAGTGAGGCCACAGAGTGATTGGAAATAAGGTTGAAGGTTTTCCCCTGACCTTAAAATCATAACTCTCTGGAAATATATCATTGTTTTCAGGAGGAAACTGGGACTTCTTGCCATACATTTTAAACACGGCACCAAAAAATTGTTTATTCTGACTTTTTGATGCTATTATTTCACTGAAATTAGATTGATATTATTCTAATGGGTAAAAGTGCACCATCTTTGAAGTGAGAAGATCACAACATCAAACAGACAGAATCGTTTGATGCCCTAGTTTTCAGAAATAACCTCTTAGAAGATTTAATAAGTCTGAGTGGTTATATTGGAGCTTATGACCATCTTTATAGTGCTGACCTGAGGTTATTACCGCGTGCAGTGATGGGGAAGGAAAATCCATCGCATGCAGCTGTTGGTGTGCTGTTTCAGTGGTTTGAGGCAGTGCTGAAGGTCCTTAACTTGTGATATCAGACCTACCCGATGCACTCGATGCTCCACCTGTTGGATGCTGCTTTGCAAAAGAAGCACATCTGCTACTTGTTGAACCACCTGCATTGCCAGATTCTTATTCTACAAAATATCACATAGCTGGACTCTAAGCTATCGTTTTAGCATGAGACGTAATTAGAAAAAAATCGCTGTAGCTGAATTTTTTTTTGCAGTTATGGAATAATAAAAATCACATTTTAAGGTTGTACTTAAAGGAGAAGTTTGTGAAATATGGCCAGAATTTGTAGTTTGTTGACACATTGTTGACATTATATCAAAGACACGAAGATGTACTGTGTTGCTACGAAGTCTGCTGTAGTTAGTATGTTAACCAGCTAGCCCCAGCTCGTCCTGTCTCGTAATACCACTTTGTACCTCAAGAGCCGATAGTCCAAAGGCCCCATAGTTTCAGCTGGCAGATATATGCCAGCTGTTAGCATAATAAATAAACAAAATAAACTCACAAAATCTCAGGAAAGGATATTTTTCCACTTATTTTCCTTACTAAACAGAAAAGTACGACTGTACGCCGACTGAATTTAAGTTTCTGTTTTTCTACTCTTTAACTAAGATGAGCTTAATTGCCTTGTTAAGTCATTGTAAAACACACTTTATTCAAAATCGTGATAAACTCAATAAAACTCATCCAAAGCCTCTTGGTGTGTCTTTCCACAATCACCTCTGGTATGGTCCCAAATATTCTTGGTCTGCACCCACTGCTGAAGCCCGACTCTCTCTGTCCTCTGCATGCCTCTGCCAGCCTGCTGTGTCTTCTTGTCCTTGGGGTCATTGTCCTGGTCAGAGGCACTTTAAATCACCTCTGTACTGTATCCGCTGTCGTCTGACTGGCATCTGTCAGTGTTCACTGGGAGGTTGGTCAACCTGACAGGGCCACTGAACTCCATGGCTACCTGAGCTACCTGCTAATGGCAGCTAGTTGCTTAAGCCCAAGATAACTAGCAGTTAGCTGTTATGGTTTTTGATTTCTGACCTTTAAGTATCTACTAACAACATGGCAGTGTTGGTAAGGTCTGAAGGAGGCGTCTTTGTTCCACCACATATGATAGTCTTCAGTGTGCAAACAGACACATACATGCTAAAAAAAAACCCCAAGATCCTGCAGGTCTTCTTCCTGGTAAAAGAAGATTTCTAGGAAATGCTGGGATCTAATTTCCTGGTTGTCAAAGCTAATGGAAATGTACCAAACATTAAGGCTGTGCGTAAGCCTGTTGTGACTGAACCACCTTTCTGAGGCTCCCAAAATACATCTTGGGTGATCTGATCACCGAAAAGCTCTAAACACAGGTGTAATTGAACCCACATGGCTTTGAAGATCTTCTGAGGTTGAATCGCTCAAACAGCACCCAGAGGTGCTCAGTGATGCATGTGACTGCATATTCAATGTAGTGTGAAAGCAAGTGCCTCCTTGACTGCATGCGAAGGCCGTGGGGTCAACTTCAACTTTGTACAACATGCATACAGCACGACAAGTTGTTTGTTTGTGGCGAACAGCGGGGACAGTGTTTTGAAGTAGATTCATGGGGGGGAAGGGACCAAACAGCATATCTTGTCCCGAGCTCTGTGGCTGCTGAGCACAAATTTGTTTCTTCTGTTCAGCAGCAGCTGCAGTTTCCCCACAGAAAAAACCCCCAAAACAAATGCAACCAGGAAGCAATGTAGTCACTTTTAGACACATTCTGATGCCAAGTGTGATTTGCAGCTCAAGCTAGACACATTCTGGATGCAGTTGGTCTGAGCAGGGCATGAAACACATGTGGAAGGGCTGTTCTCTGACAGGATTATGGGCCAGCAGCCACAACAATAAGTAGGATTTGTCAGAACGCGGGCCAGCTGGAAGAGGTGTTAATAATATGTCATATGAAACACCATTCGAAGTCATCAGATAACCTACTTGGCAAAAATCACTGTGAGCTAGAAGCGCAAAAGATTCACAAATGTTTTGAAATTAGTGATATGAGTAATAAGAAAGCCCTGCGTAGTCCTTTTTGGCTTTGCAGAGGAAAAGAAGGCTAATGAAATGCACTGTGCATCTGTAGGCCTGCGTGGCCATGCTGCCTTCCTCCAGCCAGCCATACGCATGGTCTCCTTCCCCCCCCCCACCAGCCTTCAGCCTGCCAGCCCCCAACTAGCACAGCCTCGAGGTAGGGCATGCTGGCAGTCCTCTGCGTTTGATTTCTTTTTTTTCTTTTTTTTTTTTAACGTGCTCTGGACTAATCCTATTTTTGGTGCCGCTTTTTGAGTCAAGGTTTGCACAATCTCTCCAGGCCAGATGCAGGAAGGAGTGACTCTGCAGACCCCTCCCCCTACATATTATTACATCATCTGTTTATAACCACTCAACCGTTCGACCATACATCAGCCAGGAACCCTGTCGAAGTGGCACTTGTCACTTCACTAGTCATTGGAGACAAGGGTATGAGGGTCCAAAAGGGAGGCACAAATCTCTGCGTTGTGCCGTTGTACGTGTCGTTCTCCCTCCTCTTCCTCTTCCCCCATTCTCCCTCGTCTTAGGTCCCGTTTCACCATGACTGTCAGCCCACACAGGAATCCTCCAGAACAGCCTGGTGAATCACCCTGCATCCACAGGCTAAGCTCTGCGCAGCATTCTAACAATTACACAAATAGGCACAGACACATACCCACACACACATACTCGCCCCTGAACCTTGCATTTCATCTGTGCATCAATTAGTGTTTTGAAATGGTATAGTGCGAGCCACTTTACACATACCCATTAGATAACCGTACTAAACTATTGCATTAACTTGTGAATAGCTGCTGATTTTCAAATAGAATTGGTGTTTAGTGACAAAATATGCACAAAGCACTTAGCTGCTTGATCCAGTATTTACTTACTTTTCTGACTTAATTGCATGCTTTGAATGTCTAAAGTTTTTTTAATCTAACAGTGCCTGTATTCTAATGTTTTGCACACATTCGTAACAGGACTAGGAGTCTACAGCCATATTAGGAGCTCTGTGAGGCTGTACATCTTATTCCTAGCCCAGATTATGGCCACGGCATTTGGTGCGTCCTGTCATTTAAAAGTACTTACACTATTATTATTGCTTAGCCAACTTTCTAACATTTTGCCTTGATAGCAAAAGCCTTGAAAGTGCAGCTGGTGCATCAGTTATTATGTTCTGCTGAATACCAAACGTGTCACCCACAATCTTTTCCTCCCTTGAAACTTTTGGATAGACCATATTCACATTATGTCCATTTTTGTCTGACGTCTTTCAGGGTGGGAAGCTCAAATGTCGTATATATGTAGGGAACATTATGCAAGTCATAATCACTTCACCACCTTTCAGTAGATCAGCAACTGAGAAGACAATGGATAGTGAAAATCTAGAGTGACACCAGGTCGTATTTGAAGGTAAAACAACATATTTGGTTAGCCATTAGCTAACGTTAGCATTCAAACACTTCCTAGCTGGATCGTCTTTTTTCAGTTGTTGATCAATCAGAAATTGGTGAAAGGATAACAATTGTTCAGATTGCTTACGTTTATGTGACTCGAAACCTGTAACACATCGATAGTCCATGACATCCAAGTTTACCCCCTGAGAGTGAAGTCAAAGGAAAATGGAATATAACTATGGAGGTCATTGGGGAAACGGTGATGGGTGATATTTCTGGTGCCGGGCAGAACTAGCATAAGTAAGAAAGTATAATAATAACTGACGCACTGGTGGCACTTACAAGGCTTTGGAAGCGTTAGCTAAGTGGGCTAAGCAATAATAATTGTGTTAGCAGTATTCTCTTGATAAAGTCACTAACCTAGATCGTCGTCGTACCAAGTGCTGTAAGAAAAAGTATTAGCGTTACCACAGAAGGTGCTGGCTCTTTGCACAAGGTGTCACGGAGGCTAGGAATAGATGGCTACTCAGACACAGCAGTGCTTTGACCTAAATGCCAGTGTCAGCATGCTAACATGCCCTCAATGAAGATGCTATCAAGCAAATTTGTGCACCAAACCAAATTTCATGGCAATTCATGGACCAAAGTGACAGGATGAAGGTGCATAAGGAAATTCTGGAGAACAACAGTTAATTGTTGAGTCTCATTTCCACTCATACACCAACACTCTTGGTAACAACACCAGCTACCAATTGTAGTACAAAACATTTTATACAAAACGTTATTTGATGACCTGGGAATGAGACTCATCAATCAACATGCTCCATATTAATTTACTGCACCTTTAACCTATCGAGTGGCTGTAGCATGCTAGCATGGCTAAACATTACCTCTAGTAATCCTAACCAAACTAAACTGAACTGGGTTTTTACAAAGAACCAGGAAAGAAAAATTGGAAATCACGTTTTCAATCCAGCCAGATCTTAATAGGATACTGATCTAACAGGAACCTCTGTTTGGAGACTGTTCCTTTGTGTACTCAAGAGCCCCTCAACTGGCTTAAAGGTCAGGTTGCATACAAATCATACAACTGCCCTGTTTGTCCATTTAGTGATTTAACAGACCTCATAGAGAGAGGGCTGAGAGGCTGCCTCAACAGCATTCGTTATTCCTCGCCTACTCCATCTGGCCCCATTACACATGACGAGAGTTATAGCTCTCTAGAAGAGAGTTAATAAATCAACCACGTATCAGGTTAGTTTTGCCTCTTTGTTTTTCATTCCAGTCACAATAAATAACGCTCGTAATGCCAGTTAGATCGTTTGTGACAACTTAGTTTGCATGTGCCCGCATCAGGCACCGCCCAGTGAAAACACTACTCTGACTCCCGAGAGGGCACCCAGTAAATTGAGAAAGTGATGGAAAACAAGGCACCAACACGCTCTCCACACTTAATCATATATTCGTAATAGAAATACTGTGTTTCTTGTTATTACCCTGCCAGGGAAACATTAAAGGTGATTTTCAGTAACAACTTCAATCTCTTCTCTTTCTCGCTCTTAATTCCTCTCCAGCCTGAACTCACAATCCCTCTATTATTTCCTCCCTCAGCTACGCCTGCAATAGTTAGCCAAATGACATCCTTGTCATGATGTTAGGGTGATAATGTCAAGTAGGTGTGAGAGCTGTGTGTGTGTGTGTGTGTGTGTGTATGTGTGTCACTCACTTAATGGCAGCAGCCAAGCCTGCCACTTATTCTCTGCTGCCCTGCCAGACCAGAAGGAATACTTTGCCGTATTGGTTGACGTGATAAACAGTGACATCCTGCACGCTGCTGCAGGTATTATGGCCACTCCTGAACTCCAAGGTGATATTTAGTGAAGCTGTGTGAGTGCCAAACTTATATCTCCACAACAGTTACTAATAATATGCTTGTAAGTAAGAATTAAGACATGCTATTACAGTATGGAGCAAGGCTAAAATGTCCTCAGGTGCTGTGTAATTGAGTTAATGCAGAAGGAAAATGACAGGCTGCTCCCAGCAGAAGTGAGGGCCATGTGGACTGGTAGTTTGTTGAAAACTATATTTCCCATGAGTCCTTGACTGTAACCTGCTGCGAGCGAGCAGCTGCATGGCATCGTCAATATGTCTCAGTCTGCTGGGTACTACCCAGCTGTAAATTGTTGACAGTTATACAAGCAAACACATCAATGGGCAGTCAGGCAACAGACAGCAGAGCTGGAGGCCCGTTTTCTGATCACCCTGTGCTTATAACGAGCAAATTACGTTCATACAGAGCTGGCTGTCCGCTAAAAGTAAAACTTCATTCTGCTGCACGTTAAATTTGATTATTAATTATTAAATGTGTTTTTTGGAAGAAACCCACTTTTGTGTCAGAGGAAGCAGATACATTAAAACCTACAGTGTATATTATAGGGTATATTTCATTACTTTAATTCGTCCTTCCATTGACATTGGCCGATGCTAATGAGAGCTATTTTCTGTGGTGTCTGTCCAGCTGGAGTCTAAAAGCGAAGGGGTATTTAAATCTCCTCCTGACACTGAGCCAATGTAGTGTCGTCCCTGGGGCCTCTGCTCACTCCGCAGCAGTGAAGGGGACAAGATCACTTCAGCCATTGTAGAGCTTTACCGTTAATGCACAGCCGCTGACGAGAAAGGTCACCTGGGGAGAAAGGTGCTCACTGGAGAGACGGGATTCTCTGTTCCATCTGATGAGAGCAGCAGCCACTGAGCAAATACAATGCGCCCTGTTGCAGAGTGACTCTGTTCTCCCTCTGCACTCCTATGACAGTGTAAATTTCAGTTTGGCAGCCTGTTACACATACAAAGACAACGCTGGAGCCGTTATTTCTTCCAAACTAACCTTTCGCCCTCCCTCACTTAGCTGCCGCACACTTGTACATCCTCACCCCCGTCAGCACCCCTGACACCAGTTGTGAGAAGGTTGTGGTCACAGGCGAGGCAGAGTGATCAGTCATCACACCAGCAGAGGGTATAAGTTAGTCAGTGTGAGGATCTGACTCCAGGGAAAGTGAGGGCCACTTGCAGAAAGACATGGACATACATAGAGACGCACAGAAAAGAAATGCACGGACGGCATCGGGTCACGTGAGCTCTGCCTTTTAGTGGCTTTTTTATGGAGTCTACAAGGAGACGACTTTGGCTGGGTTGTGGCCGGGTCAATACTCTAACCTCTAGCTAGAGGCTAGGGTTTGCCGTGTCCTGGGTTTTTACTGCCTGAGCTGTCCAGACAGGTAATAAAGTGCTTTTTACAAGCAGTCTTTAATTGAATGAAGAAGGCAAAGGTAGAGGCCTCCAGGTAGTCATGAATCTGAATTAATTCATTTATGACAAATGGAGTCTGTCTGGCATTTCCACATGAACTCTGCTCGATAGATGTGTGTCCGTTTTGGTTGTGAATAATCACGGCAAAGTCTCAAGCAGCTCGTTGTGTGACAGCGCGGTGTTTGATGAGATTTTATATCATATCGGAGATGCTGGTAGGAGGCTGCTTCACTGTCATTTGACTGTCATTTAGCTGTCATTCAATTAAAGTTGCACTTGTCCTGCCAATACTTTAATTACACCCTTAATAATTGTTTTCCCATTTTTGATGGAGTGAGAATATTTAGGCTAATATTTTCACGTGAAGTGGCGTCCTGGAAAAAGGACAGAGGTACAAAAGCGCGGAAGTTTGCACACACGTACACACACACACACATGTACACAAACACACAACATACAATAAATGCGTTCAACTCTGCCCCGTATCCTTAGGCAAATACAATTGACTTTGACTTGGATTAGATTTTATAATGCCACCCACATAATACATCTGGAGCATCCGAGACCTCTTTGTCTTGGTGGATGTCACCAGCAGCGAGCTGATGATGTGGGCAGATGGGGACTGTAGGCCTGTATGCATATGCAGAAGCTTCACAAATTGCTCCTCAATAGCATTACAGTTGAGTCTCTCTTCCCTCACTCCCACTCTGCTTTTTCCTGCACTGTTCTCTCTCCACTTTCTTGGTTTCTTCACATCCCTAAAGCGCATGTGTTCCCACTCATGTCACTGTGCTTAAGCTGTGTCAAGTGGAAGAATATGTGTGTGTTTGCAGTTTTGAGCACATGACATCGCACCCTTTTTATCTTTTCATAGCGATCTCATTTAGAAAGGCAGTAACAAAAACACAACGCAGATGGGGAGTGTGATACGGCATTAAATCTAAAGTTATTTTACAGTAGGATGGTGCTATAAAGTGAACATTGAGGGAACGCAGGAAGTCAGAGGAGCCAGCCAAGACGTTTGGCACAACATATGAGAGTGATATCATCTTGGGCCTCGATGAAGATATCCATCCATTCCATCCATTAGCTACACCCGTTTATCACTGAGGGTTGTGTGGGGACTGGATCCAATCCCAGCTGACATTAGACAGCACGCCAAAAAAAAGAAAGCAGTAGAAGTGTGACCTTCGCAGGACTAAACCAGGGAAGTTGTTTAACTCACACACATAAAAAAAAAACACTAAATGCAACTAACTATTTTGTGGGGTTACATGTTACCTTCACGACAAGCAATAGCGTGTAGTATTTTACAATACAAACCGCTCTATTTGCTGTGACAGAGCTGGAAAGCCATAGGAACAACAAGAGGGAGGGGGCTGTGTGAAATAGTAAATTGGAGTAATAATGGACATACTGAAGAGTAGTGACCAGCTTCAATGAGATGCTGATTTATTGCGAACCCTAACCATGCTTGCAAGAAACAAACTAGGCTATATAGAGGCAATTTAATGCCCCTGAACCTTGAATAATGATAGTCATGGTTGACTTAGTTTACAGCTCTTGAGCTCATTACTGAGATGGACACTAGTCTACCTCCAGAGTATCAACAGCCACCATGCAGACTTAAGTCAATAAAGTCAAGGGCATCAGTGGGACTTGTGAGTAATAGATTGTTTGTAACTATGAGGGAGCCGTAACATCCCAGTAAAGCTCTGGGGCCACTAAGCAGGAGAGTCTCATTCAGCTTGATTGGGTTTCTGGAATATATAACAGTCATTTGTCCCTGTGTGATACTGATGAAAGTGGGAAGAGTAGTTAGAAAAGAGCAGAAAGGTGAGGTCCGAACAGGGTGTGGGGTTACTCATGAGGAACATGGAGCCATGAGGAGCAACTCTATGAATAAATGAATCAATGATCACATTTCTGTCAGTCCTGACAGCCCTGACACAATCAAAGCTACCTTAATATGTAATTAGCTGTTTAACTACGCCAACACACGTGCAGCAGTAAAATGATATCCGAGCAGGCAGCCTCTTTTAAAGTAGTGTTTTGAAATCATCCGGTGATATATGACTGTAATCCATTATTAATGTGCGTTTGATGCGAGGCAGGGGCACTTACAAATTGGAAAACAACTCTGCTGTTAGGAGGCAGAGGGAGAGTGTCCTTGGTAAATGTGTTGAGTCCTTCCTGTGGCTTACATATGAAAGTCATCCATTTCAATCTGACCAGTTAATTCAGTCTTTCTGAGGCAGAGCTAGGAGGAGAAAATTATGGCAAAGACACTGATAGATTATGTGACTGATCAAGACCATGCATACTGTATGAAGTCTCGATCAAAGACAAAGATGTAACCAGTGTTTTCCAAACTTTTTTCAGGGGACCCACTTTTTTAAATGACAAATCATTGTGACCCAATTCATAATACTTGTGAGCATAAATTAACGTTTCTGACCATTTTTACTGTCTTTTCAGCATGACCTTATGTTATCTTCAATGTGTAAACAAGCCATTACAAAGAGAACATTTGTTAACCACAACTTGTTCTATGCATGTGTTATTGAACGCATATATACTTGGTAAATCCTTTTTTTATTTTCAGGGAAGAAATTTGAATTAAACAAGAAAGATCTTCATTAACTGATTTTTTTAATGGCCAAACTAACATGACATTTTCACGACTGAATGAACTGAATAACATTTATATTGTAAATGTTAAAATTCTGATTTTGAATTTCTTCTCCAAAACTACGTAGTGCCCCTTTAACCGTAAATGTACGGCCGTTTGGATAACATTAGCCGTAGTCTAGTCTTTAGCTGGGCTTTTCTTTATTATTAGCAAAGTATTCATTTTGAGAAGCACACTGCAATGAGGGATAGCTGTCCATTTCTTGTGGCTGGCAGCAGAGTGTAGTAGATATACCAACGCGCTCCCTGATGTTGCTCATAGGTGTACTGCAGGTATAAATCTTAAATGAAAGACTGTGAAAGAGATTCTGCAAGTTTGTTTGGCACCCAAATAAAATCCGAGTCCATGGGAATGACTCATGTATCACACTCGATTGATAAGAAATAAAAGAAGGTAATATTAATTCACCTCCCATGGAAATCAAGACAATAAAGGAAATGTTTTCAAAATTAACGTGTTGATTTCAGTGTCTTGAAACTAGGGCTTCACAGTGTTTATAAAATATATGTAACAAACATTTTCCAACAGGCTGCATTACTTTTGTAAATAGACCAGACCTGAAGAAAATGAGTAGGTGCTACACTGGTGAATAAAAGAATAGTAATTCATTCAGAGCTGATTCTGTATGCCTTTTTATATTTGCTGATAGAGAAAATATGCATTAATCACATATTCATGTTTTTTTTTATTGCAGTATGTCACTTTGACAGTATTATACAGCACTACTTACTACACAAAAGTTAAGATATTCACTCTACATTGAGCATTTTACTGCGAGCAGGCTGCTGGTTCTTTTCACAGACGCTTCTTTGGATTTACTATTAGCATGCAGTAGATAAGGAAATAGTGAGTATTTCCAAAATGTTGGCCAAGGAATTCATGCAGGTACTATATTTGTTGCATCCAGTTATTTCACTCAGTGGCTAAGCTGTATTATGGGCAACGTAGGTGCCAGGCTTCGAAAAGGAAGAAGAATGCGTAGAGTAAAAAAGGTGATATCTGTCCATAACGGGTCCAATGGTGTTAAAGGAGTGCAATGCTAGACCAGTGGACTGCTTTTCAAAACCTAGCACATAAATTACCCATAATGCAACTTAGCCACTGGGTGACATCATTGATCAGATTACATGCAGCTTCCTCTGGAGCCACAAAAGGCTTTATACTACTTTGTTCAAATATGCAGTAGTACTCCCCAAGACATTAAATATATATGTTTGAAAATACAGTGTTTGCCCAAGTCACAATAAAAATATGAGTGCACTGGACACAAATATAATCTGTTGTATTTAAAGTGACAGTTCATATTGTTGTATGGCACAACCAGGAGATTTTGTTCCCACATTATCACAGCTTCAGTTCACTTACACCCCAAGTGTCCAGATATCTTTGGGTTTTATGGACGATTCACCCATTCAGTGTCAGAGGTGCTAATAAGATGATGGTGCCATTATAGGTGACACCAGGCATGTGTCACATGACGTCTTGCTGGTCCGGCTCCAGCCCGGCTTGTCACTGGGTTGAGATGGATCTTATTCCTCAGCTGAGAGCAGACAGAACGTGGGTGGCAGTCCTCTTACTCTCACTGTGAAACAGCCTCTGTGACAGCACAGCAGTGCTGCAGCTGAGCCACGGGGAGCATATAGGGACAGAGAGCCGGCAAAGCTCCCTGCAGCCTACAGGGGATGCAAGAGACACTTACTCTCACCACAGGTGCTCCCCCTCTCCACCTGTCAAAATTTCACTGGTCGCTCCACACATCCCTGTGATTTGCAGCACATGGGGCCACTGTGTCCACTGTGGACTCGAGTTTCCAAGTGGTTGAAGTGTACCAGAAATCTGCCTGTTTTTTTCTTTTTTACCAATTCACTGCAAATTGCATTAAGTCAGCATGACTAGCACCAATTTCCCAATGCATACCAAAGCTTTTTAGATGAATGGACGTTCCCTGTACCATCCAGGGATCAATTTGCTGCCAGCCTACTTGAGTTAGGTAATCCATCACAGCGCACAGTTGTCTATATTGTTCCTCAACATTACTGTTGCCTGGTAATAAAACAGAAAGTGATGGTGACAAGCACTGACATCCAAGAATTGATGGCAGTTCCTGCCAAACATTCATAACCTACACTATGTTCTAACATAGCAACACAAAAAATCAGCAAACCTGAATGTGTTGTCAAGGATTTTCAAGCATTTAACATTTTGTATTTTTTTTCTGTTCTCAAGGGGAATAATAGATGCCCCAGCGTCCTATTAGCACCACCAACACCAACCTGAAAAACAGCTCAACAGTTTCAGCTCTTTCATTGTGAAACAAAAACATGCCGCAAGTGAAAAAAATAATGTTTGAATTTACTTCAGTCCTCAAGTGCACCATGAACATGATGTTGAATCTGTTATTTTAAAGGTAAAAAGTTACATAATGTTGATTTAAATGGAAAGCAATTAAAGTTGCAATATGTAAGAATTGGCCACCTGTTGAAACAATTAGGACGCAGCATATTGAAAGAGTTACCGCTAACTGCTGCTAACTGTAAATATATCTGCAAAACAATACATAGATGCCACAGTGTCATTTTCTTTACTTTCTCTTACATAATGCACCATTAAAGCAAACCAAGACATCCACTGAGAATCAGTTGAGGCCAACAAGACAGATATTAGACCAATCAGAATCTAAAGCAGTGGTGATGAAGATGACCTGACTTTTAGAAATGAAAGGTGATTATGCAACTGTAAATTGATTCATACAATTGTTCTGGAGGACGATTTAGAAGATAAGTGACATTTTCAAAAAAGCTGCCATGTTTTCTTTTTGGCTGTTAACAAAAAACAAATACCAGTGCCCACCCACCAAGTGGAACATTCATTCAGATAGCTGTGGGAAGGGTTCACAATGGTGTCTGCATGAAGCAGAGACCTGTCAGTCAACTGTCGTACATCCTACTTGAAATGACGTTCTGTCTCAAGGAAATGCCTGTTGAGCCTTGCCAGACTGAGCTGGCTCTGCAACAACAGTAAAAGGGCTAAAACATGCCAAAACAACTTTTGATCCTTTGAGCACGCTACAGCACTTTTTAGCAACCACCTCTGAGCTCCCTGTGTGAAATGTCACCTTTTCACTTTATTTGACAATGACATTATTTACCTGGAACCATAGCAATTATTCATTTCATCCACATCTACCCTCGTGAATCAATTTTATGCTATTCCCACACAAATCATTTTGCGCGACTGAGCACAGGGGAAATACTTAGTTTGAGCACATTAAAATGCATGTCCTGTTTACTACCACCCAGTCTTTTGCCTTGAGAAATAACTGTAAAACAAAAGCAATAAACTGCGGCATTGAGTTGAGCCAGAAGGTAGATGGAAGCAATTTGAAACACTCAGTATCACACTATAACTGGAAGTAACATTTTGCTGCTGCACACAGATTGAGCCTCAGAGGGAACGGAGAGTAAAGACATCTGAGCGACATCTGAGGATTACCCCAACAGCAGCGCCGTGGCTATAAAGAGGGCAGAACCCAGGCTCCAATACAAGGAGGGGGGCACTTCGAAGCGGCGATTGGGCTATGAGCTTTGCACCCAGAGCTTCTGAGGCGCTGCCCTCTCCACCTCAGTCAGAGCATAAAGATGCGGCGTGGCAGCTTTGCTGACTGGACACTGCTCCAGTTCCGCCTGTCCAATTAGCAATCTTTCTACCCCTGAGGACTGGTCCCTTTCTGCTTGGCTTAGCTCACTGCATGTGGGCCAGATCACCTACATGCACATGTGTAACCAAAGTAATGCTTTTTGTACTCAGTGCCTCTATGCTGCTAAGAGCACTTATTGCTAAAGTCTCTGTACTGTGATATTATCTGCACCTTCTGCCTGTGCCTTACCCTTAAATCCAGTGTATTTTGGCATTTCTATGATATTTCATATTTTTCTGAGTCATTTCCTGACAATATTGATGAGCCACAATGTTTGCCAAATATTTTTTGACATACTTTATGCTCAAACATAAAAAAAATTAAGCTGTTGCTAAAATTAGACATTGACGTATGACTATAGTAAAATCTCAGTAAAGTCAGATATCATCCTCCAAGCTAAACTGAAAAGACAGTTTGAGAAGCCGTAGAGTCTCCGGCAGTGTCTCCCAAAATGCGAGTCACTGGCTCAAGTGTATATAGTGGTAAAAGATTGCCATGGCCCCTTTTAAAAGAGGGCAGTGCGTAGGGAGTGTGGTGTTAAGCGAGAGAGGGAGCGACAGGCGTTGATGATCAGAGCAGAGGGAAAGTTTAGCAGTGAAGTTGTCTAATGGTAGTAAATGTACAGTTTGCCCATGATTAAACTCTGCATTATCCAAGAAAACCTTATGTTTGAGACCTATCACTATCTATGCTAATATCCATGCTGTTGCAGTCCATGCTAATGATGTTGATCTTGCTAGGATGGCAATCTGGTTGCCATGGTGATGGATTATGTCCAACTATTAACCATACCCCCATTGTCTGTTTCAAAAACAATTCTAACCATTAAAAAGAGAATAACACCGGGTGGCTTTAAGAGTCAAGATTTCAGATCCGTTTAATTATCATTAACAACCTGGATTCACTCAGTGAAACTAACAACGAAATGACAGTTTTAGTCCGTTTATGCTACTTATAAAAAATGAAAACATGTCTGTTTGGTAGCATCTCATTTTACTGGCCTGGCCGGTTTGTGACCTGTAGTTTCCCCAGTAAACACACCGCACTATTCAGCTGTTGCAGTCCCTCTGAACCGGCCAGCTGCTCTTTGTGGGTCATACTTCTCCTCCGGAGTAACTCCGGGTGAGAGAGAGTGGACAGGCTGGATGTTCAGCTGCACCTCAAGGAGCAGCCCAGTGACAAACACTGCCTTGACACAGCTGTGTGCCGAAAGAGTCGGTGCGTTTTAAGGAGAAAGTGCAGCTGGCAATCGGCTCACCACCGCCAGCAATGCAGACACACCAGCGCACATAAACATACCCACTACGGTGTAGAGCACGTACATAGGTCACGTACGCTCTGTGTAGAGCCAATGTGCAACCATAAATCAGCCTTTGGGTTTCCCTAAGACATACAGTCTGAGCTTTCTTTCACCAGGGTGGAGGAGTGAGATGACCATGACAATTGCTCTGTGATCCTGATTTTCAGGGACTTAAATCTCCACTGATGCTGACAGGGGTGTATGTCTGTCAGATCCTTAAACATCCATATTTAACCTCCTGCAGGGCTTCATCTTTTTTGTCTCCTTTAGCGAAAGGGTTTATTGCAAGCTCATTTACACCATCATTGTCTCTACTCGACCCACTACATACTGCCATTTACGTTCCCTTTTATGTGCATATAAAAGAGATGGCCACTGAAATCTAAAACAAACAAGCGACTTTCAAGTTCAAGAGTGCTCTGACTTCTAAAGGCTTCTGATCAAAGGGTTCAATGGCTTCTTCAGTTCACTTGTTAGTTTTACTGAGTGGAACCTCTTTGCCTCTTTCAGATGTGATTCATCACCGCCCTTCCTTCTCCATTCCTTACATAGTTACAGTACATATAGAAAAGATTACTGCACGTGACATTAGGAGTTCTCATTCAACATCAAGTGAAGTTGTTTCCTTATTCCAGTTTCGGCACACGAACACTGTTTTATCTTTCACCTTGTTAATGCGTCACCTGCTGGAGTATTTCAAGCTAAAAGTTTTGTTTTGTTCAAGGGGAAAGATAAATTGAATTTCCTGAGTGCTGTGATGCGCGGTGCAGGCTCCTCTTACTCTAATGATGCCTCTTTTTCTCCACAGCCATAGTGCTGAAGATTTGCATATCTCCCTAATACTTCAACACAGTGTATTTCCTTTTATTCATCTGGGCTGCCTGCTCTCAGTGCTTCTCTGTAGCTTCAAAAAACCAAGTTATATTCCATGAAGTGGGAAGCAGAATCCAGTTGTTCATTACTCAGAGCAGTAATGTGCCCTCTTTGGATGCTGCTTTTTATTTGGAGGCTTTTTACTCCCATACCTCTCATGACTGACACAGATCATAAACCATACCACCCACCACCCCACCCCTCGACCTTCAGAGAGAGCACGGGACGCAGGGCCCTACATCAGCTGCTGGCTTTCACGGATCCACCCGACTCTCCAGGCCCTTCAAAAATCAGAACATCCATCACCGAGCCACTTAGCACTAAAGCTAGCATACATGCCCTTAGCTGGAGACCAGTTCAGCCTCTCTTATTTAAGATCCATTGCTTCCCTCGCTGATGTCGTTGTTTCTAATGGACTCATCTTTATTGACCTCTCTGTGAATATACAGTAACAGAGTATATAGCCTGCATCTATTTCTGAACATCTATGAATGGATATATGCATCACTCAGGAGCTGGCCGTGTTTCACTGACCCCTCTAATGCACAGGAGGGCATGGACGTGGCTTTTTTACCATTAGCATGCTCTTTGACTGCAGATAAATAACGGCGGGACACTTGGAATGACTTTTACACTGATTATATCTTTACCTTCACGATCAGAACAAGATCAGTCAAGTCAGATGAAGCCTTTTCCAGTCTGTTGCCGGCAGATTAATTCAGGTCGTGTCGGATTTTAAAATGTTTTGGATTTTTATCTCTTAGGTCGTAAAGGGGAATGAGCAGAAAGCTCGATTGACTCCTACTGGTTGGTTGGAGCGCTTGAATGGGAAGGGATAGCGTAGGATGGTGTACCTGCAAGAAACTAGCTCCCCTGAAGTGCCTGTTAAAGATGCCCCTGTGGAGTTTTTGGCCATTAGTAGCGCTATGGAGCAGTGTTTTTATGAGCTGGTAAACGTCAGAGACCCTATAAGAGAGGAGACAACCACTTAAAGCATTTTGTACTGAAAAGTCGGCAGAGATGGGGGTTGTATGAGAAAGACCCTGCACCCCCTCCCCCAAAATTCAATCATCAGCCTGGAAATTGTAAATCGTAAGCATGGAAAAGGAGGATATCACACTAAAGCACAGGATTACCAAGGAAGATGAGGTAATTCAGACATCAGACATCAAGCTATCACATTTGTTCAAGTGCCCTAATCGGATAACGGCGTCACATCACTGCACTTTTTAATCAAATTCATCAAACTTTTTAAGTAAATTAAAAAAAGATGGAAAGAAAGAAAAAATGTAATACATGAGAAAAAGGGCCAGAATTAAATGAAAGCCTACATTTGTCTGTAGTTAAAAAGGTTTCCTGAAATACAACAAAGCAAAGAGAAAAACTAAACAAGCAGAGGAAAACTTCTATACATAATTAACATTCTATACATTATATACAAGTTTTACATACAACTTTTTATATCCCAGTGACCAATGAAAGTGAAGATGTGGCCTTAATGGGGAGATAGATATTTCCCCATTAAGGCCACACAATATTGGAAAACTGTCATCAATATTTTTCTTCTTAATTTGCCTTTCATGACACTGCACAACCTGTGTGCGACTACTGCATGTGTGCTCACTGCGATGTCGATACTGAATTGATATATTGTGCAGCCCTACTCTTCATTCATTTAGAGAGGGGTCTGGTCATGTCAGCCTGAAATAACTGTCTGTGGGCTTTGCCAAGACGGCTGCTTAGTGGAGAGACATGCCTATATGGACTTTTATCTACAGGTGACATCAGCCGAAGAAGAAATAATGCAGGTTTCAAACATTTTAAGTAAAATAACGAGAAAGGAAATGCATTTGGTGTTCGGTGAGGAAACAGTGAATGTAAACACGGCACGTTTAAATGCCGTAAAATTGCCGGGTGATCTTAAAGTGGCTCTATGCAACAATTTGTTGCAAGCAGGTGACATGAGCTAGTTGGTTACACCATGCACTGACATTACAGTTCTGCATGATGCTTATATAAAGCTTATAAATAAGTAAGGCATGCTGCAAAGTTCATTCACTTCCAACTCTCCCTGCAGAGTAAACAGTCTGTCCACCCTCCACTTTGGCCAGAGAAGTAACTGGTTCTTTTTCAGTGCAGTCACATACTAGAATTTCTGTCCTGAGGAGATTTTAAAGGGCTGTCTAGCAGCAGAAGTCGAATCACCATCTACCTACCAGTACCTGTCATTAGGTTTGCTGTTCATGGTCTCAGCTGTTCTGTATGTGCTCCCTCCTCTCTGACTGCAAGTGGCCTCAGGTGTCACTGTGACTTCAAAACAGCAGTTTAGGCTGAGGGAGGACTGTGCAATACAATGCTCATTCTTATGCTCCATATGAAACAAGTTTACCCGCCACTGTCCCTCCTTTCTGAGCTCATCCGTTCCCCAGAGGACATGACGAGGTGGAGAATAAAGCAAAAATATGATGGAGGAGCGAGATGAAAAGGCCAGTTGTGACAAGCGAAGGAAGGGCAGGAGACAGCAATTGGGGAGAAGACAAACCCAGTTATTGAAAGCAAAATGCATGGGTGTTTGTCAGTGTTTGTCACTCAGCTGTGTGAAAATGCATCCTGACACCCGTTTATCACTGTATATTTAGGAATCAGAATTGTTGGAAAGGAAATCATGAAGTTGAATACATTAGCATCTTCCCCGCCGTGCAAATATCAAAGCTCAATGAGGCTTCATCCTCATCCTCTTAAGGGAAGGCCGTCGAATTGTTTAAATGCGGAGAACGTGCGGTCTGAAATGCAAAGTGCTCACGAGTTTAGATCCAATCAGTATCGTAACCAGAATGTAAACAGACGGAGGCGTGCAGGTGCAGGTGTGAAGTGTCTCACACACACACACACACACACAGACACATGCGAGCAGCAAAAGATGATGTTTTTTTATGACTCTCTTCCAGAGCCACCTCTCTCTCTGGGCTTCTACTGATACCCATTAATCATGAGCTCTCTTGTATTGTCAGCCCAGCCTCCCCTCCTCCCTGCTCTCCCCCCCTCCCTCTCCCTTCACTTTCAGCCTGTCAGTTAACAAGCTGTGACACCATGACAGTGATGTGTGTGCAACTGAGTGATGCCTGGCTGCAGCCCTTATTGGAAAGGTATTGAAATGCTCCGGCACGAAGGGGGATGAGATTGTATTTCTCAGCTCCTTATGACAGAATGTAAAAATGGCTGCCCGGCTTTTCAATTAGACGTGGAGGGAGAAGGCCCGGCTTTGTTTTGGGTTTGCCCCCTTTGATTACATGATTTACCGTGACACACAATCCGCTCTGTTGCAAGAATCCCATGTTTTTATTTCACAGAAAATCTCTCCATGTATGCAAAAAACCATTACTCACATTTTCTGTCTTTCTGCCTCCCTGTGCATGTGTGTGCGTGTTGTGTGTACAGGCTCAGTGTCCCTCAGTGTGTTCCTGGTCTCCCTCGCAGTGACAGTGTGTGCTGTTTGGCTGGTAGCTCTTTGTGGCGTCTGTGGTTGGTGTCAACGCAAGCTGGTGAGTTTACACACACACACACACGCACACACACACGAACACACAAGCTTCATTAACAGATATACTGTAGCTCCCAGCCACATTTGTTGCCATCTTAACATGCTTTAATAATCAGAGAGTCTTTAAATAAACATTGTCTTCAGTTAGTTTGTTAGAAGATGACACTTTAGTGCACTGGAGAAAGGACAATATGTGCAAATATTATGAAAATCTGTGCAAATATTATGTGCAGTCGTGTTGAAGTGAGAATTTTCTGTTACAAGACAGCTATTAATGAAGACATATTACCAGTCGCATAAGTATTCAGATCTCTTGCTTATGTCAAAGTGCCAATTCAGTGAAAAATACGCAATTAAAAGTTCTGCCTTCAAAATCACTCTGAAGTATAAACACACATGTATAAGCTGCAAAACGTACTTAAAGTATCATAAGTGAGTAATTCTGCTGAAAATTGACCCCTGTGGCATTTCTAATATACATAATATTATTTTATCGTTGATACTGTTGCATTTACGCTTAAAGGGTGACTCCCACCACTCCTTTTCAAAACCTGGTGCTATCATTACCCACAATGCAACTTTGAAAAATTATCAGTTTATATGCAGCTTCATCTGGAGCCAAAAAAGGCATATATACAGTAGTCCTCCCCAAGAGTGTAAATACACTTGAATGTGTAAAATTGGTGGAGTTACCCTTTAAGTAGTTTTGCTGTTGTAGCTGGTGGAGGTGGAGCTCGTTTTAGCTGCTTGATGTACAGTTCGAGGCCCCCTCCACAGGGTCACAAGATACATCTTGGTAGACTTGAGATGACTAATGAGAGAAAGAAAAGTTCTGCTGCACCAATTTGCATTCATTTTTTCAACTTTGAAGTCAATCTTTGCTTTTTTGTGAAATATTGGATCATTTGACCTCCCTGAGCTTCAAACTGTTACTTAAATAAAACCATCTCTGAAATTTAGAGGGGAAATGTCTCTGGGGTGGAACTGCTAACAATTCATTGACATCTGAAACATGACAAGGGGCCCCAATTAGACGCTGCTTTTATGCGATGGGTTGCAAGCGAAGATGGTTTGGAGCTACAGTTTAATCTTTAAGGGCTCTGACACACTAGGCCAACGGTGAGTGTCTGCGGCCTTAATTGTTGCGATGTCCGTTCGCACTTGTCTGCCTTCGTTGGTGGCTGTTTGAGCATGTCGAGTCTTACGAACACAGAAGACCGCTGCCTTGAGGGGCTGAGAGGTATTTCCTCTCACGCAATTGGCCATCGGCTGTTGTGTTCAAGTGCAGTTTTTTTTTATTTTGCGTGAACGTGAACAAACAGATAACCATCAGATGACAGTACAAAATAAACAAGACAAGAAACTATGTTAATGTATTGTGGTAAAATTCACCTGAAATGTACTTGCGGACTTATTTCCTTTCCACCACTGTCCATTACTGTCGTGATGCGATGGCCTCAGTGCCCACATGACCTCCTCAGCACAGCCTCAAACTAATGAATCCCTCAGACAGATACAGCTCAAACATTAGTAAACTATGCTGATACAGCATTTGTACCAGACCACTCATTGAGGAGAAACAGAGCACAGATCAAGCAGACTGACCTCTAATAGAGGGCATGTCATTGTGATTATGTGGTATGAAATGTGATTGATTAAAGGGAGGCAACCACTCATTAGGTAGACAGACAGAGCTGTACGGCTGAGTGCCACCTCACTTGACTGATTCTTTTTTTTTTTTTTTTCAGATTTGCATGCCTTTAAAATTAATTGATTTCTGATTCATCCTGTGCTTGTACAACCAAGGAACACAGGTCACCTATTTTAAGTTTAATGTTGGCTCAAACTTACTTGTTTCAGCCCACCATCGCACTGCTGTGAAACTTATTGGTCCACAGATGGCAGGATTTGGCATTTCCAGCAGGCGCCGCACACCACATGTCTCTCTGCATTATGTCATATGCGTTGCTTCAATCCCCAGAAGGTGGCTGTACCTAGATTCCTCTTCGATGCCGCTGTAACGTATATGAAGCGAGGGGAAATGATCTGTGCAGAAGTAGGACGGTGCTACAGAGTCTCTCTATTGTTTGCTTCCCTGGAACATAGTGTTATATTTGATATTCCACTTTAAAGTAAATGGAGCAGTGAATGACTTCTAGTTTCCTGCTGTGGATGGTTGTAGTTCCGCTTCCAGCGCCTTGGAAAGTGCCCGAGGTCCCCTCAGGAGCACTGCTGTAAATGGATCTTATTTCCATCCGGTGACAGTGAAGCGTAGGCGGGATAGGATGACAATCAGTTGGCCTGATGACCCTGTGAAGGCCAACAGTAACCACATCCTCAAGATGATGTGTGTCTGTCTCAGTAGAGGTGCTGAACCATTAATATGTTGAAACTTTACATGTTCTCTATGTTACAGCTTTACATGTCTTCAGGTTCAATTTTAATTTTTTTAAAAAGAAATAAATAGATAACATTCCAAACACACAAAAGCACGATATATATTGTTAAAGATATTCAATCAAAGCAGTTACTCTGGAATAGCAGCAAATACCAACCCCTCAGCATGTGAAAAAAAGTTTCTTGTGGTGTCCACACACCATCCAATGGTGTCACGCTTACAAATGTTGAAACACAGACTCTGCAGTCACTGGATAGGCAGCCTTCTCACCTGTAACTCCAACACCGTCCCCTCCACCTCCTGATATGAAAGTCAGGGGACAAACATAATATGACAGGTTTTGCTGAAATGTCAAGATGGTACATAGTCTATGACACGTACCAGCGTGAAAGTACTTGTGGTTTGCAGAACTGTTAACTGTCAACATTTTATTCGAGTGTCTGCTTTTTTCCCTTCCTTTTCAGTGCATCTTTTACCCCTGCTTATGTCTGTGTGTGTGTGTCAGAGTGTGTTTGTGTGTGTGTTTGCGTGTGTAGATCGGCGGGGGGTAACACAGAGTGGCATTAAGATGTTAATTAAGCCCTTTGTACTCCTCGGACCACTTACTTTGGGAAAAATGTCAGCCGCCCACTGGTGTGAAACCACATTAAACACAGCTGCTTAATGTACAAAATAATAAAGTGTGACGGAGATAAATGGCAGTCATTTCTGCGATGATAAACGCGTTATTGACGACACTTACTCTGACAAAGCATAAATACTGCTAATCTTGTTAAAAATCATTTCCTCACATTAACGTCCTCCAGGTGTGTTATTTTCTACATGTGACTAACGAGCATGAAGGCGCGGCAGCCCTTCAATCTGTTCTTCTAAAACAAGACTCCCTCACTTCCCTTCATCTCTTTATCTCTGTTATTTTCCGCTGGAGCCCTATATTCCCCGAGCACATGATTAGAACGTATATACAGTGTAATTTGCATAAACACACTGGCTTTCCACCGAGATCCCTTTTTATAGACGTATACTGTAGGTTGGAAATTCATGCAGGCTGATTTTTTATGCAGAGGATTCTTCTCATTAGGTGCTCAGTGGTTAGTGCCCATCTTACGTAAAGCCACCACGAGCCAGTCCACATCTAAAACTTTCATTTTTGATATTTCCGAGTGTACTCTTTGACAGTGTCAGCTTTCATAAGAACAAATGTTTGCCTCAAGCTTCACGTGTCAGTTGCGAGTGGGCCCATGCCAGTTTTGGTTATGATTCATAGGTTAATAGACAAGACATTTTGGGCGAGTGTTGCTTTCGGTGTTTTAGCTTTGGCAACCAGTGCGATGGGTTTTATTTTAAAAGTCCTCATGTGCAGTCATCCTGAAGCCTCCCTCCTGCTTGGCTTTCTGTTATCTAAGCCCCCTGGAAGTACTGCACACTGAATGGTATCATCTCCTTCTGCTGCCTGCGACGTCTGTTTGCATATTGCCGTTTATAGATGCATCGGCATGGAATTTTTAGAATGTGCGCCGCGCCAGTGTCATTTTTGTAAGCGACTTCACAATTTTAACTTAGCAGATATCCCTCTATATTAGCTGATTTGGTTTGTTTTCATGTCTGTCATTATTCTCTTACAAAAAATACTGCGATGGCTCTCATGGTTGTTAAGCTGCTCAGCTGTGGGGCTGATGATTGTCAGCAGGGGCTCGTGTTGTAGGTGTTGGGTGGGATTTTCAGATATCAGAGGTGGTGCAGCTAACATCTGTTTGAGCAGCAGTGGCTGTTTGGCATTCAGAAACCCTCTGCTTGCTCCTGTGAGCCCTGTGCCGTTTGATCCGTGACATAGTTGTGAGCGGAGTTGAGATTGGACCTGACCAGATTTACTGTCTGATTCGATCCCTGTTGGGCTTGTATCAACAATATTTTTTTGGTTGCATTAACTGGGAGTTCACCGTTGTCAGGAGGATGATAGTAATTAAGTCAATCAGAGGAGAGAGAAGACGTGCAAATCAATAATTATATAATTTTAAAGGAGGATTGTCACAGTCATCGGGAATATTATAACAACAGCACATTACGTGAGTCTGCAGCCTTGACCTGTCACATGGAAGTGACAGATAGAGCTGGCAGCGTTCCTGGTGATATTTTAATTTTATGCCTCTGCGATTACATGCCTCTCGATGTCAGCGAAACACTCCACAAGAACGCAGGTATTTACAAAAATTGTTTTGACAGATGAACGAATTATCACTTGATGATTTTGCAGCGGACGACCATTTTAATAGTGCACTCCTCTCTAATTATGGTGTGATGTGGGTAATATTGAGCGGGCATGTAGACTCTTGCTGCCTGCTAATTCACAGCAAACAAACACAGCTGGGTGTTGGAAGGCAGTACACTGCCAACTGAGACAGAGAGAGTGGTAGTTTCACTCTGTCTCCTCTCATGTCTGTATTCTTCAAGAAAACCCTCAGCATCACCCTGGGCAGTCCAAGCCTTCTCTCACTCATCCGCATTTCTGTGGCAAAAAAAAAAAAAAAAAATCTGGGTCAAAATCAAGTGCAAACTTTTAATACACCCATTATCCAGTCTGCACAAATGACAGAATCAGCAAGTGAATGCAGGAATCTGTAGTGGTTATTAGGGTATTCAGTAATTGAGTGTTTTCGAACACAATAAAGATAATCTGCACAATCTGAACACTCAGCATATTTCAGCCCTCCTTTGTCAACACCGCTGCACGTTACTGTAATTACAGTGTCAAGCTTTCACTGAGGTTTGAACATTATAGACATTTTTTTTGTTTTTGTTTTTTTAGGTGTTCATTATACACTGGGCATGAGACAAAGGTGGAAAGCCATCCAAGCCAGGCTGCTACAATGAGGAACCTAAAGGTCCTCCAAATAAAAAAATACGACGTACATCTAAGACCTCTAGAATGACACATGGAAGTGTTTTCTGACCTGAAACCTCTATCAGGACTACAACTATCACAATTTATGTATCTTAATCAGTCATTCTGGTTTATTTTGTTCTAACTCAAATGTAATTTCAGACCCTGCCACGTCCACACGTGAGCCCTTAACTAGTAGTTGGCTCTTTATTCAGTCATCACACATAATACAATAGATATAAACAGTAAAGACAGTTTAAACAAAATCAACAGTCTGTGTATTAAGTAGTGACTGAACAGGCGCAGACAGAAGCAAAATGCTTATATATGCCTAACCCACATTCTTATCAATTTAAGCTTCCCTCCAGAGAGAAAACAACAACAGCAATAAAAGTCATTCACACTTGTCACCCTCAAAAATAGCTTTGTAAACCTTTCTTTGAAAAACCAAAAGCGAATTACACATTTTTAAACGTATATTAAATTTGTTCCATGTTTAATCCTAGCTATAGAAATACATCTCCGTCTAACTCACTCACTCCACTCACCTGTTTCCTGTTACCTCACAGCTCTCTTGAGTATATTCACCAATCTCTCTGCAAGATTGTCTTCGTCTTCGTGCCACGCTTTCTGTTTAACTTGTAAGTTTGATCTTGATCTTGTGTTTCAAACCAGACTTGGACCTTTGTTTGCTTGCCAGGATTTTTGTATCCTTGAACCTGCTTTTCAAGTGTAGACCCTCTTTATCTAACTGTTTTGACAACATCATTCGTCTGTGGTTTGATTTTACGATGTGACAAAGCGACGTTGAAAGGTTTGTTTAGGCACAAAAACAACTTGTTGGTTTTTAGAGCCCGACTGATTTGCAGCTTTTGAGGCTGATGCCAATATTAGGTAGGAAAGAATTCTGATATCCGTATCTCAGCTGATATACACACACTTTCTGCAGTGATCCCTCAAATGTGACTATCAAATCCCAGATGGCAAAATTGTACCAGACACGCTGACACCCAAGTTCCAGAGTGATGGCACTCGGGGCTAGTATGTGAGCTAGATGAACGTGTCTGATGTGGGCCACAACAATTTTACTATCTGTGAACACTTGTGACAGAAATATGTAATGGAGGCAAGATGTTTTACAGTTTAACAATAAACTTTATTGTCTAAAATGACATCAGTGAACTAAAACTTGAAATGTCATAATTATAAATCACCCCAAGCATCGTATTCTGCCAATAATATCAGCCAACCAATATATCAGCCGGGCTCTAGTTTTGGTTAAAATAAGTACTTTGTTTTGGGAACAATCATAGTCATTCTCAAAAAAACAACAACAACAGAACAAAACACTGAGTCGCATTTTGAAATGGGAAACAAACGCATTCAACTACCCCAACTTTTCCCTATGCCTTCTTCGTCGCTCTATAACACCAGCTCCTGACCCCCTAATTTGCTCCTGACCTAACAACTACAGCCGGCTTTCTAACTTGAACATCAGCATATGTTGTTTTTGTGCACTGACCGAAGGGACCGATGTTATCAGCCCCTTCGGTCAGTGCACAGTGTTTTATTTGTAGATGTAAGGCAAAGTAGTTTTTAACAAGTGCTTGCCAAGTCTGTTGTAACGTAGCAGTGGATTAAAAAACATCAATAACATACAGACACAATACATACACATACACAGAAGATAACATCAGTATTAAAACTGCAAACATAGGATTAGAACCTGCTTTCACTCTCAACCTTATTTATTGTCTTAATACGGAGATTAATGTCAAAAAAGAGCTCAGCCTGACGGTGCTGAAGGTTTAATTGCATGACTAATATTTGTAAACACCACAATAAAACTAATCAGGATGGCCGAGATGCTCTATTGTTTAGAAACGAGAGATAGCCTGTGTCAAATTTGAAATTATAGAAGAAAACAAAACAGAATTAATTCCAGGCTTCGTCGTGGCCCTGGACATTTACTACCACTATTCCCCTCCCCACACACCTGCTCATCTACTGTACAAGACTTTCATAACGTTTATAAATATGTATATTTATAACTTGCTCTGTTGGGGTTTGGTTGTTAAAAAGTGTTAGTGGATTGTGTTTTTTCTGTCCAAGTTGAGGCTTGCTGCAATTTGGCTATGTCTCCTAATTGGTTCATCATATCAGCTGGAGCTATTTTGAACTCATGGCTCAGAGCCAGACGGCGCTGAACACTGTAATCGTGTGAAACCTTTGTCGTATAACAAAAAGACGGCTGGTTTAAATTAGACTCAAGTATTTTCAAGGGTATTTGAGTCGGGGGGGAAATTGCTCACCCTTCCATCGGTTTGCTTGAACCCTCATTTGGGGTATTGAGCTGATTTTCTTTTTTTTGGTTCTTGGTGGAGGAGCTTTGTTTTGTTCATCACTACGGATCGCTGCAGCCTCCACGGAGTGTTTGTTGTGAATGAGCTGGAGGAAAAGTGCAGAGAAGATGGTTTTGAAGCCGTACAGTCTTTGTGGAAATGAGGATGGTGGGACTCGCCGCCCGTCGCTGAGTCCTTCCTTGTTTTCACATCCAATCCACTCGGGACTTCCTGTCACTCATCTCTCAGTTCACTTTTCGCACCTGTCCCTCCCTCCCATCTCTTTGTCTCACATGCCGTCCTGCACTGTCCTTGTTTTGCTCTCCTGCTGGCTCCCTCTATGTTTTTTGTTTTTTTTTAAAATTTGATTTCTATTTTGAGCTCTCGCCCCTCTCTCTCTGCGCTGGACTCTCACTCTTCCTCTGTGTCTTCCCGCCTTCCTGAAAATTTTACGATAGCATTGAATGATACATGAGTTTCCTTTGATAGCTTGTCCTCGCCTGACAAAAAAAACGCAGACTTTTTTGCCTCTCCGAAAAAAACATCATACCAGAATACAGTACTTATTGCAGCGTGTTTATGCTCTATGATTTTATCATATGTGGAAGATTCTGGCTCTTGGGCATGCAAATGTTTTGAAGCTGTAATGGCAGGTTGTGTGCATCTTTGTGCTTTCAAAATGTTGCACGAAATTATGAGGGGTAATTTCATATATTCAGCCAGCTTGTCAAGCCACTGATAACAGCTATCAAATGCCTGTAGGAGACTATAAAAGATCTCGAATGGTCCCTATAATGTCCCATGCTGTTATAGACTTCCACGATGTTTTTCTGTGGGAGCCGGTGTTTAGATTACAAACACACCTCTTGTGTGCAGCTGTTTAACCAGTCGTTCCTGTCAGGTCTATGTTTATTCATTTGTTGACCTCTCTGTTGCAGGTTAGTGTCGATTATACAACAGATGAGCGGCTTTGTTTCCTTGTGTGTGATGGATATCATTTTTGCCCACTGGTGCCATTGTGGGCTTTATCGTTGTTGCTCAGCAGGGCTATTGTCAACGCTGGCTTTGTTACAGGTCCAACAATATCCAAAGCCACAATATCCAAGGTGTGTGTGTGTGTGTGTGTGTTTGAAATGATGTCTGTTATCTAGACATTATGGAGTCTACATCAGTCAGTCTGTTATGAAGTTCAACATATAGGCTTTGGCTCAATGTAGCATTTTATAGGCTTTTGCTAATTATAAATATTAAGTCTGAGTCAATGAAGCCTCTGTAAGAAACTCATAATTAACCTCTGGCTGATTGCCTCTCTCTGGTTTTTCCACCATGTTTAGTGATCAGTTCACACAGATTCAAATGAACAAGTTCACATTCATTTCTTCCAGATTGTTCAATATTACTTTTAGCAGTAACAAAGAAATATAAGGCATTACTAATAAGATTTGGTCTAGTTTCTGGTTTATTACATTTAAAGTGTCAACTCGTCGCCTGGGGTCCACGACGTCCTATGCTATATTAAAGTATGTTGTGTACGACATACTAAATATCTCTGGAACGCTGCATGTTAGTGACTTACTTTTTGTGCAGAAGAATACTGTTGTGCTAACGAGGGCTCTGGTGTAAAATTATCCCTTGGAGCGGCTTTGTAATCCAGCCCTGAACTGCAGTGTGTTATGTTTTTGCAAAACCAAGACACCGAGGCAGGCGGGTTATAAAACAAAAGGCGACTTTTATTAACAAAGTTGAATTCCAAAGAACCTAAATGTGGGCAGAAAAAAGGCTGGAAAGGTAGAAACCAAGAGAAAACTAAAGAAAAATACCAAAACATGTGCTGCATTCATGTGCTCCCGTTCTTCCGACTTCGGTGTGTTCGTGTGCGTCAAGTCGGAATGTGGGCGCAATTGCATTTTATCGCTCAGAGCGTTTAAACAACACATTGACAGCTGTTTCTGGTATTTGAGCGACAAGGTAGAGCAAAGCAAACAGGTCATCTAAGCCATTAAATGTATTTCACAAATATGCCTGTTACCGTCAATCCAGTGTTTACTTTCGTCGGCCATGTTGTCAGAGTTGTTGGTTTGACTTGAGGGGGCGTTCATGTGAATTTTTGAAACGCAGAAACACAGAGGACACACGAGGAGCAACACAAGACCAGGGAAAACAAAAACAACACCAACCAAGGCTTAAATACACGGTGACTAATTCACAAATGAAACACAGGTTAGCACAGAAAACAGGCGGGAAAAAGAAAAAGGCAGGAAGTGTAAATTAAGAGACTTTCAACATAAAACTGGAAATTAACCGGAAAACTAAAACTCAGGACCATGTCATGTGATTTGAAAACAGCTACTGTTGTTGTTAGCATGATTGTTAGCCATCGACTGGCATTCCCATGATGCTTCGGTTGAGTCTTTCAACCAACCAGAGGCAGTTTATGGTGGGTCTTTTCAAGAAAAGCAGTAAGATCCATAATAACGCCGCCATGAATAAAACATCACCCTCTTCCATTTACAGCCGGGCTCCTTAAAACAGTGCATGAGCGTCGTAAACTGTTTCAGGAGTTAGCGATGAGTGTAATTGGCATATTGTATGAGTATAATCTTCGAAAACGATTCTATTCTTTTCATTAATTGCTGTAGCACTTTAAAAACTTACAGACTGTGCTTGATCAGATTGAAGGATTTTCACTGGTGTCGATGTAAAAGGCCCCACTGTGTGCGTCCTCTGGCTGCTAAGAAGAGTCGTCCTCTGCAAAGCCGCGTGGAGGATGCAGAGGAGGATGTCGATGTGCCAGGTCCACCAGGGCTCTCTAAGAACAAATACCAATGTGGGAGTCATGTTTGGAACTCAACAAGGTTTACGTCAACACTAAACTTTATTTCGAATGTGTTACACCAAGAGAAAGTGTGTCAACACTTTTGACTGGCACTTTAAGCAGTATGCATATTTATTAACTACAGTCTGTTTTTGATTAGTCAGAGTGGGTTTCATGTGCGGTAAGATAAGGGAGCCCTTGGAGTGTGACACCTGTGAGATGTGTGTCTTTGATGCAAAGGAGGGTGCAAAGCAGTAGAGCACAAAAGCAACTAAATGTGTTGATAAGCATGTATTTTTCTAAGCTTTGGTGAAATGGACATCAACAAAAGTTTCACGTATTTTAGCCGTTTGCTTGTTTAAGGACTGTAAGGTTAAACAACAGCCCAACAGTAGGCCTATTTCTCGTGTATACTGTACTTAGCTAATGTCATGCTAACTGAATGCCAACAAAACCTCGGCTAATCATGCATAATTAATCTGCATCTAGCAAAGCGAAACACATTAGCCTGTGTTTTTAGCCTCCCACTGTGTAACATATAACATATTATAGCCTGCATAACGAGTAGGATGTCTAATTAACTACTCGCCTAACATATTTTTCATTTATTTAAATATGAGTAAATGTATATTCTGTAGTCACACACTTAGACTGAGTTGCATGGCTTGAGATGGTGTACAGGGTGATGGTTGGTATCCACCAAAAATGGCTGATTTGCTGTTGTTGATGTCACATTCCCGTACCCTGTAGCTAGCGAGCTCCAGTCACAATAAACAACAGATAAATGGCAGCGAGACTCAGTCAGATCGGTGCAGCAGTACCAGTTGTTGTAGGTCTACTTATGAAATATGAAACTAATGACGCTTGAATCAACATATTTCTTTGATCAATGTTAAACTGACTGCTCTTGGAACGTCACCTTGAATGCATCACTCGCTACTTCGAGCTTTATGGCACAAAATAACACCCCCTTGCCCAACAAGAAATCAGATGTCAGGAATACAGTGACTATCTTAATGAAAAAAGCCAAATTGAATGGCAATTCACACACACTGTCCACTTCTCTTGCAATCAGGAAAAAAATTAGAAATGTTTCAGTACACAGATAACAGGCACCTGATGAAGGTCTGTGTACTAAAACATTTTGGGACATTTCAGGAAAATCGGTTCATCGAAGGTTAATAACCTGATGAAGGTCCGTAAACCAAAACATTGTGATGGAATTTTCCTGATTGCAACTGAAGAGGAAGGATTATATTTGGAAGTAAATTAACCAGAAAACAACATCGTCAGCGACAAAACGGCTGGAATCACACTGACACCTGTTGTTGCTGCCGTGAGGGTCGGGTAGCTGAGCTCCGGTGAGGTCTGATAAAGCTTATCATGAAGGCTCCTTCCAAGAATAAAGTGGTTGCCTAGTTCGTACACAACCATAGGCCAGTTTGATCTCCAATCTCAAGCTCCATGTTCGGCCCCCAACAAGCGAACCTACCAAAGGAAATTGCCCTTCAGCCAACTTAAGATCCTTTTGTCCGAGCCGAGCCACGGTGGCAGCTCAGTGTGTTTTCCTCCCACTCATTTTCTGGGATGGAGAATCCTCGCCTATCCTCGATGTGTATCAGAGCATCACTTTCAGGGAAGCATGCGTGGTATTTGTTGGAGGGGGGGTTAGACTGATCCTCTCCCTGTCCCACTTGCAGCAAAGTGTCAATAGAGATTACGTGCATTGTGACACGTGTGAAACACCTTAAACTGTAATGAGCTTTTCCAGTAGAATGCGCCCAGCAGACCTCACTTTTCCCAGCCTTTAAATTGCCATTATTTCCATGGTTACAGCAGGTCATGCTCTAGCTATTTGAAATCAGGCTGGTGCAGGACTTTCTAGAGGCTTCTCTCCAGTACCCAGCGGATTACCTTAAAGAGCCAATTGCCATGTAAATTTCAGGGTGGTGCGAATGATAATCATAGTCAGAGATGGCTCTCCACAGCAGATTTGATTTGACGTTGATGAGTGTAATCAGGAGACCATCAGGTAAAGGACCGATGGCACAGTGTTCCTGAGATAATGGGAGAGGCATTGACACTTGAAATTAGTATAGCAAAAACACAGCTTCAAAGGACAAATCCAAGCTAACCTTTTGTTTCTCTGCTTTCTCTGTCATCCCCTCCCTCTGCTTGGCTCAAGGGGAAGAGGAATAAGCCAGGAGTGGAAACAGCAGACACTCCAGACTCGGCACGTGGGCGAGGGGAGAAGAAAGCCATCAAGTAAGTGCCTGGTAACTGGTTGGGGTAGAAAAATCTGGTGATAATGAACTCCGTTTGGTTCAGCTTTGAGTCCGCAGACAAACAAGGCAGAAAATGAAGCCTGCTGTTTTATCTCGAAGCTCACAATCTCTTGCAAGAGCATGTACGGACAGACATTAAATGAAAGGTTAGTGATTTAATCAGTATAGATTAAATCTGCATTATCTTACCTGTGAAGCTTTTGGCTGGATGAGTCTGCTCCTGCACTTATCTTATGGCTTTGTAAGATAGGTCTCTCTTAAGTGCAGGCCTTTAGCCACGCCTCTGCATTGCTTAAAATGGTGCGTGTAAACGGAGCGAGGCTCGAGCACTCTCTCTGAAATGTTGGGAGTATTTTTTTTTAATCTAACATTTCCTACAGGGCTCAAACTAAGATTAAGGTATTTTCTGTTCTTGATGAAACAAGGCTATAGGTCAGCAGCACAAAATGTCAGCTTTGTAACGCTAAGCACAATACTTTATTCCACAAAATGCCTCTATTAACCTGCTCCTCACGACTTCTCTTCTATAGCCTGCTGTCGTCTCAGCTATTTTTAAATGCCTGTGTTTACTTTTCATTTTCTCTACGGACAGTTTAAAGCACTACGTGAATGTATTCCTGACTTCTTTGCATTTTCTTTCTCACTGGCTCCAGCAGCATTTGGTGTGCTCTGTCGGTCATCTCAGCTTCAAACTTCTTCTTTGTGCATTGCCTTTCTCTCCCGCTCTGTCCCCGTGCTACAGCTCTGACCGCTGCTGTGTGACTTGTATGACATCAGTGATTCTGCTCACCTTTTCCTCCTCCTCTACTTTGACTGTCTTGCGATTTATCTCTCTGCCTTGTGTCTCATGCGCTCATGCGTTTCTCACTGCTCACGCCGAGGATGGGGGCCAGACTTCTGAATGTTTACTCAAATGTGTTTCATCAGTGGTGCCGTGCTAGATGAACAGAATGTAATCACATGCTGGATGTATTCATCAAATTATGAATTCCTCTTTTCTTGCTGCATATCTCCCTCTCTGTCTCTCTGTGTCTTTTGCTACAGCACATTGCTTTATGAAGAGCTTTTGTGAATGCCTTTTTTTCCCCTAGGCTGCCCTTCTTTTTTTATTTTGAATCGGACCCCTAAGGTGATTTTGTCAACTTCAGGTGGAAAAAATAGACGATAATCTGGGTCTGTTTTGTTTGATGCAGCTGTAAGACCGACCCTCTTCCTCAAACCAAGCCCTCGCATCATCTCCAAAAGCAGCATGCGAGTGGTTGGTTGGTGCCCAGGCTGTCCGTAGTTGTGTTGCTCTGACCTGTCTCTCTCTTTGGCCGCAGTGATCTAGACAGAGACTTTTGGAATAACAATGACAGCAGCACAGTGCAGCAGAGGTGGAGCTCCTATCCGCCCAAGGAGTTCGTGCTAAACATTTCTCCCTATGCCCCATATGGAGATCCTCGCCTCACACTCAAGTGAGTCTTGGTCCAAGGTTGGTAAGAGCCTTCCCCCTCAGCAGGGCTGTAACGAGGCAGGGGCACTGCCACTCTGCTTTCCCTTCCCTTCCTTGCATTCCTCTCCTCTCCCCTCCCGACACCATCCACTTTTCCAGCCCTGCAGTCACCATCACGAGCCGCTCATCAAATTGAACCATCAGATGTGGATGTTATAATGCCTGACAGCTTATTAAATCCACCTAGTTTCATAATCTCGATTATTTTTCTTCTCCCGAGGACCAAATTTTCTCATGAGTAACCGAGGATTTTTTAGCCAAAGGCCTTCTAAAAAAGCCCATTCTATAAATGTCATGGTGTTGCAGTCTGCACAAACTGCACATTGCTAGACTTATTATTGTCACATAATGCGATTTCCATCAACAATAGTAATAACGACAACAATAACAACCCACCCAATGTTAGCACACTGGAGGGCAGGAGTGGTTACTAATGATTACTCATAATCTGCTTGGGAAATGTGAGTGTAGGAAATGTCATACACGCACATTAAAGCATCTCCGCGACAGCCGTCCGACTATTACTGCGGTGGCAAAGCGGCACAGCCTTGTAACGACCCCAGGCTAATTTCTGCTGCGACTCCTCACATCCTGTCACCTTTTAATGAACACAAAGATGCATGTTCAGATGCCCCCCTACTCCCTACAGCCCTGCCGGTCCCACTAACTTCTGACCTTTAACCCCTCACCTCTCTCCCATGGGCTCTAACCATGGAGACGGACAACCCTCGTAGCCCTTCTCTCCAAAAGACATGTGTATACTTTAACCCACCTTCTCTGTAATCTGTGTATCTCCCTGTCTTTTGCTTCTGAAATCTGCCAGTTGTTGTTGTTTTTGTTTTTGTGGAGGGTTGACCGTGTTCACCTGTGATTTACATCCATCTGTGGTTTCTCTCTGATCCCCATCAACCTAATATCTGATGTGTGCTGCACCAACATTGTAGCACTTGAACTGTGTCTACTGTCTTTCATATTGGGAGATAAGCTAACAGTGTTTTCTACGTGATGAAATAAAAGTAATTTTTTCACTCACTTGGCACTTGAATCCAATAAAGCGCAAGCAAGGTCATACCTATCTCCCTCCGGGCACCGAGAGGACTCTAAGCTTAGACATCCTGCTGCCAGACACCTGTCTGATAAACTGTCTAATAACTGGTCATCTTTAATAGACCTAGCTGTTGAGGACTGTGTGTTAAATTGCCTGGAGAAAGGAGGCAGCAGTGTGCTTAGGAATGCGGTGGATATATGGATTAGTGTCTGAAAAAACTCTGCCTGAAGATGATGGCTGCTGATCTCAGGAAAAGCAGCTTTAGACCCCAGTGCTTGTGTTTTGAGAAGTTCATCTTTTCAAAAAACCCCCAAGGTTGTCGTTCATTGTCCGTGAAGCTGTTTTTCAGCAGTCTTTGCAAGTTTTTATTCTGACCGGCAGTTCTAAAAAAAAAAAATCATCTTTTCACTGCTGTAATGCTAAAATGAAATAAGACAACATAATGAAGTCTAAAATTTTATTTCTAACTAGGGGACGACCTCCTGACTCCAACCAATAATATGCCGCTAAAGCCAACAGAGAGCTGGGAAATCATTTCCTGTTTGAGATTCTCTCGAGATCAGCAGCTTTCAATCTCTGTAATGATGCTGGGCCTCATTTATCAAACAGGTTACCTTCCCTGCACGATCAATCTCCATGTTTTAAGCATTTATTGGACTGGGGGTTCAATACTATAATATTTCAATATTGAACCTGCTAGTTATTTAATGTCAACAACTGTCATGACACAATCTTGACAAAATGACATCAGCCATTTTTCAAATTTAGGCATCAAGTTTGGAGAATTATATTTCTTGTGCGTTGCACTTGTGGCTTTATTTCTTTTATAAATCACTGCTACTGTCAGTGACATTCAGTCAGAAACAGGATCTGAATGGTATATTCCTGTAAATTCTCTTGGTGATTCATGGTCCCGTTTATTTATGTCTTCCTGCTCTTAATAAAGAGTAAAGACGTTCACCTTGTGCCAGGCTCAATAAATGAGGCCCATGTCTCCTGTGTTGACCGTCGCTTCAGCAGTGTCATCCATGCTGTTGTTGTGATTGATGACTTATCCACATGCATTGTCAGGTCAATTGGTCAGAATTAAATGTGAAAGGTGACCTTCAAAGGGACATCATGCGAGCGTAGCACGACCCAACCCCCCCCCTCGATCCCGAGTGTACACACCAGACGAAAGCGTCTTCTGTGCCTCCTATTTGGTGTCT
Organism: Pagrus major; assembly: GCF_040436345.1. Classification (NCBI taxonomy): domain Eukaryota; kingdom Metazoa; phylum Chordata; class Actinopteri; order Spariformes; family Sparidae; genus Pagrus; species Pagrus major. The sequence continues at coordinate 12,533,171 of NC_133222.1, read as the reverse complement.
CCTGGAGCAGGAGCACCATGCATATTAATGAAATGTATTCATGTCACCAGAGGGCACTACTGTGCTTTATTTTTGATCATCACTGCTTTCAGAGTCCAAATGACATTTTAAACCTTAAACCAGTTGTGAGAGGAAATCTGAGCTGACAACTTGCTCTTACGCATGAACACTGATTAATTTGTGTAACTTTTGGAGGTCGATATGATTAGATTGCCCTTATGATCCTCTCTACTGTGTGGTGCCAGTATTTCACTACTTCCTGTTGACTCTTATTAATGCTAAGTGGTGATCAGATGACAAATAGATCTTTAAAAAAATGAAATATTACACATTAGGATCTAAAAATAGAGTGTAATCGATGTTTTACAGGAATGAATGCACTTGTGTTCAACCAAATATCACGTTGGACGACTTCCCAAAAAGAGTCGATTATTTGCTCATGAGGCACTCAAGTACAAGCCGTCCTGCTACCATTGAATTGCCTTGTGTAGTAGCGCATCGCAAGCCCCAAAATGCTTAAATGAATGAGAGAATGAGAGCTCAATAACCGATGTCCGCACACAAGTGAATGCTGGCAGCTGTAGTATTGGTCCTCCAGGCCCAAAGGAGCGACTTCTTGCTGGTTTTCAACCCTCCACAGGCTCCCTGTAGATTCTTCTCCTCCTCTACCTCTTCCTCCTTGCTCTCCTCTCCCCCCATCCACACTGGACTCCAGACCTTTTTCCTCCACCTGCCTCTCACTTGGCCTGGAAAACTAGACCTGCCCCCTCACACACTCTACTGCTCTGTCTCACTTCCTTAGCCATGTGGTTGCTCAATCTATTTTCCTGTGTGTGTTTGTGTGTTCGTGTCGGTCTTTCTCACACTCTCTGGTCTTTTTCTCCTCTGCCTGTTGTTATTCTCCCTCTTCTGTACCCTCTATCTGCCATGGGACCTCCGCTCCCTGTCTCTGTCTCTTAGTGGGGCAGTGTCAGGGGGTCAGAAGGGGGCAGCAACAGGGCATGGGGATGATGGGGGGGGTCCTTATCGCAGTGACAGCGTGAAGAGCATGGTGACAGAGGGAGTGAAGGCCGGGAGGTGGCAGACCGTCCAGGGCCACATGCAGTCCGGAGGATTGAGACCCAAAGAGTGAGTTCAGAATCGGGCAGAAACAAAGCGAACATTTCAGTCACTACCACGCACATGTTATCCGTACCTCAGCAGCAGCCATGATTAGATGAATGAATCAGTTCTGAGTGGAAACAGGTCAAGTTCAGCAGGGAGGAAAGTGCAGCTCAGGTGTCAAGGTGAGCGTGCGGGCACAGATCAAGGTGTGAGCTCTGGGGAAATGTGAACCCTCGTCATCACGATAACAATAGTTACTCGAGCTGCATGGTGACTGACACAATCAGCCCAGCTGCTCCTGTACAAACCTGCAATGTGAGGAACTGCACCGCCTGCAACACAGAAATACACTGAAATAATGCATCATACCACGCTGACCCGCCTTTTAATTAAGATTTAGCCTGAAATGTCGACTGCATGTCGGTAACTGCGTGACACATGACATGATTTAGGGTCTATTTTCAGCGTGTCGTAAATCAGGCAGTTTAATTTTCGGTTCTTCGTGATTTTTTGCACCTTCCTTCGCCACCTCGTGCCTGTGATTTCTTCCTCCACAACACATTTACGCTCATCACTACCTCACTCCTCATTCTTCTCTCCTCTTCTCATCTTTCTTTTTGCCCCCTGTCTATAATTGGATTCTATTTTCAGGCCGCTATAAGTGTCTGTGTCTCTTGTGTTTGTGTCTCGCACCCCATTTTCTGTCTCTCCTCCATCGTCACCCTCTGCTCTTATCGCTCCCATCGCGCTCTCCATCTTTCTGTCGCCGTGTAAAGCCACTCCTCTTCTTCTCCTCCCTTTTCTTCCACTAACTGCTTCATTTCTGCAAAACCCCTCCATTTACCTTTTTATCCTTTTAGTTGTGACGGTTAAATATGATGGATAGCACACTAAAAGCCTTATGCAAAGTTGTGTTATGTGAAGTAATGCAGAGCAGAGTAAACTGTAACTTACTGATGTGAATAGCTCTCTCATGACCTAATTCTGGTAGTCTGGGTTACACAGCGATCTGAGAGAGAGGAGGATATATTTAGTGAGTAGAAAAAGACATAAAAAAGATCATACAGGATACAGAAGAGCCCATAAAACACAGGAATCATGTACCTATAAGTAAGTGACATGTGTCTTAGACCTTTGTGTTGATGGGACTACTGAAACATTTTTAAGAAAGGCAATGAGCCAATTAAGCAGCATTTATGAAGGGGAGGAGTGGAAAATGAGCGGCTGACAGAGGGAGGGAGTCATACTGTAGGACTTGGTTGGCTGTTGGGATGTCTCTAGAGGTGGCGCATGTGTTTAAAAGACGAAAAAGACTTAGAGAGAAAGGAAGAGAGGCTATCAGAGATGGAAAAAGTTGACTGACGAGTAGAGGACATGGGGATCTCTCATCACACCAAAAAACCCTCATCGAGAAGGCCGGGAAGCTGCAAAACCACGACCGACGCGCCTCGACGGGGTCACGTGGCGCAGAATCGCACCACGCTCGTGCGGACGGTGCACATCCGACCGCTGCACGCGCGAAGCACACCCTCACGCAAACAGCACGCTCAGACGGCGCAGACACGCAAGGTGCACCCACATCTGACGCAGACACACAGGGCGAGCTCACAGTCCGCACTCTGCTGCCCGACGCAGCCCCATGAGCAGTACACAGCACACAGCGATCACTCAGGCTGCACCTTCTACTGCTATTTCTGCTACTGCTGTTACTGCTGCTGCCTCACGTTGCTCTCTTTCTCTCTCCTCCTCCTCCTGTCTCCACCTCCCAACGCTCCTCCCTCCGCCTTCAACTCAAATACCACTCTTCCTCCTTCCTCCTCCTCCTCCTCCTCCCCCTCACAACCATCAACTTCCTGTTTGGATGAACTTTCCTGTATCCATCCTGACGTCAACCTGACTTCTTCTTCTGCTGTGTCTCTCTACTGCCCTGTGCCACCTTGTCTCATCTCTGATGATTCTGTCCCTCTCTTCTACGTCTCATCTCCTGACCTCACCTCTTCTGACCAACTCACCTCCTCTTGCCACGGCTCCTCTCCTACATCTACTTCTTCTTCTTCTTCTTCTTCTTCTTCTTCTTCCTCTTCCGTGTCCTCTGACTCCTTACCTCCTCATCATCCTGTCCTCTGCCGGCCGTGGCCTTCTTCGCGTTCTCTTTCCTCCCTGCTCCTCTGCCCTCCCAGCTTTGGGGATCCAGTCTTGTCCTATGCGTCCACTTTGGAGCACATCCCCTCTGGGCCGGCCCGGCCTCGGACGCTGCTGCGCCAGCAGAGCCTTCAGCAGCCTCTCATCCACCCATCAGGTCCTGGTCTCGGCCAGCCCCCCACCACCTCCCAGAGCTTGGGACAATTACACACTGCACCTGGACAGCCTGGGGGAGGCGGGGGTGCTGGGAGAGGAGTGGGAGGTGGCAGCGGTGGTGAGGGTGGGGGTGCAGGTACGCGAGGCGGTCCCAGGGGTGCACGGGGCAGCCCAGCAGGAGCAGGTGCCTCTCGCTATAGGGGAGGTGGTGCAGGAGGGCGCTCACGTGCCAATCCTGGCAGCTGGGATTACATGATGGACCAGATCCGGAATCGTGGCCTGGACGTCAAGTCCTTCCTGTGAGTCTCTACAACTCTTCTTCATGTGTTTGTGAGGTCTTTAGTGGTGTCACCTGCTTAGGCTTCTGTCTCTATCTCCGTCTTATGGTACATGCTATGCTATGCAGTGTTATATTATGTGTTTGTTTAAGTTATCTCTTTGCTTTAATGTCTTATAATTAAATAGTTTATAATATATATGAATACTGTATAATATATTATATATAATATATGATCTGCTTTTACCTTTATTTATGTGAAATACTTTATCTGTGCCTTTTCTTTTGGGTGTTTTCTTTCAATTTGTATCGATATCCAGGGAAGGATATTACCTCTGCCCGTCAAAATATGTTTACTGTGTGCTTACATGTATGAATGTGTATTATGTAGGTGTGTGTTTGTGGTCCACAGCTATATTGAGATTGTGTGTTTGGGGCATTTGCAGGATTCTTTTACACAAGGTTTAATTATCACTTTCACTGTAAGTTACAAATGCAATTCAGTCCATATTAGAGCTTATTATGTTAATGTGGGATGATGAAGTTGGACGCAGATGAGGAGGCTAGAGGTTGGCTTAACTGAAAACTCTATTATAAATGCTAATAAGGGAAGAGTTATAAATGTAAATAAGCTGTTGGCTATTGGCTCACAGGCCCTGTGGTGGTGCAGGAGATGGATCAACATGTTCTTATCAAGACATCATAGATCACATAATGACATTAACAATCATAGATTATGTTTATTAGATTTCATTCAGTAAATACAGTTACTTGAAATGTTTTATGATCCTGTCAAATCTCAACTGCAAGTCATTCATTGAAATAAAACACGTTGAGCGAATACAGTTTCCAACATCCGTCCGTATGAATGCACAGCGCTGTGTCAGCGGAAATTAATTGCAAAGCTTCTTATTGAGCAATCTGTTAAAAAATACATTTTTCCTAATTTTAGAATGAATGACATCATGTGCACGGAAAATGGCAAGGCAGTTGCGACATATTGCGGGCTATTTCTATCCCACCCTGTGATAAATTGTTCAGTGTTTACACTGCATGCTCTGCTAAACAGTAACATCTGTTTGGATGGCATTCAGCCTGTCTGCTGCAATTGTCTTTACAGGACAGTGCTAGTGGTGCTAGTTGATAATATTCATGAGATGGTGTCATAAGATGTCACAGTATATTTTATATTCACACTGTTTTCTGAAGCCATCCTTTGGAATGACTATTAAATATCCTGCTTAGGAGTCTCACTAGGAGGCCTCATCTGTACGTCATGAGTTGAAACTGAAATGGCAACAATTTGTCTGATATCATTTCATCTTTTATGCTAATGGGGAATCTACATCTGCTGGTTGTGCTGCTAGCCTGCTGACATGTGTGTCAGCATGTGCACATCACACAGTCCATGTGTCACCGTGCATCAGTATAAGAACAAGGGTTAAGCAGCTGTGTGTAGATTTGTGTTAACCCTGAAGCATTGATCTTATGTCACAAGCACCATTACTTCTACAACATATTGTTACTTCAGGCCAGAAGTGGAGGGGGAGGAGATGAGAGAGAAGGGAGGAGGTGATGAAGGGATGAGGAAGGACACTGCCAAGGTACAACATGTGTTTAATGTCCCTTTGCGCTAAATCCATTTTACGGTAGCTTTTTACTATTGTTTTTTTTTTTTTTGTGTGTGTTAAAGCTTCTCTGAGCATTTGAGTATGACACAGCTCAACTAATGCCCTCAGCTAACTGAGCATTAGCGATGTAGCACATGCCACCACCAAGGTCACTGAGAATATCGCCTATAATAGCCAACTAAAGCACTCATCACTTTGATGTGAGATTGAGGTCGTTGTATTTCCTTTTCTGCAACAGCAACACCTCATATGATTGATGACAAAGTGGTCCAGTAATAGACATGACCCATTGTTCAAGCCACTTAATTTCAACGCTGGCCAGATTCCCAACTTGGTGAATCATTGCTCAGTGAATGTGTTTATGCGATCGACACAGATATCTAGCGTTTGGAGCCGTTTCACCAAATGGATATCTTGGGTGATTGGTCCTTACGCTTTTTGGCTTAAAATCAATAATTTATCCGAGTGTCATTAATGTCTGTTCCAACTCCCGCCTCTGCTTCTTTAATGATCGCTGCATTGATTGGAGCGTTTTGCCAATATTCTTGAGTGTAAATGCTCGTACTTGAGGTGATGGGAGAAGAGGAGTCCAATAACCGTTACTGTATTTATTGTATAGTATCAGTACTTTACCATCATAACATATAGACCACTTCCCAACCAGGGGTACTTATGGGGATATGCGGGAAGATTGTGGAGTAGCTCATTGAATGAATTAGTTCAGTAATACGATTAAATCAAGAAACATCCACGTAAAGAGTCGGCTGCAACACGTGAACACCGTGTGATGCAGTTGCTTGAGTTACTATAACAGTAGGCTAAAAGACTCAAACAGTTGAAAAAGTTAGGAAAAGTAAAAAATAGAATCGTAAAAATAATCAGCCGACGAATGGTCAAAATAGTTAGCTTATATAATGGATAAACAGGTCAAACAGTTAGGTAAAAGTTAGGGACACGCTTTAAATAGTTAGCTAAACGTATACAAGGTTGAAAAACTGGCTAAACTGTTCAAGTAGTTAGCTGAAAGTAATGGATAAAAGGACGTAATAGTTAAATAAAAATAAAAAGGTTGAAATAGTCAGCTAAAAGTAGGCTAATGGAAAAAAAGTTTAGTAGGCCAGTTAGCTAAAAGCGAGGATAAAATATTAGCTTAAACTACCTAAAAGGTTTAAATATGTAGCTTAAAGTAATGGATGACAGGTCATTGTCTGCTGAAAGTAAGCTTATGGATATACAGTTCATATATTTAGTTAACAGTAATGGATAAATCATAATGGTCTGCCAACAGTATGCTAATGGGTAAAAGGTTAAGAAGCTAAATAAGCTAAAAGTAATGGATGAAAGGTTTAAATAATTAGCAAAAAGTAGGCTAGACTAATTGATTAAAGGTTGTAACAGCCTAGCCAAACGTAATGGATAAAAGGTTATTGTTGTCAAATATTTAGCTGAGAGCAATGGAAACATCATTCTAATTGTTTGCTTGGGTTAAAAGCTAACTAAAAGGTTGAGATAGTTAGACATTGACATTGTTACCTAAAAGTAAGGGATAAAAAAAATATAGTTTGCTGAAAGTAGCTTAATGAATCAAGCTGAAATTGTTGGAAAAACAGTTGAAATCTTGAGCTAAAACTAATGAATAAATAGCCTAAATAATAGGCTGTAGATAAAACCACTTAAAATGTTCACATTATTGACAGGTGGTGTCAGTGAAGGGCCTACTTGAGTTAATCTGACAGGGGTTTTTGGGGTACGTCAGACATACAATAAAGGGTTTGGAATCACTGGTGTAGCCGAGACATAAAACAGGGAGATTATTAAACAAGGCCTCGTGGTGCTGCAAGAAAAGCTTTTGACAACGTGTAAAAAAAAAAAGAGTTCAGGGTGATATCTTTCTGCAGCTTGGCAGCACCATACGTTCTTAGTGGAGGTATTGTATAGCAGTCAGAGGCTTAAGCTATAGACCCGTGGGTATGGGTGACAGGAGGGAGGCAGTGATGAGGAGGCAGAGTATTAAGAGTAGGGGATAGGGATGAAGGGGGGGAAAGGGGATTTGGAGAGCGTAGTGTAGCAGAATAGAGAAGATGAAATGGGAAGAGTGCAACACGGAGAGTGAGAGAGCAGTGACCCAGAAAACGGTGACACACACCGAGCACCTCAAGACACTGTGTCACTCAAATAGAAACAATTAGTCCAGATCTTCTTAATGAGGCTTAATTAAATCTTAACTCTGGAGGAAGACGACAGGCATGTTCGATGGGAAAGGTGAATCTGGAGGGAAAGCAGGAGGCAGGTTGAATAACTAGATAAATTACTACCGAGTGTGTGGGCGGTGTGGCGTGGTGTGTGAGTGTTTGGGCCTGTACATACCTTTTGAGACGCGTGGAAGCTGATGTGCGAGCTGCCGAATATCACATCCATTAACGATCATTAACTAATCATCAGCCGTTGCTTTAATTATTTGTTGTCTGTATGATGTGAACACAGCCTGCACCTGTTGACAGCGCCTCTTCATTAGAAGCATTACATTCTTATTAATTTGGCCTTTCAGGTTAAGGTATCTTCTTAATATCCTTCCCTGGACTAAGTGCTTACTGCCGGGGTGTTAATGTGCATATTTCCCCCATTATGACCACTCTCTCTGTTTCTGCTTCCTCTGTTTGCTCTGATATGGTCTCTAATTGTCCCGCCGCCTCTCTGCTTCCTGTCCACACTCTCACCTGAAATGACCTCTCCCTTTCTTCTCTCCCCCTGCACCACACCTTCTTTATGTCCGATGTCCCTCTCCTTTGCATCTGTTCTCTATTCTCGCCTCTCTTTTCTCTATTTCTGTTCCTATTTCTTATCGTGTTTTTTTATGGGGAGCCAGTGAAGGGAAGATGGTGGTCCTGGCTTTGGCCATTGGTGTGGCCGAGCAAGATGACTTTGCCAATATCCCTGACCTGCAGGAAACAGCGCAGGCAGCACCAGCAGCCAATCAGGAGCCCCCTCCTGAGAAGAGGTACCGGATCATGTGTGAGAGCGCTTGTTGTATGCGAGAGAATGGAGTGCAAATGAAAAGGACGTGAATGATATGATATCGAAGAAAAACAAGAGATGATTTCAGAATTAGGTAGAGGAGAGTTTTGTTTTCTAGTGTTTTTCGGTGAGTCACAGCACTTAAGTGCATTGAGCCAGAGAGCTGCACCTGAAATAGCACCAGAGCTTGACACTCTGTTACAGAAATAAAAATGAGAGCTGGCTATGAAACCAAATGTAGGGAGAAAAAATGCCTGTAATGCTGAGATGAGTAAAGAGATAAAGCAATTTGGATGTTAGCGGTAAAGCAGTAATGAGCTCATAAATCACAGCAGTGCGATGCTCACGGGTACTCATGTCCCTTTTTTCTGCTTTTAGGGCCAAAATTTCAGCAAATCAAATAAAACTGTGTTTTCTCATGCCAGTGGTCCTTTTTCATGGCCATGATAATTATCTTCCCCATTGCATTGACATTCTCCTCCACCATTTTCATCTCTATTTGTTTGTCTCTTCACTCCTGCCACACAGAGACCTCCCATTGGTAATTGTCATATTTCCTTTGGATATTCATGCTTTTATTATCCCAGTCCTTTCTACTCCTGTGTTCTTTTTTTTCTCCCTCCTGCTCATTAGCTTCCTTCAATCACCCTCTGCTGCTCGGAGAGTCTCGTCTCTGTAGCTCCACCAAGGGCCCAGAGAGCCTCCTCATTATTCCACAACATGGTAGTCACTTACATAAACATGCTGCTAAAAATAAACCTTTTCCTTGCCAGCCACCTTACACACTAGAAGCCAAAATATCTCCACTCATCTATAAGGATGCAACCACTCTCTTCGCTCGCGTCTCCCCATCTCCCAAAATAATTAGTTTTGCATTCTGTTTAGGAATTGGACCAATTTTTTTTTGTCGAACAGTTTAAGACCAACAAATGAGCACAGCGGCTGTGTCACGTGAAACAAAGCGGCTCAAACCGCACTGTGCTTGTGCTGTTCGTTTTCGGCCATGGATGCTGGTTTTGATTATTTGCACCAGCGTGTAACACCGCGGAGCCAGAGTGAAATCCTGCGATCGGTCCAGCCGTAGGCAGATGCGACACACTCGATTTCCTCTGCAGTCCAATTAGGTCGTTTTAACCTCACTTTGATTCTGTGACAAATTGGAGACAATTTGGAGATACATAATATGACGCTCACCTTAAAACAAAATGGCAGGGGAGGGCGAACAAATTCTGATTTACTCGTCACACCAATTATTCCTCATTCACAAGTGTTTCATCAATTTGACACATGACTTTAAACTGGGGCTCTATTACAATGCAGATGGTAACTGTTTTCTTATCTAGAGTGCACAGCTGCAGTTTGGAGGAGCACATGTGGGCCGTGGAACTGGAGACATTCGCAGGGTCAATCGTGTCCTCTGCGTGATAGTAATTGAACTAATAAGCACCTTTTATTTTTCGTAAAATTGCCTTTAGAGTTATGCTACATCAACACGCCTGTGAACGATATTTGTCGTCTGTTTAGTCTGCCTCATTTTAGTCTCTTGCCCCGAAGCATCTGGTGACCTTTCCTGGAGTTGCAAACAAGCATGAAAGTATTCTTTGAGTAAGAATGTCACTGTTGTGAACTTCAAAAGTATCCGCATTGCTCAGGATAAGTGTGAAACCCTCGGAGCCAATTTGAAGTGCACATTACTTCTGGCTTTTCCAGCTTTTGTGTTCACCTGGAAACCTCCTCAAATGGGTTGTGAAATCCACTAATAGACTAAACAGCACCACGAGCCGCAGGCTGCTCAGTCCAGCACGTAGGCTGCAGGACGCACCTCGATTACCGATAATTGAGTGTTTTTTGGTATTTTATAGATTAACCTGAAGTTCATTTAATATCTTTCAGTCAAAACAGAATGAGTGGCAGCTTACAGTCTGTGAACAATAGAGAACTAGGAGGTAAAAAGAAAACAAACACGTATTGACCCTTTCGTGAGCTCCTTTGCGTCCCTCTCTGGAGCTGTAAACTAATTCCACTTGAGCCATTTATGAGTTTGTCTGTTTCACGATAGATCGCAAATTCAAATGTCTAATAAATGATTTAGCCACACATTAATTGGATGCTAAATTTAGAAGCTCGAGTAAACATTATAAGTCCACAGGGAATTAGAAATGCAAGGTGTAAGCTTGCTGGGAGTATATCATTCCCCACAGTGTTAGTGCTGACTTCATAGATGTCTGACCATGATTTAATCAATCACACTCCTGGCATACTGCTCACTCTAAACGGGGCTCTCGAGCCCGCCTGATGCCCGAGACAAAGCTGCACTTCCATCCGTCTCTTACCCGCCGAAGCCCTTGTAAAGCCATATCATCTCATTCTGTGCATTCCCATCAAACACGTCCTTCATGTGGCCATCACTCATCTCCATACCTGCATCACTCACGTTGTACTCCGGGAATTTATTCAGCTAAATTGATCGTCTGAGCAACAACCCACCGGCAAATTTTTTCAGCCAAACATAAAAGCCTCTGAAGTTAATGTGGATAGTTTCTGTGACTCTCCAATTTTAACATCATCATTCATTCATCAACTTCTCCATGCCTGTTGAATATCAAAGAGCTGCTCTGCACAGCTGGTATGTGGACCCGGACAACAGTAGTGGAAATGGATTAACTTATATAATGTAGTTAAAGTTATTGTATAGTTAAATATTTCTCCCAGAATGTGCCATAATAACCTAACTCATCATTATCTACTAAATAGTCATGAAATCAAAGTTATTCAGTCGTTCCTGATTCATTCCTTACTCACTCCTCAGTTACTACTCACATCCTTATTGTAAAGTGTTAACCCTGAGAATTTAACAAAAGTGTAGAAAAGTGTCCATTTCTCGCAATGTTAAAGAAAGTGAGAAAAAAAAGATCCCTGGATCCGGCCCTTTAACCGGATCGGGACCAAAAGCTAGTGGAGTCGGTTCTGGGCCGAGACCCTTCCTCCATCCAAGTTTCGTGGAAATGCGTTAAGTCGTTTTCATGTAATCCTGCTGACAAACCAACAAACAGAAAACTATAACCTCCATGGTTATAATATGTAATAATTAATAAAAGCCAGTGACAACAGTGAAATGATACATGGATGCATCAGTAGTAACAATATAATAATGTCCTATTTTAACTTAAGTACATTTTGCTGGTTATACCTCTATATACGTTACTAAAGTAAGAGTGTAAGTGCAGGTGTTTTACATATATTGGTTTTACATATATCCTACTGTTGTATAATACTTAATTAAAGATCTGTGTGCTTCTTCCACCACTGGGAACAACAATAATCCTGTTAATGGGAACATATATGTAGGAAACTCCTCAAACAACAACAAAGAGGCTTTTCATTTACCCTTCAGCAGTGTGTTAACGCTCCATTGTTGCTTGGCTATAGCAAGCTAATCAAACACACTGTTATCCCCACTGGCCATGAGAAGGTGTTATAGTGCGTGATATTCATTATGCTCCTTCATTGACCTTGTGTGTCCGATCGCTGGATGAAAGTGTTCTGTGTAGCCATTTGTTTATAAAGTGAGGCAGGAGCTGACTGACAGTTTGAGCTGGCGGTAGTTATGGAGATTTTCAAAACCAAGGTTACACATTTTCAGGGAGGCGAGGAGGGAGGGAATATTGTTGGATTAAAAAATTGTATGTTGCCTTGATGCCAGGGCCGCGCATGCTGAGATGTTTTCATCGTAGGCATCCATAGGTTGTGGATCTTAGAAAGCTTAATTAGGATGCTAGAGTGGCTCGTTAATGCCTCATTGGCCTTCACTCATACAATTCTGCTGCGATTCAGTGAACCTACGCTGTAGGTTCTCCTCCAGTGTTGCTATAAAGAGAAGCCACAATCCCCGAGAGCTTTGAATCTAGATCTCTCTGTGAGCGGCAGGCGAACGGCCCAATGGCGACAGCGGTTCAGGACAGAGGAGGCGGGACATATTCCTTGTGCCACATTAACATTCAATCCACTTGCCTGTGGTCTTTCAATTATTCATCCATGCATGTTACATCATTTTGTGTAAGCCAGCGGAGTTATTTCTTGTTTCAGAATACATCTGGCAGTTATTGATAAATATAGATGTATACGCTGTTGCCTCAGAGACGGGATGCACTCTCCGAGTCTCCGAGTGTCTGTTAATTGCCAAGTGGGCTATATAAAATTGTTTCATAATTTATGAGCTTATTACGTTGCTTAACTTGACATGAAAGGTGAAGACAAATACAGCGCATGGCGGTTATGACCTTTTACCTCAATCAATATAAATGGTTATTAATTTAACGTCATGACTGCGTGTTTGGGCTCTAACCGCATTAGTCTGACGAGGAGGAGGAGTTTCATCTTGATGTGTGTTCAGGTTAATGTAAAGTCAGGTCATCCTGAGGTCAGGAGAGTACGGTTGGTAGGGAGAAATTTCAGGCCTTAGATGTTAGAAAAAACTGCTTTTATTAAGCTTCCAGATGATATCATCTGTATGTGTGTTTGTACATAAACATGCAAATTGATTATGTTATGCTCTGCTAGTCTGACACAGTGCTCCTCCTGTGACAGGGGCTTTATGGGCCCGACTAATCAGCAGAGTCCTCAGGGGCTCTGGTTAAGACTGTCCCCGAGGCTCGGCTCCCTGTGGCCACCACGCTCATCCCCGCATCACAGGGGGAATGATGAGATGCATTCGTGCTACGAGAGGGGCAAAGCAGATAGCAGTAAGGCGGAAAAAAAGGAGTCACAAAGAGAGTAGGAGGAGGGGAGCGCATTTATACATCCATCCATCCATATGTCAGCGGAGGATGAGAGAAAACGCAGGGTACAAATCCATCTTCCATCCATGAGAGTAGCAGGAGAGGGTACTTATTGTACTCTGCACATCCATGCGTTATGCAGGGCTGAAGGCAGCAGCACTCTAGCCAGCAGCAGGTACATGCTGGCACACATGCTCCTCTCATACATACAGATAGACGAAGGGCGGTTGGGGAGACAAGCTATTTGGAGCATTAACCTGGGACCTTGGTGTCCTGCCTCAGAACAGGTGGCGCATCTGCAGCAGCCTCCACCTCAGAGGCAATCTCTGAATCTAATCGAGCTTCAAAACATTTGGTCGACTCGTGTTTGGAGTTTTAATGGACTTTCAAAATGTTTTGATGATTTCGTGTCGTTGAAATTCCCTGGAACGATAGGTTAGTTATTTTAATTGAGCTTGGAGACAAGGATGCTTAATTGCAGAGAGTATTGGGAGGTCATAAAGGGAGGTGGGGCTCAACTGTTATACAGTGGGTAAGGAGGGTAGATACTCATTTTTAGGATTGGATCATAGTCAAAGGGGCAATAGCCCCCCACTAAAGTTAAAAGTAGTAGTTAAAAATATCTCAAATATGGCTCCTAATAGAATTTAAATCATTAAACAGGATAAAGATCCACATTTGGCACCCACCGAATTGTCTTGTGGTTTTCTATTTCCATTTCAGTGAAAGAAGCAGATACACAGAAGGCAGCATTTAGCACCTCCCTTGTTGCCTCTCCCTGAAATGGGATTTCAGTAAATGATGCTATTTTAAACTCATTTCCATCTCCAACATGCAGGAAGTAATTAGTTAACAGTGAAAGCATCCATATTTATACGTCACAGCAGAATGTTTGGTTAGAGCCTGAGAAGTGAAGCAGCAGGGACGACTGGCTGACTACAGTGTGAACGTACATGTGTTTCATGTGGATGACGAGTTATGTAAGCAGCGCCATGCCTCACTGCTGTGGTTCTGACTGTGTATGATCCTGGGAAGTGTGCTGTGGCCCCTGAAGAATGATAGATCTAGTGGGCGGCTATGAAATTGAGCATAGACATTGAAATACATCACTTCATGGTCTCGGGCGAGCGTGTTTGTTTGAGTGTGACATGTTTGCAGAGGGGTGGGGGTGGGGGGGTTAAAAATGAAAAAAAAAAAAAAAAGTGGTGGTGATGGGGCTGGGGCTGGGTTGGGCTTTCTTTCTCGCGTCTCTCTCCAGCCTAGAAGTGGAGTGTCTTTCCCCCCCCTCCCCCCCTCTTCTTCGAGCTGCTGGCCCTCGGTCAGGTAACAAAAACAGGATAGTATCACAGGACGGTGAAACCCAAAGTGGCCCCGCCTGCCTCCATATGTCTGTTCATGTGAATGTGTGTGTCTGCGAGGCTCTCACCCGTACCTGTCATATATCCTAAACCTTATCTTCTTTGTTCTCACTGTGTTTGCCTGTTTGCTGCACCCCTTCCCCTCTGAACACACCCTTGCCCTGTGCCCACTCCCAACAACCTCTTGTCACACACACCCCAAACCCCCCCATATGTATGGTCTGTGTTTCTAGAGCCGTTGCTATGCCAACAGCCCACTTTCTGTGCCTTAGCTGTGGGAGAATCTGATCTGAGTCCACTCTGCCTCCCACTGGATACTGTAGACAACTGCAGGCTCTAAAGCATCAATTTCCACATCAATCCCCCAAAGGGGTCGGACGGAAAAAGCATTGGCACCGAAATGTAGCAGTTGTAGTATTATCATCTGCCACAATTAATATCGCTTTTTTAGAAATTTAATAAACCGAAAACAAACCTTGATTTTCAATTGTTGATATGCTGCATTATCTGGAGGAAGTGTCTTATTTTCGTTGTTTAAACAGCCTGGAGGCAGCGCTGGAGAAGAGGACCTCCTCAGGTGCTGTAGTGAAGCAGGGCTGGTAGAAAGGCCATTCCCCCTGGCTGCACTAACTCTTACCTGAGAATGCAGCGAAACCCCTGAATGAAGCATGAAGGAGAATGAATAATTGAAGACATTCACTCCCCCATCGTTAGTTGGGAGGTGGAGGAGGAGGGAGGTGCCTTACTTTACGTCAAACCCGAAGAGTTTCTCTCCTTGAGCAGATCGTCAGATCTTCAGTTAGTATTTCTTTGCCCAGCCTTTTTTCTCTCCTCTCAAACTCATTGCCTGCAGTTTAGAGAAAATAAATAAATAAACAGGCCCTTGGAAATGCAATTACCTCCCCTGGCAACTAATACAACTAACACCAATTGATGAATATTCCCTTCCCTTCTTGAAGTGGTTAACATCCCTCCTTCCCCCCCACCCCCCCCCGTCTCGCTCCGGTTCCTTTGCTGGTTGAAGTGATTGTCTGTTTGCTTGTCTTGTTTGCTCGCTTTTTCTGTCTGTCTATTTGTCAGTATATTTTCCCCCTGGTTCTGTCCTTGTCTCCTGCAAAAATGTACACATTATTGCATTCAACATCGATTCTCATCCAAATTTGCAGTCTAGAGCGCCCAACAACAACAACAACAAAAACAAATATGACCCATGATACATACATTCTCCGAGTGAGAAGCTCGACAGAGAATGCTGGCCAGACAGACAGACTTTCTATGGGCTCCTTGTTTTCTGCCTGTCCGGGGCATTGCCTTCACTCTCTGAGTGACAACTACTTGCATATACTCTATATGCACATGTAGCCAATGCCAGTTTGTGCTTTGGCCCCTGTGTCCCCAGTCCACACTTTTAGAGTGTTGCTTAAAGGTTGTAAAATCAGGTTAGATTGAAAGTTAACTCTAATTTCTAGTTATTTTTCTACTAACACCCTCTTTTGTGACACTCTAAATGTGCATCTCCTATGTTCTTACTATTTGTCCCTTTTTTGTGTTTTCAATGATATTATATTTTCGTGTGGTATATCTACGCCTTATTTCTCTTTCACACTATCTCTCATCTGTCGTTTATTTTAAACTCCCCACGTAAAGAGCGGTGGTTCTCGCTCTCTGTTTCCTGGTGATCAATTGTATTTATTGTCCTTTTCTTTTCATCTTTGTGCTCTTTTCTCTCCCCTCAGCATGTTCGCCCCTTTGTCTCCTGTTAGAGATATTGTGTGTGCATAGCTCTTTATTTTTTTGTCTCTTACTTTTCGATACTTATCAGACTGACCAAACTAAGCCTCTCTTGTGTTTCCAGGCTTTCCTTCCTTCATCCCCTATCTTTTCTTGCAGCTCTGTTTTTTCTCTCTAATGTGCTGGTGTTTGTAACGATCTCACTCTCTGTTTTGGTTTTTCGGTTTTCGTAACCTCACTGTTCATGCTATTAATACTTGCTATCTCTTCTGATACAGACAAATAATTTTCAGCTTTGCTTTTCTATTTCTTACATTCCTTGTTGAACCTTCTATCTTATCTAAAGTGTTTTATGATTTCTGTCCAGTGTGCGTTTGTGTGCCTGCAACTACAGCATCCTCTCTGCATCTGCTCATTTCTTTTCTCTTTCTCTGTGTGTGTCTGTTCTCGTTTTTTCTTCTCTATCTACTGTTTCTTTATTGCCTAACAGTGTTTCAATGTTCAGCCCCTCCATGTGCCTTGACCAGTCATCTATGGAGTGCTGTGTGTCCAATGTGTCACATTACATTGGCCAGGACTTTTGCATTTGGCTCTTTCTTGTTCTATCTTTTATTTAATCTCATATTCTTTATTCTCTTTTCATTTCTTTGATGTTTATTCTTTGTTTTTCTTTATATTTTTTTCTTGTTTTCATGATGTATGAACATAGAGGTTTTTCTCCCAGAATGTTTGTCCCACTTTAACATTTTGTTTTCAACAATCCTCATGTGAAGGAACTAAACTTAACATCTATTAACATTTGTACTGAAGTAGCAGCTCTGCCATGGGAGATCTCTGCTCTCTCTTTTATGTTTTTATTAATATTTTGGTGATGTTGATTAATAACTGAGAGATTTAAACAGTCAAGCCCTTACAAAACTGTTGAACATCTGTCCTGTTAAATGTCTGGTCGTCTTACATGTTGCTATACATGTCTGTCTACTGTATTTATAGTGACGTCATGTTGCTATACATGTCATTATACGTGTGTGTCTCGTTAATGTCTTTAGAGAGAATACGGGTTGATTATGAGAGACAATTAATTGGTTCCTCTCAATTTTAAATTTAGTGGTTCTGTTTTGTGTTCTGTCTGAAAATGTGTCTGGAGGTAACTTTCTTGTTAGAGATATGGATGTTTGCCACACTTGGACATATGTATAGTCATCTCAGATTCCAAGTTTCATCAAACACAACTCACCACATCAAAATGTCCTCAGTTCTAGCGCCCGCTGTTAATCTGTGGAATCTTTGGCAGATTTTATTTGGCTTCGCTCATGATAGCTAGAGAAAGCACAATCCACTTTGAAGTGACATCTATCCAAAGCAAACTTGGACTCAATTGGTCGTTTCAGATAGGCGGTGTTTCAAGCGCCAGACAGGTGGAGGTTGGACTCCCTCCCTGTGTGCTCAGACATTCTCTCTTTCTGGAGACGAGTTAGATTCTCAGCTCATGTCCTCGCCGTTTTCCCGCCTGGTCAACCTGTGTTTTTGCTTGCAGGGGCAACAAGCCAGCTAACAGCCCCAAGGGCCAACCCCCTGATGCTGACGGCCACTCCTCCGTCACTGACCTGGCCAACTCTCTCACTGGAGACATGGTGATGGTAAGACCGTGTATCCAACTACACATCCATTCTGCTGTTGTCTTTCCTGATGATGACACCCCTGTCCATCATTTGTTCCACATAAAGACAAAATAGACATTATTTTATTGTCAACATATCCCATTAAAGGTCCAGTCTGTAGTTTAAGTGGCATCTAGTGGCTAAATACCCCTTGTCTTAGCCTCCTCTAGAGTCAGTGATTGTTTTGCCTGTGCTGGCCTAGAATACAAACATGGTGGATATAAAAGGCTGGTTGTCAACCTGAGGTTCGGGACTCACAAGGGCCTTACTTACGAAGACATACTTCTGAATATTATATTCCATTTCTGCCCCTAATTCTCCCTAAATCCTTCTCACTGGACCTTTCAAAGCCAACAATTTTACAATTAAAAAAAAGTATTCTAAAACAGCTACATTAAAATGTACGAGGAAATTGGTTTGGGACTATTTTTGGCTGCAGATTAAATAATATGTGCTTGTTGGTCATTATGGCACCAACAGTGTGCTGTGTACTGGATTGATACTAAACAAACTTAAGTTCCCATCTTTATTCTACTGAAAGGACTCATTTATGTGTTTTTATTAGCTTTTGAAGCTGTAAGGTACAGAGGAAAAAACACATCAGGCTTTGGTTACACAAACTAATGTAAGTAGGATCAATTCATTGTTAGTTTTGGGATTTTTCATTGATTTTGATGACAGTATGAAAAAAGTAACATTTCTCTAGACTGATTCATGAAGTAAATCTTAAAGTATTTAGTATCCCACCGGCATAACATTTTGGGACTCACAAGAGACAGATTAGGAATAAATTGAAGAAAGTAAAACAGAAGAGACGAAGATATTATGACTTTCAGTCCCCAGTGTGGGTCGAGTTTCAAGTTGTAAGTACTGTCTTTTTAATTCTATCCCCTCAGTTTATGAAGCAGACTTTCTGTTTCAAAGTTGTTGTCTCAAAGTGGATATTTTCTCAGTGTTACGAAAGAAAACTGACCTTGATATGACAGTTCCACTTTGGTGTGAAGGAACTTGACTCGCCTGAGTCCTGACCTCAGCTCTATCCAACACCTTTGGTGATGAATCAGAACGCCAACTGTGAGCCAGGCTTCATCAGACACAATCAGTGCCAAACATCGTTAATGCTCTTGTGTGTGAATGGAAACTAATCCCTCCATCCAGGTTCCAAAATTATTTAAAAACCCTGAAACCAGAAGAATGGAGGATCATACTGATGCCCGTGGTTTTATAACAAATGTTAATAAAGATTCATTTTACAGGACTGCAAATTTCACAAGAAGTGGGTGATAACTACAGAATAACATCATTGAAATGTCTTTGAAATTAACCCCATAATTACCACAAGAATGACCTTGAAAATCACCCCAATGTTATTTAATAATAATATTCTGTTAATAAATAATTGGTCACTTTAAGACATTTCCAGGTAACTTCTGCTGATCATACCATTTTAATTTCCCAAACTTCTGCAGGTTAGTAAATTGAAGTATTTTTTTCTTTCTTATACTTCTGTCAGAACTGAACACAGAGATGCACTCAAGTGCATGACTCGGGAGACAGTTCAGTTCAAGGTAAAAAAAAAAAGAAAAAAGTCTTTACTCAGAAGCAGGGTTTGATACACAAAAATGCAGTCACTCAGGCAAACAATCCCCAAAGGTCTAAGACAAAGGCGAGGTCAAGAAACACCAGAAAGGATCTAATAACCAGGAACACTAGACACGAGGAAATAAGGCTGGTACGCTTGACATGACCTGGCACAGAGAGCTGGGAACACACAGACTAAACACATCAGGACGGGGCAGACAGTCACAAAGGAGGGAAACACACCAGGGCAGGAAGAAGGGATCTGAAACGAGAGGAGAGATGAGCAACACGAAATAAAACAGGAAGTAAAGCAACAAAAAAGTGAAATAAGAACAGGATGCTAGTTGAGACATTACAACTCCAGCAGATCAGTCCAACTTCAGAAAAATTTTCCTAGGTTTTTTTTTTATAGTTAGCCAAAATAACAACAACTTCATAATCAGGAATCAAGTGACTAATTTCACATGTAAAGTTTAAGTCCTTAACTGCCTATTGAAGCCTCATAATAATGTCTTTCCATCACTGAAGGTAAACGTCACTCTCTTCGTATTTTTAGACAACAAGACATTAGCAAATACATTAATAAAAGGAAAACAATTTATATTTCCAATCATTTAATTTGGTGGCCTGCTGAGGGGAAGTTAGACAGAAACTGGAAATTAAAATGATCAGCAGAAGTTAAAGTGGCAACAGACAACTTTCCCAGTATTTTCATTCATTTACTTAGACGCTGATACGTAGACGCAGAAAACTCTTCTTTGCCAGTTTAAGCAGAAACCAGTTTTGTGTTAAAGAAATGACCTTGTTATTAACTGCTTGTTGAAAAATAGCAGAAAATTATCATTAAATAATATTGGGATAATTTCTAATACATTTTTAGGTAATTATAGATGTAATTTGGGTGTAATTTCAAATAAATTTCAAAAACGTTTCTCGGTAATTACCATCTACGTATCATGCAGTTTCTTGGCACCTAATCGGCGTGTTACCTAATTGTTCAGTGTGCACTTACTACTTACTATCACTCACTAATCATGAGGTAATTCTTTGCCACCAGGTAGGACTCGTACTGCCTAGTCATCCTCTGTGCGCAGGTTGATTTAAAGCTGCACACGGTAATAATGGAGCCATAATAGAAAAAAAGACACACACACACTGACAGTTCCCACAGTGGCAATCAAGCGAGACAAGCCATCCAAGGTGACTCACACTGTTTGATAAATTAGACTTAGAATATTTCACACTTGCTCTGCCTGTCACTTCTAAAACCCATATTGACAGGATCTGACTGAGCGAGTCTTTGTCACTTTGAAATTGAAGCTCTGTCCTGAAGCACTGGAATCAACAGTTTCAGGTAGTGTGGAGTGTTTGCATTCAAACCAGACAGCCAGGCCAGACTCTTTTAAAGTATCAGGCTCTTGCCCAAAGTGGTCTTATGAACTGCTGGTTGTCTCAATCCCCCTTAAAGTCCTCAAACGCTTCATTCCAATCTATGCTATTGTTAGAGCGAGAAAACAATAAAGGGCAGAGACAGAAGGTGGAGCCATGGGGAGAAACGAAGCGACCATAAAGACATGTGCAGACTGCCAACCTTGAGCTGTTCTTTGGTTCCTTCCATGCCCCTCATGCAATGATCTCTCTCCTTCTCTTTCTGTTTCCCTCTCTCTGTCCGCTGCTGTCTATCAGATAGTGGCCTTTTAGTGCACAGCAGTGATAAAGCAGTCGGAGTGGCTGTGAGAAAGAATGGGTGGTCTAAAGCTCCTCTATCTTCAATCTGAGCACCTCCTGCCTCTTAAGAACATTAAAAAGGAAATAAAACTCTCTCAGTCTTCTTAATGTCAGACCAATCTCTGCCTTTGAGCAGCTGCTTGAGTACGCCGTGATAGAAATGCAGCCCTAAAGATCTCCTCCCCTCACAGCTTCTGCTCGTCACGGTCTGTGTGCACGTGCTTGTGCCAGAGAAAGAGTGTGTGCCCTTGGACTGAGCTTTTCATGTGAGTGGCTGCTGCATGTGTTTATATTTACTCACCTGCAATTGTGGCCCTGCAGCTCTCACCGGGTTCGGAGGATGATGACGGCGAAGGGCCTATCAGCGAGAAGCTGGGCCGGATCCAGTTCAGCATAGGCTACAGCTTCCAGAACACGACCCTCACCGTTAAAGTGCTCAGGGGCCAGGAGCTCCCGGCCAAAGACTTCTCCGGCACCTCCGACCCCTTCGTCAAAATCTACCTGCTCCCCGACAAGAAGCACAAGCTGGAGACGAAGGTCAAGAGGAAGAACCTCAACCCCCACTGGAACGAAACCTTCCTGTTCGAGGGTCTGTGTTTTTTCCACCCAGCAACATGTCAAAGAACTGTGACAATTGTTATTGTTGTTACTACTATCTCTTCTGTCATACAGTGGCCCAGTAACATAAAAAAACTGTCATCAGATTCAGAAATACTAAAATCTCTCATGTAAAGTAACCAACCTATTTTTGAGGGACCACATTGCTCATTAGAAGACGCTGAAGGAGACAGCAGGTTTTCTCAATCAGCTTTGCCCATTTTTGGGGCAGTGGTTTCCATTATTAGGGCTTTGCTTGGCTGAAAATCCTGTTTAAAGTTACAGACATTTTGCTTTTTTGTTGAGAGTCAGATGAGAAGCTCAAATACACTAACATCTGTACGCTAAATTGGAAGCTATAGCCAGGAGCTGCTTCGCCTAGCAACAGCAGGGAACAGCCAGCCGGCTCTGTCCGAAGGCGAAACAAATTGGCCTACCACCTCTAAAGCTCACTAATTAACGTGTTGCATCTTATTTGTTTAATCATTATAAAAACCACAGTATGAAAACATTGGGCCAGGCTAGTCATTTCCTCCCGCTTATAGTCTTAAGGCCTTTACACACAGGGGAAGGCGAAATACTCGCCTGCAAATATGTTACATGCGGTAAGTCAGTAGCTCCCATGTTCAATGAGGTAAAATTATTGTCCTAGTAGTCTAGTGGATTGGAAGAGAGCACAGATGCAATATACGTAGCAGTCTGTATGTGCCGAAAGCAATAGAGATTATTCATCCCAACACATTGTCTTTACAATTGTTGTGTCCTATATTACAGGGTGATGACGGACATAAACAATCAACAGATACGCCATATGTTTTGCACAAGTTAATTTTAAACGTTTTTTTTTTGCTGCGTAATATTTGCTCTCTGTGTCCTCATGACGAAAACAACAGTTTGGAATAAAAATGACATGCAAATGAATCGCATGGAAGAACAAAACAAAACAAAACAAACAAACAAACAAACAAAAAATGCCCCTAGTCTGGCTATAGCTTTACAGTATATTAAACGGACATCAATCATCTCATCAAACTTTCTGCCTCACCTCAAGTTTGAGCCATTCATTATGTGTTCATGGCGTTTTCCAGTGCACAAAAAGCATTGTGGGAGTTGTGTGAAAATTCACAAACAAGGTGTGAAATTTGAACAAATTTTGTGCATCAATACCTCAGCAGGTTAATTTTTTTGTTAAAAGGAGAAATACTCTGAAGATCTGCAAACTGCAGATGTTTAGTGAAGCCATGCAGCGAGCAGTGAAGCGTCCCGGCACTACATGGTCTGAATTAGTTTCATTATGGCCAGTGTGCTTGGATGACAGCGCAATGGTAAAATAGCCAAAATAATGTTCAGCTCAGACCGTTTCCAAAATTAGAACAATAGCCAGTGCTCTTGAAAAATAAATGAGTTAGGTCTTTGTGAGCAGAGTATAATGATCCCTCTCTGTCGTGTGAGAGAATTCTGGCTGGTCCTGCAGTTTTTGAAATGCACTTAGTCCTTTTCCAAACTCGTCCCTGTTAGCAGGGTGCAGATCTGTACTGTCA
Organism: Pagrus major; assembly: GCF_040436345.1. Taxonomy (NCBI): domain Eukaryota; kingdom Metazoa; phylum Chordata; class Actinopteri; order Spariformes; family Sparidae; genus Pagrus; species Pagrus major. Next base: position 12,509,871 of record NC_133222.1, on the reverse strand, counting down.
AGAAAATGTTTTTACACTCTCTGTAACTTTGCTGCTTCTGTCTCTGTTTTTAGGCTTCCCTTACGAGAAAGTGAGAGAACGCACTCTATACCTTCAGGTGTTGGACTACGACCGCTTCAGCAGGAATGACCCCATTGGAGAGGTGTCAATCCCCCTTAACAAGGTGGAACTGGGCCAGATAAAGACCTTCTGGAAGGAGCTCAAGCCCTGCAGTGATGGCAGTGTAAGAGAGGGGGAGATGGCCATCTGGCAGAATGATGACAAATCAGTGCTTTCATTCAGATGTTGTTATTACTGTTTTATTGAAGCAAGTCTGATGGCATTTGTTGACTGCTTTCAGCATGCGAGCATGATTGACGTGATTTTAGGGTGAGCGGCGGGCTCGGCTAAGCCAGTCAGGTCACTGGACCGTCTGTGTTTGGCACAGGAGGTTAGAGCAGAAAAGGGCAGTGATGTAAGATTACACAACAAGATAGTGAGTAACGTAGAGTTTGATATTCCCTGATGAAACATGATATTACACTGCGTGATTCATACTCCATTGTGTTCGTTTGTGTGTGTTCCTCAGGGGAGACGAGGAGACCTGCTGGTGTCTCTCTGCTATAATCCCACTGCCAACACCATCACTGTGAACATCATCAAAGCCCGCAATCTCAAAGCCATGGATATCGGGGGCACCTCAGGTAGAGAATCCTCCTTGTTTGTTTAGTCTTTTCTCTGTCTAACCCTTGCTCACCAGTCTGACGCCGTCCTCACGACATTGGGAGCTCTGTGGATTCACACGCAGCTCCGCCGTCTACGTGTTCAAACATTTACTGACCTGTCCGTGCAGAGGACGGCGGCCGTCTGGCTCCCAAGCTGGGTCGCGCTGTAGATAGCCCTGGCAGCAAGGTGACATTACGTCAAGCCTCTCTCCCTTGGCCTCTCTCTCCCTCTTTCTGTATATCTATGAGGATCTTCAGCCTCCCAGCCAGATCTGTGTTAGCTCAGTCTGGTGCTAGCTTTTAAAGTATCAGGTCTCTTTTGTAAAAAGACTGCTTTCCCCCAGTAGTAGAAGCTTTGTCTGTTAGTATAACAGAATATGATAATGCTCCAGAATTGGTAGAACAAATCCCAGGCCCTATTTCCATAAATACTTCCTCATTTGTATATTTCCCAGCTCAGGGGATGAGTTGACCTTGAGCTCAAACTAGGTATCTGCTTCCCTGCTGCCTTCGCTGACTTTAAAAATTAGGAGGGTAATTGCAAACCTGACCCGAAAAATCACCTTGCATGGGCATCTTCATCCTCGCACACATGTAAACCGCTGTGCTTTGTCTGTGTCCACACATGTGCAGATCCATATGTGAAGGTGTGGCTGATGCACAAGGACAAGCGCGTAGAGAAGAAGAAGACAGTGACGATGAAGCGCTGTCTGAACCCCGTGTTCAACGAGTCCTTCCCCTTCGACGTGCCCGCCCATGTGCTGAGGGAGACCACCATCATCATCACCGTCATGGACAAGGACCGGCTCAGCCGCAACGATGTTATCGGCAAGGTAGCCCCCTCCAAGTCCTTCTTAGATAAAGTGACTGCAATTTAAAATGCGACTTAGTAAAGGCACTTTCAGACAGCAAGGGGGCCCATCTGAGGTTGATCGATTTAACCAGCAAAGTCACAAAAGTCAATGAGAAGAAAACATCCCAGAGTAACATTAGCTCTCAGTTGACATTTCTGAAAATATGCTTACTTGCATGTGTGGTGAAGAATTGATGAGAAGATCGATGCCACTCTCATGTCTCATGGCTATGGATGGTAAATTGTTAAGATTTTATTGATACCACTGCCATCATCAATTCTGATGATCAGTCTGATTCTTTATCGATACACCCTTATTGATTCCTGATAGATGTTAAGGTTATAAGAAAAAGGAATCAAACCCAAAAAACACAGGCGAAAGACAAAAAACTAAAAGCAAGCTTTATTAAAATAAAGCTGAGGTCCATAATCCATAATCCAAAAATGCAACAAAGGAAGGCAACGGAAAGCGGACAAAGGAAAGTTTAAAACAAAACAAAGAGAAACACAAAAACTGAATGAAGTACAAACCAGGATGAAGCTCGGGGGAACACGAGGCAGAAAGCATGAGGCTTAAACACAGGGACACCAGGAACAAAACAGACGAACTGGCAGAGGGAAAGACACAGACTTTAATACACAGGAACTGATTAACTAATGGATGACAGGTGAGTAAGAAAAAGGGCAGGACAACTGACAAAACAGGAGGATATAATCTACATAATAAAGCAGGAAAACAAACATGTCAGTACATTTTGTGTGTGGGAACAAAGTAGACGTCCACAGGGTTCTCAGCATCAGCACAACTGTTTTATTATCTCCGAGTCTATTTACAGCATGTATGCGACTCAGGTGTGCAAAAACTCCACTGTTAAACCGCCTCTAGCTGGAGTAAAAGTCCGTCTGTCATCATCTACAATGGACGAAATGAGAGAATATTTCAACAGCATTTGTTTTTTCTTTCAGTCAAAGAAAGAATCTGCTAGTCCAGGATATTTACCCTCGGTAGCAGGGTGCTTGGTTGGGAAACAGTGGCACTTGTGTCAAATACGTGGCATTGCTGGAATTGAAGCCCATGCTGCGTAGAAAGATATTTCACTGTCTAGCTGGTGTTTCCATGAAATTCATCTTACAGACATTGCAACAAGCACTGTTGTCATCTTTCTCCATGAAATGAAGCCACGCTTTGGACATGTTCTTCCTCTCTGTCAAGCCTCCTTTATGTCGGTTCCAGCGGTGTAGACGCATGAGTTTGACATCATTGTTTTGCAATGCATTGGAACCGGTTCTTGATTCCCATCCCTCTGTCTGGCAATTGAATACAAGGCTACAGCCGGCAACTGGTTAGCTTAGCTTAGCGTAAAAACCGTTAGCAGCCAGCTTGGCTCCGTCGAAAGGTAACAAAATCCACCTACCAGCACCTCTAAAGCGCACTAATTAACACATTAAGTCTAGTTTGTTGAACTGTGCAAAATCCAAATTTTGAAAACGTCAATTTGCAGTTTTACGGAGGTTATGTGCCGGACTATTTCTTGGCCAGGAGCAGTTGCCAGGCAACCAGCAGGGACTCCAGGGAGCTGCTGCTCCCAGCCAAGAAATAGTCTTCGTTGATCAAGGCTTCAACGACCAGCAATTACATATTAGATTTCTGATTACGCTTTCAGATTATTTTAAAGTCTACATCACCATCCCTGCTCTCCTTCCCCTCTCTCAGATCTACCTATCGTGGAAGAGTGGACCAGCGGAGGTGAAGCACTGGAAAGACATGCTCGCTCGGCCGCGTACTAACGTCGCCCAGTGGCACGCTCTCAAGGCCTGATCGCATCGCCCAGCTCCCTCCATGGCCCCTTCCCGTCTCCTGTTCCCTTCCCTCCTCCCTCCCCTCCTCCTCCCCACTCCCGTCCTTATGCACAAGACTGACTTGCTGCCAGGCTGCGAAACACGGGTACAATTAGCCATCTGCTCTCTTAAACCTTTAAACTCTTTTTCTCTTTTCTTTGAAAGTCTCTTCTTCTCTCCGACTCCTCTCTCTTCTTCTGTTCCCTCCTCCTCATACAGCCGTGTCTTAATTTCTGTGTCTCCCCACTTTGCCAATGGTCCCCCTGTTTCTGACTGTCTGTATGTCTGTCTGTCCTTATGCACTTTGCCTGTGGAGGTCTGATGTTCAGTTTCTTTGTCGACCCCTTGGTTCTGAACTGCACTGCAGCCCCTTGACCCATTTAAGGTGCCAGTCCCGTGGGATCACAGAGAATCTTAAGTAACGATCTAATCTCATATAATCCTATTGTATGACTATTCCAGGTACACAATACTATACAGTATGTACTGTATGTACATGTACATATTAATATATTAGGCGTTTAGATTGGCAGAACTACCCCTATACACATGACTAGTATACAGTATGTTACCCATAGACTGTCTGCTGTTTCCCATCTCTCCTCTCTCTTCATTTCTTGTCCTTGTCATCTGTCTCAAGTGTATTATATCCTCTCCCCATTTCAGTCTCTCCCTCTTTTGCTCAGAAGTGGTTTAATGTTCAGCTGAAGTTGTCGAAAGCAATCAATACTCGGCTTGTGATGAAACCGGCTGAACTCAAGATGGAATTGTTGATACTGCTGTCTCTTCTCTCCCTCCTCTTTTTCCTTCTCTCTGCTCTTCTTTATCTCTTTTCCCCTTCTTATTGTTCCCTCTTTTCTCTTCCTCTGGCACAATATTAGTGAACAACTCCACTTTCTGGACCCTCCCCCCCTGCTCCCCCACTCCTTCGTCGTCTGTGTGCTGTGGGTGCTGTGCTGTAGCTCCAAACAACAAAAATAGAGATTAAAAAAAAAAAAACGTAAATAAACTGAACTTTCCGAAGCTGGGAAAGCGGGAACACGAGAAACTTGTGAAATGGATCGCTCCTGATTTTTTCCAGACAAAAAGCCCTGACGTGGAGAGAGAAAAAAGAAGATGAGAAAACAAAAACAACCAAAATGAATCCCCCTCCCCCCCGATGATACGATGATGTCATTTTTTCACAGCATCACCTACTGAGGAAACCAATTTAAAATCTTCTTCCAATGCTAAAATGAAAACAGAAGCCAAAAGCAGAGTTTGCGTTGTTTGTGCACATGCAATCGGTTGCGTGTGCACACTTCTGTGTGTTTATCGATGCTATGAATTCTTTGTACTGCCCTGTGCTCTTGTGTTGTGCTGATGTGGGTGTGCTGCGTTGATGTGTGCCTGTTGATGTGTGTGTGTGTGTGTGTGTGTCCACAGGAGCAACATAATTCAGACTCGGCAGAATTCTTCTTCTTCTTCTCTTTTCTCTTTCTCATCTTGCGCTCTTCTTGCTCTTCTTACTGCCATTGTTTCCCCATCCTCCTTTACTGCCCTGCCTTCTGAACGAGGGCACGGGGAAGTTCTATCTGCACTTTTTGAAAAATGTAATAACAATAATAATAATGATGATGATGGTTTTGATGATGATTATAGTACTGGTGAAAATTAAGGGAGGAGAATCTGATCGGGTGAGCAGCGGTCGGGGAGAGGAGACGTCCACTCTGTGATTTCAGGGTTTGGAGACAAGTGGAGGACACAAAGGTCGGATGTAGGGCTCTCATCCTCCTCTTTTTGGTCCCTCAATTTACCTGTGTGTTTATGTGTGTGTGTGTATTTGTATGTCAGCTATCAGGCTCCTGGCGGCAGGCTGCTGGTGTCTGAAATGTCAGGCGTGGATGAAGAAATCAGACCTGTCCGCTTGTCACGTGGAGGCCGGCCAACACGACAGTGCTATTTCACAGTGTGTTGATCAACAGCAAGCTCGGACAAAGAGTCTGGTTGCTGAACAATGGGCGCGTATCTGGAAGCGGTATCACAGATGCGCATTTGGGCTTTAACGCAGGAAGAAGAAGAAAAATAAGATAACAAGGCTGAGTTTTTGTTGTTGTTCGCAGAGACGGCTGTGTATCGCAGACAGTGGGTGTGATATTAGATGATGGTCTGATCTGCCACTGTGAGATACTGTAGAGGCAGATTAGACATTATCTCTTCCCTGAGTGCTTGAGAGCACCACAGAGTGTACTGGTAGCTGCCCTGCTTGTCAGGCACGTTCAGCTCAGCTCGATATTTCTGTAGCGTAAATAAAACAGTCATAAAGCAGCGACGTGTATACTGTCAGCCATTGAGAGCTGCTCAGACACACTCTCTCTCAGTGTACTCTCTACTGTAACTGCCTGTCTGTCTCATGTTTTTACATTCAGAAAATCCTGTGAAGTGTAATCCTGTCAGCCACTCAGGATTTGTTTAACTGGAGCAGCTTCTAAATGAGGACACACCTTTCAGACATCTGGTTAGACTGACTTTGCAAGCAGACGCGATCATTTGCTTGTTTTTTTGGTTGAAGCATCGCTGCTTCTGTAGATGCAGCGTTTTAACTGGCCCCATTAAATTCATGCCTCACACACTCTGGGCCCTGCAGTGGCTTTTATTTTCTCTTATAATGCAAAAAGTTGATCATATCTCGTGCATCTGTGCTCGTTTTTGATTTATAATGACGATAACCTGACCACCAAGGGAAAGATTATGTAATTCAACTCTCATCCACATCAGCTTAGTCCTCGTCTAGTGCCTCCATAAGCTGGTCCGGGCAGCACACTGTGGGCTGCGAGTGTGTTCTGGGCAGTGTGTTTCGTGTGAGACTCGGTGCTGGCTGCTGTGATGCACTGATCCAGTCCAGCACCCTTCAGAACAATTGGCCAGCCGAGGAACAGGGCCCACTGTTTTGACAGCCACTGCCTGCAGTGTCACAGCACATTACACTCCCATTAGGTGGTCAGAAAGGAGCAATATCTGCTTCCTTGGACCCGGAGGAGTCACTGTTTGCAGAGGTAATACTACGCTAAGAAAAATACAAAACACAGAGCTCCCTCATCAGTAACCACAAGCATGATGGACAGGGATAAAGGCTCGTCAGTCAGAATGAGGGAAATAATCAGTGGGCGATTGCAGCTGAAGCTGTGAAAACCAAACGTGGTTTGAATATGCAGGTGTGCAGGTGATGAGTCAATACAATACCTCTGCCAGTTCTTTTCACCAAGATTACACGTTGCTCAAGAAGAGATGAATTGCCGTGCTACACGGGTTTACAAAGCTTAGTCATCAGTGACCTGCAAACTGGGGGATATGGCTTTATTTTTAGTAACATGAGGCGCAGAGTGATGCGGCTGATCCTTGAAGGTAGACCGGAGGCTGGAGGGCTACAGAGTTAGGCTTTTAAAAACTCACAACACTGAGTGCTTGTGAATACAGACTGCTACTTAAATGTAAATCCAACGCATAATTCTATTTTTAAAACTCAGTTGCTTAAAGGTCCAGTGTGTACGATTTACGAAAAACCACTGAAACAAAGAATCATTGTGTTTTCGTTACCTGAGAATAACACCATGCTGCACTGCCATGTTTCTACAGTAGCCCAGAGCAGACAAAGTAAACACTGGCTCTGGTGCGGGCATTTTCAGATTTTTACCTGCCACCTGAAGGGAAGGTGAGACCAGGGGTGTAGATGCCACTAAATCCTGCACGGTGGACCTTTTAAATAGGATGGTCATCAAATAGTTAGCCACTGACACAACCGTTGGGCAAAGGCAGGAGTTGGTGAGCTAAACGTAGAAAACATGTTTTTTCCTGTAGTTAATTTTCAAACAGACCCACTACAGTGTATGTAAAAAAAGAATACTCATTTTTTCCCTTTACGCAGCTAATTGATATTTTTATGATAATGTATTAAAGGGGCTCTGGGGAACTTCTGTGTTGTGCTGGAAGTCATTTGTTTATGTAAGCAGACTCTAAATCCACAGTCCAATACCATTAAACAACTCAAACAAATCCTCCACAGGCTTGTACAGGCAAGCGACGATTTATCTTGATTTATCTAGATTTACATGACTGAAGTGATTATTTATGCTCAAGGTCTAATAGCAGCAAGAAGAAAAAGCTTGAATGTGATTGTATTTCTGGACTTTGATAAGGTTAAAGTTAAGTTATTTACTTTAGCAAACAGGACACAGTGGCAAATAATTCATCAGAGAGCATCCAGAAAGTTGCTCACTCCATAAAATAAGCAGGAGTCCCAGACATTATGTTCTCTCAACGCCAGCAGTCACACAGCAGCACCATTAAAATGGATGGTAAGCTCAGAGCCAAACAGTATAAAGGAGAAAGCAATTTCCAAATCCCAGTTTTATTATACTGCCACCTGTCTCACACTTCTAAAAGTATTGCGTTTTGTTGGCACCGGCACTGTCGGCAGTGACCTTCACCCACCCTGAGCTCATGAATAGAGCATGGCAGTGTTTGCAGATGCTCACAGTCAAGACTTTGGTCGGACTGACTTCACTCGGTGTTCCTGCTCTCCTCGTGCTCAGACTTTCATCAGGGCTTCATTCCCTGGCAAAGCCAACTGGTCGGTGCAGGTGTGGATAATTACTGTTTGATTAAAAAGGGTGACGGCAGACACAGCCGACACTGCCAACAACTTTGCAACTGAACCGAGGCTCTTTAAAAGTGACTTCTGAGTTACCTCTTTTATTTAATTAAATCTGGACATTATTAGAACACTTTATAATTTCTGTTTTAAAGTTTTCTGCACATTTCTTTCGCATTAAGCTCAGTCAATATTCTGTGGCACTCTACGGATGTCAGGCTGTCGTTTGCTTCTGGTTTAACTTTTGTAAAGACACGCAGTCCCATCATGTAGAACTTTCTATATTTATTTAAGCTGAATTTCAAAATCCCTCGGGATTGATTGCTGTGGATTCAGATCACCTGTGTGCACGGTGTGGAGACTGGCTCCTAGTTAATGAGTGAAAGCAGCTTGGGGCATTTCCCTCCCAGCCAGTCAGGGTGAGACGACACCCTTTTGTGAAGGCACCCAGGCCCGTCTGATACTTATTCTGATTCTGTCCCAGACACACTGTAGACCTCATCTAAAGAGAAAGTCAGCCAGAAACTCAATGCTAATTAGCAAATGTTAACTAGGACTGCAAACAATGAACTATTTTGATAATCTATTAATCGGTTTGAGTAATTTTTAAAGGGAAAAAGTCAAAATTCTCTGATTCCAGCTTCTTCGGTGTGAATATTTTCTGGTTTCTCTCCTCCTCTATGACAGTAACCTGAATATGTTTGGGCTACAGACAAAACAAAATGTTTGAAGATGCCATCTTGGGTTTTGAGAAACACTTATCACTATTTTTCACCATCGATGACATTTTGTAGACCCAACAGCTAATCGATAGATCGAGATGAAAATCGACAAATTAATCGACAATGAAAATCTCTATTTGCAGCCCAATTGTTAGAATGCTAGCATTTCCAAAATCATCCCTTTATTCTCTCACTAACTCGCTGGTTAGTGATATTTTGGACACATTTTATTGTGTGAAATCAACACAACACATTTTGTGATTGTTAGTGGAAATCAGTGTGCGTGCTGTTGACACTACAGTTTAAACGTACATAATTCGATAATTACAGTGCATCATATAATAAGTACAGAGTGATTTCAGGCAGACGTAGTAAACATTGTGCTTGATAAACATCAGCATGCCAGCATTGTCACTGTGATCATGTTAGCATGCTGAGATTAGCATTTAGCTTGAGCCCTGCTGTGCCTAAGTGGAGCCTCACAGAGCTGCTAGCATGTCTGTAGACTCTTATCAGTCTGTCCAGCCTGGATTTAGAGCAGGAGGAGCTCCATCTCCTGGATCTCCTCTCAAGATGTTTATTCATGGGTGTATCCCCCCAAATTCATCATTGTCACCAGCAGCCTTCCCTTTTCTGTTTACCTTCTAAATAACTGAAAGCTTTATTGGCTGAAGGGGTCACACCTGTTTGCCAAGGGATTAGCAAGATATTCTTCTGAGCCTGATGATATTGTTTGTCCTTGTCATACTCCTGTTCCTTTCCTTATCCTGCGACACGAGTTTTCCTTGATGGATATGGCTTTCTTAAGATGAGCGTCAATGACTCACTGTGTTGGAAAGTTGCCTGCTTTTCTGTAGTTTGTGCAATATTAAATTAAGGGTACACTGTGCTTCATGTCTGAGAGAACCTGAGGTGTGTGTGTGTGTGTGTGTGTGTGTATGTGTGTGTGTGTGTGTGTGGATTCAAATCAGGCTGTAATAAGCTCATCCTGGAGAGACTGCGGTTGATGCTATATTCTGCTGAATCATGTTGTGTCAGCTGAGTCAGTCTTTCTTGGTCACCTTTGTCATTTGTCCAGTCAGCCCCCTGTATGAGTCTCGCCCTGCGCAGGCCGACCTCTCCTCCCCTCGACTCACCCTTTCAATTGTTTTAAGCATCTGGTGAAAAACCAATGTGACTCCTCCCAATCAGGGTTCAAGTAAGCATTATGTGAATGGTAACAAAAATGAATATGAAAAACAATAACAAGTAATAATAATCTTTTTTCTTTCTGTTCACATTTGACTGTTGGTCAGTGTGTATGTATGTGTGTGCTTGGTGTTCTTGTGTTGGGTTTAATTCTTTACAAAAACGTGATAAGAAAATCCTTCTGTTTTTGAAAAACTTTATGTAAATATCGTTGGTGAAAAATTAACATTTGTTGTACGCCAAGTTTTCATTTGTCACTTGAAATGATGAAGAAAACAATGATATTCATGAATAACAGTGGTGATGTTGATGATGCTGAAGCTGATTATACCTGCCCTTCTTGAATAAGGGCTTTTGATGTCCGCTGTATTTTTGTTGGAGGTGTCGTGAGGTCGGGGCAAGACAACGAAAGGGGAAGGAGTGATACCCAACACATCCCGGGCCCTCTGTAGCAACACTGCCACATACTTTTTACCCCCCCCCCCCCCACACACACACACACACACACACACACACACCTCCAGGAAATACAGTGAGCGATGTGTGGCACAAATCGTAGCCTGTGTTATTAACGCCATCGATCATCTTTGTATTTTTATTACAAACATGAAACATAGAGTGCTCCTTGGCTGCAGGAGGGGACTCTTTACCTCCCTGCGGAGTCCGCCGCCGGTCGCTTGGCATCACATCTCGCCCTGTCTGCTTATAGGCTTGGGGATTTACTGTAATGCCATTGTGTTAGATAGGATTGGCCCTGTACTGACACTGATGATGCCTTCCTCATTGAATTTGGAGTCATTATTGCTCTGCTGGAGGCCATACATGGGGATGGGCATGTATGGAGGAGGGAGTGGATTCCAAGTGGAAGGACGAACACCATCCGCCAACCCTGTAAGGATAATTAGCATGCTTGTGATTCAGCCTTTTTTTTGGGGTTCGACTCATGATTAAGCACAACTGACTGCCGTGAACTCGCCACATACTATGCTTTTCTTCTGCCTAGTCAGATATTTGTGAGAACCCTCCAGCAAGAAAACCCCCAGGATTAGTGCAAGAGCCAAACTACAAACGGCCGTATGGCAGACGTAGTGGGAACGAGAGGTTTAATCAGTCAAAAAACAGCGAGGGAGAATAAGATTGATCCTTCCAAATGTCCAAAAATGTGCCCTGTGCCTTCTCGGCAGACATTTATTCAGCGCACTGCTGCATCCAAAAAATAGAGAGAATGCACAGGGCTGTAGTCCAGTTATTTTCTCTGCAGGTGTCTGTACACCCACTTCCCTGTTTTCAATATGCCATAGCCTTATGTATCTGGCTGGGGATGGAGCTTATCAGTTTCGTATTACTTTTTAGGACAGTGTCGGCCACAGACATGATACGGTACAGCAGATACTCCCAGCAGCCGTCTGCAGGAAGGACAGTAGATACAGTCCTGCCTTCGTTTGTAACACCATCCTGTAGAGGGAGTCCCACAGGGACACACACACACACGATCTGCTGTTAATCGATGCACTGAAAATAACTTCGGACTTTTTCCCCTAAATCCAGATCTATCAGTGTATTTTTCTTTCCTCGCTGGTTGTAAATAGACTTTGTGATTCGGTTAGAGCAGCCTCTAACTTCTGCCATAATGTGGACATTTCTAATCAGGTAGGTAACAAGCAATACACTCAATTGATCGAACGCCATACACTGAAATCTGAGTCTGACGATGACTCCCTTTGCTTTGAGGGATGTCGAGGGTAACTCTCCTGTTTGTTCACCTCCTTTCTCGACTTGCCGCGGCCCACCTCTTCAACAAAGAGTGCTCTAACTTAAAACACACAATTGTGATGTGTACAATCTAATTTAATGTATTTATTTATGTATTTTTGCCAACTTTGTATAGTGTATAAATATCTATAAATATATGAAAAATGACAGTACTGTATAGATTTTAGCTGCCTGGTAAGGTTAATAGTATATACTTGGTAGACTAAAAGAAAAAGCGTAGAGCTGTTCAAAAGCCAGTCATTGAGAAAATGCTTTCTGTAAAACCCGGTGCCACTGGCTACTTTTTATAATCTAGGTTTCGTTTCTGGTTTATTTTTTTATTATTGCCAGTGGGATCCAAAGTGCGTGTTGTTCTTCTTTTTCGTCCGTTCGTTTGTTAATTGGTTCGTTTCTTTGTTTTCTGTTGTTTTACTTTTCTTTTCTTGACAAGACACAGCGAGGTTCTGGCAGCCAGGAGAGTGCAGTGGAACGCAGACTGGGACCCTGTGCAGTAGTGTGTATGTGTGTGTGTGTATGCGTGTTAGGTGTGTGTCCGTCCATGGTAGTACTAGTGCTCTCTGTGCAGTGCCTCCCTCCTCCCTCCCCCTCTCTCTCTCTCTCTGATGTAGTTTGTCATGTGACGCAGTGTGTGTTGAGGTGCAGGATGACTGTGTTGGCCGAAGCTGGCAGATGCCCTCTCTCTCTCTCTCTCTCTCTCGTGTCCACTCTGCTTCTTCATTACGACGCTTCATTTTAATCCTCCACCAAGTATAGATTTCCACTTCCTCCGCCCGATTGTTCATTTACTCTCCCATTCAGCTGGTAATGCATACACCCACCAGAGTCTAATTTCCCAGTAATCCATGCTCTACTCATCTATCTGCGATTCTTTGTCCATTAGCAGCCCTCATCCGTCACCCTCCACATTGCTGTAGAGCACCTTGTTTTCCCTACAGAGCTCTGTGGACCAGAGAATGATTTAGCACAAAAAAAGAGCAAATCCACGCACCTTCATATTTTCTTTCCTCGTGTCCATTTTTCTTGTATCTCTGAGGAGAGGGCAGCTGCCAGCTCGGCACGCAGAAACACAAAGCAGCCATATTCAGATGTCAAGCACAGATCTGTGACTCAAATCTATGTTGTGGCGGCTTCGCTGCCGCTCCGTTTGTAGCAAGAGCAAGAGAACAGCCTTAACGATCGGACCAACTACACACACAGAAAAAAAAACTAGTGGGATATGTGCATTTGTAGTGGACTAATTACCTTCCCTTTCCCACACCAGATTTATTACTCAGTATTCTGATGTGTTGCTTGGTTGCTCTGTACATATCTGTGTAGTACTTCTGTTGATGTCCCTGTATTAGTATAGTAACGGGTTCTTACTGGGCGGCCTCCGCAGACGTCCTCTCCCTCCTGTCTCATCTCATTTCCTCAAAAACTTCAAAACATTCCATCTGAATCTCAAGTGAGCAACATTTTAGAGATGATTAGATTTCACGCGGGCTGAGGGGTAAAAACAGCAGAGGGACTGAGCCACAAACATTACCGCTGGAGCCATGATAATAACCAAGACGTCGTGTCTGTGCTCACGTCCCTCTGAGAGCTGGCAGCAGACTCAGCTTTAAGACCAGAACACACACGCCTCTCTGCTCCTCTAAACACACACCCCCGCGCCGACCTCACCCGGCTCCGACAGGTCAGCGGGTCACCGACTGGTTTGAGGAGCCTCCGACCTCCAGGGAGGTGAAAGGGGTGAGGTAGGTGAGGAGGTGGGAAGAGCCCTGGGAGGCGGCAGAGAGGCCTGTCCCTGTGGTCACATCCTGGGTCAGGAGGGAAGGGAGCGAGGGCGTCTCGAGGTCAAACCCAGTAGCACTTTGGTTTTGCGTTCCATGTTTTTTTTAGCCTCTCCTGTTTTTTGGCCGAGCGGACTGTGATCTTACTGGTTGATTTTCTTGTTCTCCTCCACCCATCAGTGTTACAGAGTGTGTTGGGTGGATGGAGCCATGGAGCTGAGCTCTGATTTTGTTCCATATTAAAGAATCATTTTTACTACACCTGTGTCCACAGATTCACTAGTCTTTCTTTCTATGTTGCTTATTTAAGGTTTGAAAAGTGAGTGCGTTGACACTAGAGATACACTTCATGGCAAAAAGTGTGTGGACACCCAAACATTGCACCTACTTTATATGTGACTATTGTATGTGAAAATTTTTGACATAAGGCTTCATTCAGACAAAATCAGGTGTTGTGGCCATTTCTCACGTTCATTTTGATAGTGTGTAGTGTGTTCAGGCCGGGGAAAAAAGAGGATTGTGAAACATCATTTTTGTTCAAGCCTTTTACACTAAATGTATAAAATGACCCTATAACTATAGCCTTCTAATATAATGCTTATGATGGAGTTTTCCTGGTTTCCTGGTTGAGATGACATGTTGGTGTGTCAGGGTGACACAGATACTCTCGTATAGGCCAAAAAAAAAAAAAACATGCACAAACATTCAGAGGTCAGCCAAGTTGTTTCTATTATGTTGCTTGGCGCCTCAAACTACATGGTGCTGCCAGGAGACTGCACCAGCACGGAGGAGAAGTACTCTGCAAACTTGTGGATGGAGAAAGCCTCTCTGGAAGAGCTTGGAGCCGGAAATCGGGCAGTTTCCAGGCTTTCACAGACCGAAAGATGATACTGTCCTCCCACATCACTGCACAACCCCATGCTTATCGCATCAATGCCTGATTTGGTCTGAATTAGACCTAATCTGCAAAACTAATCACAGTCAACTTGCTGCACTTTAGTGCTAATTATATAAAAGTTATCATGTTAACGTGCTAAACTAATATGGTGAACGTGGTAAACATCCCCGCTAAACATCAGCATTGTCATTGAGAGAATGTTAGCATGCTAATGTTAGCATTTAGCAATCAAAGCACTGCCATGCCTCACAGAGCTGCTGGCATGGCTGTAGACTCTTGGTAAAGCAAAAATGCAAAAAAAAAAAAAAAACACAAGAAAACACAAAAAAAACATAGCAACTGTAGCTGATCCTATTATTCAAGCATCAGTACAAAGATTAGATCAGTGCCTGTTACTTTTTCTTTTTTAACATGTCAAAGTGTGAGGGGCTTACGACTGGATTCAATTCAAACCTTTATCAGTGTTGGCAACGTTTCGTTATCGTGAACACAAACAACCCTGACTTATCCTCATATGTATAACAGCCACACAACAGTTTTCCACCACAGATGTTTTCTCCAAACTATGACAAAGACGAGTCTCAGGGGAGTTTTAACTCTCAAACAATGCATGCTGGGAAGTCTGTTAATGTGCTGATCATGTTATTTTTAGAAACATATTTAAATGAGTTGATTGAACTCTGAACAATTCATTCAACTCATCATCAAAAGACTTCAAGTTACAACATGTGAACAGGGGTGTCCATATACTTTTGGCCGAATGGTATGTTTTGGACACACTTTCACATACATTTAATTAATAATTAAACTGCAGTATAAATAATTAGAAACTGTAATGACACTCTTCCAATTGAACTTGTTCCACCGTTTGCTGATAGAAGCAGCAATTTGCAAAGGTTGTTTTTGCCTTTGAGAGCAATTAAAAATGTATAGTGCAGCTCTGCCCTGAGCAACACATTAGTCAGCATGAAGTTAAATGAATGGCACAGCTACATGCTACACTCTGAAGACATCTTTCATCCCATTTTCAAGGATTGATGACAGATTGCCTCATTAATTAGCTCCTGCATTGTTCATCCACTTCGTTTCTTTTCTGACATCCTCCACGTTCAACAGCTGTGTGCGTCTCAGGTTCAATCCATCAGACGTGCACGGTAATTGTATCAACATTCAAAGGCATGTCTTGCAACATCAACATGATGGTGAAAGAGATTGTTTATCTTTAATACATTTCCCATCAAGTAACATCAGCCTGTCTTGCACATGTCAGGAAATGAACTCATCTTGACTTTAAGCACCTTTTATTTATGCCTCAATCCACCTCCGCTCATCACAGCCTGCCTCCTTAGCATCACAAGCCGACTCAAAATGGAAAAAGATGACAATGCAATTTACTCCAAACCATCTGCACCAGATTTGCCTGTTAAGTACAGAAGTCAAAAAGGAAGCAGGAAGGAGATAAAACTCAGAGCAGTGAAGGCGCTGAAGCGGAGAGAGCACCTCTGAGACCTGACACACAAAGAAGGGTCTTAGCGCCTGAGCTGTCTCTTTATGTCTCTCGAAATATTAATTCCGTGCTATTCTATGGCAGACATAGCATCGCACTATTGAACCGACAGAGAAACCCAGATCAGGAGCAGAGAGTTGGCCGGGAAACGCAGACGAGCACTGAGCCAGCCGAGCTCCTGCAGACAGGGGCCGAGGTTTCATCCGCCCCTGAACTGCAACAGACGGCTGCAGGCAAGCCAAGCGCATCAGCTCGACGGGAGACCCTTGCTTGCATCACCTCTATCTATTTTTAGAAGCACTGCACCCACCTTTTAAAGTCTTTTAAGCTCCCTCTGTAGTCAAAAGTGTTACCTCAAGTGCAAACTGTTGCAGAAGGTTCAGTTTTATTTCCTTTTCTTCCAGTGTTAGTGTGAATTTGATTAAGAATAACTGATTCTGGCTCCGGCACACAGTCTTGCTTTGTGTGAATTAATCAGATTGCTGAATGCAGAAATGAACAATCACACAGAGGGCTGCAGGTTTTCATTGCAAACAGAGTACAGCAGGTGCTTCCACTGATCAGTTCCCCCTCTCTGACTCTCTGGCTGAAGTTGGTCTAATAAGTGAAATCATCTGGTGCAATCTTTGGCTGGAACGAAAATAGGCACCCAGTCTATTCCTGTATGGATCCCTGTGAATTTATAATTAGAAATGCCAATAATGTGCGCATTGTGTTTAAGAGAAAAGAAGCAGGAAATGAGACTGTCAGTTTCAATGATGCAGGCGGTTCCCTGTAGTTATTTTTCGGGAAAGATAATGAACAGTTCCAGGCTTGGCACGACAGCATGTCAAGCAAGAGAGACTGTGGGATGGGAACACAAGCAACAGCTTGGTAAAGATAGGCTCTGCCGACCGCCAGCGTTGGACAGATGGAGGGAAGAAAGGGAGCAAGGAGTGATGTGACAGAGGTGAAGATGCAGTGTGAGTCCAAGGAAATGAGATGAAAAGCGAAAGGAAGGGGAGGTGAGAATTAAAAGAAATGTGTGGAAGAGATGTGGCTGCTGGTGATCCGCAGGGTGAGCAGGTTGTCATGGAAAAACCCCAGTTAGATTGTTATACTGCAATCTCGAGTCCCAACTAATTCTGAAACTGTGAGGAAAATCACATGGTTTGAAGGGTTCATACTGAGTGTCTGAAGAACACGTGATCCCTGATACAAAGCAGAGGTTGTGTGTGATCCACTGGATGGAAATTAAAAGAAAAATCCTCCTGTCGCAGCTTAATTAGTGAGAATATGTCTACATCCAGCTCAGACAGTTCTTCCTGCTGGCCTGGAGAAAAAAAAAAACAGGAGGTGAATATCCTCCAGATTAAACTGAGATGCTCATGTAGATGTATGTGTACAGATGTATAGATGGTGTACGGACATTTTCTCCTGCTGACAGCGGTGGATGATAGCTCCCTGTCTGGGATGGACATTTTTATCAAGATGTCATGCAAATTTCAAGCCATCCATCATTTTTTACATAACCTTGTATCTTTTTCTGGGGCTAGACTGAAGCCGGAGTCACTGTGGCATCACACTGCCATCCAATGGACACACAGAGAAACTGTCCAGTCTGGCGAGAGAGCTGTGCAACTCATATTTAATGCAAGACTCTATTGTCTATCTTTGAATGAAATAAATACAATGGAAAACTGTATGTAATGTATGTATGTAATTAGACATTTTGTGGCTCTTTCTGAGGTTTCCACTAAAATTTGTTTTTTTACATTTTTTTTATTATGTAATAAAAATAATATACATGAAATATATGAAGGTGTAAAGTTTTGATATAATATACATATGTGATAGGTAATCAACACCCACTACACCATAATGGTAACATGTACTTTAACTTCTCCCATTTAGCATTAATAAGCATCATATACACATTTAATCAAAACTATGATGTGGATATAAGAGGATATAAGATCTTATATAAGTTTAATAAAACGTCAAATTAGTTTGTCAAATGTCAAATTAGTTTGTCAACATGCGTCTGATGTCCGTTGCATAAGGACCTTATGGGATTGTAATAATTGTTCCTGTTATTTGTCAAACCCTCGATTGTTGCCAGGGAAACAGATTTCTTGCTTGTGAAAAACTCCACATTTTGATCACAAAGGCTGAAAATATAAACGAATGGTTTTATTTTTCTTTCTTTGGTGAGTGAGCATTATATAAGCCGGATCATGCCCTCTGAGGGTGTCCATTTTCAGGAATTAATGGACTCTGCAGCGCCAACCGTCCAAGGGCATTATCCCTTACATACCCAACATAATTAACACATAAAGATTTCCTTATGTTAACTTACGACTAATGCTTTAAAATCTGAGTGTGTTATATACAATATAAATTGTATGTGTCATAGAAAGAGGAGTGAACGCTGCATTGTGATCCAATATAAAATAAATCAAGTAAATTGTAATATAATGCAGTAAAGTACAGTGTAAAAGTTCTCATTACTACTTTTATTATTAGTCCTTCTAGTAATAATATTGATTTATTATTAAGGACAACAGGCAGTCTATAACCAGGAGTATTTGTACAAGTAAATGTGCCTGTAATTAAACTAGTAAAGTAAATTTATGATCTATCCACATTTTTGGGTTTTAGGACTTAATAAAAACACAAACAAATTAGTAAGAGGCTAGTCTTTAGTATTATTACTGTCACAACAACCACCTGACTCCCAGCTGTGATAAAGCAGGACACAACCCCGAACATGTTCGCAACCTGATGCGAGCAGCAAAGTTTAAATATAAAGCTAAAGTGGTGGTGAATGGCTGAAACGTCCAGCTTCTCCTCCTCCGAGTTGTTGCTGGACAAATACAAACTTATTTACCTTTACTTGTACTTAAGTACATTTAATGTCAGATGCTTAAAGACTTTTACTCACGTACTGTTTGTGTGGGGGACTTTCACGTCATATTTCAACACAATATCTTTATTTCCACTCAAGTTTGACTTTTCGGGGCCTTAGATTCTTACTTGAACAAACCTCAGTCAAGATAAAGTTTCGAGGAGTCAGGCAGACTAGACAAACATTCAACTAAACTGTCTCTACACTGTTATTGCTACTCGGGACGGAGAGGCGGGAGGACAGGTTAACAAGGGGGGATGCATTTTGGTTGCTAACAAGGAGGATGCCATCACTGCTCATCCCCGCTCAAACCGCCGACTGAACAGAGGAAGAGCAAGCGAACAGACATTCCTGGATCACATGAAAAACATTACTAATGAATTACATTACTGTTAAATTACATTTCACTTAAAAAATGCAGAAAAGCAGCTGATTGTTGTTTAAACTGCTGTCAACAAAATGGGAATCTTACAACATTTCCTGCAGCAACATTAGATAATCCAGATGATGCAATCTTACTTTGTGATGATAAAATAACTTGTACAGGGACAAGTGTTTAGGAAATAGGCACAGATCTGATATGCAGTGGAGACATTCAGTCTGGAGTCACCCTTCAGCTGTAGTGTTGCTGCCCTTGTGATGAATCTCCTGGCAACAGAGACCTGTTTACCTACAAAACCAGCACACAACTGAGAGCTGAACAAACAACCTGGAGGTACCTGCAGGTATGTCTGGGGACTAAATGAAGCTTTCCTCTGCTCTGGCTTCTTTTTCTGGGGTAATTTATATCCGGTATAAATAAAAATACCTGTAGTTGTACTGCAGAGCTGCTGTTACTCAGAACTCTCACACAGCATTCGATGAAAGGAGGAGGAAACTTATTGCATTACTTGCTCCAGACTGTAATCAGTTTTTCAGAGAGTTGTGTTGGATACTGTCAAAGCTAAAAAAAAACAAAGACAAAGGAGTTACACCTTGTTTGCAGCTTTTATTTGTGAGTACAGCACTGCACACATGCCCAGAGGATTTTTGTAATCCATCACTGTTGTCAGTGAAGGTTTCCATTACAGCAGTCACAGATGAATGAGCAGGGGAGGACGACTGCTGGAGCAACGGGCAGCAGGGGACGACTGACCAGCAGCAAACTCTACAATACTTCTTACAGGGCGTCTTATGGTGAGAGATTTCAAGATGAGGGGGCACATTTTTATTCAGCATTAACAGAAGTTAACTTTTATCACACTGATTAGGGGTCAGATTCTGATGGCCAATATTTGTTTGAATGTTTTAGACCAAAGCAGCATGAACCTCTCTTCTTACCTCGGACATCCCAGCGGGACTGGCTTCACAGCAAACCAGAGACCGGTCGTACTTTACAGGCCCAGCTTGGACCACATTGACAACCCTCAGTTTGGGTAGGTGTCAGAGCAGATGAAGGCTGATGCTCCACAGGCTTCCACTGTAAAAATTACACTTTGATGCTTCCCAGTTGATTTCTAGCCTGCCTCAAAGGTCCGGTAGTATTTATGTGGATTTAGGGAGGATCTATTAGCAGAAATGGAATATTCATAATAAAGTTTTCATGAGTGTATAATCACCTGAAACTAAGAATTTTGATGTTTTCGTTATAATAGAATGAGCCTTTAATATCTACGGAGGGAGTCTGCCATGTTGCACGGCCATGTTTCTACAGTAGCCCACAACGGACAAACAAAACACTGACTTTGAGAAGGCCTTTCATGTTTTGGTGGCCACTGTAGGGGGGACGAGACAACTAAATCCTACACACTTGACCTTTAATGCCCCAGCAGAGGTGTTTTCAGTCATTGATTACTGGCTGATTAGGTGGAGGCTGGGAGGAGCTATGCTGGGAATTAAGTGAATTACCAATCTGAATCTATAAATAAGCAAAACAAAAACTGAAAAATGTCTCAGCCATAGTTTACTCGGCATGGGGCCATATGGACATTTCATGTCATGTTCTGACAACAAAGAGGCTTAAAAGTCTTACTGGATTTTATGGCATCACAACATCACAGGTGTTTTCAGTTATTCTGGATGATTAAACCAATGCAGGTCACATTCTCACTGAAGACATTTGGAGATGTCGCAGCAGGAAAAGCACAGGTGTAATTAATGAAATTAATGATGGGTGAATTCCACATCACTGCTTAAGCTTCAGGGTCTTGGCGTTGTGCATGCTGACTCACTGTCATGGCTTCCTGGGACGTTGGAATAAATCGGTAATGTTTGCAGAAACACCTGTGCTTTTCCTTTTATGACACTCTCACAGCCCTGAGAAGAGGTCTAATCAGGCTGAATGATTAAAATCACACGTGAATTTACCATGTGTGTGCAGGGTTTTTAAGATGTGCATTCAGTGAATACGGGTTCACTTGTGCTGTTCATTTTATTGGAAAATGTTCTGTGGATACTTTCCATAGAAACTACTTCCTACCAAATATACAGCATTTATGTTTAAATATTTGATTTTTCAATGCAGTGACAGCCACACACAAAACTGTATTATGCTCTCTCATGCAGGCAGAAATCTCAGAGGGAGCTAATCTTTGAGACTCTGCACAACTGTGTTAAATCTTCACAGGTGATCTTAATCATTTTTGGTTGATTTGACATCTTCTTATAAATTTGGCGAATAAATCTCAAGCCATCTTAACAACAAACAAGAAAGCAAGAATGTAAACGTAATTTAGGTGAACATTTTGAAGCACAGGTTCTTTTGTGTTTGCATTTTTGTGAAATGCATAATTTGACTGTGAACAGCCTGACTGATAGATGAAATGAATGTTCCCCTCTTGCTTAAAAAGCTTTGTTACCTCGTTTTCATCTACAGACTCCTGCTATCAGACAATTACGTGTCCCAAACTAAACGACACTACCAGCCTCACATCCAGCCTGATTATTATTCCAGGCCTTTGCCAAACCTCGTTAACAAACACAGACAGAGCGGCTTCCATCAGCTGAAGAGTCATCCAAAAACGGTGACTGCAGAGGAGAAGGTAGGACTTAACAACACACAAACACGACAACACTTCTTGGGAGCGACACGTCGTAAATGTCTCATTATCTGTCTTCTTCAATGTCTCTTCAGACAGAATACCAAAGATTGTTTGTGCCACATCCTCTCACATCTACAGGTAAAATAAACTTTGTGAAAACCAGAGTTTATGTGAATATGTTATGGGAAAATACAAAACTACGGAAGCCCTAAAGGGCCATGCATTCATACATTTTATTTCCTCTGTTTTCCCGTGATAACGAGTTAATTTCATTTGTTATCTCGAGTTATTATCTCGAAATAACAACTGCCGTTTTCCCGAGATAACGAGATAATTTTCTCGAGATCTTGAGATAACGAAACTTTGTTTTCCCGAGATAACGATATAATTAATTCGAGATCTCGAGATAATGACTGTGATATGATAGGCCTGAGATTATGGAGACGCCCGAGACCTCGTAACTGGTCAGCTATGTAGTTAGCAACGACATCAGGCTCACTTAGATTGCACTGCCAATATAGCTGAAGCCTTGCTAACCATCTTTTTAGATTACGCACACTAATGTGTATATTATCTGTAATAACAAGACATAATGCTATTTCAGCCTGTGTCAGGCCTTGATTGAAAAGATATGTGACGAGGTGATCGATATGCTCCTGCTCCTCTGACATTGCTACACTGAATGATGTTTCCTGCAATGATTTAATATACTACACTATCGTTTTGTTTTCTCAACATCTCGAATTAATTATATCGTTATCTCGGGAAAACAAAGTTTCGTTATCTCGAGATCTCGAATTAATTATATCGTTATCTCGGGAAAACAAAGTTTCGTTATCTCGAGATCTCGAATTAATTATCTCGTTATCTCGGGAAAACGGCAGTTGTTATTTCGAGATAATAACTCGAGATCTCGAGAAAACAAATGAAATTAACTCGTTATCACGGGAAAACGGAGGAAATAAAATGTATGAATGCATGGCCCTTTAGGGCTTCCGTACAAAACAACGAATTCAGGAGCATTATTTCTTTATTATGACCTGTTGGAGTGCTTTACACTGTTGCATGTCCTCCAGTTTCCCAGAACCTGGTGACTGTGGGTCCGAAAGGAAAAAGTGGTTTCACAGAAGGAACAGACCTCCAACATTACACATTTCAGGACAGAAAAAGCTGCATAGTAAGTATTGTCTCTGGAGATGCACGATAATATCAGCAGGTCATTGTTACGCTCCGCGCTCTGTCTCTCTTCCTGCAACGTCTACTCTCACTATTTTGTCTTCAGGTTGAATCTCACCAGACTCGCAGCTCAGTGATGAAAAGTGACTTCATGCCGCCAACATTTCTGCAGGTTGACCCACACAACCTCTCTCACTCTGACTTTTCTTTTAAAAGGATGTAATATTATTTTCCACAGTCTGTTCAGTGTAACTATGTGTTTCTTTGCCTCATTTGAGGGCGCTGAGGCGAGGCCGGGCCTGTGCAGCCTCTCTTCTCGAGAAACAGGGTTCACTCGAGGTGCCATTGCTCCTTTGGCCTGCCCGGTACGTATTGACTTCCTCCCAGTCAGCTGTAGTAGATTTGAATGATTTCACTTTAACTTCAACATCCTTCACTCCGCTCCTCTAGAGCTCCCTTCTGCCATCGCAGCAAACTCAAAGTAATGCACCGACTGCGAAGACCATTGGGAAAAAGGTTATACATTTTTATCTCATAGTTTTTTGCTTTATCCTTTCTTGTTATCTTGAGTATTTTCTTAAGTCTGTTGTTGTGTTTTCTAGGAGGCCACAGGGTCTCTTCTGAATGCTCCCAACAACCAGACTTTCCCTGACACACCTTACGATCGTTCACACTTCACGACACATTATAAGAGCACGTAAGTACTTTCTAGATTGACTGGGAGATATTCTCCAAGCATCTGCTTAGTTGGCAAATATCCACTTAACAAAAAAAACATTATTTTACAGGTTCTGTCATCGTGCTGATACTGAAGAGTTGAAATCTGGCTACACTGCTGCAGGAATCATCAGCACAAAAATGGACAGCGGCTACAACCGTCGAGACGTGGACAGGTAAACAAACAAGCTCCAGGAAGTCACATTGTCATGTCAGTTTCCTGAACTGACATGACTTTTTTTTTTTTTATCTCACAGGTTCATCTTAACAAGCTAGACCTTCACACAAAAACAAACATTTCTTGTTCACTCATTACTCTTTTCTCTGCTTTAAGTCATTCTTGTATAAATAAAAATGGTGGACGTGTAATTTAAAACTGTTGCTGTATTACATTTCCTTATAATCACATCATGATAACCTTGATCACTCCCCCATCTGAGTTGTTTAACAAAAGCGCTGTCAAAAAAACAGCTAATTTTCATCTCTTTGTGAAGTCCTTTTCTGAGCGAGTTGAAAAGCTGCCAGTCACACAGTTGTGTGAAGTGAGTCGTTTGAAAGCCAAAGAGGGAGTGAAAGAGATGATGCATTGTCTCTGACCGCCTCGCTGTCAGTGACCTACAGAGAATGAGAGGAGTGTAAACTAATGAGCAAAATAATTACACTCAGTCTGAGTACGGCACCGATTCCCATCCACGTCTGCGCTGTGTCAAACTGTTTTGCCACCCACAGCTGTGGAGCGAGCAGCAGAGCACCGACCGAGGAGAAGGATTGACTTTCCAAAAGCATGTGTCATATACTGTAGCTCAGAAACTGCAGCGGTTTTACATTATCAAGTCAAATAAACAAAAGACTGCTGTGTCAAAACAAGAGATAGATAAAACCTCACCGAGTGTCTGCAAAGAATTGTTGGTGTCAACAAAGTTTAGATGGTAGATCATCTTTAATTAGCTGCTCATACGTCTTCCAGAGGTGAGCAGTGAAAATGTTTTGGGGAATTTTTTGTATTTATTCATGAAAATTCAAATATTTGATGAATTCACAAGAAGAAGAAGAAAGTGAAGTAAAATCTTTGTGGAAATTTAAGCCATGCTAGCAGCTGGAAATGTTGGTCTGTCAGGTGAGGATCCAACATTTCCAGGTCCAGACTTCAATATCTTAACAAATTTTGGTGCAGACATTTATGTCACAGGATGAATCAAAATGACATTTTGCGCCATCAGCTGGTCATCATTTCATTTTGTCTGGTGCTTTATTTTATTATCAAATACCTGCTAAACTAACAACATTCCCATCTGAAGTTGTACTGTGCTTAGTGCTAACTAGAAAATGTTAGATGGTAAACGGTAGGCTACAATTGCTAAACATTAGCATGTTAGCACTGTCACTGTGTAGTGGTGAAAATCGCGTATCAGCTTTGGACGGGACAACTACATGACATTTTCTAAAGGGCAATTCCTGAGGATGACACTGAAGTAGTGTATTTATGAGTGAGGACTGTTGATGTGTGTGCTCTATTGAGTGCAATACTAGTTAACTATTCAACCATGTTTAACAAAAAGTGACTAATTTCAAAGGTTTGCTGCTTTTTTTCTTTCTATACACTATCTTTATATAAGATGTTGGTTGAATAAAACAAGCAACTTGTAGACAGCAACATATTTTATAGGTCAAACACTTAACTTACCATTGCACAAATGCCCGCACACATATGTAAAATCTATGGTTTTATGTAAAAAGGGGGATTATCATATTTCTCATTTAGAAATTTAAGAAAAGTAATCATCCAGAGTATGAGTTCTGTTTCACAGACACAGGAGTCGAGACGCGCTGCCACACGAGAACGAGCATGAATATTTCAGCGTCTGGGATAAATATTTCACTCTTTCAATGAGATGTGAGAAAAAGATACGTGGAGGGAAAGAGGATTGGATTACATACGAGCCCCACATGAATAATGAGTGCAGAGATGAGAGGAGAACAAGGGCCGGGCCTGCTTCATGTTGGAGACGGCGGTAGGAAAGGTGTAGTCACCGACAAAAAGGAGTACACAAAGGTCATGACGGACCTGAGACTCTGACCTGAAGGGGGCTTTAGTTTTTCTTTTTAACTGAGTAAAAATCACCTGCTTGAGTCCATTTCATGTGTGGACCTCCCTATGGACTTACCTTTTATGGTGAGGCTCCCCAGCTATTCATCCTGCTTGTCTCCATCGCTTTCTTGGCACTGACACCCACATGACTGCTTACACAACAGTGACAAGGGTTGGAGGGGTTGTGTTTAGCATGTCATAAATATTTTGCAAATCCAAATCCAATACACACATTTACATGCAGTCTCGGTTTATAAAAATAGCAATGAGGCGAGCTGAGGTGCACCGGCAGGCACGCAAAACAGACACAGGCCATGATGTGTGGAAATACTACAGTAAGTCAGTCCTGTAAATGTTCGCTGCTGCCGATGCGTTCACCAGCTCCCAATTAAGACATATTTCCACATAAATGATTGACAGTGACTTCATCAGCTGAGTTAATATTTAATAATGGAAGACTCGGTCTCCTGCGTACACTCAGAAAACAACACTAATGTAAAACAGACTCACTACACACACACACACAACCACACACATAACCACACACTCCTCCTGAGTCCTGCTCTGATTTTGGTCATTTGCAGCTGATTGAGATGTCACAGGTGCTGTCAGTTTACAGTGTCATAATGCCTCATTTATTTTCACAGTTAACAATAAATTAGGACTTAGCAGCTCAGTTAAGACAGTCCCACCCTCACCCTGTGATTCCATCCACCTCCACCTGCCTGCAGATCATCTGAGTCTGGATGTATGAAGGGTCCTCCATGCTAGGGCTGGGCAGCGTATCAATGTTATATCGTTAACCTGATATGAGACTGAATATCATCTTGGATTCTGGATACCATTACATCGTGATGTGGCATAAGTGTTGTCTTTTCCTGGTTTTAAAGGATGCACTACTGTACAGTACGGATCCAGGACTTTGTTCTCACTTTGTTGAGAAAAGAAAGATAGGCTGCTTTTCTATATTTTCATTATTTTCAGAAATCAGGCATATTTAGGTGGCTGGTATTCATGAGTGAGCACAAAAGAAGACTGTTGAGCCTTGACAGAGGTATGCACTCGAGGACCATTCCAGTTTATCAAGAATATCCATGTGTTAATATTTTGTGAAAGTACTGATTAGAGATGGGACGATAAAAGATCTTATCGTGGACTGCGATAAAAAACACTCACAATAAATTGATTGTGGTGAATCGAGATATCCTCACCAGAGTGACTTGAAAAAGCTGTTTTGTTCGCTGACGTACAGTCCTGAGAAGTCCTGAGTACAGAACTGCTTAAGCCTGTCACCATGGCTGAATGCATGGCTTGCACATTGAATCCCCCATAAAAACAATTGAAACAGGTTGTGTGTAAATAAATATGGATACCAAACTTAAAAAACGATTACTTATTTAAAATTCTTTCATTGTTTTTTCACAAAAAAAGAGATGTGTCCTATCTGTGAGCCAATAAAAACGTGATTCCAGTATGTTTAAAGGCAATTTTAGTTCTTACTTTAAAGGTTTAGGAATATTTTGACGATTTTCGGGATAATATCGTGACTCACAATTACCTGTATGCTGGACAGGATAATCGTGGCAGTATCTTCGCAATATTGATATTAAGGTATTTGGTCAAAATGATTTTGAAATTGGATTTTGTCGCCCAGTCCTTGCATGAAGTGCTTCAAGATACATATCGTGTATCGCAATATAGCCTATAAATTAGAGCCTGACCGATATCAGTTGGCCAATATTGGTCTAAGGTATCAATGATATATGGGTATTGGCGTATATGCTGTCCAATATGCCCCATTATGAAAACTTTTTTTTGTTTTTTGTTTTTTTTTTGTTTGCATTATAAAGCAGAAAAAGATTCTTGGGGTAATTTATAATTATTAAATTCCCAGTCAAGTCTACGGTTTCAGTGCATTGATGTCTTTTGAGACAATAAAGTTAGATATCCTGCCTCTGTGACATATCTTTGTCACAAGTGTTTGAGCATATTTCAAGAATCATTGCAAAAAATATAGTTATACCAGCCAATATATCAATATTGAAATATTTTACACCCTAATATCAGTATTGTCAAAATTGAGCATCGGCTCTATTAAGAATATTGCAATATTATTTTAAGGCCATTTCGCCCAGCCCTACTTCATGCTCCTTCATCTAGTCTCCCTGTGTCCTCCAGCTCCTCATACTCATAGTCCATGTCAGCCCTCTCGTACTCCAGCTCCTCTCCCTCATACTCAAATCCGTCTCCCTCACATATCAGCTCCTCCGTCTCATATTCGATCCCTTCTTCATCATACACAAGCTCAGCCCCGTCGTACTCAGTCACTGGCAGCTCAAAGTCCTCTTCCTGCTCTTTCGCCTCTTCCTCTCTAATGTCTGCATCCCCTAAAGTCACCGCAGCTTCGTTCACCGCCTGTTTGGAGTTGGAGCTGCTGTTCTTCAGGATGCCGTGAATCACCGGCTCCTCTCCTGCCAGAGCCAGCTCCTCTGCCTCTTGCTCTGCGGCCTTTCGTCGCCTCTCGTTTCTGGCCTCACGCGCCTCCAAGAACTCTGCAGCACCCTCCCCGACCACGAGCACCTCGTCGCCCACTTTAGGAGGGGCGTCCACCGGGTTGTGGTCGTAGGAGAAGAGGCGCAGGGCGTGGAGACGCTTCAGGCTGGGAAACTCTGATATCTTGTTGCGGTCCACGTCCAGTATCTCCAAGTGTTCCATTCGCAGCAGGACTCTGGGGAAGGTGTCAAAGCGGTTCCCGTAGAGCCATAATCCTCTCAAAGACTCCATACGCCAGAGGTCGGAGGGCAGCGTCTTCAGCCGGTTGTCCCCAATCTGAAGGGACTTGAGGTTGGGCAGGTCGTAGAGCTCCCGTGGAAAGCTCTGGAAGTAGTTGCTCTCCATCCACAGGCAGCGCAGACTCTGCAGGTTCCTCAGCTCAGGCGGGAGGCACATCAACCTGTTGCTGCCCAGGTAAAGGCGGGTGAGGTTAGTGAGCTGGCAGACGGCCGGAGGGACGTCCTCCATCTTGTTGAAGTCGAGGGCGAGTATCCGCAGACCCTGCAGCTGGGAGATGCTGTCCGGCAGAGTGCGCAGGCTGTTCCCGCACACATACAGCTTCTCCAGATGCATCAGGCCAGGAACGCGTGATGGTAGACGCTTAAATTTACGGTAGCTCAAGTCCAGCACGGGATCCCCGCTCTCAAACAACTCCTCCACCCCGAGTGGAAGCTCTTCCTCCACCTCCTCCTCTTTCTTCTTCTCCTCGGTGACTTCTGCCTCCTCGCCCTCCACCCCTCCCTCCACTCCTCCCTCCTCTCCTTCCTCTCCCTCACCCTTCCTGGAGGAGTTGCCCATGATGTGGCCTGCAGCCCCCTGACTCACATAGGAGTCAGGGGGACAGAGTCATTTGACGAGGGAGTGTCTGTGACAAGTTAACCCTCAGTTTGGAGGCTGCCGCTGCTCTGTTGCTGAACCCACAGGCTGCAGACAGCAACATGGTCCCAGCCAATTAACACTTTTGCAGCCATGCCACGGCGGTCTGTCAGGTGTCTGTTCGTCCCTTCATCAGAAAATACCTAACAAACCGTGGAGTAATAGTTGTAGTAATAGTAGTAGTAGTAGTAATAGTAATAGTAGTAGTAATAGTAATAATAATAGTAATAGTGCGGCTCAACAAAGTACAGCTGAATTTTGAGCTGAAATTGAATTCTTGCAGTCCTTACCCTCTCCTCCCCTCTCCTCTTTAACTCCCTCCAGGCTTTTAAGAGACAGATAAGGCGCCAGCTTCGAGGTCACCTGTTCACGTGATCCAGTCTGTCTATCAGAGAGAGGGAGAGAGAAAAAAAAACGAAAAAAAAAAAAAAACAAGGTGCCACTTTAGGACACTAATAGTCAGTCTTCCTGCCGGGTGTCGGTGGATAAGCCCACAGTGCGCGCAGCTCAGTGACCTGGCCGCCAGCAGTTAATGGAAGTCTGTCCACTAGTTAATGCAGCTGCTCCCCATTAGAGGCCGAGGTCTCCCGGAGTTATAATCCGCGCAGGAAGGAGAAGAAATTGCACATTTTTGGAGGAAACTGCAGCGCCGGACAGACTCTCAGAGAGACTCTGCTCCTGATGTTGGCCGCTTCGCTCCATCAGTGAGAAGGTTTACATTAAACTGCTGCCTCCCTCTTCCTCCTCCTCTTCCTCTTCCTCCTCCTCCCTGTGGAACCGGAGCAGAGGACATTCATATCACATGGTCAGTGTGTGTGTGTGTGTGAGAGAGAGAGGGTGGGTGTGTGTGTGTGGTGATGTGGGTGTGTGTTAAAAGTACACTACAGATAAAAACTTTCCCTCCGATCGCGTTTTAAGATGTGTTTTTTAAAAAACAACAACTTATATTACATGAAATGAAAATATATTTGTTTATTCAGTCACATTTTATTTTGGATAGTCTGCCTACAGAGTTTACAGAGGATTTGTTAACGCTGTCTGTGGATATTCAACAGATTATCTATAGAGTATATGTGTCAATGCACATCTACATATTTGTAAACATCAAATTAACTATGCGTGAAGTTAACATCTGTAGATTTTCATTTGGAATACCCATTCATAGTGAAAACTAGTTTTAGAGTCTGCATATTTAGTATATTATATTATATTATTTATTCTTGGCAGATGAGACTTTATGCAGCTGAATTTGTAGATTTCTGGCTAGTTTTCACTTAAAGATGCACTATGTAGTTGTGGAGAAGAAATCCAAACTCAGAATTTTGATATTTACAGTATTAATGAGGTAATAATACAAACTCAGTATTTATGTTTTTCCATAACTGAATAAACAAGCTGTTCTCAGAGGAAAATAAGGTCCCCAGAACACTGTTTGAAGCTAGAAAAGTGGCAGGGTCCGCCACATATAAACAAAGTTAAACAGTATGAAACTGTGTTTAAGGTCAGTCTTTCTCTTCTGATTAACATTTCTTCCCCAAAACGACATAATGCACCTTTAACTTAGATTTATCCTTTATCTATTAGGCTTTCATACCCACAATCCGTGTTCCTGTTATAATATCTCACATACTGGTCAGTGTTAATAGCTCATATATACATTGATTTCTCCGGCAACACCTTATAATAACCATCGTTAATAGATGGTAAATGTTTAGTTAATTTAATTTGAATAGGTATTTGATTGCTAAACAATGAAATTCTATATAGACCATAAACAAGCAGTTGTAAAGGTCTATAAACAAAATGTTTATAGATGAACTATATTAACTATTTACACAGTATTATAATCATCTACGGCAACTTTTCAATAAACAATTGCTTAATAAATGGTTTATAAAGCCTTTCATTGTTTGTTAACAGTCAAATTACTATTAACTAAAGTTTAATTAACTATAAATTTACCATTTAGCAATTATTTTATTGTTAAATGTTGCCATTTCTCGTTGTTTGTCTATTTTGTTTACTCGTTGGTTGTTTTGTCAGATGCACGCAATATGTTTATTTGTTTCATCTATTCCTATCGTCATTTTGTCCGATTGTCTGTGTATTTCTTTCTCTATCTGTTAATTTTGCCAAGTCATCATCTAATATACAGTACTGTAATGTCTTCACAAATATAAAAAACAAAGTTTTAAGCCCTTCTCGCCGGTCAAATAAGGCATTCAAAATAAAAAATACACTCTATTGGAAAGTAACATCCACTTTCTAAGTACTATGGAGTTTGACTTTTGCTTTATTAAAACATTTCTCTTCTCTGTCTCTTTCTACATTTATTTCACCTTCCAGATTAAGTTATATGTTTTTTCTACTGCTGTATATTTTTATTTACGTAAACAATCTGAATACTTCATCCACTTCTGTAAATACATAAATATACACAATACATTGTAAAAGGCCAGTAATGATCACACAATCTCCTGGACACACCAAACATGGTAACTCCAGTGCTGCTTTGTGTCAAACACCACAGACTTCAGCTTCAGCAGGTTTTTATTGACTAGTTAAAAAAGCTGTGACGACAGGCTTCATGTGACTTTCTGCTTTGACACAGAACAGACCACAAAAATAACCTCTAAACTGACTCCAACACTCACAGTGTTCAATCTGAGGCAGATGTAGGAATCACTCAACCAGAAGGATAATCAGTATTTTAACATCTTATTATTGATTGTTAAACTCTTGAGCTACAGGAAGTCATCAGATAAATGTGGTGGATTTAAAGTCACACAAAATGCTAATAATATTTTTGCATGTAGGTCATCAAAATGTAATCTACTCCACCTCAGATAGATGGATGGATACATACATAACAAAACCCACTAAAGATTTGAATGAATGTGACACGACTATGTAATATATTCTTACACTGTGGCTCAAAATAGCACCAAAAATTTGATGAGCCCAGAGGAAGTTTTAAATACAAGGACAACAGCCTGTAAAGCACGAGCTAACTTTATCCAGTGGAGGAATACTCACTTCCTCTCCTACTTATAGCGATGTAAAAATACTCCATTACAACTGCTTACTCAGAGAAGAGAACGAGGGACCGAATGTAAGTATGTAATTATTGTACTTCAGGAGAAATTCAAGACGAAAATTACCCTGGGATTTCGATTTTACGCTTCAGTACTTCAGTTCTGAGGGGACATATTTTCACTCCACTACATTTCTTTGGAGGTTTTTGTAACAAGTTATTTTGCAGATTAAGATTACATTAAGATACATACAACAATAATATAACAGGAACGCCTCAGTAGCTCAGTTGGTAGAGCGTGCAGCCCATGTGCAGAGGTTGTGTCCTCGCTGCAGCCGCCCAGGGTTTGAATCAGACCTTTGGTCCTTTGCTGCATTCATCCTCCCTCTCTCATCCCACTTCCTGTGCCTCTTCAGCTGTTCTATCAAATAAAGCCATGAAAACGCCAAAAAAACAAAAATAATATAACACTCATAGGTGCACTTCTTCTACTTGATGAGTACTTTTGCTATTTGAGTGCTTTGGTGCGTTTAAGTGCTACTTAACTTTACTTAAAGATACTACAAGGCGCTTTTAACTGGTTATGAAACAGTCTCCAATGAACATGGATGCCTCCTTTGAGCTACATGAGCAAACGAGACCATCAGGGAGAATATTGGATGTTTCTGTTTTATTATTACAGTTATTCTTAAAGGATAGTTTCACCCAAAAATGGAAATTTAGTTATTGTCTTCTCAGCCACTTGTCGATGGAAAGTCAGGTGAAGTTTCGTAGTCCACAAAACATTTCTGGAGCTTCACGGCAAAACAGCGTTGCAGCATTCTCCTAAACAACTGAAGTAGATGGGGGCTTGTTTTAAAATGTTAAAAAACAACTGAAAAAATAACATGAAATGTATTGCTTCTTTCTTTTACTCGCCTCCAAAACAAATTAAACTTTAAACATGCCAAACCAAACCAAAAACTAGTGGTGACAATAGCCGCCTGTTGTGTCATCTCATGCCGCCTGTGTCTCTGTCAAAAAGCTCCACATGATCACACCGCACAGACTACAGCTGACAGCCAACTAGCTTTAATATATAATTGTAATATCAAAAAAGTTACTAGGAAGTTTCAGCCATTAGATAAATGTAGTGGAGTAGAAAGTATATTATTTCCATCAGACATGCAGGAAAGTTGAAAACTTCCCACAATCAAAATACTAAGATAAATTACCAATGTCTCAAAATTGTCACAGATACACTCTTCACCTCTGACCTGATTGAATACAGGACAATAGCAGACAGGCTGTCTGATTGACAGCCTGCTTTGTTGGATGTGATACTGAAGAAAAGCCTTGAAAAGCTGCTGGGGTCAGATGTACAGCTCCTCTGTCAGCCTGATGAGCTGTGGCAGAAGAAGCGGACAAACAGGGAGACAGGCTGCACGCTGCTTGAGGATAATCCTGTCTGATATGCTGAGGACCAAAAGAGCTGATTTGCAAATTTCTGCACCGCATTGAAACGACCCTGAAATGACACAATGGACTGTAAGCATCAGACAGACAGACCGAGACCTTGGGCAGTGGATGGGTGTGACAGCTGAGGTGAATGTGTGATGATGCGCTGCACGTCCCAACCATGTGGAAACATATGTTAATACCAACTAACACACAATAAAAGAAAAACTAAATTAAAGCAGAAATTATTGCTTATTGTCATTTTTCATTATGTACCAAAACCAACTCATTAATAATGATGAGATTTCACATTTGGGGGATATGACATTGTTGATCATCACAAGACTGTAATGATATCTGCTGTTGCATCCTCTGGGTTACATCAGGACAAGGAAGGTATCTGAATAAAGGAACACGTCTGCAGCATCTGCTGGTGGAGGACGGACCTGCAACAGACCAACTTCATAATATATTTATCAATGTTAAGATGGTAACAGGTTTCATAAAGGCTCCAGTCTTCTTAGTTCCTTGTAACATATATGCAAATATTTAGCAGTTAGACAACAAAACAACAGAGGAAAAAAAAATATTAAAAAAAAAAATGTATACATAAAAATTACATTAAAGGATTAAAGTTCACTTAAAAATTATTATCTAGTCACCCCCACATCCACAGAAAGTCAGATACAGTTCCATCGTCCACAAAACAAAAAGTAGCCAGGGACTTGTTATAAAATGTAAAAATAAATAAATAAATAAATTGGCTCCATACAACTCGTCTGGCACAATCCAAGTCTTCAAGCCCTGAGATCCCAAATTGAATTAAAGGCAGTTGAATAATAGACATTATTAACACCCTTGACGCACAGTCAAACTTGTGCACCTACTTCAGAGAGAGTGAACGCAAACGCTTTAAGCTTGGCAGCTACAGTGCAGGTTTTGGCTTTTAAAGGATGTAGATAACGCCTTAAAAATACATTTCACATATACTTCGCTTGTTTAGGAGAACGACACAACACTGTTTTGCTGTGCAGCTCCAGAAATGTTTTGTGGATGACAAAACTTCACCAGGAGGTGAGTAGATATTGACTGTTGGGTGAACTTATCCTTTTAATCTACTTTAATTTAATATTGTGAAAATAAATAAAAGATGATGACGTCAAAGGGGATGAAAACTTTTATAGGCATTGTAGCTGGACTTGGCATGGCACCATTGCAACCATTGGTAGTATGGAGACCTTAGCCTGGAATTTAGCCTGGAAGTGTGGGCATGATTTTAGATTATTTAGCATTCAACCCGAGCCACTTTTACTCTGTGCTTTTTGAAACTTGTTCTGAATTTGTTAGGAAGAAGAAATAATGTTTCGATGTGCTATCTGTCAAAGTATGATAATCATCTTTAAGAGGCAAGGTTTCATGGTCAATGGTCAACTCTTGCCATTGTGGTCATTGTTGCTGCGGAGTGCTAAATGCAGGCTGTATTTTCTACCTTTCAGAGTACTGCCAATGTCTCCTCACCTGAATAGATCTCATCAGACTAAGTACACCCCTTCATGGAAACTGCACTCTCCCATGGCCACACTGCAAAAACTGCTCAGAAATGTGTGAGGAACATGGCAAAGAGCTCAAGGCGTCAACCTAGCCTTCCCGAAATCCCAATCCCATAAAGTGTCCATGCGAACAAGTCTGATCCATGGAGGCATCACCTTGCAACTCACAGGACTCAAAGGGTCTGCCAGCAATGCCCTGTTGCCAAACACAATGGAACGACCCCAGGGTCAGAGCCAAGTCTGATCCATGGTGAGGCCTCCATGGATCAGCCTTGTTCAGGCAGTTTGCATTCAGTACCAACTCATCTACAGAGGACACCATCTCCACTGCCCTCCACTCAGTCTTCACACACCTTGAAAATAAGAACAGCTACATCACAATGCTGTGTTGATTTCAGCTCCGTATTGAATACAATCAAACACTTTGGGCCTGAGTACAACACTCTGCAGTTGGATATTGGACTTCCTCACAAACAGACCCCAGACAGTTCGGATTGGCAGTCACACCACCTCCTACGGAGCCCCCCAGGGCTGTGTGCTCAGCCCCCTCCTGTTCACACTTTACACCCATGACTGCACACCCAGACATCAAGCAAACTCTATTGGGAAGTATGCAGACGACGCCACCGTCATCGGCTACATTGTTATCAACAATGAGAGCTCATATCGAGAGGAAATCAAAAACCTTGTAAACCAAGGAGCTGATTGTTGATTTTAGAAAAGACACACACCCCTCTACATCAGTGGAGCTAAGGTGAACATATTTAGGTTCCTGTGAATCAACATCACAGAAAGCCTATCATGGACATCACTCATCTCCACCAAGCTCAGAAACGATTGTACTTCTTAAGGAAACATAAGAAGGCAAAATTACCATGCCAAGTTCTGGTCCACATTTACAGAGGAGCAATGGGAACATCATAAACTGGCATGGTTCGTTCACAGCCCAGGACAGGAAGGCTCTACAGTGGGTGCTTAAAACTGCCCAGAACATCATTGGTACCCATCTTCAGAGAAAACTTTTTTTGTCTTTTTGAAATTTTCTTTTTATTCGAAAAATAAAGTTATTACCATTTTCACTGCATATAACCTTTACAACATTACAGACTTTCCCTGATCCACTTTAAGGTATTTGTCCATCGTTTAACCCCCTTTCTGTTGGGAATTAGGAAAGGTGGTTGCAGGAAGTCTGAATGTCTTTGTCCATATTGCTTTTCCAAGAACTGAACTGGGGGGCTTACGTCTTACAATCGTCCACATGTACATATATGGAGAGGGCATGTGGTCACAAACATTGACTGCTCTTTATGCCGAAACAAACTAAGTAAACAAACTGTCTTTGTTTTCATTACTGAACAAACTGAACAAACTGACATTAAAGGACAACACAACTTCATACTGCTTTTCGTTGTTTATATGTGGCGGACCCCGCCACCTTTCTATATTCAAACAGTGTTCTGGGGACCTTATTTTCCTCTGAGAACAGCTTGTTTATTCAGTTATGTAAAAGTTTGTATTATTACCTCATTAATACTATAAACATTACAATTCTCCAAAACTACATAGTGCCTCTTTAACGCATCAGTGATGTGCGCATGCTCCTGGACTTTAAAGTTTATTCTGATGCAGATTTTGAATGCAACACAACAGGCCACTGTATGATTTCTATTTTTACTCGAGTAGCCTACTTTCTTCCACCACTGCGAGGCTGCATTTGAGGGAAGTGTACAAGCGACGTGCTCCCGCAGACTGTTTCCGTCTGAGCGCACAGAGCACTGTGTAATATTCAGATGAGCCGTTTATTGAGCCTATTGCACATCAGCCGGTGGTCCAGGATATACTGTACGCCGATTGGCCCAGAAACCCTCGAATGATCGGCTCGGAATTTGTACTGAATGAGTGGGTGAATGAGTCCGTGAACATACTGGGGGCAAGACAGAGGATGAATTTTGGGGATGTGTACGATTTAAAATGGATGTGAACGCATCGGGGGCGCATAAAAGTGAGGCGGTGTGTTAGTGTGAGTGAAACCCGAGCAGAGCAGCAGCCGAAATCTGGACACTGTAAGTCTGAAATATTTTTCATCTTCATGCATGCAGCGGGCCTGGACAAGCCTGTCTGTCCCCTGCTATCTGCGATCAATGTTGAATTAATCGACTCACGGACGATAAACGTTATTCGACAGACTGTGATTGTGTTTAAAATGTCTGCTTTGTGTCCTATTTTTGATGGATGCGACTTCTTGCTGACACGCGCTGCCATAAAATGAATAGTCTCAAACGCACAAACGGGCTAAATATAGATTATTTCCAAAATGTGATCATCTGACTGTGTGCACTTGGCCTATACATCCATGCATGTCGACACAGACAAATGGTGATCCCTCCATATGTAATAAAAAAAAAAATCCGCCCCGCCTCACCAAAGCAGCCTCCTCGTTGTCGGATTTCATCATTAATTATTAGTGAAGATATTCCTCTTCTCTTTGTCTTACTTCTCTTGTGTTACAATCAGCTGGGTGGTTAAAGTAAAGAGAGCAACAGGTTAAAATCCTCCTCCTCTCCCTCTGCACAGTGTGTGTGTGTGCCTGCAGACTGTCAGCAGGGTGTTAAACACATCATTTTCACATCCAGGTGTTAAACTTTGTGGCTGTCTGGATCTTTAGTGTGCAGGACCGGTGGATCCAGGCCAGAGACAGCACTGAGGATGGGAGGTGGAGGCCAGCTGACGGAGCCAGGAGAGCCGGGCAGCAGGCGAGCTGGTGGCGTTTACACCTGGGAGGAGGTGCAGAGCCACAGCAGCAGGAATGACCAGTGGCTGGTGATAGATCGAAAGGTTTATAACGTCACAAAATGGGCCAAGAGGCACCCAGGAGGGTTTCGGGTCATCAGCCACTATGCTGGAGAGGATGCCACGGTAACACAATTGTTTTTTTTATTATTATTATATAGCCTAAATAACACCTTTCTGTGAATATAAGTGTCTTTTGTTGTTATTCATAAATGTCACTTTACTTTACCTGATGCTTCTACTCGACTCCATTTAAAAGCAAAATATTGTGCCTTTAACTCCATTACATTTATCTGTAGGGATGGGAATCGAGAACCAGAACCGTTGAGAACCGTTGAGAACCGGTTCCAAATTGTCCGATCCATCTTAATAATATAATTCTGAGCAAATCAATTTCTTGTATCGATGCCAAAAAAAAAAAAAAAAAAACCTAAATGAAAACAAACGTTATGCAAGTATCCTCTTATCTGTCGGGATGCATATCAAGAACTGGTTCCAATTGAGAACCGGTTCCAAATTTAACAGCGGTGCTTTTGCACACCTGAGTCACATGCATGCCTTTTTCTAAGCAGGTTTGTACACTGTGTTCAGAGTCAAAGATAATAAAACAGTCGAGTTCATGCTGAAAACCTGTGCAGGCCTTCTTCTTTTCCACACAGTAAATTCATCAGGAATCAATATGGGAATTACCAAACGATCAAACGGATACACAAAATCACTGGTGGCATTGGTATCAATAAAATCTTAGCAATTCCCATTCCTTTTTATCTGACAGCTATAATTATTAGTTTTTGAACAGATTTTTTAACAAAAAATAAAAAATAAATAAAAAAATTCTGGAAAAATCGTGAAAAATGTGCAGCAGAACTTAATTTGTTCTTCTCTTGTGTCCCATCAATCATCTAACGTCCCCTTATATTTATTATATGACTCTTTGGAGGGTCACATGATTCGTTGGAAACTAAACTACCCAACTTCATATAAAGTTCTTAAAAGTAAAGTAGCTCCACCTCAACCAGCTAAAGCTAAGTGAAATGCTGTTTACAATACGATACAATACGTTACGATAAGATGCAACACGATATGAAAGGATATGATGCGATACGATATGAAACGATACAATACGATACGATGTGATGCAATATGATACGATACCATACGATATGATATGAAACTAAACGATACGATACGATACGATACGATACGATACGAAAGTAACAGACAACAGGTGGGACAATAGAAACAATACAATACTTATTGATGCATCAATATTAATAATCAAAACAATTCTTTCTTTGCAGAACCAGGACTTTTGCTTTTAGTACTTGAATACATTTTGCTGGTAATACTTCTGTACTCTTACTTAAGCAAAATGTTGAATGCAGGACTGTTTTGTTGTATTGCCATTTCACATCAGTAAATATTCTGAGCTTCTGATAAATGTACAAAACTGTTTATTTACTGCATTGTATTGACAGGATTTCTTATTTCTTTCCTCCAGGAGGCGTTCACTGCTTTTCACCCTGATTTAAAGTTTGTGCGAAAGTTTCTGAAGCCCCTGCTGATTGGAGAGCTGGCAGCGACAGAGCCCAGCCAGGACCGAAATAAAAATGTGAGATACGTCTGTGATTCCTCATATAAAACCTCCGCATTCACGTAGCAGCAGCTTTAGTGTCTTCAGTGTCAGTGAGACAGCGTGGCAGGATGAAGAACATGTTCAGAAACACCTTAGGAAAAGGAGAAGGTCAGAACTATTCACAGATCTGTTTTGTTATTCATGAGTCTTACAGTGTTCAGGCACGTCTGAGATTCTTGACACTCATGTTTCATTAGCTGTTAAATAACTCAAACCGCCTTAACACCTTCTTCTGTGTACCAGAGCCCTGCTGCTGTGCCTCATCAAATGATATTAAAAAATGCTTTTTTCCTTAAACCTGTCTGTTTCTTCCTCTCCTGCTCGCAGGCAGCAGTCATTCGGGATTTCCACACTTTACGTGTGCAGGCGGAGAGCGACGGTCTGTTTCGAGCTCAGCCTTTGTTCTTCTGCCTCCACCTGGGTCACATCCTGCTGCTGGAGGCCCTCGCCTGGGTGATCATCTGGCTGTGGGGAACCAGCTGGACGCTGACTTTTCTGGTGTCGATCATCCTGGCAACTGCTCAGGTGACCCCAACGTCGTTATCTCTAACCAACAATAAGTCACATTCTGCTCCAAACGAATCCTAACATTTCTCTTCCTCTTCCCTAGACGCAGGCCGGATGGCTGCAGCACGACTTCGGCCACCTGTCTGTCTTCAAGAAGTCTGGCTGGAATCACATTTTGCACAAGTTTGTCATCGGTCATTTAAAGGTTATTTGTATTCTCAGATCGATAATTCTTCTCTGAGAATTTTACACAGATATTAAAACGTTGCTTTCTTAGGGAGCCTCTGCCAACTGGTGGAATCATCGGCACTTCCAGCATCACGCTAAACCCAACATCTTCAGTAAGGACCCTGATGTCAACATGTTGCACATCTTTGTACTCGGAGACACTCAGCCAGTGGAGGCAAGTCGCACAAAGCCGATATTGATCAAAAAACATCCAGTTTAATCTAGTTTTTAGAGTACTGTAATCTTTCACCAGCCGCTCATTCTGACTGTGTCTTCCTCTCTGTTACAGTACGGCATTAAAAAGATCAAATATCTGCCCTATCATCACCAGCACAAGTACTTCCTTCTTGGTATGTTTTCTTGGAGTCATATAAAAAGAGTGAAACTATAAAAACTGTGCAGGGATAATTGTTGTCTTCCTCTCTTTTAGTCGGACCGCCGCTGCTCATTCCAGTTTACTTCCACATTCAGATCATTCGCACCATGATTTCCCGCCACGACTGGGTGGTAAGAAGCTGTCTTCAGATCTTCTTTTTGATATGTCAGGTTACATGCAGGCTAATAGTCTTAATAATAGTGCAATATTTTGAAGAAAGATAAGTATTAGAGTGAAAATAGACAATGTTGCATGTTATATTAATCATATCAATGTTCTTGTCTTGGGAAGGATCTGGCTTGGTCTATGTCTTACTACCTTCGCTACCTGTGCTGTTACGTTCCCCTGTACGGCCTGTTTGGCTCACTGGCGCTCATCAGCTTCGTCAGGTAAATTAAGTTGTTGGTGACACTCTCTAACAAGACACACTTTACCAAGTGGATCAATGGATCAATTGAGAGCTTTTAAATGATTGATTATTGATTTTTGAGCTGAATGCTCTACAGCACCACTTTCAAAATGTCTCCATCATGTACTCCTCCCCCAACCTTTAACCCTTTTCAACCAAAATGAAACTTTGGACTCTCATCAAACTAATGGAAATATCTGTTCACCCACACTTTAACCTAAAATGCTCTGAGGGTCTTGCAAGATAGACAGTGAACAATCTAAAATGGGAGGATATGGATTCATTGTTACTGAAACTTACAGTAAAAAGCAAGAAAAATGAAACAGTAATGCTTTATATTAAAGTCCTTATATTAAAGTAAAAATGCTCTTATAAGTCCTTAATTGTTACTTATTCACATTAATACGGCTTTATAAATGTTAATTATAGCATTGATAGCAAGTTTATTGTTCATTTATGAGACATTTATGAGCACTTTTGAGAAATTTTGTTAACATTTTAAGACGCTTACAGTAAGAAGGTTAACAAAAGCTTCATGAGTGTCTTATAATAAAATAATAAAGGATTCATAAACTAAATTTAAAAATAAGTTTAGGTAAAATAAGTTTTTTTCTTAAGATCTGATAACTGCAAAAAGCAGAGTTAACTGTCATTAAGTGCAAAGTTAACTGCTAATTAATACATAATAAAGTATGTATGAATCTTAATAAAGCAACGAAAAAAGGTGAGTGAAGGTTTAACAATTACATAATAGTTAAGTTAGTTAAACTCAACCAATGTGTTTGTTATGCTATTATAAACAACTGTAAAAAACATAATGAGGCTATTATTAACATGTAAATAAGCTTATGAATGGGTAATAAGCATCTAATAAGGACTTATAAGGCCATGTAACCTATGTAGCAGTGCTTTTTACAAGGACCTTAATATAAAGTGTTACCAAGAAGACAAGTCATGGTGGAGGAGGATAAACACAGCTGAAATGCCCTCAGCAGTTAGAAAGTAGGGAAGTAATTTAACACCTTGATCACGTGGTGTAACACATCATTCACTACTGGTGTTGTATTGTTATGAATGGCAGGTTTTTGGAGAGTCACTGGTTTGTCTGGGTGACTCAGATGAATCATCTGCCAATGGACATCGACCACGAGAAGCACCATGACTGGCTGACCATGCAGGTACCTGCTTTATTCTCAAACACTCCCCACGGCTACCTGCAGGTGCTGCTGACGTGTTGACTCACCTGCACTCTTTGTCTCATCCTCTGCTTTAGTTACAAGCCACCTGCAACATTGAGCAGTCCGCCTTCAACGACTGGTTCAGCGGACACCTCAACTTTCAAATCGAACACCAGTGAGTCAATGTTGAGTCTAAGGACTCAGGAGAATAGTGTGTTCACCTGTTTGGAGGGAAGAAGCTCAAAACCAATAATTTGTGACGAGTCATTTCAAACTCTAACTGTGCAGCCAAACATACTGAATGTCGTGTATATTAACGCGTTCTTCAGCGTGGAGTATCATTACAAAAGAATAAACATACATCAAGTCAGGGTTCCAGACAGGGAAGATTTAGGCTTTTGAAACACATCATATAAATGAGGTTTATGTCAGGCATCCTTCATTACACTGGACTGAACAGTAATTTAAACCCCAGCTGTTGACTTGTTGGATGCTATTATGTCTGATTGTTTCCCATCTGTTCCTTTCATCTCTGAAGTTTGTTCCCTACGATGCCGCGCCACAACTACCACCTGGTGGCCCCGCTGGTCCACGCACTGTGTGAGAAACATGGGATCCCTTACCAGGTGAAAACGATGTGGCAGGGCATCGTCGATGTTATCAGGTAAGTCCAATGATGACAGTATCACGTTATTTACCGCCAGGATGAGACACATTGAGATTGTCAAAAGCCAAAAATACAGTTTATTTTAGGCACTCTATAAACTATTAAAATGCGTTTATTGTCGTGACATCACGTTTCTGTATCAGGTCTTCTTCAGGGAATTTCCTTCCGATGACCATGCTGTGACAATAAACACATTTAAATAGTTTATAGAGAGTGCCTTGGACCTTTCTTGTGATGTGTATGTTTTATTTGATATTGGGTTAGGCCTGATTGAATTAAAGGAGACTGTAAAGGACTTTTTTTTAACCAATTGAGAGCTCTTCTTCCAGGGAGCCCTGCCCAAGACAGCAAAAGAAAGATGGTTCACATAAAGAACAATCACATGAAAAAATGCCAGATGTTAGAAAACATACAATTCATA
The DNA here is from genome assembly GCF_040436345.1 of Pagrus major. NCBI lineage: Eukaryota > Metazoa > Chordata > Actinopteri > Spariformes > Sparidae > Pagrus > Pagrus major. Next base: position 12,466,434 of record NC_133222.1, on the reverse strand, counting down.
AAAGCAACACAATGGAAACACAGTAGTAAACGAAGAGAGGAATAAAGGTCAAAGTGATAACGATAACACTTTCCAAGGATTATGTAAAACAGTGACCTTCAGGGTGGTTTGTAAAAGACTTTTAAAAGTATTTAAGTAGGAGTGCTTCTGAGGTAATGTTATGTTCTCAGTCTGACGAGGCTTCAGATTTCCTGAACTGACGTATAAAGTTAAAGTGCAACTGAAGACAAAATGAAACAATTTGTGTTTTGTTTCACATATTATACATTTCTTCAAGACTGTTTTTCCTGCAGGACAAAGAAGAGTGGTGGGCCACCTGTCTGATCGACTAATATTATAGATTAACTGATGTTTTTCTTTTCCAGGTCACTGAAAAACTCAGGGGACCTCTGGCTCGATGCTTATCTCCATAAATGATTTCTTCTCTTTCTGTACCTTGAAGGAGTGATGTTTTTTTCTCAACTTCTGCATCATACATTGATTGTATCTGTGTGGTTTTATAATCTAGTTGATAGTGTGGGAATGATCTTTTCTTATCGTTGGTGTTGTAATTCAGTCTTTTTACATTCTGTGCAGGACTTTTCTCTACATTGCCTTACAGTTAACTGAACAGCAGTGGTATGGTGTTATAAATACGATTATAAACACTGATTGTGAGTTATTTAAAGTGATTTTCTTTCTTTATTTATCATGTGATACACTTTGAACAATCAAAAAAATGACAGACAAAAGAAGAATCTTGTGTAACTGAGGATGATAATATTATGCGCTCAACCCTTTCATGCATGGTGTTCATTTTAACTGTTTAAGCTGGAGTACCATACCCAGTAACAAGGTGGAGATTCCCCAAAGCCCTGTCCACAATTGCATTTGATTATTATCTTCGTGTCTCTTTGTCATTTCGAGATATGGCATCATTAATACAAAATGCCGCATGGATAACAAGATGCAACAGATACCTTTGTACCTTTTTTCAACAAAATAAGGTGTTTAAAAATACTTTGATGGTGATATGCTGGAGTATGAATTCAACAGGTGGCCAATTCTTAACAGTTATTCCTGGATAAACTTTTATACCTTTGATACACGGTTTGTGCTGCAGTGGACATTTACGTAACTCCTTGAAGATAGCATACAGTATATTGAAAAAGGTTATTAACATGATTTTTTACTTGTTTCAGAGTTAAGTCAAAACATCTAAGAAAAAAAAAATCTTAAATTCATGCATGAAAGGGTTCATTTTTAATCTGTCAAACTTCTTCTTTACTTGCAACTCTTGTTCTGATTTTACAGTATACAATAAAGAATCTGCATTGACTGTTTCTCCACCTCTGGCATCATTCATCCACACAAACACAAGAATTAAGCACAAAAACAGATATTAGCGAGTTTATTTTTTTAATTATATTCTTTTTTTTAACAGTATGTCCCATCATATTTACAACCCCCTTGCAATGTTCTCAAAATCTTCATTTGATAATTGTTCACGACACATAATCTCATATATTCCATAGTATTCCTGTTTGTCTGCAGGTCGAACTGCAAAATATCATGCTGCATAAAAACACATTCAATGACAGCATCTCACTATTACTGACAATATCTTCATGCAGGATTATTGAGAGTTTCTTTTTGGTGCAAGATGCAAATCTGCAGTTCATAACCAGGATGAGACGACTTCTGATACCTGCTAGGACGACTAACACAGAGAGTTTTCTTATTTAATAAACCTGTAAACAGTAATGTGGAAATAATTGGCTATATATCAGAAAATGTGTCAAACATTCTGGCACAAATTTAGATAAGCAATTACTAATATCTACTTATTCACCAAATCATTCAGTAAACAGCTGCAGTATTGACAATGAGCATAAACGTCGACCACACTGCTCGTACGTTACATGCTTTCACATGCGCGCACACACACGCACACACACTCACACACAAAACTGTACATAGATTTATACTGTATGTTCCTCTTTACAAACAGCAACAAAATCTGATGGGACAATGAAAACAAAAACGACATAATTAGATAAGAAAACACTTGAATGCATACACATTGGGTGATACAAAATAAATATACAATTAAAAATGTATACAACATGTCAGTATGTACTACTTTGGATTGATTTAAGAAGTTGGAGAGCGATGAGCAGACCAACGTGCCCGGATGGTTCACGTTGGTTCAGTCTTTGCTGCCAGAGTCAATCCTCTCCTGCCTCCGTGCCATGATCTCCTGCAGCTCAGAGTCTCCGCTGCTCTTCTGTAAGAGAGACACAATAAGATTCATCTTTAGTTTTTAAAGTTTTAAAAGGTTTTCTTTCTCCTTTGAGAGATTCACCCATTACAACGTCTATGGCCTGAGCAAGGAAAGACATCATTAAGGACCTGTCAATAACTGCACTGTTAAGACATAAAATTGCGAAATCAATGGCAACGGACTGGCTAAAGAGCGGCGCTTTTCTTCTCTAAGGGCAATAACAGATTTCAAGGTTCTTTATATTAAAGAGCATGAATCATTAAACGAAGAAGCTAAAAACTACTTCAGTGGATGGTGTTACAATATAACAAAGTCTTTGTCAGAGCATTTAAAGCAAGGGAGTAGACTCTGTAGATGATCCTGTCAGCTGTCAAAGCACACAGCGTCACACTGTATAATCAATATAAATGTACCCCCCTGTACTTTAGCAGTGAGGTAAACAAGTCTGTACATGGAGAGAAATATATGGATGCAATGTGAGGAAATGTTCTCTCAGACGTGTTATCGTTAAAGCGAAGAGAAAACCAGGAGGTAGGAGAGCATCATCTTCAAAACCAAACAGTTTTATAACTCTTAACTCATTTTCCAGGCTGAGACTTTTAAACATTTCTCTTGGTAGCGCTTCTTCTTCCACACGTCTCTAAACCAGCTTTGCTTTTACTGAGTCAGAGCTCATTCATGTGTTTATGCTCAGTGATGACCTCATTCCATTTGGTTTAAATCCTCCCCCCATAAGACAACCACTGAAAGTAAAATATACAAAACATTTGATGAATAACGGCACAGAAAATGAATTATTTTATAGTATAAGTCACAGAGTTTAAGTCATCAGTGTCATACAAAAGTGTGTCTCATTTTATATTAATAAGACTTTCAGATTCATCTACTGTTAATTGGCACTTTGTCATTAACATATTCTGCATAACTTGATAATATAATCATCCATGTGGCAGGTTGTTATATTGTTAAATAGTCCTGCTTAAATAGTTTTGACCTGATTAGACTGTGTACACACCCACGTTTTGACTGCACCCGTATGAATTATTTGAGTGTAACTCCCTAATAGTCAAGACAGCTGACACAGGCCTTCATTGTACATACCTGAGTGTGATGACTTGTCCTAACATGCTCTTTTTTCTTGGCTGACCACGAATGAAGCTGCTGGGTTTGTAACTGGTGTGTAAGCAGGTTGCATGTAAACTCGAGTTTAAGTGTGTGACTGACCTCCAGTTGTTCTTTCTGCACGGTGGCCTGATGGTACACGCGGCCGCCTTCGCCTCCACACACCGCCTTCAGTTCTTCTTTGTTGAGGGAGAACAGTTGAGCTCCAGTCAGGATCCCCAAACATTCAACCGTCCTGCAGACAACACAGACAGACAACTCATTTACTTATTGTTATGTATACATTTGCTGTACTTCTTGATTTTACATTATTTCCTGTGGTAATTACACTGATGGTGTAGATCCAAAAAGGCAGTCTTGTGGCATTTTGACATGTAATAGCAGGAAAAGCACAAGTGTAATCAATAACATTAATACAGACTTCTCTGGGGTGTGTCTGTTCCAATGTCCTGCACGTCGGCTTACTGACTTGATGTTATTATACTGCCTTCAAATGGGGTCATGTTTACTGTGTTCACAAGAAAGAGTCCATATGAACGCCCTCCTCTTGTGGTATTCACAACCTCTGAAGTGGAAATTTTCTGAAAGCTCAGCGTTCAGAAGCTGTGGCATGTTTGCTCACATTTTCAGAAACAGCAGAGGCCATGAAAGTTCATTTTTCTACATGAAGAGTCTGTGGATGTCATGTTCCATGGCAATCCATCCAATATTTATATATATATATATATATATATATATATATATATATATATATTTTGACCTGTGTCTAGTTGGTTTGTCAGCAGGATTACACAAAAACTACTTTAGGAAATGATTCACCATTTTCATTAATTTCTCGTGGAATAATGCATGAAAATCAGGCGCATTTAGGTGGCTGGCATCTACGAGTGAGAACAATTTGACGCAGATCCTACATCTGGTGAGCTTAAATTATAGTTAAGCAGTTGTATCTTTATTTTTGGTTTAAAAGAGTGATACAGGGCTATTAAATTTGATATTGGATTAGGCTTGATTGAATTTAAGGGGACTGTTGGGCCTTGGCTCTACTGGGTGCCATTCTAGTTGTTGAGATATTTCACTCAAAATAAACAAATGTCAACCTCGTGGTGGCATCAAAGTCAGCAGGATTCATTTCCATGGATCTAGAATTGTATTTCCAGTACTTCAACACTGAAGGAATATCATTTATGACAAATATAATACTATCTGACATTTCAGTCAGGACGGTGAGGCATGGGGAGGTATTTTTATGTTGTGGATTGATGAGCGGGCAACTTACGGTTTCGAGAAACCTTTCGCATTGAGCCATGCGGTCACCTGCTCTGCGTTTGAGTCAAAGGTGAGCGGTACTTGGCTGCCGGCTGATCGCTCCACATGGAACTTCTTGGGCGGCTGTTTTTTGTTTGCGGTGATCATCATTAATAACTCATTGTTGACCTCGTCCATCACTGCAGCACAGAAACAGCAGACGTCAGAAACACCTGTAAGAGCTGCTTTTTTTAAATTCCTATTTTTACGTTTACGTGTTTGTGCTCACTCACTTTTGTCTTTGGGTCTGCCCTTGTTGAAGCTGTCTCCATGGCTAAGAGTACCAGGAGGTGACGTCCTGTAGCCTTGCTGCACACACACACACACACACACACACACACACAAACACAAACACAAACACAGTTCATAATAAAGCAACCACAGCCAGTATTATTCTAAAAACAGGTTTTGTCTTTCACCTCACTCTACATTGTTGCCCGGGAGCCAAAAGCAAAATATGTGTGTGAAAGTATTTCACTCCAGGAAGTGCAACCGCATGCAGGAGCAGGTGCAGGGCGTTGGTGAACCTGCATGCGGTGTGAATGAAGGAAGGCTTTCAGTGAGTGTGGGAACATGCTGCAGGGTCACAAGTGTGGAGAGTTTGTAGACAAAGCTCTCTCGGACCCCTGTTCAGATGATACGACTGCAAATGTTCTTCCAAAAGGAAAAACCCATTAACAGTAATTAACAAGCTTTTATCTGTGTTGTCTCCTTATCTCCTTATCATGTTTCACACAGTGTGTTATCTCTTTGTGTCCTAATCATCTTTTGTACTTCTAACCCGGAAGCGACAATTCCCGGCTGCAATACAAATGTATCCACAAGCAGTGATAAAGAGACCTTGAGCTGTCTTTAGTTAAAGATTGCCTACAATTTCCAAAATCCATCCTGACCTCCTGCCTGAGGTCAGGCCTGAGCTTGTGCAGTTGAGATAAGGATTATGACTGCAGGCGAAGTGAGTGAAAGTGATTCGACACATATTGTGAAATGTAGAAAACGCTGACAAAAAAATCTATTCAAAACACAACATGTCCTGAAGCCGTGGACGCAGATCCTGGTAGGTACACAATAAATTATTTCTAAATAAATTATGTAAGTGAAAATATATATTTATTATTTATTTATTTATTAGAAGCTGAATCCACTTTTGAACCAATTCCTAACACAAAATTACAACACTTTTACAGGTTTTTGTTTATGTCGCCCTTATGTATCCTGCTCAGTGGTCCGAACCGTTGCAGAGCGTTCATACATCCTCTTTTCAGGGAAAACAAGCGCTGTAATATTGCTGCCACCAAATAGAAATAAGCTAGTTGCACCATGCCTGAAAGTGGCTTTGTTGCCAAATAACCCAGTTTACAATTTTCTTTCACTCCCTCAAAAAGCAAGGTGCAGCAAAGGAGGAGATCTTGATGAAAATGGTAAACTGTGGCACCTGGCCAGTCAATACCTGTACCTCTGTGTCAAACACTTAATCACAGTATTGATGTTACCGAGTAAATGAAATGCGAGCTGAATGTGTCTGTAGATTGAAGCGAATCATAAAGGAGTCTTTTAATGTTAAGAATTGACATTAGTTGAACTGACCTTCCTTCAATAATCAATCTTATAAAGAGTACAAAGTAACGTAGGAAGCAGGGCTCTCCCTCGGATAATAGTCGCCACATTTCCCCACAGGCCAGGCCCAGTACACCACTATAACCCTCAAGAAACCAGTCTGTCTGCTGACTGTATACTAGAATTAATTAACACTGCTGCAATATTTTCTTAAATGAAACTTGACATCACATTGCCTGCGGGAATGCTAAAAATACACCACACAGCTACAAAAATAGGCTCAGAAATACCAAGTGTGACTTGAGTAGCTTAGCCTTTAACTATACAATCAGAAAAGCCTTGAAAGAATGTGATGTTAATGGACTGAATGTAGAGTACAGCAGGTCACCTGGCTGAAGACGCCCTCTGGCTCCTCTATCTTCACCACGTCCAGGATGTTAAATGGGACGTAGCCGGCCTGGCCGCTGCGATTCCGTAGTTTCCACCACTGTTTGTCATCCTCTATCACCTGCAAGACACATTTCACATCTCACTCAATGACTTTTCAATTTTGTAAAGTTGTTAACAGCGGACACAATCACGTTTGGCTTTAGCTATGTGTCAGTCTTCGTTTCAGTGGTTTTTACCTCGAGGATTTCATCCTGCAGCACTGACAGCTCGTTGGCATTCCTTGCTACAAAGTGGTAGCGAATTTTGGCATATTTGCGGGAGGGGGGCATCCCGTTGTAAGACCTGTTAAGACACATGTTAACCTCTCATCACAGTTTGTTTTTGTGTTTAAAGGGACAGCAGAGTGTGAGAAACTCCATTACTTACCCATTTGAAGAGTTTGAGGAATGAGTTCCATAAAACTGAAAAAAATAGACAGATTGTTAAAGTTTTCTGGGGTTTGACAGTAATTGTCTGTATATTTAGAGATGGTGGCTAACAAAAAAAACCCTTACGTCCTCAGCTGAGTGTTTTCTGTAATCGGGGCTGATGGGACTCGCCAATGGCCCCGTGTTGGGGCCCTCTGTTTCCCATGGAGCCGTCCTAAGAAGCTCCGCCGGCGGCACCCAGCCATTACGAAACTTTGGGTAATAAGGAGGAGCGCACTGATCCCTGGGCCACTCTGCTCTGCAGGAGGAAGTGGAGCACAGTCAAAAAGGTGACCTTTAAGCTACACATCTGCACAGGCAGTAATAATGCCCTCCAGTCATTGCTCACAATGTTCAAGCAGCACCTTACATGCTAGCTGATTGTGTCTGTGTGAAGGGCTGACTGAGAGGCAAACTGTGAAGCACTCTGGACAAAAGCGCTTTATAAAAGCAGCCATTTATGTACCTGGGTTTGGTCCATCCGTCCCCCAGCAGCTCGAAGATGGTCATCTCTTTAGGGGTGAGGTGTCCCCGCAGGAAGTCCACAGCGTCTTTGGAGAGGTGAGGGGAGATTACTGAACGCACCAGTTCAGGACTTCCACAGCTCTGCAGCACCTGTGGACGCATTCAGAAGATTAATGGTCAACGGGGGTAGGATTAAATAAGTGTATACTTCTTTCTACTCCTTCTCGAGCGTGTAAACTGTGAAATGTGAATGTGTAAAGGTTTTCTGTTCTCTCCATTTCCAACTTTTTTTTGAAAGCTTTTATGTGACGGTTTATTTTATTTTTATTTTTACATGTTATTTGAATCAGGAAATATCTCAGTAAAGAATAAGGAACAAGACAAAAGATCTGACTCAACATTCAGCACTAATTTACAATACTTAAAAGGCTTTCGATGCTCAGTGCTCTGGACACACTTTGGCCAATCCATTAGCAGTATCAAGCTTTGATATCCAGCCCTTGTATTCACTGAAGAAATTAACCATATATTTCTAAAAGGGTATGAAAGTAATAAATAAAGAGCAGAAAACAACAGCAGCTGAGAGCTAATTAACATGAGGGCCCCACTGAAAATCACTGCTTTGGCTTTATCTCCACCTTATCAAGCAAATCCAAAGTGTCCAGAGGTCAGCGCACAATATCAGCACAGGGCCTAATCACAGCTTAGTGTTTCTATTCAGCAGTATCGAAGGAGTGGCTCAACACTGCGGCTTGGGAAACCAACATTATGTAATTGTGGCCGCACCTGAGTCAGAGCTGAAAGCCACGTCGCTCCAGTCGGGTGAGAGTTTAGCAGAGGCTGAGTGGGTGTGGTACCATTAAAAATACAAACAATATCTAATGGTGACAATGCAAACTCTAAACTGTTTCATCCTTTGCATTTAAACAAGCTCAGGGTATTCTTTGTCAGACGTGGAGAACTTATTTAGTGCGACATGGATTTATACCTTTAACATTCAGAGAAATCACCAGGTGTTGAGGATGACAGCATGACAGCCTTCATACATATCAACCTGTGTGATTTACAGCTCTTACCAGCTCCAGTGGGCCGAACAGGAAATGAACCAGCTCAGACGCATTCGGATTCTGTATGTGTTTCTTCAGTTTGGCCTGCAGGGGGAGCAGAGACAGGTACACAGTGAGAAGGTGATGAAGGCTCAGCGGATGAACGAGGGAGGTTAAGGAGCTGTGATATCTCACCAAGAGGTTGAAGGCCAGCTTCAGTTTCTGCAGGCTATCAAAGAACTCTGCTTCAGAGGGGGGCTTGGCTCGCAGGGTCAGCATGCCCTCTGTAAACAAGCAGAGCAACAATGACCACACGCAGACTCCAGAGTTACCAGCCGACTGACCAGACCGGACACAGGTTTCACTCTCTGGCCAGGGTTCATAGACCTAATGTTATTTTTCCATCTCTAGTAAAGCTCACAATTCATACTCTGGATTGACTGAGGTGCTGTTTTCATGCCTGATACCAATACCAACTATTAGTAATATAGGAGACCGATAGCCAATATTTGGAGCGGATATACATTTGAAGTAAGAATAAAAATCTTAGTGTCAGAATTTACCCCTGAAATAACCACTGATGGAATACAACTATCTACAATTTACTCAAGTACTGTACTTAAGTACAATTTTGAGTTGCTTTACTCGAGTATTTCCATTTTCTGCTACTTTATATTTTCACTCCTACATTCCTCATACATTTATTTACGAGTTACTTTACAAATTAAGATTATTCAGTCTTTATAGCCTGTTACTTGTGACATGTAACCAGTCAGATAGTGTTGTGGGCGGGACATTTGAGTGAGATCACAGAGTGGTGACTAAAGACAGAGAGAGGATGTAATGTAATAGTCTACTTGGTACTTGAGGTAATCGGTTTCCTGACCTTTTTAAAGTAAGGTAAACTTTTACATTTTAAAATGAATTTATTTAATTGGAAATCAGACACAAAAAAACCCAAACGATACTGATAATTGGACAAATGCTGAATATCGGTCCCAATAATTGGCCGGGCTGATAATCAGTCTATCCCTAACTTGTACATCTCCAGTGAAAATAAAGGTAAGCAATACAATAAACAGCTCTACAGGTAAAAAGTTCACCTTGGCCAGAGAGTAGGTCAAAGAAAGATGTGCTACGTCACAGTTTCTCAACTTGAAATTCTCACAACCCCAGAAACCAGGTTTAAATAACGCATTTGAGTATAATATTACTTTAGATTATATTTTCAGCAGTTTAGAGGTTTCAAATGACATAAAAGGTTTTGGCTTGTGAGAAATGGTTAATTTTTAAATTAGAAATATAGTTAAAAACACGTCAATACATTTGACTAACAAGGAGTGTCCCCTCATGGGATCCAGAGGGATTCTGATCAAGGTTGAGAAACTGATTCTCTAGACAGAGAATACATCACTTACATCTCTATAGTCAGTGACAACACACATTGGTGTTACTTTTACATGGTTATAACCAAATACGTGCGTGGAAAAGCAACACTTGCTGTATGTGTGTTTGCCGCTGACACAGGCACATTAACAAGTCACATGTATGTCACATGTGCAGTTCGTCTGCACAGGAAACGTGTGTGTATAAATAAAAACACAGCATCACACCACTGCCGGTGTTGGGCCGTAAAACATTACTCAGCAACATGTTACAGTAATATTATTACTTTGCGCAGTAATTACTAGGGGACTTACACTTTTGGTTTCAGTCTGTGTAAATTTTTATTATTGTTTTGACTCTTATAATCTGCATCTCTATGCACAATTACTCTGAGTTTTGCCTTCTTTTGACATTACCAATAGTTTTTACTCTATCCAGGCAAAAACCTAACAATAACATTGTAAATCAGACAAAATCAACGATTCTGTGGGTGTGACATGACAGAAATACACCAGATAAGCCCTCTTTAGAAGTGAATAAGAAGTAATAATATTACATCAGTACTGACGCTTGAGTAATGAGTACTGTGTTACTTAACAGAACCCCAAACTGGCCACCAGTACCACACATGCACCACTGGATGAGAGTCCCGAGGTCACAGGACACAAAAAGACACAAACATGTCGACGTGAGCAATATGAACATATTGTCACTGCATTCGTCCACCACATCAGAAGAAAGGGAGACAGACCTGCTGGTCCTTTCTTCTTATTCTTCTTACTCTTGTTGCGATTGCTGAGCTGAGAAAAGGCCTCTGCGGCCTTTTGCAGCCGCGACACAAAGATCTCGATGTCATCCAGGCAACAGTTGAGGATTTGCTGAGGAAGACAAATCCTGGGGTTTAGCATGAAGAATATGGCATTATGAGACAGTGAAAGGAGCTGTGTCATGTAATGACTTGGTGATGGTATCGCTAGGGATACAAAAAAAACCCACTTACCACATCCTTCTCAATGCGCTGGGCCAGCTTTTCATGTGACTCTGCATCATTTTGTCCGGAGGCTCGTCTATCTGCATCCAAACACAAATACACTCATGTGGATTAAACAGAGTTAAAGATTAAAGAGTACTTTTTAACTGTGTGCATGTGCAGTTTGTGTATTCTCACCTATTGTGTTTGGGGCTGCCACTCGTCCCCTCGCAGCAGGTGAGGGGCCTTTAGGGGCCGATGGGGGGAGGATTGTTTCTCTGTGATGCTTCATTTTCTCCTGATTCACTCTGGAGGAAGAGGAGGAGGCAACAAACCCTTCAGCACCCAAACATCTACTATTAACAGGTCAGTGCCATCACAATATTTATTAGGGTTGTTTCTACAGCTTCATAATTAATGTTGCTCCAAGACCATCCTTGCTATTGACCAATCAGTTCTTTGAGATGTCACAGCTTTGTGGCCAAAGACAGGAAAAACATGCCTGTGGGAGAAGTCGGCCTTTGTAAGGTAATGTTAACACTGGTCTGTTTTAACCCAAACCAAGATCTGTTCCTAAACCTCACCAAGTATTTTCATTGACTGACCCTGACCAAAATGCAACAGAAAACACAAGACAAAAAGTCAACCAAGGAAAATCAAGTCAAATACGGCAATAAGTCAACAATACAACAATAACTTCCACATGGGAGATGGAACCCAGTCTCCTGGGTAAGAGTGTTTCGTTTCACCCATTCAACGCACATGACTCACTCCCTCTGTGGACTTTGCTGTTTTTTCAGCAGTAATGGTCCTGGAGCAACACTAATTACGGTGTCGTAGGAACAACACCCACAGAGCAATATAAGATAAACCATGTCGCCTCCTTAAATGTGTATTTGACTGCAAGAACATTTGTTTATCTGTGTGTGTGTGTGTGTGTGTGTGTGTGTGTGTGTGTGTGCTCTCACTTCAGTGTCTGAAGCCTCATTTTCTTCCCATGCTTGTTGTCTCCAATGGCACTGTCTATATCTGCATGAACCATCTCAGCCTGAAGAGAGAGGAGAGACACACAGAGCGTAACTTAACACACAGAACACGTACAGATTCACAGTTGACATCATCATCGTCATATTTAAGGAAAAATGTTTCTGACTCTACCTTTCATTTCTCTAGATTCAGTGACAATATTACCTGAATGCTGAAAGTCTGGAGTTTAATATCACATTGCAGCTGACAATAACATCGACCTCATGATGGATTCTACTCAACTGGACCAAATGATTGATTAGATTCTATTTAGGTTGGGACGCTATTGCTATTATCAAGTCTACGACCAAAGGCACTGGAATTACTTATAATAAATTCTTGTTTTTCTATATTTTTATCTTTAATCATCAATGCTGCAGACCTCTGGCTGCTCTAAGAATGAGGAGCACTCTTATCAAGCCTTTGCTGTTGCTGTTACCAGTGTGAACTTTTTTAACCGACCACGCCTTGCATTGATAAGATAAGATAAGATAAGAAGCAAACCAAAATAGAAAAATAGTTATATACTATTACCAATAATAAAGACTTTATACATTCTATTTGCCTTTCAAATACAAATATGACCAAGAGGGACAATTGCACAGGATACTTGCACCCATAATTGTAATACACAAATACTAAAAGAAATATATAAAAATAACTATAATTGCAGTGCGTAGGATTTGTCTATTTGTTTGTTTGTATTAACTTGTGATGCATTCTGTGACACTCACTCACTAAAAGTGAAAATAAATACAATTAACTGACTTATCGTCTTGTACATGCAGCTTAAATATGTTGAAATTAAATACTTTTATCACAAAGCCATTTGAGCTTTTCTCTCAAAACCACACTTCATTTAAACCCACTTTCATTTATATTATTTTATAAAGCCAAAGATAAACTAGGTTGTTCTATTCAGATTCTCCAACCCTCATCAGTACCCAATAATGATGATCATCTGTTGCTTGTAAGCTCATTCTTTGTACTGACTAGCAATGATTCTGAACTATAAAGAGGTTTTTAGACTGTTATAGTATTATAGATCTTCCCTTAGGCAAATATCGCTGAACAAGGTTGCCAAAAATGTAAAAGGATACACAGAAGCACACTGCCACCAGCAGCAGTGAAACCTGACCTGGCGTTCCAACAACAGCAGCTTGGATTTATGAATGACGCCAAACACAAAGCCAGCCAATCATGCGCAGACAATGAAGGAGGCAAACTGAGCCTGTAACATTCAAACCGAGACTCACCTCCACCTCGTCACAGTGGAAGAAGTGGATGTCGGGTTTGTGTTGCTCCTTGTCCTGACACACCAGCAGCAGCACGGAGGGATAACGTGTCTGATTGAGCACCGTCTGACTCATGTGGATGGTGGAGAGAGGGAAGTTCTCCAACTCCTCCTGCAGGAGCACAACAGAGGACTTGTTAGAGGGAAGTATCTGAGTAGGATGAGTCCTCAGTAAGATAACATAAGACTTCAAGATGTTTATGAGTGAGAAAGTATAAATAATTAGTTAATGTGACATTTATTACACGTTACAATAACAGAAACTGATGATGTGGAGCCGTACCTGTGTGTCACAGTCCAACAGCCTGACCGCCTTGTCGGTGACCTGCAGGAGCATCTCCTGGGTCCAGATTTTGTCTTTTGAGTCCAGAAGGACCAATTTCTTGATGGCATCGTCCACTGTGGCAATGGACTCTGTCTTGTCCATGATGAACGTGGAGAGATGCTGAGGAGAAAACAGAGGGTCGGTAAACGAAGGACAACATTTATGACTGTGAGGAGACACTGACCAAAGCGTATGCTTTTAAAAGTTATTGGGCTTATTTTGAAATATATATTATTTCAAGTTGAGTGGCTGTATTACAGTAACACTTAGCTTAGCATGAAGACTGGAAAATGGGGGGAACACCAAGCCTGGCTCTGACCAAATCTGACATAAAATCCACTTACCATCAACTCTAAGGCTCACATAATATCTTGTTTGTTTAATCCACACAAAACTAGAGGTGTAAAATCAGCAACTTTGTCTCAGCTTGTCGCCAACAAGCAGCAACCTCCAGGGCTGAAAAATGAAGCCAACACAAAAGTGCCAAAAACTGTCCGGCCCAACATTACTGCAGAAATAAACGTGTTTACAGACTGATCGAAAAAAAAACTGTTTTGGTCTCTATAGCTAATTTCCATGTTAATGAAAACTATATGGGGGGAAGAATTAAACATACACTACTTTTTGTAATTATATTAAGGCTTTTTATTATGATTAATTATTATTATTATTATAATCAAGCATAATTAAAGGCGTGGCAAATTTGAGTGGGAGTTAAACGCTAGCTGTTAAGCTATGTGTCAGCCACCGAACTTCATTCAGCTCACCTCTGCTCCACCCACGCACCACCTCTTTGCCAATTTTTGGATTGGTTGTGTACAGCTACAGACACTACCAAGATGGCGACGTCTTGAGTCACCCGAGCTTCTCAGTGGCTCTTGATGAAAGCATGGGTGATGTCACGGAGACTGCGTCCATGATTTATACACCTCTATGGTTGCCAAGAACATTTAGACAAGCAGATGACTCCCTGTAAAACCACAGCTTTTTTAAAAAAGCTGTTTTTAGCGTCAGAGGTGTTGGTAGACATATTTTGGTACCTTCGGACCGAGCCAAGCCAGTTGTTTCTCCTTGTTTACAGGCTGTATGCCAAGCTAAGCTAACTGGCTGCTGCTCCAGCTTCTTAATGAGCATACAGAAATGATGCTGGTATCTATCTTCTACCTCTCCGCAAGGAAGAAATAAGCATATTTTTCAAAAATATTGAACTATTCCTTTGACTGTAACTGTATATTTAGGCCTGTTTTCTTATGTACAGTTTTTACCTGCTAAAATCTGTATTTCTCAGCGTTCTTTAGCTGTGTGATTTACTCTTCTGTGTTATCTAACATCAAAACTTCCACAGCTCAGCATGCAACTGCTGCCTACGTGGCAGTTATCTGTGATTACCTGCCCACGTGTGATAATGGGGAGGCATTTACAGAAATCCTACCTGCGTGGACCCGGGACATGGTTCACTAACATCATCATCCCTGCCATGAAGCACGTTCCCAACTCCCTATATCAACTCCCCACTGCTGCAATCAGAGGCCTGATTGCTCTATTATGACCGAGTTCCCGTAAATGAGATGTAATCAAGAGATAAGCCAGTGTGTCAGCTTTTATATCTGGGACACAGAACAATAGACAATAACCTTTATAGAGAATGTTTTACTTATATCTTGTTTTATACTTCAGGTTCAGTGACCTTTTAAAATGTCTAAATCCTTCGATTTGTAGATCTTAGTTTCAGATTTTCTTTCTTTTTTTAAGTCTTTTTTGTTTACAGTGTGTCAGAGAGGAGTGACTTGGAACAAAAGTCCTCAGCTGGATTCAAACTGAAGACGTAATGGTTGAATGCCTAATCTATTCTACTTTTAAGTTAATTTCATGTAATATCCAGTCCGATATTCACCTCCCCAGTTACAAGCCATTTGAACATGTATCAAATGCATCAGCAACAAAATAATAATAATACAGTAAATTATATGAAAATGTAAACAATACTTTTAAATAATACAAAATGATGATACAGTGCAATGCCCAAGTGTCTGCGATCACTTGTGAGGTTTTCTATAAAAGGGAATTATTAAATATTAGCTTACTACAATGATTTTTAACCTAGTGATTGATTTAAAAATCTTTCTGTTTCAACACATGATCTGCTTTATTTCTAAAATGTTTTCAATTACATGAACAGGCTGAAAATCATAACCATTATTATAACTTAATTTTTTCTGGGAAACATAGACAGAGCGGCTCTTACCTCGACATGATACTGTGACGTCTCATGCATGATGTAATTGGAGTTGGAGTATTTTTTCCTCTGTTCTGTAGATGAGAAAACAGCGATATTAAAAGTGAGAAACTAAAAAAATCAGCAACTCCTGCCTGGGATCTTACTGTATATCCTACTATGTAAACAACGAGCAGTGACACAGACCTGAAGTCCACATGTTGCATGTGTGAGCAGAGCGAACAGATGAAGACAGATGAAACAAAACACTAATGTGAGAGCTGAGAAAACCAGCAGAGCAATAAGGAAGTGGCCAGGGCACATAATGTGTGAATGTCGGGCAACCGTAGACACGTGATAGTGTTTTTGTCAATATGATTTACAATAGTGCAATAAAAACTCTGCACAAAATGCATTAGTAGTCAAATTCTACTTGTGATGATACATATTTTAGCATCATTTTGTGCCCAAAAGTGTCCGTCCAGTGGGCAAATAAACAGGAAACAGACCATTCTGAGTAGTTAATCATTAAATCTCATATCAAAGTCTCTGTGAGACCAGATTTGCCCTCTCTCACGTAACAGTGAGACAGTCAGACTGGCTTTAAAGCTCGCTCTATCTTGGGCACCAATCAGAGGCAAAGATTTACTGAGGAGTCAAAGATCAATGACGCCACTTCTCGACAGCACCAGCCCTTCCTCGTTTGTGGCACAGTATTGTAAATTGTCACATGTAACCTTCTAACAGGTTAAAGTGCTGGTAGATGATTCCTGAGTGAGGTTTAAACACTTGTTTAATGCTGGACTCCAAAGCGGTGATGTAAAAAAAATTGTATGTATGAATGAGTGACTTGTATGAATGCCTCTTCACTTCCTCTCAGCACAGAGAAACTTTCCCTTCAGCAGATTAATGTGAAAACAAACTGCACAAACATGATTCTGCACAGTGAGGGTCAAACATCAAAGTGAGGTCAAAACACATTTTTGAGTGAAGGGGGGGCTTTATATGCAATTATGATTTTTTGGCTACTGGCGGGAGTTTACACAACATTAACATATCATCAACTTTGAAGTCAATTTGGTTTAACTTCTTCTGCTATGGTAGCTTATTTACACACCCTGCAGTTGCAGAGCAGCTGCCTGCTGCAGCTAAAAACCATGATGAAAGATGCAAGAGTGAACCAAAACCATAAAGTTGCAGTCTGGACTGCTAAACAATCAGAGTACACCCATTAAAACGTTTCACATTATAATTTTATTCAAAGTTAGGGCAAAAAAGAAATATTGATTATGTCTGCTTTAATTTGTTGCACTTAACCTCTTAAATCTATCTGTCTGCTGCACCATTTATACTGTACATACTTTGCACTTTACTGCTTTTTGCACTTCTGGTTAGACGCTAACTGCATTTTGTTGTCTCTGTACCTGTACTGTGCACAATGACAATAAAGTTTAATCTAATCTAATCTAATTTAATTAACCTCTTAAAGATTGGGGCATGAAAAGTTGAATGTTTCAGATGCAGATGTCTTATCTAAATCTATTCGTAGCCGAGCAACAGTAATGTAAACATGTAATGGTTAACAGTTTCTGTAGACAGGCAAGAGTACATTGTAATTGCAGACTGAAGCATACAGGCATGCTGCTGCTTATATTTATACTAAAACTACTGAACTGATAAAAAAGAAGTGAGGTAAATTGATCACTGAGTGTAGACAGAGTAAACTTTGAAAGGAGATAACGGGAAGTTAACAGCTGTACATTTAAAAGTAGTAGAAATAAACTGTAGTAGACTTAATGCCAGACTACACTGTGAAAAGAGGATTTTATTGGTGAGACAAAATCACAGGTGTTGGACAGAACTGCTACTAAAAAAGTTATTACATTTATATAAGCCTAACAGGAGATGTTTTAAGGGCCGATGGCAGTGTGTCACGAGAGTCGGACATCTGAGGTGAGATTTAACATGGCGAGCCCTAATATTGCTGAGAAGCACAGCAACAGCTAACACAAACAAAGTATATTGTAAGACATAAAAACTACATTTTAGATCAAATCACATCATAGTCCATCTACTACCAACCCCAAAACACACAGTGGAGGATTTGACAGCCAGACACTGACGATCTGCAGACCACAGAATTTGAGGTAAGTCTACTGGCCAGCACAAAAAAAAAACTAAAAAAAACACTGCATCTTCCAGTATCACTGCACAAGGAAGTAAACGCCAAAAACAACAGCCTGTGTGAAACAATCAAACCAGGAACTACAAACCTGAATTGTGTATAAAAATCTAACAGGCCGCACATTGTGTTCGTATTGCCATTTGAGCCATGGATATAAAAACAATATTGATTGGCTGCTTTAAACATTTCTTAACATCAATTCCTCAAAACCACTACAACATACAAAAAAATGATTTACAACGATAAAGTTGAAAAGTGGTGACCTGTTAAACGTATAGATGACATTTGTAAATGCTGAAGCTCACTGGGTGAAAAGCCATTTTCAAAACGCCACTGTTTATTGCCCTGTGTGCTGTTAACTGCACTGTTGTTTTTGAATTGGCCGATGTTGAATGAGTGTGCCAGTGTGCTCATTGACCTATTTACCAGGTGAATAGTCTGCAGGTAACAATTACGGTTAAAGGAGAGCATGCTCCGATCAGCTCCACTGCCAGATCTCATATCAGGTCTCTTTCTGTCTCCCACCCAGCAGAGTCAACATGTTGATGTCACAATCGATTCTCATTTCACTTTATGTTTCATGTCACACAAAAGCCCTGCTGTTTGAAGGACACTTGAGAAAATGTGTGTCAAGACTCTTTATCCCCTTATTGATGATTCAGCGTGATGTAAACATGATTCATAGAGTTGTGACTCTAAAGCGAGGTCCATGCAGACGCCGTCACTGAGCAAATGACGCAAGCATGTGCCTTTCCTGTTCCTGCCATTTCCTCTCTGCCGATTCCTTCCTGCTTGGCTCCCCGCAGGTGAAACGCAAGCGTCAGGTGTCGTTCTGAAAGTCGAGCTCGCCCCATGTCTTATTAATGACTGACATTTATGCCAATCAATTCACAGCGCTGCGACAGCTTGCAATAAGAGCCACTTAGCAGGCAGATGGGCAGATCCTCAGGCCTCTCTCCAGAGTCAACAACCAGTGATAAACATGGCTGCTTGGCAGATCATCAAACCAATACATGACCCAGATCATTCAGACAACCCGACCTCACTAATAACTGCCCTTTATTTAACCCGACTCAACCCAAAACCAAGACAGTCACATGTTTGCTTGTTGTTGTTTCTTTACAATATCATGAAACTGGTCAACTTGAACCAACTTTTTTCAAATTTAGATTGATTAATGAAAGAATAAAATCCTTTATCGCAACATCCAAACACCCAGATAACGCAAACGATATGATTATGATTATGTTGGTACAAGCTCATGACCTGATCTTTTGTTTTTATCATGTAACTGCAGCTCATCTTGTGGATACTGTGTCCACAAAGATTTGGCCATATGTCACCAGAAAGTATCACCACACCTCACAGCCTGATTCACAACAGTCAAACTAATTCAAAACAAATGAATACAGGTTCAAAGAGGCTAAGAGCATGCTATTATTTTGTAAAATGCAGCCATTGATTACACAATTTTAAGACAAACAGACATAAGTGACACTGTAAACATGGTTGATCGACAAAAATCAAGTAGTGGATCTATCGACGATGTATCATACACAGACATTCAGGAAAAACGGTAGAGCTGGACGATATCAAAGTCCTTCAATGAGAATTTCCACCTGTTGATTCACTCTCATCCCAAACACATTTTACCTGTCAGAGACATGCTCCTCAACCACAATCCGAGAAAATCAAGAAAGCTGCTGGATGGTCTTGAGCCCAGGGATGATGAGTCTGATGTGGCACCTCACTGCTCTACTTCAAATCTGCTGATAACAGATCAGGGTGGGAGGACCTGTGCATCATTTGCATCAGTTGCAGGCTGCCCAGCATTTGTGTGAATGACAGGTAGTTTTGCATGCGGGAGATTGAGCTCGGACTTTTGCTGTTGTTCCTCTACATGTTTATTCAGCACATAGCGAGCAACAGTCCTATATCTATCCAAATATCTCCCACTGTTATGATACTGTGGTTCAGGAGGACAGTCACGCTGCTGTCATCCTGCCGTGAGAAGGTAGTGGCGACCATCTGCTGCACAAGACGAGACGAGCCAATGAAAAACAGCACAGCCTCGTCACACATACGGTGGGATATTTCACAGAGATCAAGGGAGTGGGTGCGTCCTGTGGATATTTGGATGACTTGCGGTACAAAAATATTTCACAGACAACGAGGTGCACAGTCAGATGGTTCAGGAACATCTTGCATCCCGACAACACCATCATCTGTCATCTGATTCTAAATTTGGAACAGTGCAGCGATGCATGAGCGCAGGTTGTACCTGGGTGTAGGTTTCTATCTGTACTGTACAATGTTGCCCTATGTTGGCAGCGAGGAAGGAGGTGCCGGCAGGGACCAGTGAGCTCATGTCTGAGGCAGCGCAGGGAGGACCAGAGGTGAACGAGAGTCCGCCTCTTCCTCTGCTCTTTTCAATGTGCCTTTTATTCACCTGCAAGATGTGGGCATCCCCACCCTGTTCCAACCACACATTAAAAACAGGCACGCCCTGCACTCCCTGCTAATGTAACACAGCATATTTCACTAGCAAACACACACCCTAGCACAAGTATGCCACAGCGAGAATAAAATGTCACGTCACAGTGTTCACTGAGTTTAAACCACAGTCATGCCAGATCAGTGATGCAGTCTGACAATGTACGTAGATATAAATGGAACCCTGAAATACCACAAACACATCCTTGGATTCAAAGTATGCACAAAAGACTGAAAGTCAGACAACACAATGTGGTTACAGACAAACATTACAAAATCCCGATGCATCTGACAACAAATCCCAGCATGCCAAGCAGGCACGGCACAGAGCTGAAAAACTTATGTTCCCTTCAGGGACCCAGCCTCCCTCCCACGTCCCTCAGCATCTGACAGAGGTGTCAGCAGCCGGAGCACGACAGGGCCCCTCAGCAGGACCTTGGCCCCCTCTTATCACTGTGCCTGTGTGTGTGTGTTCTGGGGAGAGGACTGCGATAGGTCAGCGAGGCTGTGAGGCAGCAAGAACATGCGACAGAGTGAGCATGCTGGATTTCCTGACATTTGGATAGCAAATTGAAGATCAGTGATTTCAGTCAATTACACTTCTGAACCACACACCTTGATGATTTACAGTTAGAAAGGTAGGGAGGTCTTCTGTTTGTGATTTGAAGATGTGCAATTTTAAATATAATAAAGCTTCATTTTTAAAAAAAGAACAAAAACAGCTGGGTAATGTAGTTTTTTGCAAACGTTCCTCAAACAGCAGTAAATATTGTTTTTGTTGGGGACTATTTTCAGCTGCGGCTTGATACATATTTGGTGTACTAGAGAGTATTTATGGCAGCAGGACGGTGTATGTGGGACTGACACTAAATAAACTACAGAAGCTTTGTTTATTGTAAGGAATTAAAATGTCACAGATTGCAACAGAGTGATTCATTTGTGTGTTTTTAATAATTTAAGGTAAATCAGGTTTTGGCTACACAGGGAATATTTAGGTTAGATTTAGGTTTTAACAATAGGGCAAATATTAAGGGTTAGACAAAATATCAACACGACAATATATCTTTTCCCAGTAGGAAGCTATATATTATATCACCACTGGTGCCAAATTCTTTACTGATATTTTTACTGAAACTTGCAGGCGCTCCTCACCTGCCAGTGTGACTTACCACAGTCACTACTTCTTGACTGATTTTGGCATAAACTTAATTTTCACAGATCTAAATTTATACAGATTACAGTGAGCGACAGTTTTATCCTTACTTTAAACATTTTACTCTGTTTCACGTTGGAGTACTGGAGAAGCTGTGGTCATTGTGTGTGTTGAAGGCATTAAGCTTTGACCAAGCCTGGGGAGCAGTGGAATACAATACAAGATTAGGTAATTAGGATACAAAAAAAAGGTAATTGTATCCCAGTAAAGTAACAGGGGAAAAAAGTAATTAGATTACTGATACATTCAGTAAGAAATAGGATTACTGACAGGATTACAATTTTAAAATAAAGAATGATAAACTAGTCTCACACAACAACACAACCAGATAAGTGTGTATTCTTATAGACACACTCCATATCAAGATTACATAAAAGTAATCTTATTGATATTTATTTTCTTTTGTCTTTATTTGCTTATGTTTGGTATTGAGGTAATCCAAAAGTAATGAAAGTTACATTACTTTAATATTGTCAGACTTGGATTACATTACTGACATTTTTTAACAGGTAATTTGTAACTTTATCAGAATACATTTTTAAAGTAACTGTCCCAACCCTGGCTATGACACTATGCACTTCTTTGTACTTTGTTTCATTTCACAGGTCAAATTCTGTGTAACAATGCAGTTTGACCTTTTCAGGGGTATTTTGTCTTCTTCAGTTACACAGACATCATGATGTATCATAGATAATTGTCTTGTAATGTATCAAATATCCCTGAATCACTGTATCTTGGTGTCATTGTTCTTGTGGGCAACGTATTGTGACAGTATCGTATCAGGAGTTACTCTGTGATTCCCACCCCACGCAAATATGAAATAATACAATTAGCAATGAGTAACAGTGAGCAAGCTTTTATAAAACTTCCTCGACAAGTAAGACTGTCAAACTTCCTGCATTACAAGCTGTAAACAGTCTGTGGTGGCTCATTCCAAGGAAATAACAACAGGTGTCATTACTTGAGAAGGGCATGTAAAGTCAACAGTCCAACAGTAAAATACTCCTTCTGTGCAGTCACTTACCGTAGAGGGCCTTGGCGCTGAGCTTGCTGTCCGATCTGGCCACTCCACTGCAATGACAATGAGAGGAGACGGGGTTACGCTGCATGCTCTTCATCTTCACCCCTGCACCTCTAAGAATGTCACAAACCCTCTGAAACTCCCACACTGTCACTTCTCATGAACGCAAGCCCACAAAATATACGGAAACATACGGACAGTGATATACGGAGCGCAGACTGGCCGGCACTGGATGAGATTAGCCTGAGATTCTGAGCATATGGACCAGTCAGGGAGAGAGAGGGAGAGGGAGAGGGAGAGTGGAAAAGGGAGAGGGGGGGTGTGGGACATGGAGGGTGGAAAGCGCCAGGAACCCAGGCAAAGCAAACAATCCTCAACAGAGCCGCTCTGTGCCCGAGGTCCCTGACCCACACCACCTTCTGCATACTGGGTTAGTGATTCTCTGGTGTGACAGCAACTCAGCTAACACACAGAAAGGTAAATATGTGAGGGGAAGCAGGAATGTGTGCAACACTCACTTGGCTTGCCTCGACGGAGGTCCCAGGACACTCATGGTTCAAGGCATCCACCTGAAGGAGGGAGAGGATGAGAAGCAGTGTGTTAGTGTGTGTTAATGAAAGACTAAGACAGGGCTGTTGGTGGAGGGAAAACAGCCAAAACAAACATGCATTATTCATCTAAAGGGAGCTTTTAAATGCCTGTTGCATCAGGTATCTCTTCATTTTTCTCTCTCATTCCACTCTTGTGAGCTCTCATATGCAGTCAATGGTGTTTAAGTCGAAAAATAATTTATGTGCACAGCATTAGGGTTGTAGACATGGCATGCAAAGTTGAGGCGCTGACTACTAAGCAGCCTGTTCTACCACTGTGGAGAGCCAGGTGTTGGGCCTGTGCTGCTGGCAGTCGGGGGACTGATCCGGGACAATGGCAGACAGCAGGCTGATATACACTGTGTAATTAGATCCACTGTGTTCACGACTATATCTGCAATTAATTAATTTGGTTGGGTTTAACACCCAGCCATGCTAACTCTTTGATAATTAGCATGGCCTCGAAAGAGACAAACCGATGTGTAACAAAGTGCTATGACTAAATCTGAGAGGCAAACAGGAGCATGAAAAGAGAGAACAAAACTCTCCCACACCTTCCCCTCTGGGCCTGGAGACTTTTCTGTCAAGGCATGTACTGGCAGGTTATGTAATATATATTATATGAGCCCTACAGAACAAACTGTGGCCACACACTTAACGACCCTAACGAGCTGTTACATAACAGAGTGGGCTCTGCTTGGCTCCTTTTGTGATAATTGATGATTTTTATCACCACATTTTATATAATCACTGATAAGTATTTCTAAGTTAATGGCTGAAGTGAAATGTATTTAACACTGGAGATAATAATCACCTTCTACCTTATGTGACTTCTGGGGCCATGTATATCGCTTTAGGCAACCCAATCAGTTTGTATAATTAATTGGCGGCCAGAGGTGAGGATCCTGTATCCCCAGCAAGCATTTTAGGCGTTCTGCAGGAACAATCCGACCTGTAAGGTACTGACCTCGTGTCACTTTGTGTCACTGGGTGTCACTGGGTGTGCTTCCTACAATTAGGGCTGCAACTTGCAATTATTACCTCCGCCAAGCAGGTTATGGTTTCACTCATGTCGATTTCTTGGTTGGTTTGTCAGCAGGATTACACAAAAACTACTGAACGGATTTCCACAAAACTTGGATGGTAGATGGGTCTCGGTCCAGGATAGACCCTATTAACTTTTGGTGCAGATAAAGGGACTCATTAAGGAATTTTTTCTTACTTTCTTTAACATTGTGAGATTAGAATTTTTAGAATTAATCATTTAGTCTATGAAATGTCATAAAATTGTGAAAAATGCCCACCACAATTTTCCAGAGCCCAAAGTGACGTCTTCAAATTGTTTCTTTTTTTTCCAAAAGCCTCTTCATTTAATACCATGAACTACAATGGCAGTAGAGCGCATACCTCCGCCAAGGTCCAGCTTTCCCCTTCTCAAACCTAATCCATTTTTATTTGGATCCACATGAAGATATACTCACTCATAGATACCAGCTACCAAAATGCACCTGATTTTTTTCATCAAGATCCATGCATTATTAACTGAGTAATGACCGAAAATGTTTAAAAACGTCTCCCATTGTCAAAGAGAGTGAGAAAGGTTTTCCTGGATTCATCCCTTTATCGGATCTGTGCCATAAGTTAATGAGGTCTATTCTTGACCAAGACCCATCTGCCATTCAAGTTTCATGGAAATCCATTCCGTAGTTTTCGCATAATCCTGCTGACAAACCAACAAAAAAACAGACAGGCAAAAACATAACCTCCTTGGCGACGGTAATGACAATGAAAAGAGGCAAATCCTTACATATAAGAGCTTGACCCAGCTAATGTTTGACAATTTAGCTTGAAAAATGACTTTATCTATTAATCAAAAAATAGTTGGCAACTAATTTTCTACTTATCAAATGAACATTTCACTACCACTTCTTACCAGACTGTTACCACTTCTCCCTGACAGCCTTTTATTACACATTTCCTGATGACATGCCCTACTTTCTTTATGAACCATAAAACTGTTTATGCATAACATGCAGCAGTAAACTACACATGCACATGGTAAATACTGTGTATGACAGTGCGGTCACTCAGGCTTATCTCGCAGCAGATCATAAACATAATCGCCCTGAACAGATTATCTCCTCATATCTTCGGAGACAAAGAAAGGCTAAATCACAATGACTCTCCCAGCGAAGACCAACCAGACAACGTATGATTCTGTTCAGATACACACATCTACAACAAAGTCTTAGTGAGAAATACAAATGAGGAAAGAAAACTAGTCGTAATTTCTTTAGTAAGTCAAGTCTGCACAAACGGTAGACTTCCTCTTTCTGTTCTTATCTCTCTGGTCATCTTCTCTCTCTGCTATTGTTCTCAGCTCTGGCCCTCGGCCAGGTTTCAGGAGGGAGGTGAGGCCAGAGCAGGACAGACTGGGTGTCAAGTGTTGTCAACCTCATGACAAGAGGCCCTGTGCACACTTCTCCTCCACTCAGCCTGAGGTGCTTTTTGTTCAACAATGACAACGTCCTATTCTGAGGTAATTACACACCATTAGAGCAACTATCACACAAAAACAGGAGCAGAATGTGCAGGACGCTAATCTTCCCAATAAATCGAAGTGGGTCACATATTCAAATGATGCCTGTTTTCAGAATGACAGATCATATCTGGCTCTTCTGATTTTCATATCTAATGGAATGAGGTTAAACAAGCGTTGTCATATTCCATCTGCTTTCTGTGACAATAAATCATTTGAGAGCGAGAAGAGTAACAATGAATACTTCAGTAGTCCTGGCTCAGCTCAGCCCTCCCTTAAACAGTCTCACATTTTTTTGCAGTATCAGTCATGTGGTCCATGTGGTTTCTTTTTTTCGTGTTGAATCTAATTTTGGATTTTATCTTATGATATCATCTTATATGCCAACATTTTAGGGCTGCACAATATGGTAAGAAAATAAAATCATATTCATATTATTTTGACGGATTGTGATGTGATTCATGATTAGTTGGAATGATCAATTATGAATCACGAGTTTCATTTTCACTGAAGAAACTATTAAAATAAGTATGATGATGTGACATTTGTTGGAGTCTGGACCAAACAAATTGTTTCTTACAGCTGGAGAACAAGATTTAAAGGCCCTACAGCACCACAGTACTTCACCATAACCCTTTTTTCTCACACATTATATGTTTATCAAAAGAAATTACAGCTCCTTGCAAGATGGATATTGCACCTAGCCATACAGTGATTTCGATTTGTATTACGATTAACTGTGCAGTACAAGAAAGTAAAAAAACACACACAAGAAGCCTCTCGCAGTCTTTGAAGTTTGAAGTATCAAATGTACCATAATGCATGTCTGATAAATAGTGCATCATCTCTGGCGACATACTGCAACCTAAACCTCAAAGTCTGGAAACCCTGAACAAACAAATCAGAATTATAACATGGATTTTTCTTAATGGATATGATTCTGCAGTCAGTGTTTATGCTCAGAGAAAGTCCTTGTGCTGTTTTGCATGACAACACTCTGACTTTATGTACACTCAAATAAATAATTTGCCTAAAACAGTGACAGTGAGTGATTGCAACACCACTGTCAGAAATACAAATCCCAGGTCTGCAACAATTTGTCAGACGTAATGTAGGTGCTAACTACAAACAAAACTCACCACGTCATAACAATGTTATGTGTTGAAAACTTGTATGATGAAGTGAACTTGTATGTAACACTGTGATCCTACCCTCTCACTGAAGTTACATAGTGCAGAATCGAGTCATAGGGGAACGGAGAGGCTGAGACAGAGACACCATTCACCCTATTACATGACACTGTACCATCAACATGATTTTGAAGATGTTATTTTAAGGTAAAAAAAGTTACATCATGTTGCCTGACAGTCACTGTTCTAGACAATTTTTACTGAGTGTAAACGAAAGAACAGATTTTTAGCAGCTTAAGTCTCAAACTAATTTTAATGCCACAACATAAGGCAGCACAAGTAGACAATAGTAGACAAAGCACAATAAATATCTATAGCAACACACAATAACAAACCCAAAGCTTAAACAAACACCAAACAACTTCAGCCTGATAGTGTGCCGTGATCTCAGCTATTTAAATTTTTTACCTCAATATGACAAAACATGAGACAGACCGTGAACGTGAGGTCACATATGTCTTATTACAACATCGACACGCGTCATTCTACAAAAGCAAAAAAGCTTATGTAATGTGTCTGAAAGAAATATGAGCCCACTCTGATATGAGCAATCTAGACTTTGCTCCTTTCTCCTGAGCAAGCATTATGTAAGCGATAATAACAGTTACTGATTTCACCTATTTTAACCCAAGCAGCCATCTGGCTGAATCACAATGCATTGTTATGACACATGGTGATGATGTTACAGGTGTATTCTGTGTATACAGGTGCAGTGAGGAAGGTATGAGCGCACTCTCTGAATCAGGTTCACCGAGAACCACCACAAGAAGAAATCAGGTCAGATTTCACAGCCGTGATGCCTATTGGTTCACAGACCATTCATATAGCACGCCCGACACACAGAGAGAGATCAACGCCCTTAAAAGACGACTGCCTCTCAAATTAGCAACCAGTGTTTCTGCGTTGGTTGTTAATGTGTAGAATGTCATGAGGTTATTTATGACCCAAATGAAAGCACTTTCTCAGCAGAGAGCCAAATGCTGTAATTACGGTTGTGGGTGACATCAGATTTAAATGCACTGTGGCAACATGTAGTTTTCTGCTATCTCAGTTGAATGAGGCAGAACATTAGTCTGGGAGGACCCAATAGCAAATTGTACAGTATGTGAATGCTCCAGATGAATTACTGTACAATTTCAGTCAAATCTATTCCAGTAAATATCAATGTTCGGGCTGAGCTATACGACCTTAATATGACATTGCGATATTTTTAAACTTAATCGCAATTAGGGATGCACAATATGGATTTTTTCAGCCAATATGATAACCAATAATTACCGGCTCCTTGTGGCTGTTACAGATAAGATAACCAATAATTTTGCATTTTTCAATTGGAAAAGAAATGTATACAAATCTGAGGGTATATCCAAAATCTCTAATGAGAATAATTTTCCCCTCCTCTCTGGACCCCTGTGGCACATGTATCGCAAATTGCAGCTTGCAGCTTGCAACTGTTGACTTCTTCCGAAACTTTAAAAACCATCCACACAGCCGACCAGTTGTTCGGCACCCTAGTCTTCTTCTTCTTCTTCTTCTTGTTTATTGGCTCGCAACGCAACGGTGCATAACACCACCTACTGTATCGGAGTATGTACAGTAGATGCTGCACTTGCTCAGTCAGTGAATCCAGTGCAGCATCTACTGTATCGGAGTATGTACAGTAGATGCTGCACTTGCTCAGTCAGTGAATCCAATCTGGCTTCAGATTATTGGCTCTGAATTTCATTATCAGCAAATAATCGATACATTTCCCAATATCGAGCCTATTGTCGATACACAATATATATCCCGATATATTGAAATCTCCTCAAAAGCACCTCATGAATGCTCGGAACGGGAAACAAAATCAAATATCACAATATTTTTTTATCCAAATACCTCGATAGCAATATTGTGACAATATTGAATAGGTGACTATTGGTGCACATTGTCAGTTTTGATAAGTAGTTATCAGTAATGTGGATGTAATGATTAACGAGGTGAAGGCAAGTATGAGAACAAGTAGGAGGGTCTGTGAAGTTACATCATTTTACTGTAATTCAGCCTTTAAAATGAAGAAAAGACAAGACAATATAGTGATATCCAAAATCTAAGACGGTATAGTTTCATATCATGATTAAATATCCAGCCCAAGTCAATATCACTTCAAACCTGAAGCACTGATCACACAACATTAATTAAGGGTCCAATTATCTATTAGGAGACATTTAACATGTCTCTTCTTGTACATCTGTGCTGCTCCGGTTCCCAGGAAGTCTAGAGACCCATCCATGTGCTTCTAATGGGGATAAACGTGTCCTAAGCCAAATACACTGTGGCTTTTAACACATAATTGAAACAAACCCTTCTTTTAAACCAACATGAAGTCATAAAAGAGCTCAGAGAACATGTTAAGTTGGATAACATTTGCTGAGGAAGACCTTATAATATAATTTTAGATGCAGAACAGCCACTGAAACATGTATATGTGAGTGTGTTCGCTGTAAAGACAAACTGAAAGAGTTACAGAAAACAAAAGAAAGAGTCACTTTTACCCTCTTTGCAGGAACTCACAGAGGTGTTTTCCGGACGGGATGCTCAAGGTGTCAGACAGCGTGAAGCATCAGCCTGCCATTACAGCTGATAGTCGATATTTATCGCCTGTTTGTTTTGAAGCAGAGCAGCTGAAATCCAAGACTGTAAACTCAACAGTTGCCGCCCAAACACACACAGAGAGCGCAGACGACTGCTCCCACAAACACACTGTCGCTGAGGAGGCACCGCGGCAGCAGGTGAGTGATAGGTGAGTGTGCAGGTAACCCAAGCTGACGGGGGAGGAGCTCCACGGACACTTCACTGGGGGTGGCTCGGTGTGTGAGAGCGGTTGTCACTCAGGTCTTCATGCGGAGAGTTTGGATGCATGCTGGTGATGCAACACACTCATGTGTTTCTTTACATTAAGCAACAACAAGCCACACTGAGCAGCTTGAACTGTAGTGGGCTTTAATACTGGTGCTGGGAGGAAAGCAGTGGTGAGGCTTGTGATTCTTTAAAGGTCCAGTGTGTAAGATTTAGGCCCCATAAGCAGAAAAGGATATAAAATGTATATATGTGTATTTATTGATGTATAATCATTGTGCCATTTTGCATCGCCGTGCCCAGGAAGAGCGCCAGGGTTTGAAGTCAACTTTGTAATGGCCAAACCCTCTAATTACATCGTAATCGAGAAGAAGTGGCTGTAAAACAGTGGATGACTCGTTTCACTGTCATGATTTGAGCCATTCGTTCCAAAAAAATCTGGAAAATCTAGAAGAGCCACACAATTAAATTATTTTATTTCTATTCAATTTAGCTGGGTGCAAAACCGGATGTTAGCCAGCTCAGTCGGCGGGAGTCTCTAGTGTACACACTATATTTGGCTCTCCAAGAACCACCGTTATGACCAACGTTAATGCAGTATTGTATGCCTTCCATTCAGCTAACTGTTTCATGCTGTCTGCTGCTAACGTTAGCAGATGTTGTTCAGTGGCGTTGCATAAGTAGCCACTAGCAATCGTGCTAGTTTGAGTTTAGCTCAAAACTAATCGTGGCTGATGTATGCACGTGCGATGTGCAGGCCGAAACAACATGAGAGGAAAGATAAAACTATAATACAAAACATAAAACAGTTCTGGTTCCTCCAGGTTCCAGTAGGGGGAGCTTACGTACCACCAGCGATACTCGTACCACAGTTATAGTAGTGAGTAAATAGTGATTAGTAATAGTGGTGCTATGCTGCAACTTCAGCACTAGATGCCTCTGAATCCTCCACACTGGACCTATAAAATGAAGGTTTGGCCCACAAATGGACCTTCCTTCTTAGATAGTTTAATTAGAAATGTGTCTGTTTTTTCTTCAGTATTTCACAAGGAAAAAGCTACATTTAGTAGAAGATTGTGCAAAATAAACATCTTGTGAACTTCTGATTTATCTTAGGACCATGAACCAGAGGTTAGGAACCACTGCTGTAGAGCATGAGTGCAGCAAAGAAACTATATGAGATGCTCTTGATGACATTGACATTGACAAATCCTGTTCTCATGAGTTTAGTGTTTTTTGTGTGTGTGAAAATGAAACTTGGGAAGCTAGAATCATATCGCACTATCAGTCAAAATAGTCACAATATGATTTTTTTACTATATTGCGCAGCCCTTATGGCAATAAAGCATGTTCTTATGATTTACGAATGCATTCTACAAGTAATATTATAATAGCGAGCTCCTCTGTCGTGGAATAATTACATTTCCACAGGCTTCACTTTCTGCAGCAAAGTGGTGATCTGGTCTGAACTAGTTGGATTCAACAGGGTGAATGAAAGAGGAGCAACAGTGTGGAACACTGCCCAGGTTTCAATGTCACCGGCTGCTAAGAATGACCACTCTTTGTCCAGCTGCAGTGCGCTGTCCCTGCAAAGAAAATCATTTAGATAATGCAGGTGCCCACTTCAGGGTATAATACTGCATGTGAGAAAACACTTGAAGAAAAAGGAAAAAAAATGAACACGCTCCTCATGATACCAGCATTGAGAGATAATTAAAAAGGGAAAACATACACTAAATGTTTGAACACACACACACATGCACACACCAGCTTGACCTACAGTCAGTAAAACGCACAGGTGTTTGCGCTCAGCTGTTGCTCAAGCACCAGTACTCTGAAATGTGATTTGTTATGAAACTGGTTACTTTGGCAACCTTGGTGTTTGGTTTGATCATTAACTTAAGCTTCAGTGGAGAAAAATAACCTGTTTGAAGAATGTGGGTAAGGAAATAACTAATACAAACTGCTCTGAGATCTTCACCTGAATGAATAAACAGGATCAAATATGTACAGTTAAAAGTTATAAAATATTAATTCTTAACCTGGAATACTTTTCTGTCAGGTAGCTAAAATTTGTGGTGCAGCAAAAGAGGGCGTATACAGCTGGATGCATTGTGTAGATCACTAGGAACACTGGAAGGTTATTTTTTTCACACAGGAGTTATTGAATCGAGTCTAAACTCAAAGACATGGGAGGAGAAAATGTTCCCTTTTTTTGGTTAGTCACTAAAATCAGAGTCATCGCTCTCTTAATCAAAACAATTCTGCCCTCTACTGGAGAAAATATGAACAAATGTAAAACTTATTAAATGTAGCAAGTTTAATATAAATAATCAATAGTAACACAAATATATAGATTTTATCTTTGACACATGTAAAATATATATATATACACTAGAAAGAAAACTCTGTTAATGTTTCAATGGCACAGAGGTCTGACTGCACCCATGTGAAGTCCCTGAGAAATGCTGACAGCATTTTCTAAAGCTAAAACACACTTTTCCACAATTTTTTACAAATGCAGTTATGAAAAACAACGATAATAAAAAACAGTCTTCACCTTACAAATACTCCAGCTGTCTTAAAGGGACAGTTCACCTCAAAATCAAACAGATTTTTCCTCTTACCTGTAGTGCTATTTATCCATCTAGATTGCTTTGGTGTGAGTTGCCGACTTTTGGAGATATGAGCCGTAGAGAAGAACTTGATGGCACTTGGCTTCTGGAGCTCAAAGTGGCAAAAATACACATTTGAACAAAGAGCAGGATGCAAACCTGCTAAGCTGTGACATTAGCAAGCTTAGTAGGCTTAGTCAGCTATCCTCTTGTCGATGAGTAGATGTACACTTCCTTCAACAAGGTGATACCGAAAGAAAACAGTTCCTACATGAAACCGCTCACAACAAGGTGTGTGGACTATCTTGAGTAACCGGGTCATAATTTTCTGTAAACAGACTTTGCTGTTTAGTTTTTCCAATTTATTTTTTGGGCACTTTGAGCACCACAAGCCATCTAGTTCCACTATATTCAAGAGAAGGCCGACATCATCAACTTGCAAACTCACACCAAAACAATCTACATGAATAAATAGCACTACAGGAAAGAAGGAAAATCAGTTTCTATTTGTAACAAAGAAGTGCTGACAGGCTGTGAGTTCACCTATAACATACAATGTGACGATGAGGAGGAGGCGTCTTCATGAATACACACTGAAAGACACAAAGAAGAAAAAATACAAATCTGTTATTATGACACATTCAACTGTTCCTGAAGAGAATTATAGTAAACGAAACACAAAAAGTGTTTCTAGTGTTTTTTCTAGTGTTCTAGTCTGGCCAATGACTGCGTGTTTGTTTACGTTCAGATTGTTCTTCATCCGCATTGATTTAAAGATGTATTTCAGCCACCTGAATAAACAATATCCATCTTTTCAGAGGAAGGAACTGGATTATTGTCCTTGGATCTATCTTGGGAGGAAAATCTGAGTATGTGACGACATCGTACGAGGTATACAGTATCACTTGAATGAATGCCACCCGTATCAATAATTCAAACAAGTCCTAAAGGGAACCAGGGCTTATTTCATTCATGGACAAAAGCATGAACAAAAGGAAAGCTCAGTGCTGTCCGGCGTTTTTAAAACATATGTATGAGATGCTAATTATGTCGACATATCTTGTCAATCAAAATAAATGGAGCCTAAAATGTAGGCCAGTCTCTTTATGTGACAATGAAGTATGTTATCTGTGTTTGATACCAGATATTGTAATTTACGACCTGTCTGGCATTTATGCTGACATATGTAAAAAAAAAAAAGAAAAAGAAATGGATCTCACATGTCACATCAATAAAAGCTCTCCCATCTGTTGTGGCTGATGGTCTAATAACTGACCTGGCCAGTCGGGCTAAAGTGCTGAGAGCCAGGACTCCATCGAGGCCATAGACGACGAGCAAGACACAGCTGATGATTACGTCCGCCCTCATCACGTACGTCTGCCACACCAGGAAGTAGACCGTCAGCAGGATGGTCGTCCCCGTCACGATCAGGTTAGCCAGGATATAGCCCTGGCTCTCTGTCAGGTTGCCCTTC
The DNA here is from genome assembly GCF_040436345.1 of Pagrus major. Lineage (NCBI taxonomy): Eukaryota > Metazoa > Chordata > Actinopteri > Spariformes > Sparidae > Pagrus > Pagrus major. The sequence continues at coordinate 12,432,442 of NC_133222.1, read as the reverse complement.
ACGCCTGAAGACAGCAGCCAGACACACAGATGGTGGGAGAGGGTTATAAGCCACTGCTGAAGTTAAGTTAAAGAGGTCATATTATGCTTTGGGGTTTTTGCCTTTTCTTTATTATATTATATAGATTGCTTGTGCATGTAAAAGGTCTGCAAAGTCCACACCAAAAGGAAGTTACTCTCTCCCACAGGAAACACTGCTCCTGCACTGCCTGAAACGCCTGGTTTGGAGTCGAGCCTTTACTTTCATAACTTATGTACATCACTATGAAACAGTGCAATTTGTTTATATTTGGCGGACCCTGCCACCTTTCTAGCTTCAAACAGTGTTCTGTAATTTTCCCCTGAGAGCAGCTTGTTTAGTCAGTTAAATCTGAGTTTGAATTTCCTCTCCAAAACTACATAGTGCCCATTGAAATGAACAGGTGGAACATGAATGTTTACATATATGTATTGACACAGCTGCCTCAAATATTCTGATAAGCTTTAGATAATGGATGTTAAGCAATAATGACAAATAATGCAACCAAGCATGCATGAAGTGTATGCAGAAACTGACATGGCCCTTGTGTTTAGTTTTAACACAAGTATAAGATAACATATCAGAGGCACAGATATCTAAAATGGCAGCACGATCACAAGGAAGGCGTACTCGGAGGTCAGTCATGGTTCAATATGTGACTCTGTTTTCTCTCACCACAGAAGAAATGGAGGACGTCCAGAGCAGCCAGGAGGAACAGCAGACTGACATCACAGATCAGGTCATCTTCAGGATAAGACAGCACCAAGCCTGACACACACACACACACAGAGACACATTCACTGATCTCTGCAGGTACATCAACAAAACATCTGGGACTGTGTGAGCTCACTCTTTCTGATGATCAAGCCCAGAGTGAAGAGGAAATAGAAGGCAAAGTAGAGCGATGTCAGGTTCAGCAGGAGCTGGAAAGTGACAGACGACAGCTGAGTGCGGGGTTAAGGTTTGATCATTCAGCATCACACTGTCAGTGACGCACAGAGAGAGACGTCAAGGCTTCACTTCAGACGAGTGGGGTGAAATATAAAGGATACTACACCGACTGGTCTTCCTGCAGGGAGAGAGACACAGAAACTTTAGTTAGCCTCGTTCATTTTGTCAACACAGCAAAATAAAGTAGTAGTATTCATGCCAGTTCTCTTTAAAGTTGCTGTAAGTAATGTTATTTTTTTGATATGATCGCTTTTTTTAGCGGTTTAATGTAAAAGCGTGCCTACTGCAACCATAGCAACGCGTCCACCTACCTGCTCCGTACGTCGCCATTTTGATATTCTCCTGCTTCTTCACCTCTGATCACAGAGGGGACGTCTCCGCCTGCTGGCCGGGAGATGAACTACAACCAGAGGCAAATAATGGGAGAAGTGAACAGATAAATATTTAATACATAAATAATCGACTGATATTAAACTCTACGGCTCTCATGAGGGCTTTATAAGCCTTTCTAAACACTTTCTAGACACTACATGTGAACAGGGAGCAAACAGATATGACCATGAAACTTTCCCCAGTTGATTACCTATTAATACCAATATTTTTTGTATTAGAAGATTTCTAAAATGTTATGGTAAAGTATGCACATGAGACATGAGCTAATTAAGAATACTGTATATTTTCAGAACATAAATCTTAATATTGGATAAAGCCAGGTTCAAAGCTTTTTGGATATTTTGCTCTTTTTTTATATAACTCAGTAAATCAGAAAATACTGTCAACAGCCATTTAATCAAATACATTTTTGCCATGATTTTAGGAAATAAACTGCTGTACATATCAGGTTATATAAACTTCAAATTGTATATAAAAAATAAATTGGAAAGTCTGTTGTATGTAAGTGCTACTGAGGTGAAGATTTCTGACTTAGAGGATGAGAAAACAAATGATTTTGAGAAATGGTATTTTAAGATATATATTGTAAAATCCCATATATTCTTTGACAAAAAAATGGTGAATAGAGTAAAAATCGTATCTTATACATATCACTCTGAAGCCTCCCCAGTTGATTATTTATTTCCAGCCAATTATTTTTTTGTATACCTTCTGATATTTTATCTTTAAATATTAAAATGGGACCAATTGTGCCAATTTTCATTAATTAATTTAAGAACTAAGTGTGTATTTTATTTCCTTTCCACTCTTCTAAAAGAAGGCATGTTATGGAAGCAAATAGTCCAAAGTCTGAAAATTGATCAGTGCAAAATCTATGAGAGGCCATTCAGGCCGTTATTCATTTTGCAGTGTAGTGTCTCCCATTAAACATGAAAATGACTCAACAGTCTGTTAATGGCTGACAGAACACTGCATTTCTTCCTTGTTCCCTAATCTACTCAACAGGTTTCCCTTTTTTTGCTCTAATACTGCCATCTAGCGGGAACATTGGTGAACATGCCACTAACTAACCTTAAACAAAAGATATTAGGCTATGCTCACCTAAATGCCTGTAGTTAACATAATCATGATGATGCACTGTTTATCCAATTCATTTTCTCTATCAATGTCAATCATTTTTTAATCTGTGTCGTCTTGTATTGTTAATAGTCCTAACACTAGGTGTCACTATGCACATTCACATGGTGCAATGCAATGAATAAAGAGGAGTGATAAGCGAGTGTGAGGATAAGAAAATTAGTTTTTTTTCATGGTTTCCATCATCTCCTATTTTCTGGGGTTTAAAGAGCTGTTACACATTAAGCTGCTAAATTAAGACAGGAGGAGCATGGCCTCTATGTCATGGAGGGATTTTGAAATACTCTCATCTCGATGAAAACACCTGAGTTAGTAGCAGGGTATGGCCATGAAATCTTGATGAGTGGACACAGTGGCTCACGTCCTCCCTTCACTTTCTCAGGGATACATGCAAATTTCATTTCAGCGACTGATATGAAGGGGTGAAGAGAATCACATATTGAAAGACAACATTTAATGCACATTGCATATATGAACATTAAAAAGCTATTGACTCTGACCTAACCATTTAGGTTTTCAGTTTATCAACAAGGGATCAGTTATTTAAGCTGTTTATTATGATTTAATTTATTATTTAATTCATAATTCCTCAAATGTGTTTCCTGTAAGGTGATACAGTGTGATTTATATTACATTATATTATATTATATTATATGTACTGTATGTGTGTCTTGATTCAAGGTCCCTCTTTGGCCACAACCAGGAAAAGCGTGTTAATGCATCAAGTTTTGTTGTGTTAACCTGTAAAAAGTGTCGCTTAAAGCATTTAAAGCGGTAATAGGAAACTTTTCAACTTTCCGCCCTCCTGGCATTTCCCTGTAGTATAATCGTTTCTCCAGGAAGAATCCAGCCCTGTGGCAGACCAAATAATACAGCAAAAGCAAGACTTATAGGGAAACAATCTACATGGATCGTGTAATTTTTTGACACCCATTACACTGTGTAATCAGTATGTTCTTCAGAATGATAAGTTAAAGCAAAAAAGGTGTCTATTGCAAGTTTAAGCTACACATTTTTGGAATTACTTCAGCAAATACACACAATAATTTTGCTACTTAGGAGGACAAAAATATGTGTGTAGAGCATGCCCACCAGAGACCTCTGCCAGCTGAGCAGTACAACTTCTAGTTTAGTCCTCTGCTACAAACTTAAATGTGGATAAAATGATTTATTTGTTTGGCTCTTGTAGACTTTCCAAGTTTTATCAGACTGAATGGCTCGAATTCTGATAGCGGGGGTGTTGACGCTCAAAATATGTATCCACCAATTTGCAGCCACTTCTTTCACAATGCATAACCTTTCCCTCTACCTTTACTCTACCTCTCTGAATTTAATATTAAACCTTGTGGGGAACTGCTTCTTGTCCAAAACAGGAGATGAGTCCTCCTAATGTGACTTTGCTGACTCGGTTTAAATCCACACAACATGCAAGATAAGAACAATTGGGCTACACGCTCACACACACATGCACTTACAGAGCGAGCTACATGAGATAAGAAATATAGAATACCAAAATTAACTGCTTTAGCCTAGCCAGCTGTTTCATTGTCCCCTGCAGCCTCTATCTGTTTCTCTTTCTTGCTTGTCCTCTGAAACAATCTGCATAGTGTGGCTGGAAGAACGGAGGCGTTGTTTGGGTTGAATGGAGGAAAAGCAGAGGGGTGGAGGGGTGGAGAGGGAGATGCTCCAGCTGTGGGGGAACAAGACAACACAACAGCATCTCACATGTGGGCGAGGGGGGGTGTGGGCGTCAAGGCTGCGGGGGCTGCACACAGTGGCATTGTTATAAGGGGGTGGGGGGGTGGGATGCAGCTGATAAGGTTTAGAGAAATGGATCATTCCCTCAAATCCTCCCCTCGGGAAGCCTTGACACAAAACACTCCTGTTACTGTATGGTTGTTTAAGCTGGAGGAATTCAAAAAGGCCCCACAGAGATCTTTTAAACCACTTAAATATATTGCAGATCAAAGTTTCACAAATGTTTTTACGCCGCAAGATCAGGGAGTGAGAAAATATTTGTTTTGAGGACCATGAATCAGGCGAAAACTGAACATGACAGCACACAGTGACATAAGATCGAGTGTGTTGGAGTGCGTTTTCCCTCAGGTTTGACCAAACTGTATGCTGTTTTATCCTGCTTTTTTATTTTAGTCTTTTCATAAGGCGCATTTATTTTCATAATTTCTATCCTCTAGCTCTATCTTTATAGCCTCTATTAGAAAAAATATATACAAAAGCATAAGAGATAGAAAGTAAAAACCTGAGGAAGAGTAAAAAAAGAAAGGGAAACCACTTCCAGGCACGAAAAACAGGCAATAGGTGTCAAAAAGATCGCTCCACAATTACAACAGGCAATGAGTCTGTTTGAAATTTGTACTTACAACATTTTACAACATTTTTCCTGTTAAAATGTTCAGGAAAATTATTTTTGCCTCAAATATTAAGCCGTATGTCTCATACAGTGTTGTAAAAAGTACCCAAAAGTCACAATTTAGTAAAAGTAAAGATATTGTGTGTTACTGTGGTAAAAGTGAAAGTCACCCAAATGACTACTACTTGTCTAAAGTATCTGATATTGTAGATACTGTTATTTTCTGACAGTAAATGTACTTAAGTTAGCAAAAGAACAACTAAAAGTAAATTGTTTATATTCTTACACGTATGCATACTGTGAACTATGGGTCGAGCAATAATCAGATCAGATAAAGGTTAAGTTTTTTCTCATTTTTTCATTTTTCTGAATCACTGTTGTTGTTTTTTCCATGTGACTGATGTTGAAATAAATAAAGTCAAAATGTGCTGCGTTGGCTCTGATGCAGCATGCAATGTAAATGCCTGCAAAGTAACTAGTAACTAAAGTTATCAAATAAATGTAGTGGAGTAAAAAGTACAATATTTGCCTCCAAAATGTAGAGAGGAAATATAAAGTGGCAGAAGTACGCTACTGGAGTAAAGTAAAAGAAGGTACAGTATTTGAGTAAATGTAATCACTTTCATTCCAACACTGGCCTGATACAATACATGAGTAGATTACAGATTAATTTCTTTTTCAATTAATGTCAAAAAGCTGTTTAAAAAGGCCCTTCACAACTTGCCAGAGCCAAAAATGATGTCTACAAAGTTCTTAATTTGTCCATCTAATAGTCCATAACACAAATAAATTTGATTTACTAACATAGATGACAACGAAAAGCAGGAAATGATCATTCTCGAGAAGCTGAAACCAGTAAAGTTTTGGCATTTCTGCTTGAAAAATGCCTCGATTGATGAATCGATCATCGAAGCAGTAGCCGGTGAATTTTCTTTCCACAACTAATCAATCGACTAATTGTCGCAGCAGCCCCTTTGTGAAGTAAAGGGTATTGTAAAGAAATGAAATGAAAGATAAGGTGAGTGCAAACCACCTCTTGAGAACAGACACACGCATCTTTGCAGTCACTTTTCTTTGTTGCGGGGACATTTGCAGCAGCCTGGCGCACATCCCTCACCTGCCTCAGCTCCTCTCCTCCGACTCTGAGCTGCTGCACACATCCTGTCTGAGAGGGAGAGGCGAAGGAGGAAGAGAGCCAACAGAAGCGACCTGGGAGTCAAGTTTAGCCAACTTTTACGCACAGAGACTTGTATTTTCCCATCGATATCCAGTTTTTACGCACGATGATGGTATTTGCTGCGAAAGTGAGGAAACGCTTATTATGAAGCTCGTTTCAGCTGAAGTGAAAATGCGCCTGAAGAGAAGTTATTTGTTGGTCTTGGATGGATTTTTATTGGCACCTTAATTAAAAAAAGTTTTAAAGTTATAGCCTTTACTGCGGCGTCATCGGAGGCGTTTGGCTGAGGGACGTCAATCCAGTGCCAAGTTGTTGAACAGGGGGAAGAAGTTCTCCGCATGAAGCTTTGGATGAACTAAAAACAAGAAAAACGAAGAAGTTCATCTGGTTTCCGTGATGTCCATGTGAAAGTTTCCCCGATCCGAATTGATTTCGTTCGGACGAGGGGAGACTTTAATGGATTTTTTATGTGGGACCCGCTAGGATGGACGTGGTAGATGAAACAGAAGCGTTACAGAGATTTTTTGAAGGTAAGAATCCATCATTATCATATATAACATGAGTCTACGTATTAATAGAGTTCAGTATTATAATCCAATGTCAAGATAATTGACAGCAGAATAGAAAATGTGTGATTTTTGTTAAATTTACAACCATTTTTGACTTCTAAATAATTGTTTCACTGAAAAAAGTAAAAACAAAATGTGTTTATATCTTTTGTCAGTTCTAGTTTGACCTTGTATTGAGTGTACAGCCTGCTTTAAACTATTATAATGCACCGCACATGACAGGTGGTTAACAACAGTAATGTGTGCAAGTGATCTTATAGGTGAAGTTTTCCCAAACACCACAGTCTGTTTTCCTCTCGTCTTAAAAAACTTCAAAATGCAAGAAGACAGGAGGGTTAACTGGTGCGGGGAGCAAAAGTGCTGCTGATGGGGAACAGATCAAGTTAAACGGGGAATCCTTAGGAGGGAAAAAAAAACGAGGTGGAGGAGGGTGGGGTTGAGGGTTAGATGGGTGTAGGAATTCAAGTCAAGATAAATGGTGTGTTTTGCAAGGACACTGTGGCACAATGTGTGCGTTAGAGACAGACATGAGCAATGTGATTGTAACCAGTGTTATTGATGATCATCAGATCATGTGAACACACATGTATAGAACCAAAGTCAGTTTAGAAAAGTGGCAATTAACAGCGTTCTATACTGTGACTTTAAATCTCTTTTTTTTGGTATACAAAGAGTTTGATGTTTTCTCTCATGCTGCATCCTTGATTTACCAAACATCTTAGTATGTCTCAGTTGACTTTATCATTGTCACAATTTAAGAATCAATTTAAGAATCAATCAATTTAAGAAATTTACTACAGGAACATGATCCTGTAGTAAATTGAATTTATCACAAACAAGGCAGTCAGTTTAGTCACATTTGTTTGAAGAGTTTCTCACTACGCTTTGTGATTTCCACTTTGGCACAGATCTGTGTCTCTCTAATAGTTTTTCATCAAAGAAACTTAATGTCAAACGTTCCAGGAGAAGTCAAGTGCACATAATAACACATTCTGTGGTTTTATGTATAATAAGTTATCTGCAGAGAGACTTAACACTTGATTATAGTATACACAGAGTGTTGACTTGAATATACACAACCATCCATGACTGTCAGAGGTTCCTCTCCATCCTGACAGGAATTTAGTGTGTTTACATTCTTGCTTTGGGAGTTAGAGAGATGTTCTCTCTTTGGCTTTGTTTCAGCCACTTTTGCTTGGACTAAAATGTCAACCTGTCCATGAGAAGTATAGAGTAGCTGCCGCCTCAGATGCTTATTTCCCTATTTTACTTTCTCTTTCTCTGGTGGTATCATTATTTCTCTCTTAGATGGTGGATTCAGGCCTTCAGGCATCAATCTTGAATTTGAATTGGTGACAAAAAGTATCATCAACAAGTTTTTGATTTTATTTATTATATAATAAATCATCTTTCTCTTAATCCTACCTGAAAGAGAAAGACACTCACACTGAGCACTTTAATGGATTTCGGTTCTGATAAACTGTGTTTTAATCGGATTAGTGAAATGTGTATACATTCACACTAATGCACAGTGTGCATTCCTGGCATAGCCTCGGTGGCTGTTAAAACACAATGAGGTGAGACTGGTGTTTCTCCTGGAGCATTTGGCTCCTGCTCTCTCTGACTCCATTAGAGTGACAGTGAGCAGACGGGGTGAGGAGGTGAGATACTGCAGACTCAGGGTGGAGAGAGACCGGCCTGTTGAGAGAAACCCAGCTTAACCACCAACCCCCTCAAAACTTGACCTTCTCCTCCTCTGTGACTCACTTAGACAACAAACAGCCACTCACAGAGCCGTGTTCGCACATTTATTGCTGTTGTGTGACTCCAAGTAATGCCCCATCCTGGGTCAACCAAACACTTGATTAAATGGTAATCCACAGTTTCTGTGTTAGACTTTCAGGATGTCCTGAGACAAAACGTATTGAGATTGAGACGTTCACATGCAATGCTCTGGAGATAAGTGAAATGGTCATGCAGAGAAATTGTTTTTGCCACTGCCGTGAACGAGGATCCAGCAGACGACTGCATAAAAACTAGAATAAGAGTCTACAGCTACGGTAGCAGCTTTGTAAGGCTGCGCACAGCCGCACTTTGAGCCGAATACTGACGTAAGAAATAAGGCTGCAACTGAGTTATTTTCACTTTCAATTAAACTGCCAGCAATTTCCTTCAGTTAATTGTTTAGTCTTTAAAATATCCGAAAAGAGCGAAAAATGTCCATCATAGTTTCCTTAAGAGACAGCTTCAAACGTCTAGTTTTGTCCAACCAAGAATCCAAAACTCAAAGAGACACATTTTACAGCCCCAGAGGACAATGAAACCAGCACATCCTCACAACTGAGGAGCTGAAAGGGATGTATCGTTGGCAATTTTGCTTCATAACATTTCTACAAAAAACTATTAATAAAATAGTTGTAGATACATTTCCTGTAGATTGATAACTTAGTTATTCAGCTGTAGTCAGAATGTTAACATGCTTACAATGACTGGGGCCTCTTTTAAAAAACTGACTTATAATCAATTTTGGATTACTACTAGAATAAGTTTACATGGTTGTAGTGCTCAAAAAACACATCAGTTTTCTCATACTGTCTAGTACTGCAGCTCTGTATTCCCCCTCTGTCTGAAACGCTCTGTTTTAGCTCCTTTCTCTTTAAGGCCCGCCTCCCGAATACCCAGTCTCATCTGATTGGCCAGCTCACACATGCCTGAGCTGGCATCGCTCACCGTGTCTCCAGTTGGCTCTTTCGTATTTTGAGCTTCTAGTTAGCTTCACTTCTACTGTAAATATAGGCATAAATTATGCAAATGTACGACACAGTGATAGATAGGTACAAGCCTGTGAACTTGGCATGAGCTTTATGGACAATGTTCAGCGGTGACACACTCCAAAGACACACGCTGTGAGTTTGGGGTAGCTTGTAAACCCACTACTGAATAAGATGTGTTGTCTGGCTTCAATCTCCTCCAGCACCGCCATGATCTTGTCCCCCAAAACATGTGATTTTCTCTTTTGGTCCATGACTTTCCTGACTGAACCCTCATTTGTACTAAGGGGAAATAGGCCCTTATCATGGCAGACATTTTGACTTGACAGGGTAGAAAAAGCACAAGTAGAATTTATATCATTAATAACGTCTAAATTACACTTACACTGCCATTGTTTACTTTATTGACCACACCTGTGCTTTTCCAAGCCAAAATTTCTGCTGTGTAAAAGGTCTAATGCCATCAATTAAAGATGAAAGTGTGAAAGTATTGACCTGATGGTTGTTATTAAACTGTATCTTCCAGATATAAAACGTATTCATTCACATATTCACCTTAACCATCTTAGTCTGGTAATGAATTTGTTCTTAGTCATTTTGCCTCATTGCTCGGGTAACTATATCAAAATTCCCATTAAATCCCGCTGTACTCCCACAGCAGTTGTGAATCATGGATGCGGAGGCTGTCGTCCATCTTGGAAAACCTGTGTGAAGCAAGTTTGGATGGTTCTTCTGATTTATAGGTTTAGCGGTGAACTGTAGTGAGAGGAATGTATTGTTTTTGGGCAGCGAGGCTTACACCGCTTACAGAGTAGGTTTTATTTTTCATTGTTGGCTCATTCACATCAATAATGACTGCCAACTGAGTAATCCTCAGCCAGGGAGTGTTTATGTGTGCTTGAACTGGACTTCATGAGATTGATTTACTTGTTTCGGTTCATGTGTGTGTGTGTGTGTGTGTATGTGTGTAACGCCTTAAAGAGAGATGATCTGTATAAAAAGTTGAGGGTTTTTTTTGTATCCTGATATTATATTAGTCAGTGTCACAGATATATATTACCCAATTAGAGCCATAATTACTCCAGGTGTTCATCAGAATAGCTTTGTCTGAAATTCTCTGGTTAAAAACTCTTTTTTTTTCTTCTCTCTACTTCCTCGTGTTGCTTGATTCTTATTTCTGTTCTTCATTTTGCCTCTTTTTCCTCTGTACCTTCTTCTTTTTCCTCCTCAGCATTTTCTTCATCTCCTCTCATTGTCTCTCTTTCAGCGTCTGTAAGTGTCTAGCCTCAAATTCAATCTCTCATTCGGAGTGTCTGGTTTTTTTTCCAACCTCTCTCCGTGTCCCGGTCCCAGCCTTGTCACTCCTGTAATCTCCTGAGCCAGGTCCGCCGGTGCGACCAGTGCTTGTGTGCGACAAGGGCTGTGTGTGGTAGCCTGGTACAGCCCTTTCTCATGACTGGGAAATAATCCTCATTATAACACTCTGAAGCCTTTCTCACACACACACTCACTGAAAAATGCACGCGCACACATACACACACACACATCTGTTACCCTGATCTGCATCTCTCAGGTCTGCAGAAGAAAAGTCTTTCAGCCCCGAGTAGGGAAACATGTGAAAAATAGAGGGGAATTGTTTTTCTCATCTTCTGTTTCAGGTGCTTTCATCTCAAGGACGTCAACATGCTTTGGCTACGCGCAGGTACTCTGCCGCTCTGTCCGCTCCGCTTCTCTTTAGATGTGATTTATCAGTCCCTACCCGATGAGGGGCTTTCTATTCGTATTCACCTCTTGATCAATGTCTGTGTCGTAGTGATGCTATTCACTCTTTTACCAATAACCGAAGATCTGTTACTCTCAGGCTACATGTCTAGAGTAGATCTGACACATTTCCTTTCATTTACTATTTGTGTCCGTATGTGTAAGTGTGTGAACTTGTTTGCTGTAGGCGCAAACCCTGTGGAGCATCTTGTAGAACAGCTAAGAGATTGTTTGCTTGTGTACATTGATTATGGCGACATTACTTAGATCTGTCAGGTTGTTTTAATTGATTTTTGAGTCAGGGTGAACGGAGAACATCATTTAAATCAGACTTATTTGGAACTGATCTCCAACAGTGCATCCAAATATAGAATGGCATGTTTTGATACTTTGATTAAACTGAAATCAGTTTTAAAGTTTGTTTTTATCGTTCGTTCAGAATGTAAACTGTTGTTAAATTTCTTAGAAAGTGTATTCACAGTCTGTACAATGTGTGTATATGTTGTGGGTGTACAGTCGTGTTCACTGAAGTCTAAGTGTTTGATAATCAGACGGACTTTGTTCCTCCTCTCAAAGTGTTTAATAATTAACACACAGTTGTGAGTTCCGACAAAGCATGGGAAAAATCTGTTTAAAATCAGCGTTTTACAGGCTTTTATGTTCCGTCAGACATGTTTTCTTGCCTCTCAGTGGCCTTAATAATAGTTTATACTACTCCAAAAAGAAGATAATTACATTACATGCTATCATTTTTAAAAGAAAGTGTAAAGGAAAGGAAAAGCTGTGCATTTGATTGACTGATATAAGTCAAACCATGTGTAATTGGCACTCACACACTCGGTCCTCTGTTTGTGTTCATTTTAGATTATTACTCCGCTGACAACCCAGGCATTGAAATGGTGGCATAACACATACACATGCACAAACAAACAATCACACAGACACATGCACGCGTATGCTTACACACACACGCACACACACACTCCTCTCTCAGCCGCTAATCTCTCAAAAGGCCAGTCTGTATCGAAGTTGGCCTGACAATCATTTCACTGTTCCTTGTTAGACACAGCTGGACAGAGAAACACACAGAGGGCAGAGAAACTTACACATCCAGTTCACAGCGATTTAAACTTTTAAGTGATTTTAAAGTTACTTCATTTTTTTTCTATTTTATCCACACAATAATAGCCTTTAATGGCAGCGTAACCTATAGCGTTCCTTTAACTGTTGAGGCAAAGACTGTTGTTTGTAGATTGTTACAAAGTTGGTGAAAGTTCCAGAAAAGAGGCAACAAACGTATTGCATATGTTCTTAGTGAACATGTTCATCAGCTGCTAAGTTATGAGAGATGTAGAGCAAATGTAGCACAAGCAGTGTGGCTCGTTGGGGTCGTAGTACTCGAGTCTCTGGCAACAATATTAATGCCTCGGCTATGTAGAGTACCTAATTATGGTTTGTGTAGCACTTTATTTAGATGATTTACATCTGAAACATTTATTTTATTAAGTGCTAACTAATTAAAGATGCTATAACCAATATTTTTGCTATGACAATGTATAAAATGACAATGTGCAGGGGGTCACTCGGAGTGATAAAGCTTAATGGACCAATTTTCTGAAAATGATGAAAAAAATCTGCTACACTGACTCTGACGTAGCGTCTGTATAGTCACCACTCTGAGGTCTCACTCAACGTCCTGGCCACAACACTACCTGATTGGTTAAACAAGTAATAGCCTATCAATGCTAAATAATCTGAAATTACAAAGTAACTCGTACTAAAGTCATCAAATAAATGTAGTGGAGTAGTATGAAGTAGCAGAAAATGGGATTACTCAGGGAAAGTATCATAAAACATAGCATTGATGCCAAAATTTTAATTTTCACTGCTAATATCACTTACAAATATTGTTGATCTAATGGGTATTCATATTGGCCTGAAACTAAAGAAGCCACAGAGAATTCAAAACGTATTCTACTTTACAGAGCTTTATTGTGAGTTTCAGCTCATTGTTCAGTTGTCCGCACAACTTTGGCGTAAACCGTACTGTTTTGGTTCACTCTAACCGCTCTCACAGTGTCGCTCTTGGCCGCAGCACACAGCTTTTTTCTTCCTTCATTCAGCACTTCTTCAACCGCAGACAGACAGTTAGCAACTAGCTGGTGAGTATTTTAGAGCATATAGCAACTGGAGAGTCAGGAGCAGGTGGAGACCCAAAACATACATTAGTATGTGTGTTACATAATACTAATAACAATGCTGCTCAGTAACTGCTGGATGTGCAAATAAGCTACTTTTTGCTAACAAGTCAGTGTTGTGTCGTCAATTGTTTTCCGCTGCCCCAAGTGGCCAACAATGTTATTGCAGGTTTATGTAATTTAAATGATTGCTTTAAATGTTTCCTGTAGTGTACTCAAGTCAGTGTATTTATTTGCCAACAATCATAAGTCACACATTTGGCACTCTATTTTAAGCTTTTATTTAATGTACAGTGCCCAGTTAAAGGGTATATAACAGCTTTATCTAAAGAAATATTGAATGGAAACAACCGGGTCTTGGGAGCGGACTTGATTTCGATGCAGGTCTTGAGTTTTTGCCACTCTTGACTTGAACTCAGCTGTGCTCAGCCTTTAACTTCTTACACAATATGTCTTGATTACAGCCCTGTTTCATACTCTCTCCACAGTTTTCCTTGTAGGTTTTTTCAATTTCCATTTCCATTCCATCCTTGGACATCAAACTTGTGTTCTGCCTTTCTTGCCCCCGCTCTCTTCATCCTCCATCTATCCACCCTCCCCTCTCCGCCCATCTCTATTTTTCGTTATCAGGCCTGCCAGCTTAAATTTACTGCCTCTTTGGGTGGGGTGCACATCTGGATCTTATTTTACGGGGAACCATCCTGCTTCTCTCCCCGTGCACTGGCACGTATTAAGAGACATCAACCATCTGTTTCTATCCAGCGAAGAGCGCCAGTCAGTGTAAACATGCTAGTTTTCTCAAGAAACATGGAAACATGAGGATGTTTTATGTTAACAAACAGAATGTGGGTTGTTCTTGATTTGATTGTTTGTAGACAAGTGGTTTGAGTTGAAAGTTTAAAGATGTTGATGCTTATATGTCAGCTCTGCATTCGGATGGGACAAAGCAATGTGCCAAGGCAGCAGAGAGAAACTGTGACAATGATACTAATTAGTGACATTTCTGTCGGGTTCCTGATGAAGGCTGAAGCGTTAGTGGACGCACAAAAAAAGAGGGAAAAGGAGATTTTTTTCCAATGCTAACACAAAAATTCCTCACATTCCCAACTGAGTAGCTGCTTAATCTATCGGAGAGAGTGTGTGTGCGTGTGTGTGTGAGAAGGAGAGAGAAAAAAATAAAAGGAGTAAGTCTGTGGTTGCCTGCCCACCCACTGTATACCAGGTCCTTACGCTCTGCCTCACCTCCTCCCCATCCTGCTCCCCTTCTCTTCTCTCACACTCAGCATCGGCACATTGGGACAAATAGTGACAGCATTAATGAAAATAAATCACTCTGGGTCATTTAACAGCTGAGCAAGTTGCTTGTGTACTATATATGTGAAGTGATGTAACTTTTCTAAATATATGCATAAGAAAGTGCTTGGTCTACATGTTGGTGTTTTAAAGATTAAGTGGGGTCATGTGTTTGGGATTTGTGAGGCTTTCGGCTATCAAAGGAGGAAAGTGACCCTTGGGGTGAAGAAAGGCGAGCTTTAGGGAATTATAAAATACTTATGCTATAGCATTATATAAAACTATTTTAAATCATGCCTCACACAATGAGAAGAAGCAAACTTATTTGATTAAGGTCAGCCATGGATGCAGGAAGACGGCTTGCTGAGCACCGCCTAAAAAAACTTGCACAATCCACTTGTACAATGTAGTGTGACGTATATCCGCTTTACAAACTGAACGTCATTTTGCTTCTGGTGCCAACTCTACAGTATACTTCGCTTTTTCATCCGCAACTTACTATAAATGCTTCCCTTTTCACAGCTCCCTCTGTATAAATTGTTGATAATTAACTTTTGATCATTTATATAATCACGTAGGTGCTTTTAACTAGGTTAGCCTGTCAGCAAACATACAGAAGCTTGCTGCTAAAATGAAGAAAGACTTTCGTAATTTAAATATAGCAGGACACATCAAATTTAAATCTCTTTTAAAGCTTTACTGCTCACTTCCACAAGACAGTGTGCGTCAGTCACTTCCATTTTTGGCAGCTCTTCCAAGCACAGAGTGTAAAAAAGAGGCTCACTAACGTTGCTAACGGTTATCTATATATCTATATCTACACACAAAAATTAACTGTAAGCTATTAACAATATATACAAAGCAAACTGTAAAAGTTGAAGTATTTTAACAAAGTTATGAAAGAAAAAGCACTGAGATAATTATATTATTGATCAAAAATAAAAAGCTCATCCAAAAGATATAAACATTTTCTTTCTTAAACTCAGTGTATAACATTTTCAGACTTTACAAGACGGTCCAAATAATCAAGAAATTGTCATAGAAAGCATTTCATGAGGTTGATTAAGTTCATCCTAACTCAACAACTCACTAAATTGAACGATTTTATGAGGGAGTCTGGGGAATTTCTTTGCTGTTGTTGACTGTGTAGTACACTGTTGTTCACATTTGCTATCTGCTGGAGTGCAAAACGTTTTGAAATTGTTGTAAATTGTTGTTAATAACTGTTGGTAAGAGTTACCCTGGCCTTTCAAATTAATGAAGAAATGAATGTCGCACAGCGTTTACAATGATGTCATTATATAAATGGACCAATCAGTACCACTGGTTAGTCATTTTGTAATTATGATGTAGTCAGTTTAGAGAGTCTGAATCATCAGTATGTGATCTGTAATGTTGACTACTAACACATATTTAGACTGTTGGTCACTCTTGTAATATTAATCTTTAAATCCACAGAAAAGCGAATCAGAGCTCTTTTTACATGATCTCGATTGCATGTTTGACAAAATATTGTGAAATTAGCTGATACAGTCTGTAATCGAGTTCTTTGGAATACACAGAAAAAGCTATGAATAATAAAAGAGACCTTAATATGTCATTAGATAAATCTCCTGAGAAAGTGTTACAACATACGCTTTGGCTGTCATGGCAGTGTGTGTGTGTGTGTGTGTGTGTGTGTGTGTGTGTGTGTGTGTGTGTGTGTGTGTGTGTGTGTGTGTGTGTGTGTGTGTGTGTGTGTGTGTGTGTGTGTGTGTGTGTGTAGAGTTGCTGAAAGATCCCTGTTGCTAATTCCCAGATGCTCTCCATCTCCCCTCTGTGTTCACAACCCTCCCTTCACCACAGGTCATGATATTACCAGCTCTCTGGAGCCAGCCAACATCGACACCAGTATCCTGGAAGAGTACATCAGCAAGGAGGACGATAGCACTGACATGTCAGTAGGGACTCCAAACCGACCCGGCGACGTCAAAACAACACGCACCAACCGAATCAGATTATGTTGTTACAAAGGAATTTGTTTCTGATAAGGCTAATCCCTTTTTTTTCCTTCCTCTTTCACACAGCTGTTTCTCAGAGGTCCACAGCGCCCCAAATTACTCATCTCCCCAGGCAGGAGTGTCCTCCGCTGGGGGGTTGGTGTGTGGTGTGAGTCCCCCTATTCCACTGCGCCAAGGAGCCCCTCTACCTGGGCCCCCTAACTGTCAGAACGCCTACCCCCCAGGTCCATCCCTGGGCCTCCGACACAGCTACTCCTGCCTGGGTCAGCAGCAGCAACACCAGCAGCAGCAACAGCAGCAGCAGCAACAGCAGGCTCACATCAAGCCTGAGCACAGGGGCCACTACGCTCCGGGGTGAGCACAACACCTCAGGGGGGAGATGGATGGAGGAATTATAGCATGAGTTGGTTACTCAGGAATGTTCAAGAAATGCTTACATTTTTAACGTGAACGCAGGCAGAAGTTGCAGCAGATGACCTAGTATTTTGTCTTAAAGCATGCAACGAAACCAGACACACACCCTACTACAGGTCATTCATGCAATCAATACTTGATTAAGCTTCATTTGTACAAATAAAGCACCAGCTCCTCAAGAGGGGGAGGGAGGCTGATAACAGACAGAGAGAGAGAGTCAAATTACATCCTGACGCACACAATCTTGTGTAAAGAACGCTTACTCTGATCCCAGTTTCTCCCTTTAATATAATGGCAGTTCAGAAAATAAGAATATACCAGGAAGGGCTTGCCAACTTCAAGCATGGTAGTTTTTTTTAAGAATTAAGGTATTTCAATCCTTTAAAGGTCATATGTGGCTGTTTTTGTGAATGTAACATCTACCACCGTCTGTTTTTAGGACACTACCTGAGTCCCCCCCAGACTCCAGCTCAGAGCCGTACTCTCCTCAGCAGGTGAATGGTAAGTAACACGTCTTTTTTTCCTTCCCACCTCTCTGCTTAAGTCGATATCTGTTACTCATCACTTTATTGTTTTTGAGCATGAAGACAGAAGGGAAATCCAGTTCATGTGCAAACCAATCAATATGTGTCTGTCATTTATTAATCAACAGTTTACATGAATTGATTTTAGTGACAAAATGTAATGTTTGGAAGCTCTATAAGCTTTAATTTCAAGTTTATGTTTGGCTTTTTTCAAGTTAAACACCAGCAATCCTCAAAGTCATTTTGCACCTCTTGCCGTTCAACACACCTGTGTTGGTCTCACCTATTAGTAAAAAGGTGTGGAGTAGTGTTATCTGATGGGCGTCCCTCCAGTTTCTCCAGTTTGAAACAATGGAAAGTACCTTAAGCCAAGGTTGGAGAGAAACTGAATAAGCTGCATTGTGAAATGAGGACAGGAGAAAAAGCTGCATTCTGTGTGTTTATATGTATATATACATATATATAATGTATAATTGTGTAAACATAGTCAATGTTTAGCTGTTCGCCCCACTTTACTTTGTCAGTTCACTCTAAGCGCTCTATAGCATCATTTTCACAGCAGGCAGCTGTTTTTATTAAAGGGGCACTACGTCGTTTCTGGGAAGACATTCAAATTCTGAATTTTAATATTCAGAATATTATTCAGGTAATTATACAAACTTAGATTTTTTTTTTCCATAATTGAATAAACAAGCTGTTCTCAGAGGAAAATAAGGTCCCCAGAACACTATGTGAAGCTCGAAGGGTGGCAGAGTCCACCACATAACTAGGGACTAGGTGCTGAACATAGTGTAGCATTTAGCAGCTGAAGAGTCAAATATTTTTTGACTGGTGGAGACCAAAAACAGAGCTAAAACAGAGTGTTACATTCACTAACCCTCACGTAAACATTATGCTCCTTCCTCGTTGTGTCTTTTAGATCCTCACATGATCAGGACCATGACACCAGAGAACATGTGTCACATGACTCCGACGCCACCCCTCCCACCACATGGGCACTATCCCAGCATGCATCGGGACATGTACCTGAAGCCTGAGCCCATGATATCACAGTATCCTATTGGTCCGGCCACAAGCGGAAGTGGAGACATGCAGCAGACGCAGATGCTCCATCAGCTGCTGCAGCATCCTCAAGGACAGGAGTGAGTCAGGGAGCGAGGGTCGTGCTGTCCAGTTTGTGTGGAACACAGGGAATGATGGGAAGGATTAGTAACGTGTACAACTTTTGACATTTGTTTCCATTTCCTCACACAGCGGCATCCCCGTTCACCAGGCCAAGAAGAGGAAGCACTCCGACTCACCCAACAGCACCCTCAATTCCCAAATCCTCACAGGTATCATCAAACAAGAACCAGGTAGGCAGGCATCTTTCTCCTCTTTCTCGCCTCCTCTACCTCACGCTCACCTGCTCTTAACCCTAACACAGATAAAGACTTTTACAGAACAGTTGCAAACATTCTCGGCCTTCTTCTATCTTGTTTTAATTTATTTTGTTTCGATCTTTTTGCCACAGGTTTAATGCAGGATGCGGACAACGCCTACCTGGACCCAAACTATCAGTGCATCAAGTGGCAACCTCACCAGCAGAACAAGTGGACGCCACTGTATGACGTCAACTGCAAAGAGCTGTGGGTGGAATTTTTTTTGACACATCTGCACATCTTGAGGTCTTTATTTTGGGGAAAAAAAGATCTGACAGCACTCTGCCGAGTCAGTGAAAGATGTTATAATTGGTTAGATAAATAATAAGAATACAGCGGGAGGGGCAAAGGACTAGCAGGGTTTCAGAGGTCTACAAATTCCTCAGAGGTGAGTTGTGCGGGGGAGTGAAAGTGTGCAGGGTTTCGGCTTAGAAAGACAACGTGAGGAGGGGTAAAGGGAGAAATTAGTGTACACCTACTTTTGCTTTTGCAATGCCAAAATAGAAAGAAGCATCGATAGGGAGGAGGGTTAAAATGAACTCACAAGACCTATCAGATATGTTATCAAAACCACCTGGTTGCACATCACAGCTTTTAGCGCAACACAGGGTTTTAATGTGTTTTTAATTAGATTTATTAAAGGGGATTTACAGCATTTTTTTAAACCTGGGCCGTATGCTTACATATTTCGGTGTGTAAATGAGACAAAACTCACCAAATGGTTTTGGTTTAGAGTTTCAACCGAATTTGAATGAAGTTTGTTTTATGATAATAGAATTCCTGTTTATGTAAATGAAGTCTGGTGGCTTTGGTGAGAGTGATAACACAGCTCTCAGGTGTACCCTCTCTATATCAGAGTCAGTTACATAATCTCCATCCACATGTGTACTTCTATGACCACTTTATACCTAAAAAACATGTGGAACCCCCTGTTACAGGGTCAAGAGTCTCCCCCTGGTGATAAAAATGGCAAAACTCTCTTTCCACTGTTCTTACAACAAATGTGAGCTTCCTCTTCACGTCATTCACATGTCACAATCTCTCTCCCTGTCTTCAGTCCGATGCCGACCTACCGGGTTGACGCTGACAAGGGCTTCAACTTCTCCTTGGCCGATGACGCCTTCGTTTGCCAAAAGAAGAACCACTTCCAGGTCACAGTGTACGTCGGCATGCTGGGAGATCCCAAGTACATCAAGACGAGCGAAGGCCTGCAGCCCATCGACTGCTTCTATCTCAAACTCAATGGAGTAAAGGTGAGTGAAGGCACAATATGGACCGTGACACATAACTGTTAGTTCTCAAGTGTATTGAGTGTGTTTTATTTCTCTCCTTGTTGCTAGGTGGAGGCCATGAATCAGTCTATCAGTGTGGAGCAGTCACAGTCTGACCGCAGCAAGAGACCCTTTAAGCCAGTACTGTGAGTCTGAGACTTTAAAGAAAAAGTTATTTTTATCACTTATCACTGCAGCTGACATCACCATGAAACTTCCCCAGTTGATTACATAAGGGAAAAAAATTGTTTAGTATTACAAGTTTTTGAAATTGTATGTCTTGATATGCAAGTGAATCATCATCACCAGAACAGAAATCTGAACACTGGAAAAAGCCAGGTTCAAAACTCTTTTTGTTGACATGTAAGGTTTGAACAATGGGAATTTTGGATTTCTTCCTTTGTAACTCCATAAATTAGAAAATCCTGTCAAGAGTCGCTAAAAACTACCTTTTTAAGAATTTTTAGGAATAAAATATGACTTAAATCAGGCTTTGAATGACATATAAAACACATAAAAACTGTGGAAAGGAATACAACTGTAAAGTTTGGTGTATGTAAGTGCCACGGAAGATGATATTTCTGGGTATGACAAAATAGCCTTTAAAGATATGTATTGTAAAAGTTCATACATTTTTAGATAACAAATAGTGAATAGAATAAAAGTGTTACAAAAGATATCACTGTGAAACCTCCCCAATTGATTATCTACCTTCAGACAATTCTTGTTTGCAGGAAGTTCTCTGATATTTTATGTTTAAATATGCAGATTAAGCAATATAATCAATATGTGCCAATTTGCTTTAATGTCCAGAACAGAAATCTGAATTAAAATAATCACCTTAATGTGTATTTTGGGCTTTTTTGTGTTATGGAAGCAAAATATCCCAAAATCTCAAAACTGACCAGTGCATGAAAAACCATGTTTCACCTGTAATTTCTCCCATTTAAAGCAATAGTCAGGTGTCGATGTGCACATTAAAGCTGTTTTTGCTTGCTGTAATTATTTCTCCTGTTCATACCAGTCATTAAAAGGTCCCTGCTTAGCCTACAGCATTTTCAGTGCAAGTGATGGGGTACAAAAGAAAGTACAAAGACCACATCCTGTAAAAGGGAACATGGAACATCACAACAGCATACAACCAACCAAAAAGATTCATTAAAGAATCAATGGTAACATAATAAAGTGCTGCTGAGCAGTGCAGTCACGGTTTTAGAGCAAATTAAGTGCTTTTATTACACTTGGAACAGAGGAAAATTTAAAGCTATTGCTCTTTGCCCTGGGAAGCTTGTATGTCCGACATTTGGGAGAAAGACAAATTCCTCCAAGAGTGGATGTTCAGAGCTGGCCAACATCGACCCTGCCTTCTGCAGAATTTTTCTGTTGTAAATATCTGCCAAGGAAAGCTGCTGCGTGCCAGTTATTTGCTGGCTATTTCAACAATATTGGACAGGCGATTTTTGTAAAAGTGAAAGGGCATTAGGAAGGCATCTTTAATGGCCAGTATCAACCGGAGGAATGATTACAGTAATCAAAAACTGTTTCATTTGACTTGAAAATGACTTGAAAAGTTGTGAGCCAGTCCTATGACTGAAGCAGAAACAGTAAAAAAAAATTGCATCATATAGTTCTGATTTTGTTTCTGCCAGGGTCACCCTGCCCTCAGAGCAGGTCACAAAGGTCACAGTGGGGCGGCTCCACTTCAGCGAGACCACAGCAAATAACATGAGGAAGAAAGGCAAACCGAACCCTGACCAGAGGTGAAAGACATCACATGTAAACACGTGATTCCCTATGAGCCAATCGAAGCTACAGTAGTCACATCTGCTCCTGATGCTTGTGTCCTGACAGGTATTTCATGCTGGTGGTGGCGCTGCACGCTCAGTCCCACAGTCAGAGTTACACTGTGGCTGCTCAGGCGTCTGAGAGGATCATCGTCAGGGTAACGTCTGGCCATGTCTGTCTGCCTCCTACAACAATCATATCCCTTGTGAATGTGGCACCTTTCTCTTGCACATACCTCTCTGCACTTTAACATCACTGTGTAGATCTCAACATCTTCTCCATTGTCCGTCTTTCCATTCTGCGTGGCTGTGATCACACATACTGTATACTCCACTGTACACAGTTTTGGAGAGTTCAAATTGAGAAACAAAGCGTGTTGTCACTGTCCTGTGAAACCCATGTGTCTTCAAAATGTCAACCTTTCACGAGCTAATAAAAAACTGCTTTCAGCTTTGTGGTAATGCAATTTTCACACAATTCAATTGTTTTTTAAATTATGTTTTTTTTGCTTGCCACAGTTGATCTAAAGCATTAAAAATCCTCAAGTTTGGAGAAACATGGTTTTCAGTGGACAGTGACGGTATTGTACTCCAGATGTGTAAACTATGTAATTACAATGTATATTTAACTACCTAAGCTTAATAAGTATTAGACCTATTTGAAAGCAGCATAACCATGTACTTGTTTCTAACCAATGTGCTTACAGGAGGACATAATTTAGTAAATAACTTTGTTTTTTTAGTAAATTTAGACTATGACTAAGCTATAAAGTCGAATGAAAAGTGAGTTCTTTAAATTGCGTTAAAGGAATAGTTCCACATTCTGGGAAAATTTTGCTTTCTTGCCTCATGTCTATATGGTAAGTATGTAGCTGTAACCAGCAGATGGTTAGCTTAGCTTAGCAATAAAGGAGACATGTTATGCCTATTTTCAGGTTCATAATTTCATTTTGGGTTAGTAATAGAATTGGTTTGAGCTAAATCAATTCTTATGTGCCAAACTAGCCGCTACACATTAATTATGCAAATGTGTGACATGATGATGTTGTGTGATGTCACAAAGTCACAGAATTAAAGGCGGGACTACTGATGAAGCGTTTCAGGAGCAGTGTTTCCTGTGGGAGAGAGGAGCTTCTGTTGGAGCAGACTTTGACCTCTTTAACTTTCGAGATCTTTTACATGCACAAGAACATATATAAAGGGGAAAAAATACATTATATGTCTCCTGTAAGACTGGACACAGGAGGAAACAGCTAACCTGTCTCTGTGCAACAAAACTACACAAAAACTGCCTATCAGGCTCACAACAAAACCCGAAACGTAAAAATGAGAAACTGTAGTTGTCTTATTGGGAGTTATGTGCCAGTCCCTTTTTTAAATGGTAGCACTTCCTAGAGTCTCCACTAGTTGTTTGGCAATCTTATGTTAATTATCAAAAACAAAAATAGTGGTATCAATCTTCTGATTCAAACACTCAACTAGAAAGTAAATATTTTCCAAAATGTTGAACTATTCCTTTAAAATTATTGCAGTCATTCTTTTAGCCAATCTTTCGGAAACATCTGAACATTGTCTGTGCACCTTTGTCTCTCTGTTACAGGCATCCAACCCGGGCCAGTTTGAAAGTGACAACGAGGTGCTGTGGCAGCGAGGTCAGCTGCCAGACTCAGTGTACCACCACGGGAGAGTCGGCATCAACACCGACCGGCCGGACGAGGCCCTCGTTGTCCATGGCAACGTGAAGGTCATGGGCTCCCTAGTACACCCGTCTGACATCAGGGCAAAAGAAAATGTCCAGGAGGTCAGGATGACACTCAGTGTGTATCTATATGTGTGTGTGTTTGTGTGTGTGTGTTTCCAAACTGTCAGTGTGTGTCAATGTGTACCTCATGTGCTCGTCACCATGAATCATGTCATCCAAATGTCCGTGCTGACTGTGCAGTTCAACTCTGACTTTTGTCTTTTCATTGTACTTGACCCAAGCACTCTCATCTGCAACATGAGCATCGTGTTTTCATACCATCTGCATGGACGTCATTGTCACTCTGTCTGTGTGTAGGTCGACACCACAGACAATTTGAAACGGATCTCTCAGATGAGGCTGGTCCATTATCAATACAAGCCTGAGTTTGCTGCCACCGTGGGCATAGAGACCACTGCAGAGACCGGTAACGACTTCATGAATAACAAAATGTTTGCCCCAGTCATCTCATGTCTTTGTACACTGTACATCATCTTATCATCTTAATGTCTTAATATTTGACCTGTCTATTGCTGTTTGTGCACTGTTGTGCAAGTGTTTCCTGGATCTGCTTTTGCTGCTCTTCATCACTTCAACACTGTCCTCCTGCAGGAGTGATCGCTCAAGAGGTTCAGCAGATCTTGCCTGAAGCAGTGAAGGAGGGGGGCGATGTGGTGTGCGCCAACGGAGAAACTATCCCCAACTTGTTAGTCGTCAACAAGGTAATGAACACACATAAACATACAGCGAGCACACACACATTACTTCCATACACACTAAGAGCCTTCCCCTCTGATTTTAAAGGAACGTATCTTCATGGAGAACGTGGGAGCGGTGAAGGAGCTGTGTAAGCTGACGGACAACCTGGAGACTCGTATAGACGAACTGGAGCGCTGGAGCCGCAAACTGGCCAAGCTGCGTCGTCTTGACAGCATGAAGAGCACCGTGAGTGGAGGCACAGTCAGGTGAGAAATCACTTCAGATATCGGCAATACATGTATATATGTGACAGGTAACAATGGAGACAGAGCTGCAAGAAAAGAAAAAACCCAAAACACTTTTACGTTTAAAAAAAGACGGCTCCAAAAGCATTATGGGTTTCTCCAAAGAATTAATAAAATGCTTTTCTCTTTCTTGTCCATGCAGCCAATCAGGGAGTTACTTTAGCAGAACAGGAAGTGGCCCTCTCAAGAAGAAGACAGTCAAACCTGGGAGCAAGGTCTGTGGTGATAATGACTAAAGAATTTATTCTTAAACTGTGTTATAAGTGAACAGCAGGATTTGCAACTTTTTATGAGTGTTTGTTGTTTTGTGTTAATGGCAGAGTCCAGTCCCAGATCCAGGCTGCATCAGCCAGAGGTTCATGCAGGGAACCATCCTCGCTCTGGTCGTTGTCATGGCCTTCAGGTTAGACTGAGCCAAATGTGTTTGGGGAGGGAGTGGTGTGTAAACAAAAAATCTGTAAAGTAGTGACATGATGATAATGTATATTTCTTTATTCCCCATGACAGTGTCATTTCCATGTCCGTCCTTTATGTGTTGACCCTTCACCACAGAGGGGACGTCACAGAGAAAGATGGGTATGTGCTTTCGTGGGATACAAACACGTTATAGTGAAATAAATCATTTTCCACTCTTCATTAATGTCTTTCTATATAATCTGTTCCTGCTTTCTCTAGCCATGTTCCTTCCTGTGTTCTCTACATCTCTTGGATGCCCATCTTCACTGCCACTGTAACTTTCTGTCCACCTGTCTGCCCGTGGTACGCTCTCAGCACCTTTCCTCTCTTTTTACTTTCTTTTTCTGAGCTACTCTTTCAGTCTTATCTTTGATTGCTTAGTTGGGTGTTTCTTTTGTCCTGTCTGAAAGGAGATCATGAGTCACATATTTAAAATTTATTGAGTTCTAAATGAATTATAAGCATGCTGGTGACCTCCTGTACTGCCATCTGATTGGTGCAGGTCCAGAGCTGCGCTGGGATCCTCACGCAAGAGTGCATACACCCCACCGTCCACCACACCTGCACCAGGTGAGCTGAGAGCCAAACTAAGTGACTGACCGATAAACTATGTAGGTCGTTTAATGATTTGAGTGAATCAATATTTCTCTCACAAATATTTCAGCTTGCTGTTCAACTACCACCATAAACAACCAATCAGCTACAGTGTTGACACTGAGTAACAACCAATCCACAGCAGGTAAGTGAACAATACAAAACGTCGTCCTGAAGTAAACATGTGTCTTCGGTGTAGCTTAATTATCTTCCTTCTCTAGATTTAGGCAGCCTGGTCCCCACATCGAGCACTATTATTAAGAAGGCCAAGTCCAGAATAATCGACAAGGACAGTCGCGGAAGAAACCGTCTGAGTCACACCTCAGCACCTTTGTACTTTGCCAAGTCTAAAAGGCCAGCGCCTACCGACCCGGATGGAGTGGGAGCTGCCAACCGTCTGCCCGGGGGTCAGCAGACGGTGTTACGCAGACAACGCAGCCTACACACAAAGGGTAAATCTACAAACACATGCCCTGACTCAGCACTTTCTTCACACACATAATATGAAGTATGCAAACACAGGAAAACCGTTTGTTTAACAACCGCAAACAAATCTTATCTACATACAGTACAGTGGAATGCTATGGTGCTCATAGTGCAGCTTTTCTAGCTCTTGCAGGAGGAAGGTCAGCTCCCCCTCTGACTAGTCTACATATCGTGGAGACAAACCAGGAGATCACAGCACAGAGTTGCGCAACACCCGAGAGCTGCAGGTACACATTGAAATCTTGCACTATTGTACTGATGGATGGGGTTGAGATCTGATGATTTTAAAAGACGACAAACTGTTCAGTGACACGCCACTCTATGTATAGAAGCATCTGAATTTTATACGTTTCTCCACTCATTTATTCAAGTTACTTGTCTGCACATTTTTATATTGTCTCTGTATATCTAATGCTTTTTTTCTCTGTGAACCCTAGTTACACAGTATCACTCCACGGAAAGAGAAATTCCTCCATGTCACAAATCACTTTGCACATGACGTGAGTATACAAACATTGCACTATGTACAATACTGCACGCATGCCATGGTAACGCTTTATTTTAGGGGTCTGTAAATTCCTAGTAATTCAGTTTTTCCGTAAAGATACTTGAAATGTGGCACTTCCTATACATTACAACAGAGATGGGTTTAAATAAAGAAAAAAGGCAATCCAAAATAACATTAAAAATAAGACATTAGAACATTTTAAAATTGCTTTTAAAAGACAATAAAAAACAAAAAGCAAAAGAAGCAAATTAATTGTGACAGATTAAAAAGTATTGAGCAAAACAATACATTGTAACAATTCAAAAGTTATGACTAATTATTTGAAAGCCACAGTAAACATTAACAAAGACTCTTGAAGTCAGTGCTGCACTGGCCAGCTGAACATGCCAAAATGTGAGTATTTTTTCACAGCTAAGCATACAATTCAGCAGCTATGAAGAAAAACTCTGTAGATGACTGATGAAACAGTTTAACTTGGGTTGAATGGAGCTGTTGTTTCAAGGGAAGTTCAGTGGAAATCAACAACTGCTTTTAAACAAAATTATCAACAAGTCTATCTCTTTGGGGCTACAGAGACATAAAGCATACTTAATTGATTGCAGGTCCACAAACAGCGTGTGGGTACGACAATGTGGAGCCACCAAGGGACGTTTATGCCCCAACCACACAGAGACTGAGTTTTATGGTGAACAGAGTACATCAACAAAGGTACATAATGATATACTGAATCATGATCTGTCATATTATTGAAACATATTGTCTTCTTTTATGCCGTTTTTGTATGTGAAACTAGCATTATTAGTTATCACTGACTCATTATATTCTTTGTGCTTTTCTCTAAGGGGACTCATCACCTGTGGTCAGTACCTGTGTTGTCTTTCCAGGACATCACCTATCACTTCCGTGTCTCCCTCTCTGTGAGTAAACCTGGCCTCTAAAATATGAGTGGCTTTCACACGCCGTAGACTTGATTCCTCTGTGTGTGTCATTGTGCTCTTAGTTTGAGTAATGAATTAATGATTTTTATCTCCACATGCTTGTCATCGACAGAGTGAAGTGAGCTGTGCCACTGAAGGAGAAACCTCATCATACTCTGACTACCATTTCCTCATTCAAAGCAGCTGCGTGTGAGAAGGAAGACGGTGTCTCCCAGTGCCTTTACAGTACGCCACGTTTTTCCTTTGTGGTTCCATTTGTACGCTGTTGTGATGGGATCGGGTTTGTCTCATTATTGTACATTATTTTTAAAGATATTCATACAGAACAAACTATATTCCACTGTCCCCTCTGTATTCTCCTCCATGTATATGCATTAAGACATCCCTTTTTGCTGTGATCACTGGAATTTGAAACACTGTTTAACTTCTTTTCTGTCTATCACTGAAAATGTTTTAGATCACTGTAATTGACAAGTGAGTTGTGTCACTGTTAACTGCTATTGTGTAAGTAACATTCATACGTTTATAGCTTGCTTTATTACTTATCACTATGTCTTCCATACTTATTATAAGCCATAATTACTTTTTTAGCAGAATTCAAGTCCAGGCTGAGATACTGTAGATGACATTACACGCGTTTTGTTTTTGTTTTGTTTTTTAATACAATGAATCTGTATGTACACTGAAACCAGTTTCAACTGAAAACAAAACCACTTCTCAGTAGTTTTATACACTGGAGAGAAGATCATTGGCTTCTGCTGCTGAAGGCCTCAGTGAATGGTTGCAACTCGCACTGGAAATATACCTCAGTAGTGCACACTGGCAAATCCTGGGTCTCTACAGTGAAGCATTGTGTTTGAGGCTGCTGCAGTCAACTTGACTGTCTGCTGTCTGTCTCCTCATGCAGCATCTGACTAAACACTGTACAGAGCAGAGAATACTCTGCAGGATTCCTAACTCAATTGTAAAAGAAACTTCAAATTGTTATATTAAATGTTTATGCATATGCATACTATTACACAGAAACCCTCATTATCGTTTACCCAAAAATGAAAATTCAGCCATTATTTACTCACCCCATGCACATGGAAAGTCCACAAAACATTTCCAGAGCTTCACAGTATGACAGCTTTGCAGCATTTTCCTAAACAGCTAAGTACATGGTGACTTGTTTCAAAACGTAAAGAAAAAAATAACTGACAATAACATAAAATGGCTTCACACAGCTTGTCAGGTGTAATCCATGTCTCCCGAAGCCCCAATCTCCCGAATTGATTTGAAAAGACATTATTTACACTTTTAATTCGCTGTCGTGCTCGTCCACCCACTTCAGACGGGGTGTCCGCTAATGCTTTTAGCGTAGCCGCTAAAGTGAAGATTTCTGCTTTAAAAGGGTATAAATAATGTCTTTTCAAGCCAATTTTGGATCCTGGGGCTTCAGGAGACTTGGATTATGGTGGACAAACTGTATGTCCCCATCTACTTCAATTATTAAAAAGAATGCTGTTTTGCTGTGAAACTCACAAAATGTGTCGTGGACTACAAAACTTTACCCGTCATTCCATCGGGATGGGAATGAGAAGATAATGACTCAATTTTCAATTTGGGGGGAATTTATCCTCTAAAATGGGCGGACATTTAAAGAGTCATGCTTCTTTCAGCAGATTTGCTAGATGACATGTGATAAGACTGGATAAGTAAACAAATCACTGGAAATGAACATGTCGAAACACTGACAGCTCTTAGCATCTGATGATGGTGCCAACACTGACAATATTTCAAGAAACACTGGAATAGCTTACACTGTATTTTGCTAACTGGACAGAATGCTGGTAAGGCAATAAGCAGCACATATCATGTCAGGTGCATCCCCAATCATTTCTCTAAAGTGATACATCTCAGCTTGGATGCAATAAACGCTGATTCAGCTTTGGAAATTCCATTTTAATGGCTCGATCATGAAGCTGAGAAGGAGTTGCATTTATTAATGAACACTCTAGAGACAAAAAGGATATTATACACTGGACTCTTTCATGTATTTTTCTGGATGTTTTTAAATACTTTTCCTGTGCCTACACAATTAAAGATATGCAGTGATAACACTTTTAATATAACTGAATTGTATAACGTTTTCTATTATCCTTTTCCTGTTTTAAAAGGCATTATCATGTTTCTCTCACCATCTTGCTTTTGTTGAAATTTGTTTTTAAATCCATATTCCATATGTGTCTGTGTCCAGAAAGAAAAACACAATAGTGTATCTCAAATGTAAAATCAATATTAAATAGGAAAAACAGCCATCAGACAAAAATGTATGGAATTTATCATGATATGAAGACACTGTACAATACTTTCGTGTAACTGTATGACTTCAGTGGGTATAGTAGACTATTTTAGCTTATTTATAATGCACCAGCTAGCATAATGAAACCACTGTAGCACTTTTTGCACTGTATATATGAACTGCTTTTACTCTATCCAGTGCACCAGACTGTTTTCATATACTCTGGTAGAACTGCATTGCATGTAACTGTATAGCTTCATTTTGTTACTACCAATGCTCCTTTTTATCTGATGTGTTTTATCTTTTACTTTTTGTTTTTATAGTTGAAATTGTTGGTTGTTGTTTTATCAGTAATATATTAACTTTTTTTTAGCTAATGGAGCCCAGACATGATTGATAAGCATTGAAAACACACAAACACATACATTTCTGATTTGCCTAAAGCACAATTTGTTAAAAGGAAAATTACATAACACTGACACTCTTTGAGGATTTTAATATCACTACTTTATCCTTTTAGCCCATTTTATCATTACATTTTCAGAGCGTTTTGTCAAAAAAAAAAAAAAAATGCTGTAATACTATGAATGCATGTGGTAAATAAATTTGTGATTGAATTTTACAGCTGTGTTTGATTGTCCAACGGCTTTATAGGCTGATAAAATGTCCATCCTGTCCAATAGATGGCAGCCACACATTTATGAACTGTCTTCAAGGGAGCACATTCACATTACCGCCCTGAGTTTAGCCTGACGGGTAGCGGATTTCTCACTCTTGCAAAACAAGTTGTAGAAAGAGAAATTAGAGAGTTTAGAGACATATGAATGTAATTTATAGCTATGAGTAAGAAAAGTCGCAAATCCAGTGGAAAGAGACGCGATTTGTACGCAGTCTGTGAGTAGGAAAATCCTGAGAGGCCGTACTGAGGGACTAAAATGCCCGCTGCGCAACGTCAACTGTACGTCACGAGAAAACCAGGAAGAGATAGTCAGTACGTGGCCTTTTCATCTTGGACCCTAGAAGCAGGAGCCCCGATTCATCATAAAATGGTAGAATTACTCACCTTTATCTTGTTTGTATAATTTCCACTCTAATATACAATTATATGTTGTTTATCTGCACATGTTGTTCGTAATTTCATCAGCAAACAAAGCGCTTCCTGTGGGAAATTATGCTTTGTGTTGTAGCTAGCTAGATACGCAGACTAGCAGTGTACGCTAACGTTAGCTTTTCATGTCAAATACTCTGGTTTAGCTGTTCTCTTAAAGAAACATACGATTAATAAGAATAAGATTTTTGCTCATTTTCAACACCAATCAAATTAAGTAGAGGTTGACGGTGGTGCAGGTGATGTTTAGCGTGTCTAACCTGCTTGTATCTACTCTGTCTCTCTGCTGCGGCTGCAGGAACTCGAGGCTATGACCAGATACACCAGCCCGGTGAACCCGGCTGTGTTCCCCCACCTCACTGTCGTCCTGCTGGCCATCGGCATGTTCTTCACTGCCTGGTTCTTCGTGTATCCTTTCGCTGCTTGTTCTGCATTGCATACAACATTGTGTATGTGGTAACATGAAAGAAGGGGTCATACCAGAGGCCAGTTGGCTATTGCAGAGCATCAACCTGCAGTCAGTAAACTTAAAGGATATGTACACCCACAAATGAAAATTCAGTCATTATCTTCTGACTCTCATGCCGATGGAAAGTCAGGTGAAATGTTGCTGTCCACAGAACATTTCTGGAGCTTCACAGCAAAACAGTGTTTTAACATGAGACTAAACAACTGAAGAAGATGGAGACTCGTTTCAAATTGATTTGAAAAGTCGTTATTCATACTCTATCATAAGCCCAAATGCTCAGCTGCTAAGTCAAAAGCATCTGTGCGCATCCAGTCTGAAGCAGATCCAAGAGCACCTCTGCTCGGCAAGGGTGTAAATGACTTTTCAAATCAGTTTTAGACTTAAGGGTTTCCAGGGACTTCTATTATGCCAGTGAACTGTGTGAAGACATTTTATGTTTATTTTTCAGATGTTTTTTTTTACATTTTTAAACAAGTCACCATCTTAATCCGTTGTTCAGGAGAATCCTGCAACGCTGTTTTGCTGTAAAGCTTAAGAAATTTTTTCCTGGACTATGAAACTTGACCCAACGTTCTATCGGCATGGGGTTGAGTAGATAGTGACTAAATTTTCATTTTGGGTGAACTCATCCTTTAACAGAAATATTTAGTTAAGGATTATTGCCTTTGCATGTTGTAAACACACTTCAAGTGAAGTTAACTTTACATTACTTCTGGCCAAACCTGTGCCAGCAGTAATAATGGCACAGGTTTTTTTTTTAATTTCTGCCAGTGGCACAAGTTCTCATAGAGCACAATTAACAAGTCATACTACTGGTGTCAGTTGTTTGTTTCCTTAAACATTTCAGGAACCCACTCAAGTACATTGTGATAAATCTGGTTTGTTACAACTTGGGACTTCATAGTTCAGGCCATGATTTCAATTGATAGCAATAACAATGTGCTCACTCAGTTTATTGTTGAGATTGTGGACATGTTGGCATCTCTAAAAGACTTGCAGTCAGCTGCTCACAGACATATAACAAACTCCCAGGTTAGCCATAGTGATTTAGAAAAGAAAATGAAGATGAATGGTAAAACTGTTACACACAACAACCAATCCAAACATGACACTTTACAGACTTACTTCCTGCTTCAACATTGACTTGTGAAACTGGTCAAAGATGGGTGTCCACACAGTATCCCTGTGCATATAAAAGATATTTATGGTGTGTTCACTTTTTGGTTTTATCTTAGATTAAAGCGGTAGCTAATTTTGGCTAAACTGTTGAATTAAAAAAATATGAACCACTTCCCCTCCATTGGAATAGAGATTGAGACTTAACTTTTGCATAACAACACACAACATGCTGATGGGTATTAATTAAACCATCTAATGGCATAATAGTGATTTTATGTAAATATCATTACAGAATACAGGAGTTTGGCTATTGGTTGTACTTTTTGCAGATGACCCTTAACTTTTCATCAGCTATGAGGTGACATCAACAAAATACACGAGGGACGTCTACAAAGAGCTGCTGATCTCCCTTGTGGCTTCACTGTTCATGGGCTTTGGTGTGCTGTTCTTACTACTCTGGGTTGGGATTTATGTATGAAGGTAAATGTAAATCTTGTTCAAGTCTGCTCGTTTCTAATTTTCAATTAAGTAGTTTTGTAGTTGTTAACTGGGTTCTGTCCCTCTTTTCCTGCAGTTCCGGATGACTGACTTAAAAGAATGAAACATTCCAGTGGAAACAAGGACATCACAACACAACACAACACAAACTGGACTTAATTGGACTGCACTGACAATATTCTGGGATTATATGGACTGATTTTCTTTTCACAAGTAAAGGGGATTTGTACAACCTTTGGTGTCTTTCTTTAAGCCTCGTACCTGCAATGACTGCAAATATCCATAAATCTCATAGATTTTATACACTTCAATAAAATGTTGATAAACAATTTAATTTAGCCCAGACGAGAAGTTCACTGCAACTTGACCTTCTGGATGCATGAGATTAGACGGTTATTTTAACCCACTGAAGACTATTTATGGTGCATTTCTAGTGGCGCCTAAAACCTCAATCCCTGATTAATCTTTGCGTTAAAAATAGAGCAGTCTGTTTCACCTTGTCTCCTGGATAATACCGACTAGCCTAGTGATGAAGGATTACACCGGGATTAGAGAAGGATTATTTAATAAAAACAGCGGGAACGCAATTCAAAGATCCCCACTTGAAGACAAATGCATTCACAGGAAAATTGGCTTATTGGAATTACATTAACCGTGTAAACAGCACATACTAACCTTACATAAGGCAAAATAAACCAACAGGTGTCTTCCTTTGTGGAACAGAGCTTATCCAATGAAGCTGCTGCTACTACTACATGTTCTACAAATGTACATCAAAATAAATCTGCATCTGTAACAGTTCTTCCCTAAACTTTAAACATACTTTCATTCTGTCTGCAACCCAAATTGATTTACAAAGGCCACATAGATTAACAGACCCAATCCTGATTAATACAATACTATACATGCCATGGTTGGCTTACCTGCCACTGTAAACCATTTAAGTGGCTGCCCACTTGGCTATGAAGAGCCAGTAAACACAAACTGTGGTTGAGACTTCGCTTCATCCTCTTTACCTGTTAGCGTTGAACACCAGCCCATTGAATTGTCTTTAATAGTTAAACACTTTCCAAGTGTCCTTTTAAGCTGACGATAATGCCAGTGTTATCATGTCAGAAGGGCTCCTTGCAGGTCCTTGGAGGTCTCTCTTGACCCTGTCCCCCCTTCACTGACGAGCTCTGGCAAAGGCGTCACGCAGCCACAGAGAGTCCTCGTAGAGCCTCGGGTCTCCCATATACTCCGCTGTGCGCTTGTATAAGTAGTAATACAACACTGCCGCTGATAACAGGAAGAAGAACAGTTACTCAACGCAAAGTATATTAGTTCTGATGGAAATTACTTATGAATAAATCCACCAGTTACCTGTTCTCTGGAAAACAAAGAGAGTTTGAAGACCATCTGTCCAAACAAAATGGTTTGAATCAAGCCATCTGAGGTTCTAGAAAAAGGCAAAATGTAACAAGTTGAATGGATGGGAAAATGTGCACAGTTATCCTGATGTAAGAAAGCAGAAATTGTATACATAGATGACTCTAATTTCAGCAATATTTCACTTAGATACATGTCCATTTGTGTTTAGTGCTTGCACACAGGTGACATACAGGTGTATGTGATAGTGTGATGACGCCTACCATCACCCAGCAGTGGAAGCAGATGCTGAGAGTCAGGTAAAGAGCAGAGAACACCAGCAGAGCCCTGAATCTCTCCAGTAACAAGGACACCAGGCCGACCTGGAACACGTAGGTGTTGAACATCATCAGCAGTATGATGATCACGCTGAACAAGATGGCGATGTCCTGGATGCTGTAGACAAATTTGATATTGGTTTATTTGTAATATTGGTTTCTGATGCAGTGTGTGTTTCATATTACTTATCAGTGCAGCAATAATGTGTCAACAAAATACCTGTGACCATGTCAGAGAGAAGGACACTGTACAAGATGGTAAATTATTACCTTTGTTGAAAAAACTGATAAAGTAAAAAAATTAATATGGATCCTGTTTGGGTACTGATGACTTATTAAAATTAAAAAGCTCTGGATTCATTCACTGACCACAACATCTTGAAATGGCTAAAACTCTTCTATTAAATCAAAAGAATATGACTTGTTCTCTCAAATAAAAAGGTATGTTCGCCAGTTCTGTTTTTTTAACAGCTGCCAATGGACTGGCTATTGAATAAAGACTAGCCAGGGCATAAAATTATGTCACAAAGAAGTTTAACTTGGTATTTTTCATGAATACTTTATATATTGGACACAGTAATGACAAAGGAAAGTTGGTTTTGACGATTACCACTTACTGAAAGAGTAGAATTGCAAAGTTATTTCTATTTTCAGTCTCAAGGATGATAAAAAGTCAAAACAAACATGGACGTTCTAGTAACCTCTAAAAAACTAATTGCGAAGAGTACAGAGTCTATAATTGAAGTAAAACTGTTCATGAGCATCTGAATACAGTACATTTTTGCCTATTGCTCGAAGTGTCTGGCTGGCTGGATGCTATTTTAGTTCAGTGACTTACATGAAAAGCACTAGTTGGATGACAGGCGCTCCTCTCAGGAGTTCACTGAAGGAGTTCACGAAGAGGTCATAGGCCAACAGTGCCAGCTGGATCAGCAGCACCAGTGAGTAGTTGCCAGTCTGGAGCATCTTCAGGGGTTGATCCAGCAAACCACCAAGCTCGCAGGTCTATTCACCTCCTTGCTTCAGGCTGTTTTTCTCGACACTTGCAGAATGCCGGTACTTGATGGTGAAACAAGTCTATCTGATCTAGAGTCACTCTCTACATATTTAACAGAAAGATACTGCAGAGCTTTAGAAGCAGAAAGGCAGTGCTGAATTCACAACTTGTCCATTCACAAAACGGGTGGCTTTCCCCCTAATTGTTCTATTGCTTTATGTTTTCTTTATTCAGGGTTGTCCATCTGTTCAGAAACATGCTGTCTGTTGTCCTCAGGGGCGAAGTATCTTGGTGCTGATTGCAGGAAATCCAAGATATCACATCAGATGTTTGGGTTATTTTCATTTGCTGCATGTTTACATCTCAGGTGTGGAGAGTCTCCTCGTCTGCTGCATTTCCTGCGAGAAAACAACAGCACATCTGTAAAACAACAGACACGATATGATATAGTTAAAAGAGAAACATGATTTCTTTTCACCTCCGAAGCGTTTTCACTGCAGTAACTCATATCTTTGCCTTCTAGCCATCTTCAGTGCGGATGAAGGTGGTGTAGCTTGTCGTCTATCGGCCAAATTAGCAATAAACCTAACCATGTAAGATCAACGTGCCCAGGCTGTTTACGCAAACAAGCATGGAGAGGTAAGGTGTGGGATTACAGATTAATTTCACCTACGCGGACACCACAATCTCTTGTTTTGTTGCTTGCTGTGGGAGCACACTCCCTTTCTTTCTACGCATCTAATCCAGGACGGTCGCACCACGTTATGTAGTGATGGACGAAGATAATCTGGGAGACGGATAACAGAATTGCAGCTGACGACTTCAGAGTCTTATTTCCACCACAAATTACTCGGTAGGCTTTGGCACAGCTCAGATTTTATTATTATTAACTTCCCAGGAACTCCCTCTACACACGTTTACTACGCTAACCATCACAATAGTGTTGACGAACTCCTCACAAATGCCAAATTAACCCGCCCGCACTCACCAGGAAAACGTGAAGCATACAAATAAATCACTCGGAGCGAAGAACAACCACTAAATTACTCATATTCCTACTTTTAGCAAACAATGCTACTCACTTTGAGCGTCCACTGCTGCTTTTCCGCGGTAACGGATGTATTTCCGCAAATTCCATGGTAACGCTACTTTTTACCGTAATAACGCACATATAGGTTCTCGGAATATCCTCCAATATAAAACTATGTGATTATAAACTTTATTTGTATAGCACCCTAAGAGACAGAACATGTGAAAACACGAATAGTCAACACGAGTCATTACAAGTAAAAGGAATAAAAGTGAAAAAAAAACAGGCAAAATCACGGAAAAAGAGAAGGATAACAAAAACGTCATGCTAAAATAGAAATAGATAAACGAATGAAAACAATAAAGGACGATAAGAAGACGACATCACATCAAAAATAAAATACAGTACTCTTTCGTTGTTTCGTGTGTTGATTAAAATAAAAGGAGGGGAAAAAAAGCTACATGTTCGTAAAAAAGATTTCAATCAATCAAAGTACGTGTCTTCAATTCGCGATCTACATCAGACATTACGGTAACCTTCCACAGCTCTCGGCCGTCACTGCCACCCAGCGGCTGCACGCGGTACTGGACTGTAGTCCTGTGAGGTGATCAAGGGTTAGTGGACACCTGCGTTCAGGACAACACTGGTGAGTACTCAAAGTTTCTACAACTTCGCTGAATTGATAGAAAACTACAGTAATTTAAGTCGTTGAGACATTTTACACCCGCGTTTATGTTCACCTTCTCTCCCCTAAGGTGACAGCAACATGAACAACCGACCAGCGGTTGTGTTGTGAGGCTCTTCTTCAATAATAAATGTACATTACTTCTTGGTTTTGGTTACCTCAGCTAGCTACATTGGTCCAAAATGTGCCGCACGTCAGCCACTTAATTCACAGAGGACTGCCGAGCTGAGCCTCAGTCAGACTTTTAACGCACAGTCGCAACGTTTTACAACCACGCGTCGTTTTTAACGAGCTGTCATCGTGTTTTCAAGCAACATATGTTCAATCGCGATGGGAGTGAATGTGTTGTAATGTGGACGTTTATCACTGAAAGTGTCGGGCCGTGTTGTAAACTCACTTTCCCTGAATGTGAGAACTCCACCTTGCACCAAACACACACACACCGACCTTGTTAAATAGTGTGTTAGGTGTGTAAGTTTATTTGACCTTTGGCGTGGCTGCTGGCTTATTAGAAGTCTGGTTTTGACATACAAAATCCTCAATGTTTGCAGGAGCAGCTTATCTGGGATCCCTGCATATCTCTAATGTTATAAAGAAGTTTTTTAACTTCATAGATCAGCATCTGGATGTTTTACTAGCCATTATCAGCTCATACCTTTTAGGGTTTTATGCCTTCTGAGATAACCTAACTGGAGAGATAGGAAGGACAGGCAGTATTTAACAGTGACGCAGATATCAATCGAGAGTGCACCTTAACCTGATGATATTTCTAATTTCATTTAGATGACACCATTTATGATTTATGCTGATATGTTCGTCCTGTGTAATAGAAATGCCATCTAACCCGAAGACAGATTATGTGTGATGTTTGTCATAAATCACAGTTTATGATGGAGATACTAAGGCATGTCTTCCTCGTAGTGTTCAAGAGTAAAATTTGTTTGCAATTGTGGTATTTTTCTCACAATGCAAATACCTGAAAACATTTTATTTGCATCTCTCTCCCCTGGGTTTTCCACCCTCCCTGAGTGTACACAGTAAATCCCCTCACATGACACCATCCTGTTTTTTATCCTCTACACATCCTGATACGCATCATCATGGCAGCAGTGGCAGCATATTGTTTATTTAACTTATCCTCATCTAAATATTGAGTGAGAATAACTGGTTGTGCTGCCTTAAGCTAAAACCTTATGATTTACCTTGCCTAGGCATATTGACTTTTTGTACAGAAACATACATAATAACGTGCCATCACACTAGATACCTCAAACGACTGCAAGAGAGTGACATATCTGTCACCTGATCGTAGTAGCTGTAGATAAGTCTGGACTCACAGCTGAGTTTGTTCTGCACCTAGTGTTTGACAAGGGAGGACCTGTAGGCTTAGCTTCTCGCAATATCCTGCAGCAACAAGAAGGAACATCCAAAGTGTCTTTTAATTCGTTCTGGATCATCAGTGACGTAAAAATGAATGTCATGGATCATGCCTCACACTTGCAAATTCCAGTAATAATTAACTTTAACACTATTGAAATAAGGATCGACTTCCCATCAGGCCTTTGCTAATAATTTAAAAAGCTGTCAAGTTTGACATTTTCATTCATCACATTGGTGCGCCTGAGATTCAGCAGGTCAAATTGAAAAAATGTCAACTATGCAATTAATTGATGATGTTTGAGATTGATTTATTTGAGTTTGTTGAGCACTTTAAACATCAGCACTTTTTTGATAAATTGAAGTTATCACAGTTTTTTGTTGCTTGGGATGTGATTTAAAATTAAGAGAATTATTTGTCTACGTCTTTATTCCTGTTAACAAGAATATAATATTATTGGGCGCACCTACATTGTGTGCAGGTGAAAAGTTAGGCCCACCAGTACAAACAGTGTATATAACCAGTATTAAATGATAGCCACATACACCAACTCACCAGCCATATCCCCCTGTCTCTGTGCAGTAATGTCTAACTGGCTGAATGATGGTGAAGTGCTGGTGGGTCAAGGCAGTGGTGAGGCAGTGCCGGTGAGCCCCAGGCCGCGGTGCCTACCAGCTGGGAGCCCAAAGCCAGGCCGGGTACGAAGTCCCCTGACCTCACCCACTGCCAGAGAGGCTATGCCAGGCAGCCCACAGGCAGAAACCATGGGCAAAGCCAAGGAGTTGTTTGTGCTGTGTGACAAAGAGGGGAAAGGGTTCATCACAAAGCGGGACATGCAGGTGAGCAGCTGATGTGGTAGAATTACAAAATTTAGGTCGTTCATAGAGTCTTGAACTTTCCATCTTCTTGTGGTCAGAGGCTACAAGGGGAGCTGCCGCTGTCCCCTGAACAGCTGGAGACGGTGTTTGAGAGTCTGGACCGACAGAGCAACGGCTTCCTCACTCCTGTTGAGTTCAACACTGGACTTGGTGAGTGTTGTGTTTTGAGTGATTTGAGAGCGCTGCTCACTATTGTTCACAACCATCCATCATCCACTTTAAACCAAATCCTCGGTGCTTCTCTCTGTCTGTGGTGCAGGTGAGTTGGTGGGGCTGGAGGACACCACTGAGCTGAGTCAAGACGAAGCAGAAGAGGATATGGACGGGGTGGACTGGTCCCAGGACCCCGCTGCAGTTAGATTTGTAAACATCCTGATGGAGCTGGGCGCTGACAAACTCTTCAAAGAGTAAGACCACCATCACACGTTAACTGCTAAGATTTCCTATGATTGGTTAATGTTATTTTTATTATTCTACCTTCATTGATAAAACGGGGTCGACATAATAGATTCAAAAGCACCACAGTCACTAAAATTACAGTAATGTTGAATCAAAATCTCCTTAAAACTGTTGCAACAAAACATCATGTGATAAGTATTGTATAACAATATTTGCATACTGTGTTTACTAGAAGTGAATGCCACATTACATGATGTATTTTTTTCACTGTAAACGGCTGTCAAAAAGATCCACAGTTACAGGAAACAACAGTGCGGAGTCCCAGCTGTTTCATTAGAAAATATAAACTATTAAGTGGTTTTATTTTAGTGTAGGTCTTTGACACTATAATAAAAGTTTCTTTGTTCCCACAAACCCTTACAAGTTTTGAATTTGAGAAAAACATCAAGACTGTGAAAGTTTTTTGAAAATAGACATACAGTACATCGACATGGGCCATTAAATTTATATACTTAGTGAAAGAATAGAAATTGAAGTTCTTTATACATTTTTACTTGATTGCTACAAAAGGTTACATCCCGCTGTCTGCATGTGTGTCTCCCGCAGTTGTTTGCCATCACAGTTGTAAAGAGTTAACACATTCAAGCCTCTTTGTCTTTTGAATTGTTGTCTGTGAGCTTCTGCAAAGATTGTCATTGTTAAAAATCTAACAGTAATTAACATTGACCCAAGTCTCAAACTTTGTTGTGTTGGGTTGTTGAAATGGAGGAATTTCTCCTCTCTAAAACAAAAAACTGTCCTGAGCATCTGCTTATTTTATAGGAATTGTACTTTGTGCAGTTCAGTATAAAGATGCTTGATGTACAACTGTACATGTAGCATTTGTCATTTGAATCCATAACCTCTTTGTAATGTGAGTGATATTGTGCTGTTAAGGTTTGATAGTCACACTCACTGTAACAGTTGTGCTGTGTGTTGTGTGTCAGTCAGCAGGAGTTCAGTTCATTGTGGTGTGACCTCCAGAGAGACAGGCCGGAGCTGCTCGGTGTCCTTGAAGGCATCCTAACCCATGCAGTGTCCCATTTACAGGACTCCATCAGAGAGAGAGACAGTCTGGAACAAGCTCTTCGCAGGTCCTCTGCATGTGGAACATGATATACTATATTAATTATGTCATATTCAAACGGGAGTATTCAGAGTTTTGATTTCATTTTTTCTGTTTCAGACGGGAGAGTGAACATGATCAGGTTGTTCGGTCCATATATGAAGAAATGGAAGGCCAGATGCGAGAGGAGAGAGAGAAGCGCCTGGCTCAGGTACACCACACATGTGCTATTTAGTCTTGCCTTTGTGCTGTTTAACTAAAGTGATCAACATAACAGCATTTAATACATTTATTGTGAAATCAAGGAGACCATTAAACAGAAGCAGAGAGGGCAGAAACTTGACGAGGAGCTGAAGAGTCGGGAGCAAGAGCTGGAGAACACACTGACCAAACAGAAAGAGGTGGCCGTCCAAACAGCATTAATGTTGGTTCCAAAAAGTGTGAAGGGTCATAGTTTAATGAGTGAATCAACTGTCTCTGTCCTCAGCTGGAGACCAGAATCCAGCAGCTGAGCTGTGAAAAAGCAAACATCAAGCAGCAGAACCAGCAGCTGCGGAGCCTCAACATCCAGTTACAGGAGCAGGTGGAGAGCAGCAGAGAGCAGCTGCAGGCTGCTCTGGGTCAGCTCAGCCTGCTGCAGCACGATGCTGCCCAAGAACAAGAAGCCAGGCAGAGGTGAGTATCTAACAGCACATACTACATGCTGTAGACGTCCCAACACTTGTATCAGAAATTGGATTGTCTTTCCTCATAACTTGATAACAAAGCATTAAGAGTTCTGATATTAAAAAACACATGGGAGTCATATGACTCTTTTCAGTTCCAGTCGAACTATTACCAAAAGTTACCATAGCCGATGTGCAATTAAATTGAAAACACGCATATTTCATCCATGTGAGACAAGTTTAAACTAAAGTGATCTTATTTTCTCCACATTTGGCTATTTTTAAACAATCATTTTGACTCTGGAAAAATGTCTCTGAGGTCTCCGGCAGCCTGCCGATTAAATCATTGTTACCAATCAGTCACACACCAATCACAGCCATTGTCACCACAGGGTGGTCCATTTAAAGATCCACCTCCTACTCAAATGCTGCCACAAACTGCTACTGCTGGCAAGCTTGCCGCCACCTTTAATAGATTAAAGTAGAGATGCTGCCTGGTCAATTCAGGGAGCGTCTTAAGAGCACAGCCACCAGCGCCAAGCATAACTGTATTTCTATATGTTGCAATAAATGGTCAAACCTATGACGAGAGTGTTCCTGACTGAAGTAATGACCTAAAGCAGCTGTGCACTGTAATCTTAAGTAAACACCACGCACACAGAAGTAATAAGTGTAGTTGTTTGGGACTATTTTCTGTTGTGGATAAATACACATTTGGTGCCCTAATGAGCATTTATGGCAGCAGGACGGTGTTTGTGGGATCAGCTCAAAGTCAACTACAGTGTCCATGTTCATCATCATGACGAAGATGTGGCTTGTTGACGTGTTTAAAATCTATTGCACAAAGTTATGTAAGGCTTTGACTACATAGGCAGTACTTACAGGGATCAATTAATTATTTTTTCTTGGATTTGTTGCCAAGAAGAAAAGTAGAGAATAATTGCAGACTCATGCTTTAACAATCTCTTGTTTGCTTTACTCTAGAAATGTGATGAAGGTGTCAAGGAACATACAGAAAGAGAAGGACAGTCTCATGAGACAACTGGAGCTTTTGAGGTAACAGCTGCTGCTTCAGTCAAGTTCCTGTAGTAGTACTGTACTGTAGTGTTTGTACT
Organism: Pagrus major; assembly: GCF_040436345.1. Taxonomy (NCBI): domain Eukaryota; kingdom Metazoa; phylum Chordata; class Actinopteri; order Spariformes; family Sparidae; genus Pagrus; species Pagrus major. The sequence continues at coordinate 12,389,247 of NC_133222.1, read as the reverse complement.
TTTCATGTCTTTTTTGAATCGATTACTCACCAATCTAAGCATGGATCTACCAGTGTGATGTTGGTTGTAACAGATTTTCTCCCTTTTTTATCAGGGACATGAACAAAAGGCTGCGAGATGAGAAAGATGTCCAACAGTCCCAGAGGAGGGTTAGTCACAGTCATAGACACACTTCTGTCCATCCTGCTCTACCATTAACTCATTACCTCAGTGAAGACCTTTGTACCCCGTGGACACAGAAGATTTATCCAACCTAAGCTAAGTCTTGGAAAGGCTTCATGCTGGACAATGATTATTTATACGGGTACTGTTATGGTTCGGTTATTGATTGAACTCACTTGGGACTTTTTGCAATGTCAGCATGTGTTTTGTTTTTCTCTTGAAGATGTGGTCAGTGAAGTGAAGAGTTTTGTGAAAAGGCATTTATTCTGTCCTGTGTCAACTTGAAGGAAAGAGTGTTTTATATCTTTATTAATGATACTGTACATAGCACTATTTATGCAGGTGATTTAAAGTGGGTCAGTTGACTAAACTAATAAAGCCCTTTATCAAAATTCTGATGATTATGATGTTAAACTTCTTTGCAGCAGAATGATTTCACTATTGGACTGAATACTTGCTTTTTGAATGAACAAAAACTAAAAAATTCTCTGCCTGTGTGAAGCATTCAGTATTTCTACAGAGAAGATGTTGCTTGGAAAATAGCATGCGGATATTATATACACTAAAATACCTTTTATTATAAAAATCTTAATGCTACTCATTTCTTCTGCCTCACTTCTCACAAAAACCTTTTAGACTCCAAATGTCACAAAGCCTTTGCAGAAGAAAGGGTCAATCATAGGTAACTACTTACTGCAAGACAAGCCACTGAAGAGGTTTGTATGACTTACCACATCTGATATCACATTTGTCATCTTTGCAGTAATGTGAGGCAGATTGCTCGAGGAGGTAACTAATTTTGTGTATTCGTTGATTCTGAAGACAGCTGAGCTCATCCGATGAGTTGGAGGAGAACAAAGACAAAGAGGTGACAAATACAACCAAGAGACACCAGCCGTCACGTAGAGTCAGTCGTGAACATGTTGAACAAGTGCAAACTCAGGTAGGGAACATATTAAATCCACAAATACATAAAATCCATGAATGTTTTTAACACAGATGCAGCAGCTAGAGACGGATTATGAGGAAGATGAAAAAGTCGTTCATGCACTCATCTTTTCTCAACCGACTCATCCTTTCTGGCAGACACTGAAAGTCTTGCTCGCCTCCAGCTTGTCCAGAATGCAGCAGTTCGGCTTCTTACTGGTTTTAAAGGAGACTGATTATGCTTTTTCATTTTCTTCCTTTCCTTCTGTGTTTTATACTGTATAGGTTTTCGTACATGTGTAAGGTCTTGAAAGTTTAAAAGCCCAATGTTCGCACTAATGGGAGCTCCTCTCTCCCACAGAAAGCACTGCTCCTGAAGTGCCTGAAACGGCTTGTTAGTAGTCTCTCCTTTAATTCCCTGACATCACTCACCATGTCACATATTTGCACACACACAGTAGAAGTGAGGCTAAGTGGAAGCTGAAAACATGACAGAGCCGACCATAGACATAGTGAGCGATGCTGGCTCAGGTGTGTGTGAGCTGACCAATCAAAGCAGATTGAGTATTCGGGAGGAGGGGCCTAGGAGGAGTGGGAGATGGGAGCCAGGAGATAAGGCTTGCAAAATCAGCAACTTATTTAAAATCACTTCTTAAAACACACTTTTATAGACCTGCTTTCATATGAAGTCGTCTTTTTTAAATTCCTTTTCACTGTAAATTTTTTTTATCTGTCTTATTCCTCTTATGTGATGTTGTCTTCTTATCGTCCTTTTATTGCTTTTACTCTTTTTAATTTAATTTGTATTGTTTTCATTCGTCTTGACATTTTGTGTTTTGTTTTAACTTCTCTTAGTCAGGGCGTCTTTCTGTTTGGCTTGACTGTTGAGTGTTTATCCTGTTATATGGTCCTCCTGAGTTTCCTGCTTTTGCTTTGTCTGTCACGGGTTTTAAAGGTGCCATATAAACAAAGTTGTAATTATTATAAGATAGTATTCTAGGGATTTTTTCCTCTGCACAGTGATGATAGAGTGCAATAGAAAAAAAACAGCATGACACTGAAGTGAAAATGTTCAGTCTGGTGCCTTTACCTGAATTTTAGAGCAACATTGTCAGTCCTCAGCGAGTGTTCAAGGTGGTGTTCCTGGGTAATTCAGGCGTGGGTAAGACCTCCTTCATCCAGCACTACTGCACGGGACACTTCCACAATAAAATGAGCACTACTGTCGGTAAGCTCTTCTTTTATTATCACTAGTATCGCAGCAATTAACGTACACCTCAGTGGATATGTCAGTAAAGTATGAAACCATGTTGGTTCCAGGTATAGATTTCCAGATGAAGACTGTAACTCTGGGCTCCACCACCATCACCCTGCAGCTCTGGGACACCGCAGGACAGGAGAGGTCAGATGTAACACAGCTTATTCCGATCTTTCCCAGCCATGTGTTTTTCGTGTGGCTTTAACATGATACCATTTGTGCTGTAGAATCATTTAAAGTCTTTTTATTTCATCCAGGTTTCGCAGCATCACTGAGCAATACTTCCGCAAAGCTGACGGTATCCTCGCCATGTATGACCTCACTCAATCCCCCTCCTTCACCGCTGTGAGAGGATGGATGCACTCTGTAAAGGTGAGCAGGTGGAGATGGAAAAACATGCAAAACAGTTTGTCCCAATTTGAATACACATGCAGGTAAATGACAACACGGCACAATAGAAATCTCTGCTGACATCTGAGTGATAAATATCAACTCTTCTTTTAGCTTCTTAGCTCTGTGTTTGTCAGATGTTTATGTAGATTAATGTAACAGCTTTCCTCACTATTGATGTATTTTTTGCTTCAGTTCTTGTGTGTATTGTAACCTGCTGTATGTCTGTCCCAGGAGAAGATGTGTGACGGTGCAGTACTGATGCTGCTGGCGAACAAACTGGACCTGGCAGACGATCACAGCAGAAGAGTGACAGCAGGGAAGGGGCAGAGACTAGCAGAGGTGAGGCACATTTGAATATTCAAACTATCTTCTGGCGTGATTTACTCACAATGCCACTGCTAAGGAAGAAACACTACTTTAATACAAATAAAATGTTTTGTTTTTACTTCCTGGTTTATGCAGCAACACCAAGCTTTGTTTTACGAGTGCAGCGCAAAAAGTGGACATAACATCGAGGAGCTGATGACTGATCTGGCTAGGTATGGCTTCTTATTTCTTTGCTGTATGTCCTTCACATCATCTGGATCCTGTAAAATGTTTATTATTGCTGTGTTGGCAGTGTTTTGGCACATATCGTTTGTTTTGTCCGACAAATTGAAAGATACAAGGAAAAGTAGTAAATAATAAAATTTTAAAAGCTGAAAAATTATTTGATATGTCATTATTTGATAAATGTTTAATCGAATTGTCAAAACCTATGGCGGATAATTTATGTTAGATATTGATTGATGTATCAAATAATTCTTCCTTTACTATTTTTCATATTTAGACTTCTTCTAGTCTTCTAGAGGTGTTGATTCTGTGTTGTTTTCGGACCGTAGTTTGTGTTGCTATTGAATTGTATTGCGTTATATTGAGAGGTTTTCTAATAAGGGCTACAACTAAGCTAGCAATTTTCTCACAATCAAATAATTTGCAAATTTTTTAATAATCAATCATTTGTTCTATAAAATGGCAGAAATGTTGGTCTCACTGTGAGTCCTAGGTGATGTCTTCAGATAGTTTGTTTTTTTGGACACGCATTCTAAAACTGAAAGTTATAATAACAGTGAAAAGCAGCAAATAATCACATTTGAAAAGCTGAAAACAAAGTATTTGGCATTTATGTTTGATCGAATTGTCAAACCCTGATAAGAACTGGCAGCAGGATCTGCTGTGTTAACTGTAAACTTATTTTTATTCTCACATGTTGTGGATTCTGCTGCACAATGATTTAATCATTTTCTTCATCTTAGGATGTTAGTGTCGCAGCATGACCGACAATGTGAAGATGCACTTTTATTGACCGAAGACACTGAAAAAAAACGCTGCTGTACATGAAAAGAAGAGGAAAGGTGTCAGCACCATGGTTGATTTGTCGGGACAGACAAAGGTCATTTATATCATGTCATTTTGTGGACAAGTTTACTGAACAGTATCTGTAATATTTGCCTGTGTATGTATCTTTATAAACCATCCCATAAAATATATTTTTGATGACTGCTTTGGTGTCATTGTCTTTTTTAAATTTTATATTACAGTCCTTTAAGCTTTTACAGTTTTAGTTCCAGTAGAGCTCATATGTGTGAGAAACCAGATGGGGGCAGCCATGTACTCTACACAACATGTGGAGCTGCCTGTGGTGCCAAAAGAGGACAGACACGCTCAGACGCTCGGGTGGAGGGCTCGTGTCTGAGTGTCAGCTGAGAACTTGCACTGTTGCAGTTAACCTTCAAAGCCAGCAGCGCGGTGACACCGGGGTTGTTGTGATCTGGGAAGACGTACCCCGATAATCTACATCCTTCAGTGCTCACCATCTAAAATCAGGTAGGAGTATTTTAGTCTCAGCGGAAAGGGAGAGCAGTTTTTCCATGACACAATGAGTTAAAAATAACTCTGATTCTGACCATTGGGAGATTTTGTTTTGCTGGACAATCACATATACACATGGAGTATTTTGCCTTGTGGCTGGAACACAACACTGCATTTTTCATTTGTTTCATAGTAACTGTCACTTTTACTTTTTCTTGATTTATGTCTTTCTAAAGAGATGTTAGCTGATACCTTAAAATTTACAATCCCCAATCTCTCATGGTCCTCAGATTCACAACTTTTTGAGAAAAGAAGCAGAGGAAAGTTGTGCTCAAGTTAAAATTAAACAGACATGAAGTGAAGCATTAAAAGTCAACAGTATATCACTGGAGCGTGAGAAGATCAGGTTAAGTTACTGAGATGGGGACATGTATATCTGTCTGCTGGATGACATGTGACACAAGTTAAGTATGTTTTACCCACAACATATTTGATTTCATCTTTGAGCTCTTCATATTGCTCTAGTATACCCATATTTTTTGGTCTTTTTGTAAGTTTGAAAGGTGCTACATTTCAGTTTTCAGTTTACTTTTTAATGTAAACCCTTAAAAAGATGAACTGTTTTCAGGAAAGCACTGTGTACTGTAGTTTGGTGTCAGATCTCCACCCAGTGAACCACCTTTTCACACCAAATGTGGAACTAAAGGAGACTGAAAGAGGAAATTCCTAAACGTATACCACCACTTGCTTGTCTCAATCAGATATGACACTAATAGGATTTAGTTTGCTGTCATGCGAGTAAAAAGATGTGTGATAATAATCTTCAATGTTGGAGGGTAAGCAGCTTGATTTCATTCTCTAGGTTCTGCTGTGCTAATCTTCAAGAAATACTACAAGGGGTTGTTTAAGGTAGGCTATACAGGATTTTCCTAAAAAAAAACAAGGTACAGACTAAATAATGCTAAATAATCCCTCTCAATCATCACTTGTGACTCACCAGAAGTTAGTCATAAGTATATTTGCGGAGACCCTCTGCCTGTATTTTGTGTGTTTTTTTAGAATTGCTGCAGCGTTAGGCGTCAGCGGTTCTGCAGAAAGACAGTTGATTGCTGAGTCTCGTTCACAGGTCGTCAAATACTGACAGTTTGGGGTCATGACTCGCTAATTTATCTACAAACAGCAACAACAAATCCTACATAGTATGCCTTTAACTCATTATGAAATAAACTAGACTGATGCCTCTATGACATGTATAAGAAAACCAGACCATCAGCAAGAAGATTGGCTATTTCTGTGTAGTGTAGTCATTCTCATCAGGTCCAGTCATTAAATTAAAAATATTTTTTTATGGTGAAGTTCTGAGAATGAATTGAGGGACCTCACAGCCTGAGGAAAGGAGCCGCTCTGTAGTCTGGCGGTGCAGCACTAAAACCAAGTTTACTTTGTTTCACCATCGTCATATTAAAGTTATTAATCTTACATGCACACAAATAGTCACCATCACTATGTATCCAACAAACAGCTGTTTTAAAAAGACAAAGTTTTAAAAATATGTGTTTTTCTTTGATTTGCCTTCAAAACAAATGCCTTTGGGACACTAGGCAGGGTGTTCATACCAGAATCAACTCAAAATTAATGTACTTGTAGCTGCTTTAAAGCTGCTGTAAGCGTTATTTTTGTATCAAAATGAGTGTTAAATAGCACATGTCTCTCCTCCCCCTGCTCATGCAGTAAAAAAAGAAAGACATGTTCTGGTGTCTCTGCCCACTTTAACCTCTCAGGGGAAAAGGAAAAGAAACAGTGAAATTTACCAATTCCAGCGCTCCTGGTGACAGCCAATACTTCCAAACAGGCCACACGATGAAAAATGCTTGAAGAAAAAAAAGGGAAAGAGAGCTGCCTCGAAAAGAGGAGGGAGTTGAGTCATCGTGCTGACAGAGAGATTGAGTGGATTCCTAACTGCAAAACGGACTGGAAGTTAGTTAAAATGACGACGTTACAGCAGCTTTAAGTTTTTCATTGTGTAATTCCTGCCCTGTATATATACATTAACCTTCAGTGTACTAACATGCATTTCTTTTAATTTCAGAATGGAAGGTCAATGTGAAAAAACAAACACCTGTGGGACAGTTTGTCTGAAATATCTACTTTTCCTCTTTAACATTCTTTTCTGGGTAAGTTAACGAATAAGCATGAAGATATTCTCTCTTTAAGATAACAAGTTATTTAATAGTGTTATAATTACTTCCCACAATATAACTACACCGTAACTTAAAGTCTGACAGTTTTTACTTTCTTAGCCTCATTTTTTCTTAACTTTAGGTTTTAAATCATCTCCTGTATAACCTACTCTGAGCATTTCCACAAAGAATGCACCCACATATGAACGAGACATGATTTATGTGCATCAGATAACAAAATCAAATTAAGCCTGAACGTCTCTTGAGGCTGGCAGAGAAATAAGAAGGCGTTGTCTTGTTTGCATCACTCTCACATTTGAGGAGCTGTGTTAAAAACTGCTGACATTTCTGAGCTACGTTCTTGATATGAGCATCTGGTTTGAGTTGAGCTGATAACGGTGTGTTCTTCCAGCTGGCGGGAGGGGCCGTGCTGGCAGTGGGATTGTGGACTCTGGTGGTAAAGAGCGACTACATCAGTTTACTGAACTCCAGCTTCTACTCAGCCTCAGCTTACATCCTGATAGCTGCTGGTGTCGTTGTGATTGTGACCGGGATAATCGGATGCTGTGCCACGCTGAAGGAGATGAAGAGTCTGTTGATTGTGGTAAAATGGATCAGACACACAAAACATTGCCCTGTAACAGAGAGGTTGTTACTACACTCCACCCCATTTAATTAATGAGGAACCTAGAAAAGACACTTAAGTTCCTGTTTATACACACACAACCTGCAACTGAAAGTTAATCCATGGTGACCTTCTGTCTTGTCTGCCTGCTTTCAGTACAGCTCATTATGTCAGACAGGCATGACTGTCAAATATAACAGACAAAGTCACGCAGAGTGTGTCTTTAAGGGTTTAGATTTAGAGTGTGGCTCATGCCAGAGGAATGGAGGGCATCACAAGCGCTCTGCTTGGCCTGAAGAGTGTTTGAGAGACACAGACAGACGCAGTGACAGGACGTCACACAGAAGAAAAACTGCACACGCTCTGTGACGTTATGTCTGTTTCTATATTCAGCACAAACTTTGTAATGAATAACATCCTGTACCGCAGATACTTTCAATGATAATGTCACATTTATAATCACATTTATTGTCATGTTTTAGCACAGTTTTAGCCGTCCTCTTGATATTTCATGTCCCTCTGTTACAGTATTTGTGCTTACTGCTCTGTATTTTCCTGCTGGAACTCATCGCCGGTGTGCTGGCCTTCATTACCTACCAAGAGGTGAGGTGCTTTATTTTCTGTTTGTATGTGCTTCTGTGAATTTGACCAAAGTATACTGACATATATTAACCCAATATACTTTCATTTTCAATACAAAATATTTCCTGATAAAGATCTCATATAGTGTAACAAACTTAAGACTTTTGTTATATACTGCTATGACTGCTATGCTATTATACACTTTAAATCCCACTGTAGCATTTACAAATCTAACTTTTTTTTCTTTCTGCATATATTTTATGTGTATTTCTGTCACTCCATTATCCCTGAAGTGATTTCAAACTCCATATACCTTGCTCTCCTTCATTTCTATTTAAATGTTTTTACCACCCATGAAATGCTGCAGTTGCTGCACTCTCTCTTGTGAAATCTTCTCTGCATGCCTCTCTGTGCATGTTCTTCATTTGTCCTGTTTTCCACCCTTCTCACACCTCTCTTTTTCCCCCCTTTTCTCGCTCCAGTGTTTCCCTTTCTGCTACCAGGTAATCTGCTACCACCTGTTTCCATTTTATATCAACCTGTTGATATAAAATGATTTGTTTCCACTCTTTGCACAAAACTTTTTTTAATTTGCAAACTTATTTGAAGAATGTGGAAGAGGTAGTGGGGTCAGAGGATCTCTGCTCATATGGTTTGAGTTATGTGTGGGCATTGCACAGGTACAGAAGAATGTTACAGGGGAGGAAAGAAACTTAACCTCAGGCTATTTTTATTGATGGGAGGAGATTTGCAGGTGGCACATTTTTTTCCTGAGCGATCACTGAAATGCTTTTCTCGTCTCACAGCTGGATGAGGAGCTCAGACAGAACCTGAAGGTCACAATGCAGCAGAAATACCAGCAGCCGGGTGAGGAGAGTGTCACGCAGGCTGTGGATAAACTCCAGCAAGAGGTGTGGAAGTGATACTGAATGTCTGAATCACAGCTGGTTTACAGGCAGGCAAGAAGTACCACCTAACCCTCAAAAACCTAGAACAACTTCGGGGGCACTTGACTCTCTGACACTGTATTTAATTTGTTTTTCTTACCGTGTTCTAGCAGTTAGCATCAAGTGTCATACATCATTTGATTCAGGAGAACCTTAAGTTTGTTAAAAAGGTTTTTTATTTATATATTATATTATATATTTACATATGAATTTTTGTCTACATCTGACCTTTCCTGGGCCAGTTAAAGCCATTTATTATAGTATTATTCTCAGCATTTTTCAGTGACAGACAGGTGTAATCCCATATTTAACTTCCTGAAAATGTAGATATTATTATTAGAAATGTAATTAAATCATAACAAAGCAAAAGTGACTTTTTTCAGAGAAATATAATCCATTGAACATGAACAACAAAAGTAGTTTGGCTAAAACTTTTGCCCTTTGGCCCAGTGGACAGTGAACTATGTGGGTTTCCTTGATGGGTGATCTGAATGCCCAACAAAATAAATGTATGTGACGCCAATGAATCGTGTAGAAACTCTGCATTACATGACTTTTAAAAACATTGGGTAGGATGAGTGGTTCAAAAGTTATTGAACATTTTAGAACAATAGCTATTTTTAGCCATAGCCGGCTGTCTAGCTATTTGAGGGTTAAGTAACCTCAGTGTCGGGTATCTGCTTGATCAGATTTTATTAAATTTGAGTCCACCGCTTTAGCCTGAATGTCAGTCATCATTGTCTTGTCTTGTGTTCCTCCCTGCTCTCGATCCCTCTCAGTTTATGTGTTGTGGCAGTCACAACTACTCGGACTGGACAGACAGTGTGTGGATCCAGACGAATGATCAGCTCGTTCCTGATAGCTGCTGCAAAACTCGCACTGACCTCTGCGGCCTCAGGGACCATCCCTCCAACATCTACAGGGTGGAGGTAGGTAAAGCTATCCATTTGGCAGTGGAGAAATGATAGAAATTATGATAACGTTTTAATTTCTTTCCCTCTCTTCTGCTCCCAGGGAGGCTGCATTATGAAATTAGAGGAGTTCATCCTCAGTCAGTTGTATATTCTCGGTGCAGTGGGTATTGGGATTGCATTTCTACAGGTAAAACACTAACCAGTGAGCAGAATACAGAATAGTATGGACATCTCTTTTAATGTTATGCAAAATGCCCCCAGCTGATCTGTGAACATGTTGTTTCTGTGTGCCGTGCAGAACTAACCAGTTCCTCGTGTCTTTTTTTCTTTCAGCTTGTGGGGATGATGTTTACTTGCTGCCTTTATCGAAATTTGGAGGAAGATCCGTACTGATTTTTGACTTTCTTGAATATCACAAACTCACACAGTCAAGTCATGCATTGTAAATTGTTTGGGTAGACTTTTTACACAGTTCTGAATGCTGCAATTCAAATGATTATTTGATGAAAACACAGACACTATGGATACTATAATGCTGCTGGGCAGCACTGTTCCTATTCTGCAAACTGCCACTGCATGCTTTTAAGGAAAAGTTCACCCAAAAATAAAAATTCAGTCATTACCTACTCAGCCGCATGCCGAAGGTCAGTCAATTTTTGAGTGAACTTAACCTTTAAGTGTCTCCCCATTTATGTTAAGATAATGATGTGTGGATGATCTTGTAACCAAAATAGTTAATCTTATCTAGTTTTTGTTGTATGTATCACAGTGTTTACCGAAGTTATCGTTTAAAAAATGAATTAAAAAAATATTTTTGAATTGTGAAACTGCAAATAAACATACCTGCCAGTTATTATCTGCCTGCCTTTGACAACGAACTTTTATTTTGAAATTGTTCGCCGGATGTTGTTGTCAGCTGACAGGACTTCCTCCTCGCGTTATTCCTCTTTCATGAATTCACCGACAATTATCTTCTTATTCGTTTCAAACAAGCTAGAAACATTTCATGCGGAGGGAACACGGATATAAATGAAATGTCTGCGAAACCAACTTGTTTGATAGTGGCGAGTGCTTCTCCACAAGGTGAGTCCACCGGCTGGTACCAGCTGTATCATCGTGTACTGAGAGGGATGGACGGCACAGTGATGAAGTGTAGTGTGGACTGTACTCACATAGTTTTATACTGGATAGTTACTCAGTTTTTAATTTAGTTAACCTGTTAGCTGTGGTCAAACATCATTTCCTAGCTATCTAGCTTAACAGCCGAGCTGCGTGTTGTTGACACTGAGCTCTGTGGTGTTTAAACTGTTTTGTTCCTTCAGGGGTGTCAGCAAAGTCTTTCCATCAGTCCTTCAGCCTCTGTTCCTCTGTGTTTAACCTCCAGACAGCCACACCTGGGGTAAGACTGTATTTATCGATCAAAGTACTCAACAGACTTGTTATTCTTGTACAGTGTGGTGTTATCTTAGTTAGGTAAAGGATCTGAATGTCTAGTTACTAGTAGCAGTGACCAATCAGGTCCAGCCAGTTCTGATGAAATTCAGATGTTCAAATGTCAATTTTTTTAAAAAAAAATCTTAAAAAGGTGATTTCACACAACTCTGCAGTCCAGTAGACAGTCTTATACAAGTTGACCTGTTATCTACCAGTGAAATAAAAATGCCTTAAAGGAAAAGTTCGCCCAAAACTTTCAGATTCAGTCATTACCTACTCATCCAGATGCTGATGGAAAGTTGGGTGAAGTTTAATGGTCCACAAAACACTTCTGGAGCTTCACTGCAAATCAGTGTTGCAGCATTTTCCTCAACAGCTGAAGCAGATGGGGACTTGAACTAAAAAAAAACAAAGAAAAAACGTAAAATGTTTCAATACAGCTCATCCAGCATAATCGAAGTCTCCATAAACCCTGAGATCCCAAATTAATTTGAAAAGACGTTATTTACACTCTTGGATTGCGGTCGGACTCGTGCACCCCCTTCAGACAGGGTGCACACTAACACTTTCAGCTTAGCAGCTCTCGTGAAGACTTGCACTTTAAAAAATGGCGTAAATAACGTCTTTTCATATCAATTTGGGATTTCTGGGCTTCAAGAAACTAAGATTACGCAGGAAGTCCCCATCCACGTCAGTTGTTTAGGAGAATACTGCAATGCTGTTTTGCTGTGAAGCTCCAGAAATGTTTTGTGGACTACAAGATTTTCCATCGGCGTAGAAGTCAGTAAATGATGACTGAATTTTCATTTTGTGGTGAACTGTTCCTTTAAAGCATTTCATTCTGTCAGAAAGTAGTATAAACAGACATGCTTTAAGCTATCCGACTCAAAATGTGATATGTTGCAGGTATGAATATTTAGAAAGAAACTTTATGGAGAGTAACAGTGTTTTTTTTTAACTGTAGGGGAAGCCAATAGACTTTATTGGAGTCGATGAAAGCACTGCTAGATGGGTGCAGGACTTCAACGTGAAACCCTACGCCACACCAGCCAAACTTGAATCCATAGATGGTGAGAACTTTAATTTCTCGCTCACTCGGCAGTTTTAATGTGTGCTGTTGGTTGGACTCTGCTCAGCTAAGTCATGCTGACCTTTCCCAGGTGCCCGATACCAGGCGCTGCTCATCCCGGACTGCCCTGGAGCGCTGAACGACCTGGCACACAGCGGCTCTTTGCACCGCATTCTCACACACTTCATCTCTCAGCAAAGTGAGTTTCAGGCTTATTTTTAAAAGCAGTCGGTTTGTTATCTGTATGTCCGGTGTAGAGACGTGTTCGTTCCTCTGTTTGCAGAGCCTGTTTGTGCAGTGGGACAAGGAGTGTCGGCTCTGTGTTGCGCCACTGAGGGACAGCAGTGGATCTTCAGTGGCTACAGCTTAACAGGGGTCAGTCTTCCTCAAATAAACCCAAAACATAAACCCAAATATCTTTGTGTGTTCAGTGTAATTAATAACAGTGTGTGTGTGTGTGTGTGTGTGTGTGTGTGTGTTATAGCCGTCAGTGTTTGAACTGGTGCGGAGGCCTGACTTTGCCAACCTTCCCCTGGTCGTGGAGGACTTTGTGAAAGACAGTGGTGGATCGTACACAGGTGAGCTCACCTGCAGAGCAGATACTGATTCAGTAAATACTTTTTTTACATTTTAAACTAAAACCCTCTCATGTTTGTCTCTTTGTTTTTCAGCAAGTCAAGAAGATGCTGTGCACGTAGTCATAGACAGACACCTAATAACGGGTCAGAACATGCAGTCTACGTCGCTTGCTGTGAATAATCTAATCCTGCTCTTCAGTGCCAAGTAAAAGGAAATGTTAACATCAAATTAAACGGCTTCGTTGTACCACATTTATATTCATGTAATTAAACATTCATCTCAGACAAATATTGGAAGATGCTGTGTCAGAACAGGTGTTTGGCAACACTGTAAATACAACTTTGTTACTTGTCAATGCTGTCGATACAAACATAATAAAAATCACACAATCAAATGTCTCGGGTTGAAGATTAAAAAAAAATAACGGGAAAACTTCAGGTGTCAGGAGCTGATGCAGTTTTGAGGATGTTCAAAGTCGGAGAAAGATGTATCTTCCCATCCGAGAGCAGAAATGTTTGTAGGCAAAACAGAAGATTTCTGGGTTTGTACTGAGAGGATGCTGCTGATGTTTGTGGCACGTGAACTGTGAAGGCCTCAGAACAAGAATACACCCCTTAATTCAAACCTCATATATATTGATGATCATGCACCATCTGTTGTTGAATGGAGATGTGTGACTGAACTGTACAAACTGAAATCTTACACAATATCATTCATAGAAAGGAATACAACATACTGAAGTGCCTTTCGTCTGCTGTTCCTATCATTTGACTCAAACAATCTCAGATTTGTTCTCGACCTGCGAACAAGTTGAGTATTAACCAAATTCTGTCAATGGCTTGTTTCAACGCTCCCTTTCACTCATTCAGAAACAAAACAAACAACAATTTCTGGTGCATCGTGCTCAGGGAAAAATGAAAAAATCCATGTGCTGATGATTGGGGGTCCACAGTCCTCACCATCAAGTCCGGTTCTCATAGGAGATCATAGAAATAATCCAGTCCTTGTCCCAGTTCCCATAAGGAAATTCCTGTCCCCAGTTCAGTAGCTAAAGAGATCCTCAGGTAGATTGACTGTGAAATAATTGAAATAAAGTTATCTCTACATGTAGAAGAAAACCTCATGAAAACATCACGTAAGTTTTAAAAATTCTCGACATTGCTCTTTGATAAACATACTCATGATGTGATAAAGACTTACCTTCAACGACGGATAGTACACCACGTGTTTAACTGCATTGTTTCTGAAATAGATGTGACAGATCTTGTTAAGAAATGCTGTTGGAAGTTGGAAGATTTCAGCCATAATTTGTTGACTCTAAGTGTCATTTAATCAGTACCTCTTGTAACTGAAATAATGCTCTCCAGAATATTCATCCCAGAGATGTTTTGGCCTGTATTCGCGCAAAATCTCGATGTACCTGCAGGAAATCAGAGACAAGTTTAAGACACTGCCGAAGTCAAAAAATGTAATCTAATTTGAATACTTTTTGCTTTGTAAGTTTACTTTCGGATCATTTCAAAATCATGGAAAAATCTGAGTTGCACATATACTCTTTACTGCACTTTACTCAAAGCGTTCAGAATCTACATCTGGTCAAATCTAACTACCCTCACAGAAACAGTACTGACCCAAACTACAGGTATACAGTCCGTGCTCTACAACATGTGGGATGTTGTTTAAAAAAAAAATGCAATTTCTTTACGGAAGAAATCAAAAATGTAATTGTACTAATCTGATAAAGTACTCACAGTTACATGTATTGTGTTACTACCCTGCATATAATACAAAACTTTCTGCCAAAAGTAGAAAAGTTTAGATTATTTCAGAAGACGGATTTCTGTATTTTTTTCTTTTGTTGCTCCTCATACTGGTTTGATGAAGGCAGGGCTTAGCTGGAAAAAGATGATGTCATGTTCTTACGTACCAATCATTGACAAGTTAAAAAACAGTTGCTGGGTTATTGAAAGTTTGATCAAACGTCACCCACTCAGGGATGCTTTTCCCCCCAAACTTTAACTTTGATGTTGCTTGTTTGGTCATGAATATTTTATGTCATAGAGAAATAGTCCTGATTTGATAGTTCTTGAAAGAGTTTTTTTTTTTTTTAAAAGGAGAACCACAGATCAAAGTCTGTTTACAGGATGTGGGGAGTGCTACTGCATATGTGAAAAAAAAGTTACATAAAGCATTTGTGGCTCCAGAGGAAGCGTTTTTATGAAATCTGATAAATTCTGATGTCTGAGGACGGACTCTGGAGCCCAACAATGTTCAGAGTACTCTTATCAAGTAAAAGTTTCATATGTTTCAAGAAATATTCTAGCAGTTGTCACAGCATTATCTAACCTTCCTCCGAGGATTGGCTCTGTTCCCTGGCTTGCAAAATCAAGGCCGTACAGATTGAGTCCAAGCAGGATCTTCTGCCTCCACTGAGCGTTGGGTGCGAGCTGGAGAACACAGTCTCTCACCCAGGGCAGGGGGGAGCTCGGGCCTGGCCTATTGAAGCAAAATATAATGCACATAACTCAGAACGTTGGCACTTTAGTGCTGTGAATCTCTGTGAAAAATATTTCCATTTGCACTACAATGAATCTGTGGACGTCACTTGTGTGTGATGCTCACCTGGCTCCGCTGGAGTAGTCGTATGTCATGAGGCTGAATCCATCCACTGCAGGGGCCAACTGCTCAAACTCCTCCCTGCCGAACATACCCGGCTGCCCCGTACTGAGTGATGGAAAAAAAATAGCAGAGGAAAGTCAGCTCCGGATTCTTTGATTTTTTTCTTTTTATTTATAAACTAAATGCATAAAGTAAACCAATTTCATTCACCTTGTCACAGCAGGAGGAATGACAAGAATACAGTCCAGTTTTTTAGCCTTCAAGGTCTCACAAATATGTTTCACCAAATGGACGAGCTCCCTGCACAGAGAGGAATTCGTATTTGAATCATCTCACACAAAGAAATTATGTTCCAAGTAGTAATACAGACGGTGTCAACAAAGTAACTCACTTCCGTTTGTTTCCTCCCAGCTGGCTCCACAGCTCCAAGGTGAAACCATCGAAACCTTCGGTCTGCAAGGCCACAGCTTCATTAGACACACGCAGGACAAACAACACTGCTGCAGGGGAGTTACAGGAAAACACAAAACTTGATTACCTTTGCAACATCGACCAGCTCACTCCCCAGCTCTTCAATTTCATCTTCGCTTCCCAGCACGGTCATGTAGTCCTGGTAAGACCAGCCGTCGAACAGCAGCCGAGGCACTGAGGGTAAAGAAGGTAAAATGACCAAACAATAGAGTCTTGAGTCTGAAACCACCATTTACAGAGCTGTGGGCAGTCAGCAGCACATGTACTCACACATCCGGACTTTTTTGTTAGACTTGCGTACAGATTTGACCCAGCCTGCGAAGACAAAAAACCCCCCTCATGTACATTAGTGATTCGTGGTGACGCTTTTATAACCAACAAAGACTAACAAAGACGTCTACCTGGGTCATGATCGTGGAGTCCAGTAACGTCAAACGTTTCAGGTCCCCGTCGGCGGAGCTGAAGCCACACTGGAGACACTGAAGTTAGTTTGGAGCCAAACGTTTTGGCGATATCATAGCCGTGGGAGTTCCACTGGAGGATGATAAAAATAAGACGTGTGATTTAGAGATATTAAGTCAAAACACCACCTACTGTATCTAAATATGTAGCTGCTGCGCTCATTCAATGAAGATTATCTTCAGATAATCAGCTGTATTTAATTATCAGCTGATAACTGATAATATAAATGTATTCCTGTATTCCTATTCTGCAATGAAAGGACAAACTTTGGGAGATTCATTTGGCTTCAGCTGAACTCACTGATTAATTTTTGTCCGCCACCTTTAAAGGTCCAGTACGTAAGATTTAGGGGGATCTACTGGCAGAACTGGAACTGTTATCATTTGTGTATTATTACCTGAAACTATGAATCTTTGTGTTTTCGTTGCCTGAGAATGAGCATATGGCACGTTGCACCGCCATGTTCCTACGGCAGCCTGTAGCGGACAAGCCAAACAGACGGCCTTTTGTGCTTTTCACATTTTAAGCAGCCGCGGTGAGGGTGAGGCGAGGGGTGTTTGGTTGGTTGCGATCTGGAACCACACCACGAGGAGCCACTAAATCCTACATACTGTACCTTTAAAGATCTAAAGATAACAGAGAATAACTGCAGGGACAAACTTCAGACTTGATCATATCTGGACTGTGGCCGACGTGTTGTCAAAACAGCACAGAGGGAGGAAGTAGACATGTTTGTGGCGGGATTTCAGACTTACAGGTGTGACATATCCGAGCACTTGTCCCTGAAATGTCTTCTTGATGTGAGCACAGTGCCTCTTCTCCTCCTTCACTATGTCTTTCCATTGCGGGTCTGACACAACAAGGCCTCTCTCCAACACTGACAGCTCAGCTGGAGATGTCTGAACAGAGAGGACCAGAGAGAGAGAGCAGCCCACTTCACTGACACACACTCATCATCATCATCATGACTGGAAACATGACAGGTGAGGACACAGGCCTCTGAGTCCAGTGTCACACCTGACAAACAGGGCAAGACCTGTAAGACCTGACAGCGCGCACACAGCTCAAGGTAAAGCCCTGAACTTACTCACCTCGGCCTCAGCTTTATGCGACTTCCTCGCATCAGTTTTTGAGAGTGTGGCACTGACCAACCAGCAGCATGAGATGGCGTGCAGCAGGAATAACGTCGTTCTCATCTCCAAAGAAAAAAAAAAAAAAAACGCAGTGAGAAGTGAGCAGTCAAAATAAAAAATGGGTTAGCTCAGGTCTGCAGGTTTGCAGTGCAAGTGCTTCCTTCCTGACTCAGATCTGGCAGATTAAAAACCAGCAGCATGTCCTCCTGCGGGGTACAAACACACGGAGCGACGAGCCCGAGCAGCTCCGACCAGCTGCTAACACATACAAGCCTGGATTTATCGCAAACAACCTGGATTTGACTGTCGAGCGATTGTGTGCCTGTTTGATTGACAACTTACCTCAACGTGTGTTTCTGGAGCGTCAACCCAGCGGGGTGACTTCCGCGTTGTGGGTTTTTCAAAATAAAATGAATGGAGAGGCGGGGAGTCTTCTGAGCAGGTAGGTGGCGGTGTAGCTAGCATGCTACAAGCTAGCACAATAAAAGAAGACGACATGACTCAAATAAACCCAGTGCAGTGATCCCACTGAGGATATTAATTATAAGAAACGTCCTAATTGTCTCCACATTTGTGTCTGCTGCTCTTCCGGTGTCATTAAGGATAGCTAACATTAATGGGTGAGCGTCACTGTGGTTTGCTAACTGTAGCTAATGTAAATTGAGTGTGTTGTAGCTAGCAAGCTAACATGTTAGCATTTAAGTCAATGAGGGAACTGTGTTGATATTTAACCTACACAGCTGTTTTCTTCTCATGTATTACCCTCAACCTCAACTACAGCTGAATATAATGAATATACATGAGAGGCAAAACTAGGAGTTGTATTTAACAAACATGTATGAGTGTGTGTGGATTGTGGGATCCACTTGTGGAAGAAGTATCCAGGTTTTTTACTGAAGTTAAAGTACCAGTGGTCTACCACAAAGACCTCCATTCAAAGTTTTACTCAAATATATCAGCAAGTATCACAAGTGGTAAAACTCGTTGTTTGTATGGAGGGTTTAAAGAGACAACATTAAATATATAAATTAATATGTAAATACCTAATCATATAACAAAAGGCTTAAATAAATGAATGCATATTAATTATCCTTTTAATTTAATGCTTAATTGTCACCATAAATAAATAAATACATACAAAATTAAATGACACATTAAATATATATTATTGGATTTTTATTATTATCATCATTATTATTATTATTACTGTGTATGCAGGAATTTCATATTGGAGCTGCATTATTGAAGTAAAGCAAATTTGTGGACTCATAAGTACAATATTTGCCTCTGAAATGTATCAATCAGTCTCTCTTTATTTGCCAATTCACAACAAAACTCATCTCATGACACTTTGCAAACTCAGCAGGTCTAGATTTGCTAGACTCTACTTCTTGATTATCCTTGATGTAGTGTGTGTGTGTGTCTGTGTGAGTATAACGTAGCATAATATGGAAATACTCCAAGTTCTTCAAAAATGTACTTAAGTATAGTGCTTGAATAAATAGTTACATTCCTCCACTGGTGAGATTGACTTTTGTTAATGGAGGAATTAACCCATCCATAAATACAACATCTAGTTTTATCAGCAAATATGACCTGGTGTGTTTAACATTAAAAATTAACAGTAGTTAGTGAGCAGGACCTTTTCTAGTTTATTTTCCTTTGTCTATACTGAAGTGAAGTAGTGCTGACATGTTGGTAATGATCTGTGCTGTAACACTGATATTTTGGGTCTTTTTAGTGAGTGATGGCGGTTGAACAATTTGTGTCAAAGACACTCGAGCTCCTCCAGGAAGAGAGGGAGGCTGAAATAGAGGAGACCAGGTATGTTACATAACATCAAGAGTGTGACACTTTACTGCTATAAATCTGAAGCCTCCAAGCCAAAACTGAGATAACCCTGATAGCATCTTCAGTCTCATCATGAATTCATGTGGGATAAAGTTTAGATGTAGTCCAAAAAGACATTGACAGTGGTAATGCACGTCTTGTTCATGCTAAATTGAGTGCGTTCATTCAAATTCATATATGTGTGTTGGTGCAGTTATAAAGATGACCCACGTGACTTTGAAAGACCTGAAGAAATTAGGCTTTGAACGTGACAAAACTCTTCCGCAGCCACAAAAGATATCATACAACTGTTATTTATAGGCTCAGTAGTAGTCCCCAAGACAAGAAAACTGACTGTGACATAGCTTTCACTATGAAATAACTGCGTCTTGTTTGGTTCCTGCAGGATATGGCAGGAGAACGTCTCTCTGAAGGATCTTCAAAATAAAGGAGTTTGCCTGCTGAAGTTGCATATAGGAAGTCAGTCCACAGGCCTGTATGGTCGCACCATCGTTGTCCTTGAGCCAAGAAAGCATCTTGGTTTCTTATCCCTGCCAAGCAACAGCTTTGGACCTGGTGAGACAGGAGATCTGGATAAAGATTTATTCTTTTTTTTTTTTGTGACTTTCATATTTTGCTTAATGTGACATTAATGTCTTTCGCTACAGGGGACATAGTTGGCTTGTATGACACCGGCGGATGCACCGCAGACTCACAGATCAGCACGGGAATAGTGACGAGGGTCAGTCAGGCTGCTGTAAGTGTGGCCTTTGACGATTCGAAGGATGGCCTCAGCTTTGATACAGATGCTCTTTACAACCTCTTAAAGTTGGCAAACGATATCACCTACAAACGAATGAAAAAGTGAGTCACATCTGTAAAAAACTCACTGTCATGTTTGTACTGAGCAGCAGGTAAGACAACTTATTTCCACTGTGTGTTTTGTGCTTGCAGTGCCTTGAATGCATTAAATGGATACGGCAATGGACCCGCTGGCAATCTGATAAATGTTCTCTTTGGAGACTCAAAACCGTCTTGTCAGTCACAGCCGAGTAAGTCACACTTTACAAAGCAGTTATCTATAATAAAAACAAATAGACCCTCTAATTGCTCTGTATTGTGCTTTGTGGTAGCTTTAATACCAGTAAAGTGATTTTAAAAATCTTGCAAATGAGCATGAATCACACACTACACAGACTAATTCTGGGTACTGTTTTATGTTTCATCAGATGAAGTTGAATTCTTTAACTCGAACCTGGATGATTCCCAAAAAGAAGCTGTGACATTTACTCTGTCACAGAGGGAACTGGCTGTGATTCATGGACCACCAGGCACTGGGAAAACCACCACAGTGGTGGAGATCATCCTGCAAGCAGTCAAACAAGGCCAAAAGGTGCAAGAAGTTGTTGTTTTTATTAGTGTTAATGTGAATATTTTTGTGTTCTGTCATTGTCTCAGTTTACACAGGATCATTTTCATGTGCAGGTCCTGTGCTGTGCCCCGTCTAACGTGGCTGTGGATAATTTAGTGGAGAGGTTAGCCCGGTGCAAGGCAAAGGTCCTGAGGCTGGGTCACCCTGCCCGATTGCTGGAGTCCATACAGAAACATTCACTGGACGCCATCCTCGCTCAGAGCGACAACGCAAACATCATCACCGACATCCGTAAAGACATCGATAAAGCCTTTGTGAGTATTTCAGTCCGTGCTTCTGCTTGTATTTGTGCGATCTTGAATGCCTTGTAATATATATATATTTTCTTCAAGATGGGAATGAAGAAGATGCGTGAAAAAGGAGAGCGGGTGAACTTCAAAAGGGAAATCGGGGAGCTACGAAAAGAGCTGAAAACCAGGGAGGCAACAGCCATCACCCAGATCCTGAAAGGGGCTGATGTTGTGTTAGCAACCAACACAGGTCAGTCCTGAGTAAAGAAAATGATCTTCAGTTGTTATTCACTGATGATGAAAGGCAATCAGAGAGCACTTGTCTGTGTCTGCAGGTGCTTGTCATGATGGACCTCTGAAGTACCTGCCAGCAGAGCACTTTGACTGGGTGGTGATAGACGAGTGCGCTCAGGCCCTGGAGAGCAGCTGCTGGATCGCCCTGCTTAGAGCGCGCAAGTGCATTCTGGCTGGAGACTACAAGCAGTTACCACCTACGATCAAATCACAAAAGTAAAGAACAGGATTTTTATCTTTGTATGCAATCATACATTAATAATATGATAATATTTGTGACACCGATTTATTTCTTCCTTAAACCCCCTGAGTATTTCCCTATAAGGTTAAATATTTATGACTAATAGAGCTGCACGATAAGTTGACTAATTCATTAGTCGGTTGATTGACCGAAAAACAATCACCAATTATTTTGATAATTGACTAATTGTTAAAGTAATGTTTTTAAATGGCAGAAAAGGCTGTTTTTCAGCCTCTCAAAAATATGTCAATTTCCTGCTTTTCTCTTTTTATATCATATTAAACTGAATAGTTTTGTGTTTTGGACTGACAACGCAAGACATTTATGTACATCACCTTGGACTTTGAGAAACAGGGATCAGCATTTTTCACTGATTTCTGACATTTTTAAATACCAAATCACTAATTGCTTAATATGGAAATTAACTGGCAGAAAATCAATAATAAAAATAATCGTGTGCAGCCCAAAAGACTAAATCAGAGTTAAATTGATTCGATTTGATCTGATTAAATTCAGAAAAATAAACATCCAGAGTTTAATCCTCTTTAAGAGCTGTATCGTAGGTGGTTGAAAGAGGAATAAAAGAATCCATCTATGTCAAACTGGAACGACCATCTTTGAACAGAGGAGCTGGCCTACGACATTAGTCATCACCCACCTACAATGCAGTACTGAGTTCTCTCCCCAGACAGCTTAACAACCATTCACACCTTGAACCCAACGTGAAGGCCGGTCGGGTCAATGACCCACAAGTGACTCTGAAAACATAGAAATCTTTCATAAGAAATAAGAGAACTCTTCTAGCTTTGATTGATAAATATGTTGTCAGGTCCTTTGGTGGGATCTTGTCTCATTATGTTTTACTGTTTTGTGCTCCACAGGGCTGCATCCAAAGGCCTGTCCCTCAGTCTTATGGAGAGACTTATCCAGATGTACGGGGACTCAGTGGTCCGCATGCTAACAGTTCAGTACCGCATGAACAGCGCCATCATGGAGTGGGCCTCCAAAGAGATGTACCAGGGCAGACTAACAGCTCACAGCTCTGTAGAGAGGCATCTGTTAAAGTGAGTGTGAGCTTGCAGATGAATAATATCTCCGTTTTTATACTTCAGTGAATTCTAACTCCCTAAAACGGTCTTTGATCAAAAGAGATCTACCAGGAGTCGGCTGTGTTGAAGAGACCAGCACACCGCTGCTTCTCATCGACACTGCAGGCTGCGGTCTGAGTGAGATGGAGGTCACAGATGAGCAGTCCAAAGGCAATAAAGGTTAGTCATTTTTTATTTAAACAAACAATTGTATTACAGTGAGTGCGATGAGGGATCTAACAGTACTTTATCCTCAGGTGAGGTAGACATCGTTGAACTGCACATAAAGGCCTTGACTGAAGCTGGGCTTAAAGCTAAAGACATCGCCGTCATTGCTCCATACAATCTTCAAGTAAGTCACTGCTTTAAGGAACTGTACCATAAAATATATGCTAACTCAAGAGCTACTACTGTACTGTGTCATGGCAATAATGCAAAACTTTATTTAAACTATATTCTTGTATAGAAAGATCTACACTTTCATAGTAAAATCCCAAACATAGAAAATGTAATTAACAGTTGTGTCCCAGAATAACTAAGTGATGTGATATTTGATGTTTTTATCTCTGTTAAGGTGGATCTTCTGCGTCAGAAACTCTCTGCGAGGCATCCAGACCTGGAGATAAAGTCAGTAGATGGATTTCAGGGCAGAGAGAAAGAGGCCGTGGTGTTGTCTTTAGTCCGCTCCAACAGAAAAGGTAGTTTTTTGTGTCTATTTCTGCCCCACCATAACCGTTATCTGCATTAATTTACACACTTAATTTTTCCTTCTTGTATTTTAGGGGAGGTTGGATTTCTGGCAGAGGACAGGAGGATCAATGTGGCTGTTACGCGTGCGAGACGTCACATCGCTGTAGTGTGCGACACACAAACAGTCCAGAATCACGCCTTCCTGAAATCCCTCATCAGTCACATGACTGAGTTTGGCGAGGTCAGAACAGCGTTTGAGTACATCCAAGACATCGTGCCACAGAACTACACCCGCGACCACAAAGACGCGAAGAACAACACATCTGCCAGCAGCTCATCCAAACAGAAGGGTAAAGACCAGCCTCCCAGCAAGGCGAAGCAAGGACAAAAGAAGCCCTCTGGTAGCAGCGGTATTGAAAACACTGCTCATGCTAAGCACAGTAAGTCAGGCATAACAGCACTGACAGAGGAGGAGCAGAATAAGAAGAGAGACAGTGAGATCAGAGAGCAGGTGGAGAGCTTTCTGAAGGATTTAAATCGGACTGAACTACAGTTTCCATCATCGTTTAACTCTCATGACCGCCTGCTGGTCCACCAGATCGCTGAGGAGATGGGCCTCGCGCATGAGAGTAAAGGCGAGGGGAAAGACAGGTGTATCACTGTGTCCAGGCCTCTGGAGTCAACACCAGCTGAGGAGCCAACACAAGAAGAAACAAAAGAAGAAGCCCATGAAGAGGAAACAGTCCCAAATCCTCAAAGAGAGCCTCCGTGTCAGCCTCCGTTAGACTTGAAAAGTTTGCACTTGGAGCGAATGAAGAGGGAGCAGCAGAAAAGGGAAGAAAATATTCAGCAGAAAAAGCAACAGAACAACATCCCAGCAGCTTTGTCATCAAAGAAACCCAAATCAGCTAAAGGTTTGTCGTAGAAACATCACATTTTTAAGTGTTTCTGTTGCCCGTCTGCTCCAATATGTTTACAATTCAACCATGTCTCTCCCAGGAAAGAGCCGAACGAAAGCGGGCGCCTGCGACATCGCTGCTGCCGCTGCTCCGGAGGATGACTTTGACGCACTTATCGACGCCGTCAAGAAGGCTGAGAGCGTGTGCAGTTTCGTCAAGTGCAAAGCTTCTGTGCTAACTCTTGGACAGCTTTGCCTGTTCTGCAACAGGCAGTATTGTCTCAGTCATCATATACCAGAGGTAAGACAGGAACAGACTGCAGCAGTATTTGTTTGGGTTTGCGTCTTTATCAGGCTATGTAGCTGTGATTTACCTGATATGAAGTACACAGACTTATAAAATACTTTCCTAAGTGACAGCTTAAAACACGAGACATTTTTACATTTTTGTGTTTTGTGTTTTCTCTGATCTGATTGTCGTGTCGTAAACTCTTTCTCAGGTGCACGGCTGTGGAGACAAAGCCAAGTCTCACGCTCGGATGAGAATAAGCAAAGAAGGCGTTCTTTATGCCGGGAGTGGGAAGAAAGACAAGTCCATGGATCCCAATAAGAAAGCCTACCTGCAGAGGAAACTGGACTCTAAACTCAAAGATATGGCGTCACAGAGGAAAACAAAAAAAGAGGACAGTAAATAAAACCAGATCGACTCTATGAATGAACAGAACTGAAGACTTTGATTTGAACATGATTAAACATTTAAAATGTGATACGTTGGTAGTCGTCTTGTTTGATAAATCTACAGTATGATGCCTTTTGTAATGTTCATTGGATATAAGTTATAAGTCGCTAGCTGCATGAAACTGCTCACAACAAGGTCTGTGTGTTATCTTGAGTAGCCAGGTCATAATTTCTGGGAAGTGACATTTCTGTTTGAGTTTTTCAAATGGATTTTCTTCGCGCTTTGAGCACCACAAGCTGAGAGCCCTCTAGTTCTGTTATATTCAAGAGAAGGCAGACATCTCTACGGCTGCAACTCACACCAAAGAGTTAGATGGATAGATAGCACTACAGATAAGAGAAGTATGTGTACTTGATTCAGGGGTTAACTGCCCCTTTAAACTGCGACTTGTCTCTTGTTTTGATCAGCTTTAGCAGCTATAAGACACTCATACTGAGCTGTATGTCTACTGTACATCCACTTTTATTGTCTGAGGACAGATGGTCAGTGGGCTGGAGGTTTTCCCGTCTTCACACAACCCAGGGGAGAAGTACGGGAAAATCCTCTCTGTAAATTTCTCACTGAATGTGTGTATTGTAGTCGAGTCAGCAGCGTTGATGAAAACCACCTTTCCTTTGTCACAGTCCAGTTTGACAGTAATCTTCCCAGGCTTCTGCTTCAACGCCAGCTTGGTGGGAGGCGAGGTCTGAGCCCAGAATGAGTCTCCATTGCACAGGCCGATCACCCAGAAACCCTCGGCGGGGTTGAGGAAGACGGTGCTCTTCCTTTTGATAGACTCTCTGGCCACTCCGATGTACCAGTCTTTGCCTTGGCCCACCTCGACGGTCCAGCTGTGCTTCCCAGATTTGAAGCCGGTGGCTCCAAGGACACACACACTGCCGGTGCAGCGCTCAGGGTTGTCAGGTAGGGGCTGCTTATTGCTGTACTGTACACAGGTCAGCTCTTCAGATAACTTTAAGTTGGACTGGGCCGTGTTCGGATCCAGAGTGATGGGAACTGAAAGTGTAGACAAAGTTCAGTACATTGAAAACAGTTTACAGTAAACTTTAACTTCAGCCACTGTCTTCTTACCCACCATATTTGACAATGTTTGCCATCTTCTTCCAAACTCCATACTTGAGTGATCTCACATGCTTTGCAGTGTTAATCAGGATATCTCTGATACACTCAGGCTGTTGAATGGTGCATTTGGCCCTGAAACATGTAATGGTTACGACATTGCCATGTGGAGACAGTTTATACTAATTGGAGCAGATGGGGAGATGTACATACCTTTTTTTTGTCTGCTTGTAGTCCTGAAGTCACAAAACGAAAGTGAAGAAAGGCATCTTATTAACAAAATGTGAATATGCACGTCACATGTAGGTATACGGCTATTGGAGATAGAGTAACGCTGGCACAGTGACTCCAAACCACAAAATTATATAAATGGGCAAAGGTTCGATCCCAGTTGGATGTTTGTCAGGTCAAAATGTTTAACAGTGGTCACCATATAGTATACTGCATCAAACCCTCCCAACAAGTGGGAATACAGAGACAAGAGTACGAACAAAGATGAAAGGAAATATCAAAATATTTAACAGAACAAAATGTATTTAAATGTATTTAAACGCTCTTCGCCTACATTATATTTTTACCTCCACCAAGGAGGTTATGGTTTCACCCATGTTGTTGGTTGGTTTGTCAGCAGGATTACACAAAAACTACTGAACGGATTTCCACAAAGCTTGTATGGAGGATGAGTCTCAGTGCAGAATAGACCCTGTTAACTTCTGGATCCAGATAAAGGGACGGATCCAGGCATATTTCTCACTTTCTTCAACATTGCAAGATTTTTTTCCTTAGGAAATAATGCATGGATCTTGAAAGAAATCAGGCGTATTTAGGTGGCTGGTATCTAGGAGTACAAAAGGGGACCATCGGGCCTTGGCAGAGGTATGCGCTCTTCTGAGCAACATTGTAATTTAGCCATGCTAGCAGCGTGGCTGGGATGGCAATGTCAACCAGTCTGTTGACTCAGACTGAGATTTCATCATCCCAAGGGGAATTCCTTTGCACAGGAGGGTAACCATCAGACAGACAGTAAACACAACAGACAGTAAACACAACAGACAGTAAAAAACACACTACCAAACAACAATTACAATCCACACTGGGGCCTGTTGGTGAACCACTTTGGTCCAGACTGGAAAATATTAACAACTATTTGATGGATTATCTTGAAATTTGATCCCCAGACAAATTATCTTGACAACTTTGATGATCCGCTGACTTTCAGTGTGTTTAACGTATAAACTGCAAAGCTAATAACATTCCAACAGCCTGAGATGTACTTTGTGCTAATTAGTTAATATGAGCCTGCTGCCGTGCTAGACTGACAGAAGGAGCATGTTAAACATTATACCTGCTGAACATTAACATGTTAGCATTGTCAGTGTGAACATGCTAGCATTCTGATGTTAGCATTTAGCTCAACGCACCTCTTCTGCTGTTCAGCTTCACAGAGCTGCTAGCATTGCTGCAGACAGAGTGTGTTATTTTAATCAGCATACACTAAAATACATATATGTAACAGTCAAGACTACAGCCACAGATGGACTACCTGTCATCACACAGCACTTCAGCCTATCGGTGCATATATATTGAGGAGTGGTGACCATTTTTTAAACATTTGGATCTAAAGGTGGGATGCGTGGGATTGAAATCTTGTCCACTTCAATAAATTAGTAGTTTGGAGTCAGTGCTGGTGTTACTCTTATCAAGGTTGAGAGAGACTTCCATAATGTTGTGTTGTGTTGTGTAAATAAAGGTTGTACATTTACCTTTAAAAACAGTAAGTCCCTCACTGTGAGGGCCGTCTCAATATCACTGATGGTGGAAGACATAGTTTCGATCTGCTCCTGGATGGTTCTCAGCTTCTCGCACATCACCTGCTTCTTGATTTCTTCTTCCTGTTTGAGCACCTTCAGTCTCATGTTCTCCTCCTCAAACAGGAACATGTGAAGCTTCTCAAACTCCTCCTTGATTGCTTTCTCACTTTGATAAGCCTGGGTCTGTAATGTTGAGGAGGCTGGTCATTCTCAGCAGTAAACAAAAGGAATGTTTGTGTGCATCTGTCAGCATGGCACTTTCTGGGAAGTGATTAAAACTAGTCACACTCGTTAGATAAAGGTGTGAGTAGAGGACGTGTCATGGGTGATGACAAGACGACTGTAGTAACTTTTACCTGAATATGGGTCTTTGTTTCCTCCCATTGCTCCTTTGTCTTGTTCAGCAATCTGAGCTTTTTCCTCAAGGCCTCCAGCATGGCTGTAATTTCTTTCTAAAACATTTATAGAAGAATCACGAGTTAAAATTTGGAGCTGAAAGCGTTTGTTTGTGGTCAGAAAATGTATTAACAACTCTCTTGATTGTCTATTTTCTGCTTTTCTGTTGAATATTTTTGTAAAACTACATTTCTTTACATTTAAATGAAGATGTCTCCTTGGTCAATATTTTGATATTTCTACTATAGAGAGGAAACATTTGACATATTAATCCCCCTCTACGTCTAAAAAAAACCTCCACCCACAGTGGAAAACAACAGATCTTTGCTCTCACAGATAACTTATTGAATTCTGCGTTTGGTGTGTTGGAGTGTATGTACTGTAAATCCCCTTGTTATTTCCAAGTTTCTATTTTTACTCTACCTTCTTCTGTTCGGCCGCCTCCTCCACCGGACAGCACTCATGAACTCTGTGCTGTTTTGATGTCTGGCAGACGAGACAGATGAGCTCTTCGTCATTCTGACAAAAAATCTTCAGCTTCTCATTGTGAAGACAACAGGTTTCTTCATTCCTGTTGGTCCTTCGCACCTGAAATGTGTCGGCAGCTATCTTTAGAGCCAAGTTGATAGGAGGCCTCCCAGGGACGGCCACAGTGCGACACACAGGACATTCTCGACATCCTTTCCATTCCCAGAAAGCCTGTAAACAAACTCTGCAGATATTGTGGCCACATTTTAGGAGAACAGGAAAGGTATAAATGTCCGAGCATTGAGGACAAAGTAAGTCCGCCTCAGAGAGCGAGCCCGTTGCTGCCATCAGGTTTGAAGTGCTCCTGTCAAGTGAGGTTACTGGAAAGCTTCCCTTCCTGCTCTTCAGGTAGTGACTGTAGGTGGTGCAACCCAGAACGCATGGTTGAAACTTCTGTCAATGCTGGCAAACGAGTACTACTGGTTCACCGCGTATCATGTGTCCTATGTACTTCATGTACACCTGTTTTTATAAAGTGATGGAAGAAGACTGATATTCACTTTCAGTGTCAAAATTAGTGAGAAAAATAAATAAACAGGGCTCCAGACTAACTTCTTACACTGCTGCGCCTAACTTTTTCATTTAGGAACACTGGCACATAATTAAGGTGCACCCAATAATACATTTTAATTAAATTTCTAATCACAGCATGTAAGAGAGGAAATATGTTCTGTGGGCTAATATTGTTTCAGCTGTCTACATACCCAGTTCATGTTTGTTAAAACATATTTTATATCATCACCTGCTGACCTTTAGGTGCACCACCTATGGCAATGCTGAGTCACACCTGTTTAAAACATTTATATACAGTATATCATGGAAAAAAAAGAAGGTAGAGCTACACTTACATTCATTTTCAACGCACTTTATTTTCCATTTTCCATGTTTCCATACGCGACACAGTACCATGGTTTGACTCAATGCATAAATATATTAACAATGCATTTTAGTCAGACTCTAAATCAATAAAATCACGGTTATATCAACACGATGTCTAGAAAAACATAACAATTCTACAAGTATTTAAATGTTTTATTACTGCATTAATCCTCTGAGGAAGGCAAAACTTAGAGGCAAAAACAGAGGTAGTTTAAACCATTAAAGATGAGTGGCTGCGCTGTCAGTAAAATCGTATTTATACCCCAGAACCAAGAGTAAAAAGTGTCGAGAATATCTTTGCTATACATCGATCGTACTACAGGTAAACAGACATAGAATCAGCATTATTTTGGATGCAGAGACCTCAGACAGGTGCTGTTCAGGAGTGAGGTCAAAATGAAAGAAACATAAGTGCTTGTGCAGTAAAAGTTAATTGGGTCTCTCTCTTTTTTAATGCAGTCAACTTACTCACATGTTGAACAGAGAGAGAATCTAAATACTTAATATTTTAAAGCTACAGCTATTCGTCAAGTTTGATTATAAGTGTTTCTAAAGAGCTCAAAGGGCAGCACCAAAGTCTACACATTGCAGTGTGTTTACACGTCTTGGGGAGTAAAACTGCATATGTGAAAGTAGTATAAAGCCTTTCGTGGGTCCAGAGGAAGCTGCATGTTATCTGATAAATTGCCTCCAGTGATGTCATGCACACTCTCTGGATTGCATTGTGGGTAATGTAGGCGACAAGTTCTAAAAAGAAGAAAACGTGGAATAAAAAAAAGGCGATGTCTCGTTCTGCTGTAATGATTTTGATAATTTGTCTTTAAACTGTCCATTATGAGTCCAACAGTGCTGTTCAAAGCCTGGTGCCTACATTACCCACAATGCAATTTAGCTACTGAGTGACATCAATTGAGGCAATTACATGCAGCTTCCTCTAGCGCCACAAAAGGCTTTCAGCTATTTTTTTGACATAAGCAGTAGTTATTTCCACAAGTAAAATGAGTGAAGTTATCCTTTTATAGCTAAATATTTTGTCCTAGCTGTACCAAACTTTACCGAAAAGAAATTTAGTAGGAGATTAAAGTTTTTGTGAAAAACATTGTTTAAGCCAGAATGATTTTAACTGAAAAGGTTTTGTTTTTTGTTTTTGTTTTTTTCAAATCACAAAATGTTTAAAACAAGTTGAACTAATATATAAGGGATATGAACGATAAAAGCAACTGGATATTAAGAAATACTATAATTAACAATTCTGAAATAAGTAAAAACAGTTTCATGGATACATAATCTGATGTAATCCAATTGTGTTGCTTTGCATTGTGAGTAAAACATGCAACAATAAATGATGTGATAGCTCAGGTTTACAATGCCTCAGCAAGTAAATCATCTCAATCCCACTATTGAGATTTTACCATTAATTAATATTTACATACGACTACAAATATGAAAACACTAGATTAACACAAACTGTATGCAACTCCTCTAAATAATCATCTGATGAGTGTGATTGGTCAAAGAAGACCCTTTCCCAATAGGTTTCCTTCTCAACAAAATCATGTTGATGTCACACTTAAGAGTAAAACATTTCCAGAAATGGACAGAAAAGGAATTTCTATGAACACAATGTGTGTTGATCCTGCTCCTTAATCTCACTGAAAAAGGAGAAAAAACAGCTGCATGAACCTGTTTTGTAAAGACATACTAGTTTCTGAATGGTTAAGAGATTTTCATTTTTTTTTTTTTTAGGTTTTACAAAACACCTCAAACTTTCAAAACAAATTAACATGAGAATAGTATGTACATGAATACAATAATAAATATACCATGTATGAAATCAGGTAAATTCAGAAAATGGCTCTGTGTTGTGATAAAAAATAAATCTGAAAACAGTTGAGTATGTTGTGAAAAAAGGTAATACAACAATTCCTGTGACTAAGATTAAAGAGTTATCACTGACTTTAATAAACAATTCTAATGCATTAAATAGCAAGTACAAGTTATAAATGCTCTTCGGACGGTCCATGTTCCTCTTGATTTAAATTCTGCAACAAACGGCCAGTCGTCAGAGACAATGTAGGTTCTTTCTTCTTCAGCTTATATGGAGATGTAACGCTGTCAGTTACACCTCCTCACTCAGACTGATGTCTTTCAATAAGGTGGACGCCTTGATTGTGTCCTCAGAGCCGAACTCTGCGACACTCTGGGTTCGGTTCAGCATCCTGTGCACAGAGCAGTGGATTATTACTCCTCAAACATCTTCGGCACATCCTGAGGCTGCCTGCTGCTCTCAGATCAGTCAGGAGCCTGCGAGGCTTCGCCCTGTGTCTGCAGATCCAACGCACAAACACAGTCTCACAATCACACAAATCCAGGCTTCATGGAGGACTTGAAACATTTAGGACAACCCTTTGTCCCGTTTGTCTGCAGACACCTGAAAGGATGAAACAGCTGAGTGTCAACGGCTTTACGTCAGCATGTAAATATGTTGAAAATAAAGAATATTACAGGTCGTCTTTGACTGGATTTCTCTTTAAAACAGATCAGAAACAAGCATTTCTTTTACACGCAAAGTTATGTGCGAAGAACATCAAAATCAAAATTACACCTAATCATTTGTGTTGTCTCTCAACTTAATGTGTCAAAGACAATGAAAGGTGACAGTACAATGCGCTAAAACACCCACTTGAGATGGAAGATGTGGGAACAGGGTAAGGCCTGCAGTTTTTGGTCCCTGTCCCCGATGGACTCTCCACACATGCCGCAGTAGAGCTCCAGCTCCTCGACACACTGCAGGAACTTCACCACCTGCTCTCTGAGCTCCTCCTGCTGCCCCCGGCTTCGATAAATCCCTTCGCTCAGGCAGTGCACCTTCAGCGTACACAGCTTCAGATAGATATCAGAGGAAGACCATCAGCGTCACATGTAGACTGTGTTTGTGTGTAATATACTAGCTCGTATGATTTACAAAGGTTCTGTGTCGGACTGCAACAAATGATTATTCTCATCATTGATACATTTATAGATTGTTACCTCCGCCATCATTTGTTGGTTCGTTGGTTTGTCAGCAATATTGCGCAAAAACTACTAAACGTAATTCCACGAAAACTTGGATGGAGGAAGAGTCTCTGCCCAGAACAGACCCCATTAACTTTTGGTGTGGATGTGGATAAAAGGACGGATCCAGGCATTTGTTTTTCACTTAATTAAACATTGAGAGATTGCTTTTTTGACATTTTTTTCCATAATTTATCAGGGAATAAGGATCTTGATGGGAAAAATCAGGCATATTAGGTGGCTGTATCTATGAGTGAGTATAAAAGGGGACTGTTGTACCTTGGCAGAGGTATGCACACAATATCTGATCAGCTCTTTAATTAAGAGGCCTTGTTATGAATTCAAATCCCCAAAGACACTTGCAGACATTTTCAGTTATGCTGCTGATGAGATGTGCTCAGGTTGGGGTTGTGCAAAGCTCAGCAGAGGTTTACGTGAGGTCATCGTGTACTCATACTAATGACAAAATTGTAAAGTGCCCCACAAGTAAAACTAACAATTATCTTGTGTGCATACGATAAAAAATGTAATCTTTCGGGACCTTGAAGTATTTTAAAATTTTTATACATACAGTACATTTTCCTGGTGCATCATTTCTGCTCATTAAATTACTAAAATTATTATTTCATTATTAAAATAATTTCTAAGTAATGTTCTGTTCATTGGCTTATCGATTAAAGGACTAATCTCTGCAGCTCTACTTGTGTGTTTTGTCTTGTGTCCTGTGCAAACACCAGTTACCTTGTTTCCAATTCCATCAGCCAATTCCTGTGCTCGCTGCAAAGAATCAAGAGCCTGTAAAATAAGGAATGAGGGAGGGTGTGTCAGAGTTACCAGGTGAAACAATTTCGTTTTGCAAGGGGAATTTGTATTTTAATTATAGATACCTTGTCAAATTCTTTCTGCACAAGCCAACACTTTGCCACTCCCACATAGACGTGAGTTTGTCCAAGACGGTTTCCAATCTCAGTCATGATGGCCAGCGCAGACTCGTAGCGAGGGAATGCTTTCTAGATAGACGAAGAGAAACACCAAAGTAAAGCTCGGTATATAGAAAATATCCCAGACAAAACGTTTTAGTGAGAAAGCACAAAAATATATGAACTAATGAAACCCAACAAGTGTGCACAAATGGTGGCACCTTACATCAACGTCACGCCTGCAGCGGTGTATGTCTGCAAAGTTTAGTAGGCACAGAGCCTGCAGAGGACGGTCACCGTGCTGCAGAGCAATCTTCATCGATTCCTGTTGAAGAGCAAGACAGATTTTAGAGGAGAGAGTTTTTCTGACCTCCTCGCCTGCCGTACCAAAGCTCTGCTGAAATCGAATGACGGGAAATCATTTTGTATCATTTCTTTCCAGTTCGTTAGAGAGATAAAATCAAATTAAATTGGCAGTATAACACTATAAACAGCCATAAAAAATAATATGCATCCTAAAAGTTTCATTATGGATGCAACTATTTTAAAAGGTTGCTTTCAATTAAAAAACGGACAGCTGTATTTTATTACTACTTTCACAAAAGGGATGCACTTATTTCATTCAGCAGTGTATTTTCACATAAACCCGCGTGAGAGGCAGAACGTGACACGCTGTTGTTCCACCTTTAGGACTCCTCTCTTCTCTGGTATTGTAAATATGAGGAGATGTGTAAATTGTTTGGCTAAAAGCGTTTGGCAAATGTAATAAATCTGAAACGCATCCTGCTGTCTTGTTACTATACTTTTACACTCCAAGGCAATGACATCAAGATATTTTTCACCCTCGGTACATTATTAGAACACAGTGAAGACTAAAGCCACCCACTTCATTAACACTTTAAACCTCGGTGAGCATATTTCTGTCGAGGTCTAAGGCCTGGTGCAACACAACAACTGGCGCCTGCACCTGTCCAGAGAGAAACATCTACTGTATCTGCAGCTCGGACACCAGAACAGTCAAAGGCGTCGGGGGAGGAAACAAAAACTGTGACATTCTCCGCAGACTTATGTAAGTTTGTCTTTGTGGGATGCATCTCTTGTGTGTTGGTTATATAAAACAATACCTCACAGCATTCCATGGCGTCTGGCAGGCGCTCCAGTTTCCTGTAGGCGACAGACATGTGGTACTGGCTCATGGCTCGATACTTGAGGCTCCAACCTTTGCCATAGTCATTGACGAGCTCAGCTGCTTTGCAAGGGAAGAACAGGGCTTTCTCGTAGTCCTGTTGGCAGAGGTTATTGATGAGTAAGACCTCTGATGTCCAATTATTGCCCACAAATGGCAGCAAAGTCAGATGTCCAATTTAGATACTACTGACACAGACTTCTTGGTTTGTGTTTCCCTTCCTGTGTCCTGGAGAATCTTATCTTTCATCAGGCACATTATATGTTTTCTGTCATAAAATAACGTGACATACGAGTGCATTCCTCAAACGCTACTTCACCACAATCCCATTGAAACCAATCCTCCCCTGGAAGCCGAGGGATTACTCTTACAAATCTCCGATGTCAAGGGTACTACATAAGCCCCTCGCCAGCCAGCCGACTCACTCCGCCCTCGTTTTACAATGCCCCGCACTACATGAGCTAACCATTGATGATGTTTGCGTGGATGCTCTGCAGTGTTATCATACTCTGGCATCAGTATTATTAAATGTGCAAAACAGACGCACGTGCAATCCATTTAATGTTTTACCCGAGAGGTCTGTCAAAGTATTTTAGATCTTTTACAGCTCTGACTCGTTGTCTAAAATATCTCATATATAAATAATTTAACAGACAATGACTTAAAAGATGTAGAATTTGCTGTGCAGAAGTACCTTCAGATGGACGTAGATGTTTCCCAGACTGCAGCACACTCTGCACTCCAGCATCTTGTCGTCGTTGTTGTGTGCGTAGCGCAGGGCCTTCTCGTAGCTCTCCAAAGCTTTCTGGAAGACACTGAGGCCCAGGAAGGCGTTGCCCATGCTCAGACACACCTGGCCGTTGAGCTGCAGGCTGACGGTGGTGCCCTGCATGTTTAAGCAGGTCTTGCAGTAGGACACCGTCTTCTGGAAGTCGCACAGCTTCTCGTTGCTGCGCGCCAAGTTCAGGTATCCCTCCGTCAAGTAGTCGGGGTCCTCCATCTCTCTGGCCGTGTCGATTTGATCGAGAGCGTACTGCAAAGAGAGGGTAAGGTGAGGGACAACTTGCAGGAAAGTTGATTTAAGTTAGAGGCTGGATAAAAGAATAAATAAAAGACCTAAGGCCTCTGCTTTATAAAGTCCTCGTTAAAGCTGTGTGAAAGAGAGTGGGTGCCGCTTGAGTAAAGATAATTATGTCAACAAGACACCCCACACTGATACTCAGGTTGCAGGGCACTTATTTACTCTGCATCGCATGGAAGCCACAAATTAACCCATGCTTCTCAAGATCACTGTAAATGGAACCAAGGAGGTGACTTTTGACCTCCTTGCGTTCAATAATCACTGCTAAAATGCTGCTGCAGCATGAACTGTAGCAGACATGATGACATATAAAATTGAGTGGCAATACAGTGGCATTCAACCTCTCTCTCTCTCACACACACACACACACACACACACACACACACACACACGCTACAGCTGGTTGCATAACAAAATATGATCAGCCTTAAAAATGTGAGAAATGTCTTAGTGTGAATTATTTAAAATCCACATGACAACACAGCTATTAAAACATATTTCACCCAAATTAAACCTTTTAAAATTGTCGGCTGTTCTTACCTTTAGCATATCTTTATATTTTCCCATTTCTGAGTGAGCTGTAATCAGGCACCCCAACACCCGAAACTTCCCCCCAGGATCTGAGGTCTTCTCCAGCACTTTTGTCCACACATGCAGGGCTTTGTCTGTCTGGTTGGACTGATACAACCTCAGGCCCTTCTCTATCTGCTGCTTGGTTTGGTCCTGGCCCATCTCTGGTGCAAGGCGCCTCATAAAAATATTCATTCGTTTAGGCCATGCAATTTCAGTGAGGCAGCAAGAAAGTAGATCCTTGCCATGCACAGTACAACTCCAAAGATGATCCCTTGAAGATGATCCTCCTGAGAGGGTCGGAGCCAGAGGGCCTACAGGATCCCGCTCTCTCAGCTCCGGCTGTGCTGAGACGGAGAGGAAACTGGATCCACCGAAGTAAAACGGCAACACAGCAAGACCATTATCACCAGAGAGAGCTGGAGAAATACCTTCCCCATTTAACCGTGTGAAGATCCCTCGTTCAAAAAATTCGCCCTCAGATTTCCGCTTGAAAAATGCCAAAGAAACACGTTTCCCACCGGAGTGCTAGCAGCGATATCCCAGAATATCTACTCCCTCCACACCCCAGCAAGAGGAATTCTCAGCACCGACCCCCTCCACCTTCCTCCTACTGCTGGCGCTACAGCAGATGGCCTTGTCACTCTAGACCATGTGTCCCTTCAGGAATTCTGTCCTGCCCTAGGCAAGCAGTCCCAAGGTCACTACAGCTCCTAGCGATCTACCTTCACACCAACCCGCACTCGCTGAAACACTGGACTGCACATTTTTACATTACAACCCTCTGGAGCGTTAAAAACACATCCACAAATGGATCCCAGCGGACTCTCACATCATGTGGGGGTGTGAACTGCGATACAGGGGCTATAAACAGCTTTATTGCCCAACATTAAGGGACTGCATGTCAGATGAGGCTAGTAGTGGCCGTCAGTTCCTATTGGGAGTTCTTATGGAGGCGCATATGTGCCCCCAGAAACCCCCACCCTTCATCTTGGCGTCAGCAACTGATGCTTAGAATAGTTCACAAAGTCTGACATGTTACTGGGTTTGGGTTTCAGCTGCACAGCCTCCTGCAGCACATCAATGGGATCAAAGTTCTGGCCTCTCTGTAGTAGCTTTCTCTCCTTCAACCCCCCACCCCCCCCACCCCCCGCCAAGGACAAAACAGGCACCTTTATCACCTCGCCATTCACAAGATGCATTACCAAAGATAAATACTGTTGGGAGTTATGTCTTTGTTGAGCTAGTGCAGAATTTCTTCTAAATGCATCGCTGCATAATTGCAGGAATGAAAGTTTCTAAATCCCCAGTAATAAACACAACAGTGACATACAGTTAGTGCATGAAGACTAACAGGACGTAACATTTAGCTACATCAATATATTTAGCATTTCTGTCAACAGTTTAACTTGAACATCGTACATCAAGAAATACAATCTTAAGACAAGAAACTGTGAAAAAGTTAGAAAAACATTGTCCGTCATCATGTTTATGAACTTAAAATTTGACATCAGAGGACATTTAACCCACAACATCATGGTACACTGATTCACGTACAATATACTGAAGGATGTTTTATGTTCAGTTTAAGTTGTTCATGCGTATCAATAAACCAGCAGTGCACAGGAAAACAATGTCAATTAGTTCAAAACTGGTTACAGCATCATCACAAATTGTTTGACCTCTCCGCTAACAATGAGACACAGACACACACACGCACAGCAACTGTTTGTACTGGTCAGAATGGAATGAGTGACATAGAAACCAGCTGAGTAAATACATTTAGAGGTCCTCTCAGGATGTCTCAACAGTGGAGTCATGGTAAGTTATCCAACAGTGTTCCCTGATTCTCTGCGGTGAGATCGTGAACATCCAGACGACACTTCAGGCCAAAACAAACTGCCAGTTTGTGAGGAGGATTTTTATACCTCTGATAACGGAGACGACAGACGTGGCCGGGTTAAACTTTAATGTGTTTGCGTCACCTTTCTTACATTTGTCCCTGAAGACGTATATGCAGCCGTTACAGCTGGCCACCTTCCAGAGTGAAGGAACGCAGCTCCACACCTCTGGGAAGCGAAGGCGGGTGAAGCTCTCCAGCAGAGGGTTGTAGCACACCAGCGAGTCTCCCTCCGCTACGATGAAGATCACGTCCATGTGGACCGCGGCGTGCATGCAGCCCGCGAACGGCAGCATGTAAGGTTTGATCTGGCACTTCTGGGAGGTGGTGTCAAAGCACTGAATCAGTCGAGATGGCTTTGTAAAAAAGTCCATGTCGTTCTCCTCCCCTCCGAGCAGGTAAATGGTGCCTCCCAGATTGACGCCAGCAGCTCCGGACACTGCCGTGTCCAGTTGGCTGGTCTCTGTCCACATGTTGTCCTTCACTGTGTAGTAGATGACGGCATTAGAAAGTGTGTCCTGCAACGTCTTCCCTCCTAGTGAGTAGATAGCGTCCTCAGTAGCGACAGAGACCATAGTATGATGGAGGCGGTCTCTGGGCAGTGGGGCGCAGCGCTCCCAGTCCATTGTGTGCATGTTGCACTTCCACATGCGTCGTGGGATGGACCCCCCCACCACATACAGGTCGCCTCCGTGTTTACAGGCTGCAGTGATCTGATGACATAAACTGTTCTGACCGCTCACGCTGATCGAATCGTCCTCGTCACAGTGAAGCGACACAGCCAAGGAGTGAGTCCGCGTTTCCTCTTTACCAATCAGGTAAATGTGGACGTTCTCACCGATTTCCTGTGGATACACAAGATAAAGATAAACCAGACACCTGAGATACAAATTATTACAACAGACATAAAATTAGAGCATCCTCTTCAATGATATTTCTCAGCTCTACATGAAATAATGTTACCTTGAGGTTTTCTTGGAGGATACAAGAAAACTCCTCTCTCTCCACCTTGTTGTGGTTTATCCACGACTCGATAGCCACTGTTGGATTCTGTGAGCTCGGAACGCCATCTGAACACAAACAAACACACACAAAGCCTCGTGAGTCACATTGATAAAATGAGTTTTGTTTTTATAACACTACTCATTTGGCGGGCAGAATGGCATTGAGGTCTTGATAAATGCCTCAACCATTCAGTTCCCAGAATGCCCCATAAATGTGTAATCAACATCACATGACTGTGACTGTTTTTAATAAGTACAGATGATGTAATGGAAAACCACTTTCCCAAACATTCTATTGTTTTTAATTACATCTTTTTCAATCACATAGGCCACAGCTGGATATCAGCCATTCCAGTAAAGACTGGATTTCAAGGGTACAGAAACACTAAACTCAGCTGGAAATGTGTAACAGTGTCACAGTGAACATAATTTGTGTTTTAGCTTTGGGTTGAATGTATGAACATTGGATGCTAAAGCAGTGCAGACTTGACATATTAGCCTACCAGGTTCTACTGCATTATGGTGCGAAGATAACTTAAGCCTGACAAAGTTAAAGTAAACGTCATGCCCATCAGGATGGATTATCTGACAATGTCTTAGTTCATCTTAATATCATATGGAAATTAAAGTAATTTTTTACAAAAGGACACGATTTGGGAAAAAAAAAGATATGATTTGAATTGCAGTAGTGGCTTATACTTCATGGAAAAACACTGTTTCAGACATCACGGCACATAGTGATAGGTCAGCGATGGTCAATACCTTTGATGATGTCCAACAGAAGACAGAGAGGCAGATTCAGAAACTCTTCAGTCTGATGCAACTGAGCCAGATGGATTTTAGCACAATGCTTGGCTGCAGTATACAACTCCTGGTCACTGTGTCTGTCTGCAAGCCACATCACCTGGACAAAAAAAGGCAATCATGAAACTGATACTACACAATTACAACCATGTAGCAAAGACTGTTTTGTGAGAAACAGTGAATCACCTGCAGGCAGTTCTTGACCTCGACTGTCCGTGAGAGGAAGCGAGAGCACTCCTCAAACAGCGCAGTCAGCTGGTACATATCTGCCATCTCATAGGTGTCCTGCAGCTCCTCCACCCTCAGTTTAATCGTGCCGTGATAGATGTAGTCAATCAGCAGCTGAAAGACGGTGGCGCCCACATCCTTCAGTTCAATAGCGCGGTTGTGCGACTCTTTAAGGTTGGAGGTGAACATGGAGCGGAAGAAGCTGCTCTGTGCCGAGAGCACCAGCCGGTGCAGGTGAAACTCTTTGCTGTCCACGGTGACGGTGACGTCAGCAAACAAGCCGTCCTCCAGACACAGGTCCATGATGCTCTTCACCACCCGGCTGGAGTGGGAGCGGTCGGTGAAGGTGTATCCCAGGAAGTAGTTCTCCTCTCCCACAGAGCCTCCGACACTGAGGCCCCCATCCTCGCTGGACTCCATCTTTGCTTCTTGCCTGAAAAACACACACCCAGTTTTCAGTTTGTAAGACACGTCTCGGTGAAACTAATGCAGTCTAATACAAAAAAAGTACAACAAACCCCTGTATTTATTAAGGTAATAATGCTCAGATGTTGTAGCTTCTCTAGAGAAGCTGATTACAGCCCGACTGATACTGAAGCCCCATATGGACGATGATGATGATGATATTGGAGTATGTATAAAATCTGATAATTTATCTGCCAAATTTTTTTTTTAATGAATAATTAAGAATATTTTTTATGATTGATTATTTTTGACCATGAGGACATTATGACAGGACAGTTTTACAGTTGAAAAATACACATCAGTGGTCTGTAATGGTCAATCTATGCATTCAATTTCTGCCCTGCAATTTCTTATTAATAACCAGCCGAAATACTAATATGCAATATTAAAAAATAAACAAATATAAGCTGATTTATCCCTCTAGATTTGGCGTTGATTCAGTATTATTATCATTTTGGATACTGTCGTAATGCTGCTGTTAAAATGTTCTGTATTACACTGAAAGCCCTTTCTAATATTATCACCCCAATAAACATTACTTTAACTAGAAGAGCTAAAATATTACACACCAACCAGAAAAACGCAATATAACTCAACACCTGAGACGATTTCAGAGAAAGAACCGAAATAAAATAACATAAACAAAATAAAAATAATCCAGTTTAGTGACACTGGCTATGCTACGCTAACGCTAATCATGTTGTCTTTACCGTTATCTGCGGCTGTGATCAGCTAGCGTTAGCGCCCACAGCAGCTAGCTAGCTAGCTAGCTAACGTTCCCGCGACTGACAATTCAACCGTGATATCGTGGAAGCAGAGTTATAACTAAAAGTGTAAACAAGACAGAAGAGTCGTAACGCCTTAAATGCGACAAGTAAACAAGCGTGGTTACCTTTATTTCCTCTAAATTTATCATTCAGGAGCAGCTGAACTCTTCACCGGAAGTAAATAAACTTTTTTTCATCGTTCAGCTGCGAAGACGCCCCCTTGGTCTCTACTGGCGCTACCGCCGCCATGTGGTGGAGCTGTGTTACTACATCTGCTATAATGTAAATACTACCTTTCTACCTGATGTAAATACTGCTGTATTGTAGTGTTGTAAAAAGTACCAAAAAGTCATACCTGAGTAAAAGTAAAGATATCATGTTAAAGTAATACTTAGGGAGAAGAAAATGCCACCCATATGAAGAGTAGCCTATTTGAGTAAAAGTCAATAAAAAAGTACTTAAGTATTAAAAGTACAATTAGACATATATTTACATGAATGAATATACTTTATGGATCAAGATCCAATATTCAGCATTTTCCTTTTAACAGAATCAGTCTTTTTTTTTATTTTTTATTTTAACCGGACTGTCAATAATCTAAATTAATTAAAAGTTCACAACATGCTAATGATGAAGGATGTAATCTGCAAAAATAACTAGTTACTAAAGTAATCAGCTAAATGTAGTGAGTAAAAAGTAGGCCTACAATATTTGCCATCAAAATGTAGTGAGGTAGAAGTATGAAGAAGCAGTAGTGAAGTGTGATGTGGACAAAAATGTTTGTGTTATATAATGACACTGTGTGCACTGGGTCATTATATGCAGGCAAAAAATAATAATTTCAATTATATTGCAGTTAAACTTTTATTTATTTTCTACTTCAGATGTGGCTACAGGCAAAAATCCAGCTTCTCATAAAATGAATTAATTAAAAGTGCACATCATGCTAATGAGCAGCATGTCATCTGCAAAATAACTAGTTACTAGAATAATCAAATCACTGTAGTGGGTCAAAAGTAGGCCTGTAATATTTACCATCAAAATGTAGTGAAGTATGAAGTAGCAGAAAATGGAAATACTCAAGTAGAGTGCCTCAAAATTGTAGTTAAGTACAGTCCTTGTGAAATGTACAAATGTACTCAGAGTCCATTACTGTGCATGACACTCTAAAAACAGTGCCTTTGTTGCAGCATGTACTGTATAAAATAACACCGTACTGTGTTGGGTTTTAAGCTTATTGCACATATTTGTCTTGTCCGATGACATTCATCCTTCCAATGGATTCTTGCTCATGAAGTTTAATTACGATAATAACACCTATGAATTCTGGGAGAAAAATACTCAGACTGCAGAAAACATTTTCTTCCATTGTGAAGAAGTGTAGGATATCTTTTCAGAGCCGTGTCACCCAATTAGGGTGATGTCTGGTAAAGTTGGAAGTTATTATTATTATTATCATGAAATAAAATAAAAAAAATTGTGTTTAGTTCATTTTTGGGGGCAAACATTTTACTAAAAGCTGCAAATACTTGACAATACTTACCTTACTGAGCAAAGAAATAATTAACTATATTAATTGCAATATCCCTCCAGATTATTATTGACAAAATGCCCCTAAAAACATTTTATTTTCCAGACTTAATAATTTTGAGAAGGGCTCTTACCCTCACTTAGTTGATACTGACGCTATTAATATTTGTTTTTGTATATTTATTTATTGTTTGAGTTTTATATTGTATTGCTCAACATGAACACACTGGGAGAATGCATTATCCACATAACTGCTTGTACTAACTGGAGAATAAATGGTGAAGAAGGTCAGTTGGCTCTGTGAACTTTTAAGTGTTGCCAG
Organism: Pagrus major; assembly: GCF_040436345.1. Lineage (NCBI taxonomy): Eukaryota > Metazoa > Chordata > Actinopteri > Spariformes > Sparidae > Pagrus > Pagrus major. The sequence goes on along the minus strand of NC_133222.1, from coordinate 12,345,695 downwards.
CTCAAAGTTCTTCATGCAGTGGATGAAAAGAAGCAGGAATTAAAAGAGCACTTCTGTCTGCTCTGCATTACAGCCAACTGGCTTTTGGTCCCTTTTTCCAAGATGAAAAAATGTACGGTATTCAGGCTGAGCTGCTTTTGCCTGGATTCACAAAAGTAGACGAGGGAGAGCAGAGGTGAGAAGGATGTGGTGTGTTATCTGTCGGTAAAAGAAGAATAAATATGAAAATACGACTTCACATCTGCCTTCAGCTCGTTTTGTGGCTTTGGTTTGAGTCTGCGCTGCAAGGTAAGAAGAAACAAGATCTTTTGACAGCACTGTGATGTGGACACATTTTTTAAGATGTTATATAAAGACACTGTGTTCCCTGATGTCACTGCATGTAGGCACTTAGTTTATCTCCGGTGATTAATTTCATTATATTGCAGTTAAACGTCAGTATTTTCTACTTCAGATGTGGCTGCAGGCAAAAATCCAACTTCTCATAAAACTGGCTCATCAATCTCCGATGCAAACCTGATGTTTGAGGTATTTTCTCCATTTCAGAGCTCACAGAAGTCGACATGCAGATACATTTAAAGTGTTAGGTTTTACTCACATAGCAAGTGATGGACGTGTCTTTTTCTATCCTGCACACAGATCCTGCTGGGCGGGGTGGAGATGGATCAGGACAACAACATTGTCCTGCTCGACAAGGAGCTGGCGTCCATGAAGGCGGGGCGGACTTTCCTGTCCCAGATCAACGACAACATCCCCAGAAGTCAGAGCTCCATGGAGCAGATGGTGACCGAACTGCAGGGACAGAGGAGGAGACCGCTGACTCATGCTCAGTTTGAGAGTCTCGTCCTGAGCATGGTGTACTCTGCCCACCAGGCCGGGCACCAGGAGAGAGAGGAGGAACAGGAGGCCTGGGGTGGAGTGCTCCTCCAGCTGGTGAATGTCACGGTCCATGAACTACGTGGAAGTTATCTCTTCAATTATGCATGAAAGTGCCAGTCTGTATGAGATAAATGCGTCTGCAAATAAATCAGCTGCCTTAAATCTTCCTGTGATGTTTTTTCGTAACAAAAGTGGTCAAAGATTGAGGACTCGATCATGTATGGAGCATTTTTTTAATAAAGTACAGTAGAAAAAACATTTGTGTGAATGTACAAGAGTTCCAGTTTTGAACTGGTTTATAAAAGTATATCTGGAACATTTTTTAAACATTCAAAACAATCCCTGAAGTTAGAGACACAACGAACAGTAAACAAAGGAACAAAGGAAGATAAACACAGTTCACTTCTTCCTCATCTGTTTCTGTTTCGTACACCCAGTCTTGGTCTTGGTTTTGGTCCCTGATTCTTCCAGAGAAGCCAGTTTCTTCTTGAGCTTTGCATCCACAGCAGGACCTCTCCGGTCCCGACTGGAGCGCTGCTGACGCCTCCTCTGGCCTCTCAAACTGTCAGCTGAGGTCGCGGTTTCCTCCGGTTTGTGCTGATCGTTCATCAGTGACTCGTTTCTGTCCCAGACTAGGACTGTCACACCTGTGGGTAAACACTAAGCATCTTTACCTGACCTCAACATCGTCAGATAAAAAAACATTAATGATTGAAGTGCTTTTGAAGAACTTACCCATTCCAGTTCCAATCACTTCACCCATTGGATTGAACTTATTGACCTGTAAATACACATTTATGTGCGTTAGTAGTGACAACAGTTTTCTTGCATTGAGAATTTTTCCTGCGTTTCTAAAAGCACACTCACAGATTTGATCCCTGCAGCGGTGGGATCTTGCAGCTGATACACGAGTTCTGCTGTGTTGGCGTCATAGATGTCGATGGTCCTCTGATCTCCTGAACAAACGCGGTCATCGGGGTAGCGGCCCGCCACAACGAGGTCATAGACAGGGTGCCATGTGGCCTACAGAGAAATAATAACAGCTGTCACACACTGACCATGCACACACAAATGACAAGATGTTGCTTTCCCCATCTGTTCCAATATTATCTACACACTACATGACTATTAAAATGATTTCTCCAACAGGTTTCTACACATTTGGATACTGAATGCCACGGTTTTCACACATCTCTTCCACTCGTGCTGAACGCCAATAAGACGAAATGTGCAGAAACAAGAATTTGTAATTTCACTGTATACATTCATGCCAGTCTTACACAGACTGAATTTGAGGTTCTTCAATCTTAAAGGTGGTCACAATTTGACAGTAACCTTACTTGGATGACCTGCCAGGCACAGCTGATTTTACACTATTCACACATGCAGCAACATTCAGAAACATTCCTGTCTTATGCCGTTTCAAACATGCCATGGCAATACGGGAATAGATATTGCAACAACAATCCAACAAATGGCAGTAACAAAACACTTATAGATGCCACTTGCCCAAAAACTCAACAGAAGAAGAAGAAGTGGACGATTGAACAAGGCCAGATGCACATGTAAGCAGCGGGAGACCTCTTATTACTCTCTTGGAACATGTCGGGCGAGGAGCTGAATAATGTTCTTGTAATATATTGAATATTCACCAAGTTTGGGAGACAAGTTATGTTTTTTCACTACATCATCAGCCCTTATGATTGCTTTGGTCGCTCCATGTGAAAGTGTGTCTCGTACAGTTGTTATTGTCCCAACATTGTTACTGCTTTCATTCACTGAGGTAAACTGGCGGTACGGATTTCCGTGAAAATCAGTCTCTGCCCTCATTCGCACGTGACCTCATGCAGGACATTTTCCTAAACATTTCAGGGTTAGACTGCACATGTTTATTATATTACTGTGTAAGTTACAGCGTGGTAAAAACACAAGTAGAGAAAAAAACAAACCTTGATGGGTGTGAGATGCTGAAACTGTCTGTGTGGATGCTGGATGATATGTTGAGGCTTCGACCAATCGGAGGACGAGTAGACGCGGATCTGGTCGTACTGATCTGTGGTGAGCAACTTGGAGCAGTCCAGTGGGTTGAAATAGGCTGTGACGGAGAATAAACAGACAAAGAAATCACTCCCATCTTAAACCAACAATGACACTTTTAACTTCTACTTCAGAACTGTATTCATTATCAAAGGTATATTAATGTGAAACAAATGATTTACTTTTATATCATTTAAACTGCAGAAGTATTGCAATGTTTTTTTAAATTTTCAAAAACATATTTAAGTAGCAACAACAGAAAGCCGGAGGTGTTTTCCTGAGAGTGTCACCTGAGTTGACAGCTCTGTCATGAGGCAGCTCGTGGAGGAAGCTCTTCTTGTCTTTGATGTTTCTCAGGTCCCAAAGTTTCACCGTGTGGTCAACTGAGGCTGTCGCCAACAACCAATCACAGCGGGAGTTGAACTCTGCGTGGGTCACTTTGGATTTGTGCAACTTCTCTTTGAAAATCTACGAAAATCAAAACAAAGCCATCAACAACTAAATTTCTTCATTAGGAGTAAAATTCAAGCACTTTTTAATGCACCTAAAACAAAGATTTCCAGATTATCAAAGCCTTCATATCAACACATCCAAGTTGTGACTAGAAATGCTGAAAATAAAAATAACAGAATTCCTTCATACCCACAGCAATCAATGTATATTGTCAGTTTATTTATATTACCAGCTTTGCATATTAATTTTGACTGCATGTTTTCAGCACCATATGATGGAGGCAGCATTTCATTTCAAATGTATAAAGATTTTTGTTTTACATGAGTGATTGTGGGGATGAAAAACCACATTATATTGAAAATCTAGCATTTTTCAAGGAGTATTTACGGTAAGACTTCGTACAAACCCTGCTATCATCTTTACTGTAGGATGGACACATACCTTTTGGCCATCCAAACCCAGGAGTGTGAGCTCTCCCACATTGTCTCCTGTCACAAGCATCTGTCGGCTCACAGACACATCTACACAGCAGTACCAGTAACTAAAAGAAAACAAAGAAAAATGTGAATTTACTGGATTTAACAGATGAAATATTAAACATGGATGAAACTAAAGTGGGACGATAAATGTTTGATTCAATAGAGAAAATGTATCAAAAAATGTCAAACATTTGCTGGTCCCAGGATTTGAAATGTAGGATTTGCTGCTTTTCTTCCTCATTCATGATAGTAAATATAGTAAATGAAGACTTGTTGGGTTTTGGACTGTTGGTTGATTAATTGCTGATTGAAATAATCATAATTTGCAGCCCTGAATGAAGGTAATTATTTGTTTTAGGCTAAAAAACAACAATAAAAACACATGATCTAATAAATGCATTGTTTTGAAACTGAAGAGCTTTTTTCTTTTGTCATAAAAAGCTAAAATCTTTAGATACATGTTTTTATTTTAAACAGTGTGATAAACGTAAGCCTAACATTACAAGATCACAGCCTCTCTTTGCTGAGCGTCAGTCTTCTCACCAGACATTGTGGTGATCGTGGCCACAGTCTTGAGTTCTGGACAGAACGGTGGGTGTGTGGCCCTCAAAGCTCTGCAGGGTCAATGTGCCCTCTCCAGAAGCCACATAGACTTTGGAAAGGTCTGTCGGGCAGAACTTCATCCCTCCGATAAAGTCTCCTGCTCCGTTCTGTGCACACAAAGACAAATGCAGGCCTATCACCGGGCAGTAATTAGCACTACACTGCCACATAAACGTGTAGCATTAAATCAATGAGGGGCCGTCTGGTAGGAAGACTGATGCTGGGCTGACTGAATCTACAATCTGTTTCGACTTGAGCTGACAGGAAACAAGGGGACTTAGTCTTACTTCAGCGTGTATGTGCTGGCAAACACTGTTAGAGTCGTCCCATTGAAATCTCGAAGTGCTGTTGTACCCCCGATAGACGAGGTGAACAGCTGAGTGGGATTTAACGGGTTAAACTTCATGTCTGTAACTGAGTCTCCAGCCCCCATCTAAGCAGAGAACCAATAACAGCAAACATGAAATAAAATTTAGTAAAAATCTAATTTGCACAGTCTAAAATGTACTAGTCTTAACAGTGTTGCATAATTAAAAGCATGCAGGTGTGCTGCTGTTGTAATTAACCAGGCGATCACGTGGACACTCACCCCTTGAATGAAAGTTTGTTTCGTGGGCGTCTCAAAGTCCCACAGATACAAGTCACCGCCTTTGGAGCCCACAGCCAGAGTGGTGGGATGAGTCGGGTGCCACTCCAGACAGGTGATCCTGCGGTTGAAAGGGCTGGTGGCGCCGTGGAAATGATAGGACGAGAGCGAGCGAACAAAAGGTTCCTGAAGACACTGGAAGCGACAACGGAGTTAAAATGCTGGTCAATTTCAAGTGGAAATGTATTTACAACATATGGAGTAATATATACATTAAAATGGCCAATATATAAGAACTGGCCACCTTGAATTCAGACTCCCAACAAATAGGGGCAGCAGATCTCAAATCACAATATTACCTGACACGCTGACATGACCTGTGACAAAATCTCTGAGGTCTCTGCTTACATGTTGCAACAACAACAAATATAGAGCCAGGTCCAACACGAAAATACTTTACACATTTACAGGAACGGGAGAAACAGGGGTTATAAGGGGCAGCTCATTTTTACCCCAGTGAATTTTATTGCACTGTAGCAAGTTAATCTGGCCATGAATATGTTTCTACATAATAAAAAATAATGTACACACAGGCCTATAGCATGCACACTTCAGAATGATGCACAGGTCCTCTATAGTAACAGTATTGCATATGGACAACTTGCCAACTTTCACATACAGGTAGTAGCAGTAGTAGTAGTACAATGTAGTAACATATTTTGGTCTACACTGTTAACAGTTGCTGTATTTGGTCCCTCTGTCCAGCCTCTGAGTGAAGTCTCACCTGTCTCATCTGTGAGTGCAGACTTTGCCCCAGTGTGCTCTTGTAAATGTAGTGCAGGATGCTCCCATACCCAGTCCTCCTCTGGACTGCTGCAGGTTTGAGAGGAGGCCCTGCAAGACACACAAACCAAACTGTCATGACAAGAAGTACATTTCATGATCAGTATCACCAGCTGTCCCGTCAGGGCTGCACACCTCGTTTAGGTTTCTCTCCATCTTTCTTGTCTCGCAGTTTTCTGGAGAGGGTTGGCGCAGAGCTCTCCCCGGCTGCTTTCTTCACTTTACCCTTTGGTCCGGAGGCATCTGACTTCGTCGGTCTTTTCATTTCTCCCTTCAAAAACAAACGACGGATCTTAATGTGCAACACGACACTGAGGCTTTGACTCGACAGTTAATCATTTAACAGCATCACTGAAGTGAAATGAAACTTCTCACCTGCGGTTTTCAATGTTTAGAGCTGCAGTTTCAGAGCAGGAGCTTCAGTGTTTGCATAACGCAGCTTTACACGTGAGTGTGGCTGCAAAAGTGGGTGTTTTGTAACGTGTGTGTTACTGCCTGTGGACGGTAGGTGTCAGTGTTTATCTACCAATAACCATCAGCAGACGCCATGTTTGGTGTTTAGGCAGGACTACAAAATGACGTCAGATCAGCTTTCTTTTTTCAGGGGCTTTATTTAATAAATAAAAACACACACACACTTAGCTTATGGCAATCAGACTGATACATTAACATGGTTAGTTAAATGTTAAAATGGAGTGTTTTACAACAACAACAATAACAAAAAATTTACATTGCCAAAATAAGTGTGAAATAAAAATTACAGAAAATGTACATTAACAGAAGGAAATTGGTTTTGTTCTCAGAAAGATGTGTACATATACAAATTGCTACAAAAATAGCTTAAGATCAAGAAAAATGTAGATTTTCAGTTAAAAAAATCTATCTATCTATCTATCTATCTATCTATCTATCTATCTATCTATCTATCTATCTATCTATCTATCTATCTATCACACACACCGCACATACTCCACGAAGTATATGTATTTCTAATCTGCTTGTAAAAGTGCAACATTCACAAATTAGACGAAATCTGCCCAACATTGTCACTATTCAATAAAAGTAATAATAATAATAATAAAAATAATAATAATAATAATAATAATAATAATAGTAGTAATAGTAATAATAATAATAGTAATAATAATAATATATTATTATTACTATATAATAATAAAAACAAAAGGTTACATATTTGACATTTTTGAGGTTCCCGGTAGTTTCCAGAAAATGCCCGGAAGTGAAGGCGGAAACACGTGATCGGTTGTTGTGGAATCTGATTGGCTGCTGCCGCCTCGTTCTCCGGAGGGAAAGTTCAAAATTGTAGAAACAGGAACGGTCAAACTAACGATACAAGAAGCAGAGATACAATGATCAGACAAGCGTAAGTACACTGTAATGTTGCTTTTTTTACCGGGTGTAAAGTACATTACCTACAATTATTATCCTAAACTCAAATATCGTGTTGGAGTTTAGCTTCGCCGCTTGTAAACGGAATCCAAACAATAGAAGTGAGTTAGCTAAGCCGTAACGTTAGCCTGAGGCTAATGAGCCGTCTAGCCTGTGGCTTTGTTAACGCATCATCGCTTTACTGTAATCAAAGGCTAACAGTGTGCTGTGCTAATGAAAGATGATTAATGTTTCAGGAAGGGGAGAACTCCCCGCAGGCCTCCTCCTAAAAAGCCTCCCAACAACCAGAAAGACCCGGTTGGGGTAGGTCACTACGTTGTTCAGTAAATTAATGTTTATATTAGCAAACACAAACTGCACGTTAGCATTCAATGCTAATGCTTACGTAGTTGTAACGCTAGTTGTACATTAAAGCATGTTGCTAATTTAATGGATTTCCACAGATCAGAGAGTGACGTTCATTAAGGAGTAAGCACGTCCTCCTGAAGCACATTTGACTGATGTATTTTCCTCAGGTGTACTGTCGTGTCCGGCCCCTGGGTGTGGAGGACGAGGAGTGCTGCATTGAGGTCATCAGCAGCTCCACCATCCAGCTACATGCACCTGAAGGCTTCAAAACAAACAGAAATGGAGAGTACAAAGAGGTAACACTTGGACTAGTTTTTATGTTCTCCTCCTTTGTTCTAGTACTTGAGGGAAATAGCAGAGGTATTTGTCATCATTTGCACAGGTGTTTGCATGTCAGATAAGTAATGTAATCTCTCCAGTCTGGAGGTTGGACAACCAGAAGGAGCTAAGAGTAGAGCAGCCCCTCCTTCACATTGAAGGGAGCGATTCAAAATGGTTTAGGAATGCCTCTTAGACTCCTCCCTGTGGAGGCATTCCAGACCATATCTAACTGTGAGGAAACCTCATAACAGACGGGAAACAATAGGCTTGATGCTGAGTGCCACAGAAAGGCTCAGGATGTCAGAAAGTACGGAGACAAAATATCCTGTTGTTGGTTTTAATCTTGTTATGTTTATTTGGTGGAAATAAGACAACATATGATAATGCCAGCCTTAAATATACCAACTCATCTCTTTTGCTTGCAGACACAGTATTCCTTCAAAAGAGTATTTGGAGTTTCAGTATCTCAGATGGAGCTTTTTGAGCACGTCGCCAAACCTCTTGTCGACGATCTCATCCATGGAAAAAATGGTAAGAGCGCTGGCTTCTTTTAAAAAAGCAAAACAAACCCCAGCTAACCATAGCTTGATTTGTCTTATTTATCTCGTAATTTCTCCTCCGACTGAACTTTCCCTGCATTTTAACATGCTCAGGAAAAGCGCTGTTTAGCTTTGAGATTATTATTGGCAGTTGATTGTCTCCGCTCTTGATGTTGCAGGTTTACTCTTTACGTATGGGGTGACGGGAAGTGGAAAGACGTTCACCATGACGGGCTCTCCAGGCCAGGGTGGACTCCTACCTCGCTCGCTTGACATGATCTTCAACAGTATAGGACCCTACCAGGCCAAAAGATATGTAAGACAGGAAGCTCTCTCGTACCCATATTCCTTTATCATTCTTGAATCTGTACATTATCAATCTGATTTCATACTTCTTGTTTTGTTTTTTCAGGTTTTCAAGACAGATGACAAAAATGGTATGGAGGTCCAGAATGAAGTTGATGCTTTGTTGGAGCGCCAAAGGCGAGAAAACAACTTGCCTGTTCCTAAAACACCCTCTGCCAGGTAAATCCATACTCCTCAGAAATACTGCTGTTTCTACAGTGTAACTGATATATATAACCTGAAAATCACTTCCTTGATTTCAGACAAAAGGTTGACCCTGAGATTGCTGACATGATTAAGCCGGAGGAGGCTTATAAAGGAGATGGTGTGGACGAGGACAGCAGCTTCAGCGTCTTCGTCTCCTACATAGAAATCTACAACAACTACATCTATGATCTCCTGGAGGAAACTCAGGAGGATGTAATCAAACCAAAGTGAGTTCAGAAAATGTTAAGTGAAAGGAACATAATTCAGATGTATAAATGTGCATTGAAAGACAGTTTTTAACTGTTTTGAGGAGTTAGACATTGACATTTTATATGTAAGTGTCGTGGGTTTTTTAAAGGAGATTATTTTATATCAGAGTAGCTGGAAGAAGATCCTGCACACTGTCTATCTTGCAAAAATACATTTATTGTTGACCGTGAGCAGGACTATGCTTACGACTTTTGATCCACTTTACCTTTTCCGCATCTGTCTCATGTAATAGATGTGCGAAGTGTTCTTCTGTTCAGAGTAGCTTGAAGACAGAATTATTGTCCTTTCTTTTTACTAGGTGGAATGGTGGAGGCACACCTCTGCGCCAGAACACTGAGTTCATGTATGTGACCAGTGAATACTCGTACATCAGACTAGTAGCCTGATTAAGATGAACTTTTCCTCTTTAATGTGTAACCTAGATCGTAAGTGGAGCCTTGTGAACGCTGGAGACATTTTCAAACTTACAAAAATGTTGTGGAAACTTCTTTTAGAAAAACTAAATCTAAAAAAAGTGTTATCACAACAACTAAGAAGTTACCAAGAAGTAGGGCTGGGTATTATTCGAAATATTTTCAATGTTTTCCTTATATTAATGCTGATATTAGTAACGGATGCAAACAATACCCTTTATCTATTGGATTATTTTATTAATGGATGTACAAAACAAATCAATCCAAGGGATTACATATTAAAATATTTTTTTTGGTTGACATTTTATACATCATAGTATTATTCGTTAATCCACAAAATAATGGCTAAATTAATCAACAGTAACAATAAAAAAAAATGTTTTCATGCTTCTTAAATTTAAAAATACAACCAGCTGTACAAAAACTTTCTAAAAACGTTTTTAAAATACAGTTAAATTGGCAATTTAAATCAAAGTGAAATTTTGGTACTCTGTGCTGCAGTCTGATTGCAGGCCACACCAGTTAATGTCTCCAGTGTTGACAGGAGTTCCTTTAGTCCCCAAAAATCATTACATTTCCCTGCTGCTGCTTGTAGTCTCTGTTATGTTATCTTATGGCTAAGCTCCTGAATGTCCTTAAACCTCCTGTCTGTTGCTTTGGATGGCGCTTCATGATCGTAATTGTCTGATTATTTCCCATGGCTGGAATCAAGCACACCCCATCCCTCCTCCAAATGTTTGATTCTCATTTGTTCCACATCTTCAGTGAGTAACCCTTTTTTTTCTCTCAATGTAGACCACCTCAGTCTAGAATCCTCAGAGAGGATCAGAATCACAACATGTATGTGGCTGGTTGCATGGAGGTTGAAGTCAAATCTGCTGAGGAGGCATTTCAAGTATTCTGGAAAGGTAAGCTGTACATTTAGAAACCAAAGAGTCAAAGAAAAAGAAATAAGGAAAATTACTGCACTGATGATTGTAGATGTGACTGACCTGGCACTGCTTGCCTCCGGGTTGGCTTTGGCCAGGAAATGACCCCGTTAATCTTCTCTCTGAGCAGGTCTTTTATGAGCTAAATGGATCAATTGGAGTTTTGTGTCTAAACCAGAGTAGCTCAAATTCCCCTTTGAAGATAATATCTGTGAATCTAGATACTTGAAAACTGTTGCCTTTTACTATGTTGTTCCAGGTCAGAAAAAGAGGAAGGTTGCTAACACCTGCCTGAACAGAGAGTCCAGTCGCTCCCACAGTGTGCTCATTATTAAACTGGCTCAGGCTCCTCTTGATGCTGAAGGCGACAACGTCCTCCAGGTCAGTTAGAACTGAAAGCCAAATGGCTGGTCCCTGGGTTGAAAGCCCCAACACTGAAGGCTTTTTTTAAATCTTGTTTTACAGGATAAAAACCAGGTGACTGTTAGTCAGCTGTGCCTGGTGGACTTGGCAGGAAGTGAGCGCACTGGTAGGACGGGGGCAGAAGGAACCCGTATACGTGAAGCAGGTGTGTTACCCAAACATCCAAATTTTGGTTTATTTGTAGCTGAAGGTCATGTGAGATTAAACAACATTCTTACCCTGTAGGTAACATTAATCAGTCTTTGCTGAATCTGCGGACGTGCATCGAGATACTTCGGGAAAACCAGATGTGTGGCACAAACAGGGTATGAGTTACTAAAGCTGCACACTGTTGTTATATTTACAAATGAACCATGTAGGTAATGTAAGTTGTCTCCTACAGATGGTCCCCTACAGAGACTCTAAAGTAACCCATCTGTTCAAAAATTACTTTGACGGAGAGGGCAAAGTCAAAATGGTTGTTTGTGTGAATCCCAAAGCTGACGACTACGAGGAGACCTTGGTATGTTCATCTGATAGTTAAACTGTCTCCATTACTTTACACTGAATGAACACGTACGTCGCTTTTCGTCTGACACACAAGAGGCGCTCTGTTTGTCCAGCTGGTGATGCGGTTTGCAGAGATGACCCAGGAGGTGGAAGTGGCTCGGCCAGTGGACAGGCCCATCTGTGGCTTCACCCCAGGCCGTCGCCACAGAAACCAGGCCTTTAAAGAGGAACTGTCTCGCAAGCTTGACGAGCGTGGCGGTCCAGTAGACAGAGGTAAGTTATGCACTGAATAAGACAGCCCAAACAAATTTCCAGAAAAATGTCTTTCTGTGTGGGCCAAAACTGTATTTGTATATGTGGAATATGTTGTACTCTTATAGACAGCTGCCAGTTGGTAAATTGTCTGTTCCCTTTTAGATGTGCCCTCTGTAATAAGCCACTTGGTGCAGAACCTCCCACCTCTACCCTCTTGTGAGCTGACCGACCCTCATGATGACATCACCCTGCCCAGGCTGATCGAAGCTCTGCAACACAGACACAGGATCAGACAGATGATGATTGACGAATACAGCCAAGCAGGTGCCCACTCGCATGCTAGCTCAATCCTCGCCTCTCAGCTTTGACAATTAGATGAAAAGTTGGATCTTTTGTCTTGGTCACATAATTTTCCTTTGTTATTTAGCCAACATGATGAAGGCCATGCTTCAGGATCTGGACGGCAACCTCATTTCCAAAGATAATTTTATTCACGAGCAAACTGGCAAACTGGTAGAGAAGGACAAAGTTATCCAGACCAACAAGGCAGAGCTCGAACGCTTGGAGAAGAGAACCAAGATGCAAGAACACAAGGTGAGGGACAACCAATCATTTATACCTCCCAGAGATTGCTGGTTTGTAGATGTGTTGCTCAGTTTCTTAAATGTCCCACATGGTTCTGTTCCAGATTGATATCCTGCAGAAAACAACTAAAATCTATGAAGATGACAAGCGTTCACTGCGGCAGGAGCTGGAAACCAGAGAGCAGAGGTTGCATAGGGAACTGACCGACAAGAAACGCATCGAGCAGCGCATGCACGGCGTGGTCTCTGATACCAAGTACAAGTGGGAGAAAGAATGTGTGAGTTACTCCTCTATTAACACAAATGTTGAATAAAATTAAGTTGTCTTTTGTGCCCTGTAAACTACAGCAGCCCTGAGGTGCAAATGAGGAAAATACATTTCTGTTGAGCAGGATTATTTTCTAAGCTTTTTTCCCCTTTGATGTTTGACAGGTGAAGGTTTTCTGTCAGGGTCAAGTGGTTGTTGTAATATAATCACTTAGACCACAAAAAGGCTGAAATGAATCACTACCCAATGTTCTTAGTGGGATTAAAAGTATTAATTCTTATTCAGAATGCACAAAATTGATTTTTTTTTCTGTTTATATGATACGCTGATTTAACAATTTTGTATTGTAAAAAGAACTATGAACTTCTTTTTACAAAAGTTGATGCACGCATGGGGGCAGAAAGGCTAAGATGTATTGAGCAAAAATGCATGGTTTAGTATTCCATAGCTCTAATAAGATTTGGCCCTTGTAGACCATTTCCCTCTGGGTCATTCCATGCTAACTCACATTGGGCCTCCCAGTTCATGTCATGGATTTTCTTGAAAGGATTCATGTTAAAACTTCTATTAAACTCAAGGGACCTTTGGTACTCCAAATACCCTTTTAAGGTATGACATTTTGGCCCTCAGAGTTAAATTTGAAGTGTATTCTAAGCCTCACCAATCGCTTATTTTTCACAGAATCTGGTTGAAACTTGTCCTGAACATCCAAAGATTTTTGGCAACATGTATTCATTTAAATAGTTGTTGCAGAATATAAACACTTTCCCAATAACCATTTGACTTTTTGTACAGTCAGTGGTGTTGCACTTAAACCTTTTGCCTTCTCTTGCTCTGCAGGACAGACGCGTTAATGCGATGCAGCTGGAGATGCAAAACAAGCTCTGGGTGAAAGACGAGAAGCTGAAGCAGCTCAAGGCCATCGTGACAGAAAGCAGGACTCCAGGTCGTCCTGATCCTCCACCGCGTCAGACGCAGCCAAAGCGGCCTTCTAGAGAGGAACGCCTCCCTGCAAAGAGATCGGCCTCCCCCTCTCCTGTCCCTGTATGTTGTATTGACAATGCACATGTAGAGCCTGCCTAACTCCTGATTAATGTATCAGTTACTTAATATTGTTAAATGATATGAGAGCAGTTTAACACAATTCTGTCCCTTCACTTTTAACAGCTACTGTGATCTTCTCTGCAAAACTAAAACACTTTCCTGACTGGACTAACATCACTAATCCAAATGTGGTGGCAGTAGATACAATAACAAACACCTGTTCTTTATTATGCAGTACAGTGCATTAGTCCTGCAGCACCTAACTACTGTTATGGACCTCAAAGTACATTTATGACAAGAGCTTTTCACGGAAGAGTTCTGTGGTAACTGTTAATGTTGTGTGGAATAGGGCTGCGACTAACTATTATTTTCATTGTTTACTGATCTATGATGATTTTTCTTCAATTATTCAAATGTTTAGTCTATACAATGTCAGAAAATAATGAAAAATGTCCATCACCTGAGATATTTTATGTGCAATAAAACAGAGAAAAGCAGATAATGTTCAGATTAAAGAAGCTGAAATCATCAAAGTTGATGCCAATTAATTACAGTCAGGTAATCAACTGATTTTGGTTATATACATTGGAATATAAATGTTACCACATTTAAATACAGTAAGCAGCAAAATATATTGGGCTGCAAGTTAACGATGGTTTTCATTATTGATGATGATTGATGATTTAATCAGTAGACTATTTCTTCAATTTATCTACCTATCAAAATAACAATTTAGTCTTCATTTTTTGCAACTAAATGGTCCACAGAAAAGTTAGAATTTATTGCAAGGCTGTTTGTTTGATGTTTCTGCTGCTGTAACATTTGAGTCTTGTTTAATGTCTTTGTGCTAACTTTGTACTCTGTATATAATCTTGCATGTATGTATGTAACTGTGCAGTCTTTTCACTTTGCTCCCCAGCTCCCTGTTGATTCTCCCCTTGTCACGCCAGTGCCAGTCAGTCCCACTAGAGTTGAGGAGGTTGAAATGAACCCAAGGCCCAGACAGGGTCACCACTCCCCTTGTACGCCAACGAGAACCCAGTCCCCAGCAGGCGAATCAGACAGCTGTGCCAGGAGGAGAGCTATGTGTTTGACTAGAGAGGAAGAGGAGAACAACTCTCCTACATTTGATCTAAACCTAACTGAGATAAGCTACAGGGTCAGTGAGTTAGCTACAGGCAGCAGCATGAGGTTTAAATGAGTGAGTAGGCGTCACCCCTCTAATCAGGCTAATATTGGACACCATTTTCCTCAAATTTAGGTTCCTACAGCTGAAGAAGCTATTTACTAATTTCATGACTGATAGCTTTGTCAGAATTTGGTGTTATCCTTTGCCCCAGTTTTACGCATGTATGTTTTTTTTCTCCTTTTTAACTGTCAACCTGCTCTGAAGACGTCAATGCCAGTACGGCCGTTGCACCGACGCTCCCGCTCTGCTGGCGGGGAGAAATGGGTGGACCACAAGCCCACTTCTAGCATGGACTTGGGAACAGTTTTGCAGCCCGTCATCCCCAATTCCATCCAGGTGTCTGCACCCAGTGAGAAGGCCCTGTCAAAGTGTGACAGATATGTGTTAACACACCAGGAGGTTGCCTCTGATGGCGAGATACAAACCAAACTTATTAAGGTAAGTTAATGTTTTTAAATTCTATCACGTGTAGGATCAGAGGGATATGTCTGTCCTAAGAGTTTGTTGTGAGTCAAGTTAAAGTAATAATCTGTAAAGTTTTGTCAATCTCAGCCATGCTTGTTGCAGTTGTTCTGGTTCTGGGACAGGAAGGTAATCACAAGCCAGTACATGTGGATCAGCAAATCATTACACTTACCCTGACTACTGGATACATTTTATATAGTTTCTCTCAATTAAATTGCATTAATGAGTAACAAGCACACATAACAAGTGCACTTGCTTGAAAAATATGAATATGAGAAGAAGTGGCCTCTGTCTTGCTCTCAAGCTGCTTTGGCACATTTCCTTCAGTAAATGGATTGGTGGCAAGGACCAGATCAATAAAGATGGTGTTGGGTGCCTTGGGAAAAGGAGGATAGTTGAGACAAAGCCTCTTTATTAAATATCTACCTTCTGGACATTTGATCGACTGAGTACTGGCATGTTACACCTTGCGTGGATGGTATAAAAAAGTGGTTAGAGGCAATGGGGCTTTTTGGAGAAGAGAGCTGAAGCCCAACATTTTTCCTGAACTGGACCCGCAGTGTGGTTGGCACATGTTAACTACTAGTTAAAATTAACTAATCCCTCATACTTGTTCTTCATTTTTCAGGGTGAGGTGATTAAGACCAGAGGAGGAGGACAGTCTGTCCAGTTCACCGACATCGAGACACTGAAACAGGAGCTCACTACAGTCCCAGGGTAACGGCCTACAGCCAGTTATTAGCTGCAGATTTGCTGCATATTGATAATATTTTAACATTTCTTTCTCACTTTACTTTTGTGTCTGAAGCCGCAAAAGAAAATCCTCTGAAGGCAAACCTCCTAATGGAGATCGAGCAGATGGGGCTTGGAGTGATGTGGAGACAAGGGTAGGATAATGATATCTGATAAGTCTACATTAAACTACAGTTGCATGTCTCGGTTTAGGCAGCTAATTAAGTAATGAACTTGACTTTGCATGTGTTTGTTCAGATTAATGTAACTTTACAGGCACTTCAAAGCAGATTCCCAATTTATCTTTTTGTTCGCAGTGCTCTGTGGCTGTGGAGATGAGGGCTGGATCAAACATGGGTCCTGGCTATGAGCATCATGGGATCACTAAGTAAGCTGTCTTTTATTTTTAATAGCATTTCCTCTGCATTACGTAGTATTTAATTAACTCTGTTCTCTACAGGCGCAGAAAACCCTGAAAGCAGCCGCCAGCTGCTCCAGTGATCACTCCCTTCTGTCCTCACCTGGCTGTTGTGCAATAGTCTGAACTTTTTTTATATTTTTAGCTCTAGTGATAATATTTAAACATTTCCATGCTTATATATGCAAAAGTGTATATACATAGATCACCAAAGCTACTTTTTAAAATATTTTATATCTTGAACCAATAGAAAACAGGTGTTATTTGACTGGATGTTGGCAAATATTTAGTTACTGTGGCCCTGCTGCTGAAACAAGTCTGTGTGCACATTTGTGTTTAATAATATAATCACATTTGTTACTTGGCGTGTGAGGAGACATTGTGAAGCTGCCACAATGTTGTTTTTTGTCCACAACATACTGTCTCTCTGTGTGCTGATTGGTAGATTATGTTGAGCTTCAAGTAGAGTTTGAATAATCAAGTTCTTTTTGAGTGTCTTTTATATATAATTGCTTCTGTCACTGATAAAACTGAGCTCTCCTGCCTTCACTGTAAACTCGGGAATAAAATTCCTTTGCAGCACCAGTTTGTTGTGTTTTATATACACTGTAGAATACAATGCAAACTTGACATTACTGTGAGTAACGCTCCAAGCAACTGGCACTGGGATCATTTCTGTACACTAGATGGCAGCACAGGACCGCTTTACATTATACATCTTAAACACGGGTTCACTTGCACTGCAGGAGTACTTGAGGTATTAATACAGCAGGGAGTCATCCCTCATACTGCACTGTTCAGTAAGCATGTTAATGACAAGAAATACTGACTGAATATCATTGAACACAAGCACAGATCCATCTGATATATTCGAACACCTCTGCTGTTGCCAGGTCCACTTTTGTGCTGCTTTAAAACAACAGATTAAAAAATCTTTAGCAATCAGCAAAACAGTTGATGGGCTAATGAGGAGAGACTGCCTGTTTATTTCAAAATGATGTTTGAGAAGTGATTTAATGTTGACTTAGAGCTCTGGGCGATCCTCTGCCAAGAGTGTAGCAATATTCTGTGTCATATAAACAAAGTCTGCTTTCAATTACTTTGCAGAAATTGCTTTCCTGTGCTCATGCTTGATTAGATATTCATTATGTTAAACAAGACACCTTGTATATAAATCCATATTAAATTAGCCTGGTTGGCTGCCTTCAGGTTGAGTCAGCTGCATTAAAAAGGTTGAGTATGTCCTGGCCTTCACTGTGGTGTGGTTTGTTTTCTCTCTGGGTTTGGTGGCCTGGTCATGACCTGCAAGCTTTTTTATTTATTTTTGTTAATCCACACCATATAAATACTCCTTTTATGAGTAAAAGTACTTATTGGGTGAAAACTAAGCCTCTGTTAGATTATTGGATTCTTTATTTTATGTTGAAGCAGCATTTTAATGTTGTATCTGATGGTGGTGGAGGTAATTTTAACAACTTTTAATGGTGTGCATCAAACAATGCATCACATTTTATATGCAGATAGTATGTTTTCTATTGTAAAATAGTGATCTTTAAAGTAATTCATAACTACAATCGTAAATGTAGGCAGGTAGAACGTCGGATATTTAGCTCTGAAGTGTGGGGAAGACGTTTCAAATAGCCTAAAATGGGTTAAGTAACTCAAAAATGTTTAAGTACTTTCTACTGCTGTATTTGTATTTTTGCTGCTTTCAGCTGTGATAAAAAGGTATTCTGTAAATTATTGACTGAATAACAATAAATTATACATTTCAAACCAGTGTCAGCAGATGGGAGTGTGAGAAAACAATTAAGCTCGAAAACTGCTGCACAAATCCAACTTTATCAAATGTCAGTGTCCAGTTTCGCCCTCTCTTGTCAGCTGAGCATCACCAGTCTAATGACCAGCTGAAGCCATTGGTACAGTCATCCAGGCTTCGAGTGGACAGTTGAAATCTCATCTACCAGCGGTCTGGCTGGGTTTCAATTGGAAAGCACTGGAGAGTGACTAACATGGAGTCTCTTGGAGAGGGTCAAGAGCCAAGAGCAACCAGTGGCCATTAAATTCACTCCTATGAGATATCGAGTGCTTTGCTTTTTGACCAGGCTCTGTTTGATGTGCTGCACCACACTATTATCCCCAGCTCCTCACTGCAAGCCCTCCACAACCAAGTGGCGTGAGCATTATAAAGAAGTTATTATGAAACTCCTGTTGCACCCCTGATCAACATTACAAGGTTCAAAGAGACACTTGAGGAAAATAAATGAAAACTGCACTCAAAGGTCCGCAATAAGCATAAAACCAATTCTTGAAGAAAACACAGTTCATCCAACTCTATTGTAAGAATACATCGTTCTGTGTTTCAGGGCGTCAGGCTTATGATTATGCTTATCAATGTTATTAAACTTGCTGAAGGGAATTTGGATGTTCTACTTGAATACACACAGTCAATTAGACCATCTCAGATTTTAAAAGGGCTAGCCTAATTGCAATGTTTTATTGACTCTTTGCTTGAATGGCTCTGATAAAGAGGTCTTAAGCTGCCTTTTGGCACAGGCAGGATGAAATAATTTTCACACCAATCCAGGACGCTGATGAGGTCCATTCAGAATTCAGTGGCTCAAAATAGCACTGTCCTCAATTACACATGTCATATAATCCTTTTCTCAACTGTGTGAAGTTAAAACCATGTTGTCTACTTTCATAACATGTTATTTTACTCACTGATAGCTCAGCAGATGACATTTTTATATAATTTAAAGTTACCACTTGATCGTCAATTTGGAGTCTGTTTGTGTCCACCTCTTAAATGTTAGTCCAAAGTTCCCCACGTACTCCTGAAGGAAATATCTTGTTTTTTAGTTGTCAAATGTTCAACATAGATGTAGCGAAGAGAACCTTGATACAGCGTCTGAGGCGGGGCCCTGTTTATTCCTGTGAAATCAGTGGAACATGAAGCCAAAAAAGTTTGACTTACAATTATGATTTGTTTCCACACCACATGCCTGTAACTTAGCTAGTTTGAGCTTCAGAAGGTTGACACAAAGTTGGCCAGCTAGCTACATAGTGAAGAAGCTAAGCTAAGCTAGTTATTGAGAGAAGCATACTAGCAGCGGCCCGCGTAAAAGAAACACTGCTTGGGTTCACCAAACTGGGCAGTTAATAAGAAAATAATGAACAGGACATAGAGGTTGTTAGCAGCAACAAACTTCTTTTCATTTTCTCTCACACATCACAAACACCAACAATTCCTCCCTACGGCAACTCTAATGGGAAACACTACTGTTATGTGCTCTCTGGTAGGAGGCCTTTTAAATCATAACGTAACAATAATATAGAGCGCAGTAGTCAATGACGAGCCGGTGCAGCTAAAAACAATGCTACGAGAGCAGAGAGAGTGAAATAAAACTGTTAAATTGAGGGCCCAAAAATCAAAAGAATGAGTTCTTGAAAGCTCCATAGATCTGTAGGTTCGTCACTATGAGTCACACTTTTCACATTACACATAGTCATTTGATCCATTGTTACTATAAAATATGGATTACTGCCGCTTTAAAGTAGCTATTTTGATTTGGCAAATTTGACTTTAGCAGCAGGTTCATGACCTCTTTCGGCTTACATGATTAACACGCTGTTCTGAATCAGACTGTGAAAAGTGGGCATGAGTTTAAATAGGTGTGATGAAAGTGTAACCCTATCCAGTCACACTCTATACTTGGCTGCACGGGGCATCCAAGGAATGATAGCGGTTTCAGTTGCTTCCAAAGCTGTATCATAACAACTGAATGGTTGCTGATTTGAAGGGCATGTTGAAGCAAGCAGCTCAATCACAGCCACAGCTGTCCTTTAAACCAGAACCCATTACAAGGTTTTTTGCCTACTTTTAGTGGCGAGGATGACAATCCCTGACAATGAAAGTCAATTAGCGGGAAACACAAGTAAATACTGCATGAGAGCAGAGCTTTGCAAATCACAGCTCTGAGCAGGGTCTGTACACTACGTCTTCATATGTCAAGGCCGTGGCTGCCTGCCAGCTAAGTGTGTCGGGCCAGAAAGATATGCGAATGCAGATGAGTGTTGACAGCCAGTCAATTGTCATTCAGCCCATCTCCCAGCCTCTTGGGACTCATCTGGCTTTTTTTTCTCCTTTTTTTTTTTTTTTTGCTGGGCTGTTCTTCGCCGCTTGCTTGCTCGTCTCACGCTCCTCTGCCTTAATGCATACTAAAAATGCACAGTGGAGGCATGAGGCGCCGTGTTCAGTGTTAATAAAAGGTAAAAGCTCCCACACTCTCTTTTCTGCTGCTGCGGCTGTGACGAGCAGATGGGTCAAAGAGTCACAAACTCGCAGAGACTCCCGGAGGTAAAGTTTGGTTTTTCAGCTGTTTAGAAGCACATTGGATGAGAATTGCTCTGACCCTTAAGCGCATGTGGTTAGTGGTTCAGAACACCTCATCCCATCTGCTGCCTCCTCCTCCTCCTCCTCCTCCTGCTCTGATTTCTAGTACGATATGTCACTTAGCTGCTCTTACTTTATGCATTTTCTCCATAGATGACTTGAGCAGATGTTCAGTCTGTCACTGTCCATTTTATGGGCCGACGTCCATGTTATCATTTCGAGCTTGTAAAGAGGAATCCATTTGTCCGCGTGCTTGTTGTTGTGGTTACACATCAGCACTGAGAGAGTTGACCTCTGACAAACAAAATCCAAGACATGACTGATTTCTTAGTGCAAATATTGGAAGCCATTGTTGTGTAGGCCCATTATAGCCAAATTGGGCCGAATAGTGTTTTTTCCTCCCTGTCTTTGTTCTTGGCAGTCGACTAAGTGCTTGCAGCTGTCAGTTGAGTGCATTCTCCTTGCCCAGTATATGTGGCTTGGCTGCACTTTTAGCTGGCTGTGTCCTTACTGTGGTGACAGTATGCCATGACTGATTTCCGTTGACTCACTTTCATTGTAACCACAACGTGTCCCTCACAGAAAAATCCGACTGTGTTTTTTACAAGTGGTTGATCTCATCTAGTTAACGCGGCTCAGTATATCTGGGCTTTGCGTGCAGTTGGCTGATTATTTAAACAATGCTCCAAGCAGTTTGCTGATGAAATGAAAGGAGAGGCGATGCCAGAAATGATTGTACTGACAATGGCACAATGCAGGATGATGTATGATGACTAAATGGTATTTGGATGTGGTGGGGATTGACTCAACTTTCTCACATCACATGAATCTTCTAGGTTTCAGCTCTGCACGTACAAAGAATAAACGAGCGTTAAAAACACCTCTTATTAACCGGCTACACTGATATCTGTGAGTCCTTGTTTGCTGCAAAGAAGGAGAATTGTATTTCAAACCTTTGTCCTGCCAGCGCTTTCATGCAAATTCCTCACACTGAGGCTTATCTGTGAACAATCATAGGTGGCATTTGGAAGAGGGTGAAATAACACCACATGATTTTCATATCTGCATAAAGCTCAGTCAGGTCCCTACACACAAAAGTCCCACGCAAAAGCAAACACAAAAGCCTCTTTGAACGCACACATCAGCTGTTTATCTTAAAATAGTCTGCCACACTGCTGCTCTTATCCTTGCACATTGCACTTTGTAAATGGTAGGCAATTACACACAGCGCATTAAGGAGTTGTTATTTAATTCATTAGATATGGCTAAGTTGCAAAGTTCATTCATTCTAATAAAGCAGCAACTTTTATCACACAGAGCCAGGTACGAGTAGAAAGGCTGAGATTACAGCATCCATGTGCACAAATAAGATTAGAGCGCTGGCTGCGACTGCTGTTGACAAGGTGAATGGGACAGTTGTTCCTAAAAGCAAAAACAATGGATGACTGTGGGTTCATATAATTCACAGAGCATGCTATTTTCACGGTGTGTTTATCCGCATGATTAATGTCCGTTCAGGTTTGCATTTGAACATTACCTGAGGAACACATCTGCATCTGCCTTACTGGATGCTAATGATCCAGCGCACGCCTAATAAACTGAAGTGAGAATTCAAATGAGGCTCAACCTGCCTGCAAGGCTAGCTTAAGCAAACACCAGGACAGCTGGCAGAGAAATCATTGTGACTAATGGTCTCAGTGTGAGACAGGAGCAGGGCTGTGGGTGGTTGTTTTACCATGCTAAGAAGAACAGACTTTGTTTGTCTTTCTATAGCATACAGCGTGACTGTGTGATTCTGGAAGTGTTGGCTTTGTTTTTGTTTGCTTTGCTTTACTGGCCACTGTGGTGCGACAACAGGAATTATCAAAAAATGTGTTTTTGTTGTACATGTTTTTCTCCTGAGAACGAGGTGACCTTATGAAAATGCATGAATCAGGGATGCACAATTATGTCGGCTCGTCATCTGTTTCGGCTGGTAAAATGAAATATCAGCTTGAAATGAACATTTCTGTCAACATGACAGGCCGATAAGCTCATCCTGTTTTCACCAGGCTTTTGAACTTATCATTGTCTGAAAGAGCACTTTAATAAATGACTAAATGAATAAATTAGAGTCACACTAAAGAGACATTTTGTAGGAGTTTAGAGTTTTGAGGAAAACCTGCTGTGTGAAAAATATTGTTTAAGCCATGACGATTTTGATTGATGTAGCTTTTATTCTCAAATAACAATACATCTAAAATAAATTGAACATGGCTGACTTACATGAAATCTCTGTAATTTATCAATATATTAATGATTCATTTCACATACCTGTATTTGTACTCTGTGGATGGATAGATTTTGGAGGAGTAATCTCTGTCTGGGATTATGTTTATGTAATGTTATGTTTTGTTATGTTGGGTCATGTTATGTCTTAATATGTTATGTTGAGTTATGGTAAATGAATAAACAGAATTAAAAATATAAATTGAATAACTATATAAGGAATACGAAGGATAATAGATGGATATTAAAGGGTAACTCTGTTTACAGTTCTTGCTGAGTACTACTGCACATGTGATAAAAGGAGTATAGAGCCTTTTGTGGCTCTAGAGATATCGCCTTTTTGCATGTAATCTGATAAATTGCCTCCAGTGATGTCAATCAGTGGCTAAGTTGCATTGTGGGTAATGCAGACTCCAGGTTTTGAAAGGTTAGTGACAGTGTTATAGTGCAATGATGGATCGGTGGACCGCAAAACCTGCTGCCTAAATTACCCACAATGTGTCAATAGTCAGCGTGACATCACTGGATGTAATTTACCAATTTATCAGATTACGTGCAGCTTCCTCTTGAGCCACAAAAGGCTTTTAACCTACTTTTGTAATGTGTGAAATTGGTGAAGTTGCCCTTTAAATATATGCATGTGATGCAAAATGTTACAAGTGAGTAGTTTTCATTATTTTGCCCTGTGAATTGTACATTTTAAAAAGCACTGAATATCTGCATCTGCCAGTGGGTCATCATGACAAGAGGTGTTATAATATGTTAATATTAAATATCTGCAAATATTCATGAGGTGATTGGACAAATCTGAGACTGTTTATAACGTCACTTGGAGGTGTGACGCTTTTCTCCGTCAACTCGTGTTTACTCTATTTGGATTCTGCAGCTCGGGCTCCGCCACTGTGGTAAACATAATGTACTATGACCTGTCCTCAGGGCAAATGATCTGATTTGCTCTTCCCTTGTCTTTTACTCCTAATCGCATCTACCTCAGAGCCAGAAAATGGTTGTGCAGCTGTCATAACTGAAGCACAGCACGGCATGATGGGAGTGCATGTTTTTGCTATTATCTGTTATATTTGAGCCAGAACACAATACTAAACCTCAACTGCATCCCTCTTTCTCACAGACCGCTGCATGATCAATACCCACATCAAAGGCTCTGCGGAGATAGCAGGATTCTTTGAAGCATGTTTGTGGAGCTGGATTTGCTGAGCTAACACGGTCCACACAGAACCCCCTTGAATAAGCTTGTTTGGCTTGCATCCTCTGTGTTTGTAGAAGAACTGAGTGGAGTCTAATGGAGAACAGACAAGGCCTCTCCCTTGTCTTTTTTCATCCCTTTGAGCTGCTAAATGCATCCATAGTGCCAGTGCTTTTTGCTCATCTGACATACGCTTCATTGCTTGCCAGCTCAAATATTTATCTAATATCAAATTGGCTGTAACACTTTGGAAGCAGCGAAATGCCAGGAAATATTTCTCATTGAGGACACAAAATAACTTGCATCATGAATTGCAGTGCCAAGTGCAAATATGCCGGGGTAATTACTGATTGAAATGAGATGGAGTGCAGACAGCAGCAGCGTTGTTATGTGGTTACCTTGTGTTGTGACTTGAACAGGCAGACAAGAATTTCCAACGGTGATTATTCTGCACTCAAAGAAACGCGACCTGTGTCCCTGGAAAGCTATTAACTATTTACAGAAGTGCTTTCCGTCTCCTAAATGGGAAAACAGTGCATTTGGGACTCTGTGTGCTAAGTGGGTATTGGGGAAGTGGGGGGGTGGAGGTTCAACCACAATAAATGCAAAAGCACATAACTTCTGCCGGCCCATCTGAGAGAGTCAGCAGCTCTGTAAATGACGGAGCAGGGAGAGGATATAAATTACAGAATAAAACACATTTGTGATGCTTTGACTTTTGAAATTCATGTATTGTTGAATATTTTGTATATTTTTTATAAGTAATTGCACTATTTAGTATGTGCAGTGCAATGGTTTGACTCTCCAGTCAGCTGTGGCTCATTTGAAAGTGAAATGTGGGAAAATGCTGACATCTTTTTTCTCTTCCCTCCGAACACCAGGGGCACCACTGCATTTGCATCCCTGTCTCTCTCTCAATCTCCCTTTCGTTCTCATTTACATTATGGATGGTTCATTTAGCTTACATGACCGAGTGAATACATAACCCAGGGCAATTCAAAATACCATGAGGGCCTGCAGGGATAAAATGGAACCACATAAGCAGAAAAGACTGCTGCGCTGCGATCTACAGCGGCCTCTTATTCCCTTTCATGTGGTTGACAAACATGGCCTGCCCCGACCCAGAAGGCTACGCTCAACGAGCTGAATCAATTAAAAAAAGTAAGTGAGATTTACAGAAACGTCTCGAACATTTACCAGCCGTGGCCTGATTTGGATCTCTCTACATGTTGACTTTGTGTGCATGGGGCTGTTGAAAATATAAGGAATAGAAGAAAGCACTGTTATCTGCTCAAACGAATGCCGCAAACATTAGCATGTCTAGCTTACTAGCTAACCTACAACAGTAACTGAAGCATTACTTCCGAGGCCAGGCAGCTTATTATTAACTAACTGTATTTGTTTGTGGGTCTAAAGGTTAAATAAAAAACAACAACAACAAAAAAGGTATGTTAATAACTAGCCTACCACATCCATTGTGTATTATTTCCACACAGTGTTGAGCTGGTTTTAGATGCTATCAGAGTTTAAGCTAATGTTAGCAGCTCTGTCAATCTCTTTAATGGATTTGGCCAAGTTACCCTCAGGTTCTCATCCTAAATGACTTCAATCTTGTAACAAGGGATGTCAACAGTTGACTGTACTACTTAATTGTTAATCAGTTAACCATCGAGAATATTTTTGACTAGTTATGCAAGTCAAATGCATGTGAAGCTACTCTTCAGTTTCCTGTCCTATACCACATTAAGAACAAGCACCAGGCTGCCATTGCCTTGATCGAGGTCATGTTAGAATCAATCCTTTGCTATCCTGATCATGTCAGCAAATTATCATACATTAAGGCTTTTTTGGCATTATTGATAGTACAGAGTACCAAATTATCGTACGAATAAGATCATTATCGTACATCTTGAGAGGCGGTCACTGTTAGCCATAGGAAGAAAGTGTGAGGGAACGTGTGGGATTGAAAGAGCTAGTTCAGCACCTCCAGCCTCAGTTATTTTATCAAGAGTGCCACTAAACACATTGAAAAATACTTTGAGGACAAGAAAATAGATGAGTTTAAAGTCATGTCAGCCAGGGCAGACAAGCTAGTCCGACCACCCACTGCTGGACAGCTCTTACAAACGAAAGCTACATCACAACTGCCAGCTACTTCCTCTCTACTTGGAGATGCAGTCAGTGCTCCTCAGTCTGAGCCCATCCGTCTGGCACACCTCCGACAACCTTGTCAAGAAGCTCACTAAGTCAACTGAGGGGCAAAAAAAGGAAAGCACCTCTTGTATTTTACATCATTTTGGGTTTTCTTCTTAAAAATCAACAGATTAGTTACAGGTTAATGGGTCTGGTGCTAAGGAGTGTAGGCCTTCATGACATTTTGTTGCACTATAGAATATGTTTTCCCACACTATATAGTACACAAGTTACACACTCAGAAACTCAAATAAAATGGCAGAGGGGGAATATAGTGGACCATACAGTAATCAGGGAATGATTTCAGACAGAGCCTAGGTCTGTGAAAGAGGAAAAGAGGGATAAGGACGTGAATGAGTAGGCTGGCAAGTGGTGAGTAGTCGAGTAGGTTTGCTCATTTGTGTTCTTTGTGTGAATGTGTGTGTTTTATGGTTGGGTAGAGCTGTTAACATTATAGCTGCAATGTGTAACCCAAGATAAGAATTTAATACCTGCGCTCAGATTAAAAACGTGCTTTGGCACACAACACCAGTCCCCCTCCCTCGCTGCCAACGAGTTTGACGGCACTTTGTTTTTGTCTCAGAGGCACTAACGACACAATGGCCCCAGTGACGAGCCAGTTTTACAACCTCAAGGACTCAATGAGCTTAATGACAGAAAAACCGCACGCACATAAACACAGCTTTGCCCACACGGAACAAGAACGCTGTGTGTGATTTCACAAGAAGACATTTCACAAGTGGCTGTCATTGTGCATCGGTGATAAAAGTCGCAGAGTGAGAAAACATTTGTGTAGGGGACCAGATTGCGAGCTCCACCTCTGCACCTTCAGCTCGCTCGGTGACAATCATCGGCCGCGGGTTCTCCTGCTCTGCTTTACATTAGCACCACAGCTCCAGCCCGGACAGGTCCAGGGCTGTTATCTCAATGATGTTCTAATTCTAGTCAAACAGTTCTGTGTTTGACTCAATAGAGGCAGTGTTAGTCAGGAGAGTCAATATTAGCAGAGCACACAGAGCAGGACTGGTGTTAGGAGAAAGACAGAGAGTTATGTGTGTGTGTGTGTGTGGTGGGCGTGTGTGTGTGTGACAGGATACATGGTTAAGTGTGCTCTTTTAGTGAACCTTGACCGCCCAGTGCAGTAATAACAATAAAGATAATAAGAAAAAGGAAGAAAGAAAACTCCTGCTTACTTTTGCCTCAGTGGCTTCCGTGTTTGACAAGAGTGACATTTCTTTTATCGCCTGTCTTTTATGTGGATGTTATTGTTAGACGTCAGAGTTCCTGCGCTCGGCCTCTCTCATTCCTCACTCTCCTGGCTGAGGGCGCTCTGTGCAGTCGAGCCTGGACTCGTTGACAGTTCTACATGAATGGCTCAACACTTCAGATGGTTTCACTCTTGAAGGAGAGGGTTTTTTTTTTTCAGTTTATTCAAGGTCAAACAGCTAAACAGCTGCCAATGTCAACAGCCTGATTATTATGATAGTGCCACTCTCAAATTGCACAACTACTACATTAAATCTTCCATTCAATAAATGAGATGTGGATGACTAAGCTCAAAGCCAAGTCAGTAATAAAGGCCATTAACTGTGATTTCTCAACATAAAACATTCAGTGGCATAAAGCATATTTGTGGCTGAATACAGCCTTAATTACAGAGGGCAGCTGAATAATGTTTGAGTTTTGCCTCATTTACAATTATGAAGTAAGAGGAAATTATAAACCCATCAGCTAACAGCACCTTCTGTTAGTCCAGGATTCATCCACCAGCACAGTTTAATCTACAGCAATATTGAGCTTCTGCATCTGGCAATCTCAGCATAATGACAAGACCAAAGAAGTGGATAAACAATATTCTGATATTGATCAGCATGCTGGTGTGTTGATTATTTCTGTCTGTCATCATAACGATGTTCTGAGGGCTACGATAACCAGCTTTTTACCCTACGTCAGTGCTTTACAACCTGTGGCTCTGGATCCCAAAGGGGTTGCAAATGTGAGCGGCCATGATTAACTCTGTGCTGACTGCCCCCATCATCTGAGGTATAGGTTCACTTAGCTCCACAGCTAATTGAGCTACTTGCTAACAGCAGCTAGTTGCTACAGCCAAAGTCCAGTATAGAGCAGCACTTAGCAGTAACGCCGACCCCCATATTTTTGGCGCTACCTTCATATTCTCACCATGTCTTACATACAGTACTGCACCTTTATGCCTGTAAAAGTAGTGAAATAATTACGTTTTTCCCTTAACTTAAATTACTGCTCATTTAATCATGACTAATTGATGTTATAGACACATACTTAAAGCAGCTATTTTTAATAACAACGGATCAAATAACTGTTTAATGTGAAAGTGATTAATCCAGAGAATTACCACCCAGCTCTGCAGTTCCCCTCAGCTTTACGTGGGTTGAAAACTGCTTTCAATTCATCGATTTGGTTATTAAGCTCGCAACTCTACTCTTTTGGCTCTCTCTCACCGCTTTTATGGATGCTGTTTCCAGTAACATTGGCAGCTAATTATAGTAAAAAAGCCCTAAAACCCCGCGGTACACTACTGGCCCAAAACCAAACAGAAGTTAGCATTTGCAAAAGTTTGTATACTGTAGTCCATCAGCCTGATAATTAGACTGAATTGTCAATTTATTTCACTTAATTACTGACTATTTAAATCCGACATATAAGCAGCTATTCAGAGACCTTCAATCAAGCGCATAGATCAAACACAAAGCTACATTTCCTCTATCTGTCGAGCAAGTGTGTACTTCAGCAAAACAAAAACATGAGAACAGCGTGATGGCAGTCACACATTCAGCTGAGCTTTTGCAGCAGCTGTGATGGTAGCAAACAGCCAGTCAGCCATGTTTGAAAAAGCCCGTGGCCTTGTTAGCAGTAATAACTAGTGTAAACAAACAGCAGCAGTGTATTTTAAGGTCATCACAAACATCAACCAAAACCTCCCAGTCAGCACAAAGCAGCGGTTCTGATGTGGCAGCACACTCCTCCTATTTAAATCTGCTGACATGAGAAAAAGCAACATTAGCTAATGCACTACTTAAAGACCATAATCGCTCTTTCCCCTACTGTTAATGAATGCTAATTAGAAGTCTGGAGCAGTTTCTGGCGTGTGCTGGCTGCTCCTCTAATGTGCCGTATTGTTCCTCTCCTCGCTCCAGCTCAGCACTAATGCTGCTGTGCCAGCTATTAAAGTCAGATAAGCTATCCATCTTTAGCATTGCCAGCCAAAAAGCCACTAATAGCTTAGCCACAAAATTGTTAATTTCCATGGTTTCCTTTCCTTGTATGAGCGTACTCTCGCAGTGTATAAAATGGGCAGATTTTCATCCTCGGCTCCACTGTGTCACTCTGTCAGCCTCGTGTGTTTCACATGATCCATTTTCTTATTCTCGTTTTACAGCCCCCTCACCCCAAAAACACTCTGTCAGGGAAACAGGCTGCTATATTTGTGGCTTCCTCTTTACAAAGCCAGAGCGACACTCCATCATGGACACCGTCATGAAATCCTACAGGCTGTACACAATGCTTCCCCCACGATAAATGTGCCTGCGACTCCAAAAACTAATACAGCGCTTTTTCCGAACCCATCTTATAATGTGGGCTGCAATAATGTGATCTAATCCGTGAAACGACTTGGCTATAATAAGGTTAATCACAACCACACTTTTAACGAGGATTAGGAGACATATTAGCTGCTACATTATCCCCAATCCAGATTCCTGTTAATTTTACAACTGATTTTAAGATCTGGAAGATATCCATTAGCCAATTTGGGCTGCATAGGCCACGGAGGATTTGAAGTGAAAGTTTAGTACATGTCGGGTGTATGGAAAAAATAATACTCTGTTTTGTGCATATAGGCTTTTGTGGCTCACATTTTTAATGCCTTTAGTTAATAATAACTTTAGTAAATTGTATGTTCACTGGATAGGTTTTATGGCATAATGAGTTTTACCCTCAAATCCTTTTATTTTAACCATTTATGAGCTCTAAACAGAAACAGCAATCTAGATTCAGCGTTAAATTTAAAGGTAACAGAATAAGGCAGAAACGTCTTAAAACTCCTGCTGACAGTTTTTATCACTTAACAAAATCCCTGCTTAAAACCCTGTTGTTTGCTTTACTCAGCGCTTTACTGAGTTTTGGCTTCACTTCTACTTCCCTTTTTAACTGTTCTTGGCTGTGACTAAAATTTAACACTTTAATTTGTTTTTGGACTTTTATGTTTTGTGCATGATTTTATCACATTTTCTAATTTGTTTCAAACACTCCAAAACAATCTCACATGAAGCTTTGTTTTAGTAGCTGCACTGGGGCTTTCGATTGTGTCACACAATGGTCATCAGCGGACAGAGTTTGTAAAGTTTACATCACATTGTAGACGTTATTGTTTATATATCCATTTTTGTCTGAGCACGAGGGACTTCTCACCCATGATGGATTTTAAGGTAAACTTGAACGTGTTCGACCGCTCCAAAAGATCGATTACACGGTCATCTTGTAGTTGCTGTTTTCAGAAGTTTACATCATACATTAACAAGGCTATCATTCAGCGCAGGTCTTCTGATAAACTTGGTGTGACCCACATGATGCTCCACCATTCACACCATGTGGGGTGTGTAAACAATCCAGCGTGTCATTGAGTAAATCGATGACCTGCATTTTGCTCTGGTGAATGAATGAGTCTGTGAGACTCACTTATCAAAAGGGCCGTGACACTCTGTGACTCATTGTGGTGTTTCTAGGAGCTGGTCTTGGAAACATCAGATTCAACAAATAATGTCTTCAGTGGGAACCTTATGAGCTGGGTGATCATAAAAATCAAATGTGAGTATGGAAGTGTGAAATCCACTGAGAATTAGAGCAGTTGTTTCTCTGCCCGGTCTTTTTTTGTTAAAGTGCTCTTTCACTACTGCTTTTTCTCCAGAGACCGGAGCTAAAACAACTTCCCAGCCACGCAGATGTTCCGTCTTGACACCTATAGACACCCCTGTCTAGATCTTACCCAGCCAGAGGTGTTTTATTTCATGGATCTGAAACTAGATCCATGAAAGTGTACAGAAGAACCGTGAGTCTGCGAGTGTAACTGCTCCCTCATGAAATAGGTGTCTGCATTTTTTTTGTCCACTGAGTATTCAAGAATAAGCTGATACATGAGTGAGTGTAGATTTCACAACCCCAAGATTTTTCATCCGCACAGAGATGAAACAGTCTCGCCTCAGAGTGAGGAAACCCAGGAAGTGATTAGTTTATAGAGCGTGCATGAGTAATGGTCTTGTGGTGCTGCAGACGTGCCCCACTCTGTGACAGCGCGACGTGGGAAAAGTGAACTTTTAATGTTGTGCGACTTTATGGCTGTTCATCATGTTTTGTTTGACACGAACAAAAGCGAGGGTTACCATTTCCCCTTACGTTCTGGTATTACACTCACAAAAGCTGATGGATTTAGCAGATCCTAGCATCGCTTACATTCGCTCTGGAGAGGATTCAGTAAGTCAGATAGCAAAGAAGTACATCTTTCTACGTAATGCATGTTTGATATGTATTGTATATTAGTTGGAACAATACAGAAGCTCATTTCAGCAATATTTAGAAAAAATAATGCCCAATCCTAATATTATTCAGCTTTCAGCAAGTAGACACTGTTTTTATTTCTGGTTTTATCAATTAATTGTTTTGTCTGATGGTGAAAATGTCAGAAATTAGTAAAATAAAAAATCCAAAATTTCTCACAATCACAAAACTCTGTCTTCATATTTCTTGAACAACAGTCTAAAACCCAATTTTTAGACCCATTTTTGATTTAAATTTGCCTTTATTGATTAATTAAAAAAATTAGTGTTGTGTTGATCAGTTAATAGAGTAATTGACATATTTTTTCACCTAATTACTAGTCATACACTCATAACTAATCAGGAGAGAGTAAAAACACATCAAATAGCAAAGTCTTGGCTTTAAAGTTCAACAAAATTAAGAAATATGTTATTACATTTACATTTGATTGTTCTGTAATATCCACAGTTACATTAGACTTGCAGTGTAGAAAATGCATTGCAGTGAATCCATTTGAAACACAGCCAATGTAATGATCTGAGGAGTTGGGACTAATCTTTTTTTTTTACATTATACTGTTTCCTTTCATTAAAGGAGGAGAGTAATCAGAAATAGGTTTCCATCAGTTACAAGCACCACACGCTGAGTCATTAGAGGCTCGGTTTTCTTCGAGTAAGAGCCCTGCTGTCAGCTTCACACGTGTTTCAGTGTGGAATCAGTGTAGTTAATGTTGTACAATCTACATTTATAGGAGCTGTTTTACTTTTTGGACTGACTGAAATTAATCAAACTGTATTCACTCTAATCAAACAGAGAGAAGACTGAGATTTTATGACACACAGTTGGGATACAAATCAAACAGTTTTTGGATTCAGTTATTACATTCAGTAACTTTTGTGTGAAGACTTTAATGTCTCAACAACTAATGAATATATTGCCATTTGGTTCTTTAACTTTTATTCTGGCCTCATCACCAGGTTAAATACCTTTGTCCAATATTTGTAATACCTGTAAACGAATGGCATTGCCATCAGACTCAACTGTACTTTGTGTTGAGTACATATTGGCAAATGTTAGCATGCTAAACTAAGATGGTGAACATATTTAAGATCCGTCTTAATTTGGATTACCTGCAAACTATTAACATTAACATTTTGTGCTAATTAGCAAATGTTGAACATTATATTTGCTAAACATCATTAGTTATATGTACTGCAAAGATATAAGGGAGTGGTTTTAACATCAATTCACCTGGTTCCACACAACAGACAGTAATTATTAGCTGGGCAAGAAGAGAAACAAAGAAAAAAGTTCACCGCAGTCATTGAACTGGTATTGCTGCATAAAGGTGTAAACCATCACACATCACCTGCTCACTGCTGCTTCAGGCTCTATGACCTCCTGACCATTACTCTCTTCCTTCATCTCCTCAGGCGTGTGATCATGTTACAGGTCTGACTGTGATTAAACCACAAACAAGAGGGAAGAAGCAGCCAAAAAAAAAATTCACACACTTATATTTTGTCACATATTATCAATTTGTCAGAGTGATTGACAATGAATGACAACTATGCACCAGCTCAAGTGAAATGTGAAACACCATGTGCTTTCCTGTAATATTCAGATGAGTGTGCCTTTAGGCTCCTGTATTGTTTTGTCTGACTGTTATGTCTGGGTTGTCTTAAGCAAGCGTGATTGGCGTTGAAGCCGTTGCAAAATTTTCTTGAAGTACATCTATCAAATCTAAATCTAAAAGTTGTTCTGCCAGCCACACTGACGCAACAGCACTTAACCTGACACTGCGGGTCAAATACCATTGAATACTTGAAGAAATATTCGCTCCTCCTCCTAGAGAATAGTATCGAGAGCATCCTGTAATTGTCAGCGGTTTCCCAGTGATGTGCCTACAGGGTAGGGTGGTAACAGCGTGTGGATTGACAGGTGGTTGAGCGGTTAGCTGTGTGTCATACACCTCTTTCCTCAATCCCAGATCAGTGGAGCTGTTGACTCACACACATATCCCTTTCTCCACCCTCCACTGCACCTACACAGCCACTAACAAACAACTTAACACACCGTGGAATGTGGCTCAACACTGAACAGGTCTTAATGAACCACAAACAGCCGCAGGACTCTGGGGCGCCAGCACCTCATATAACTGACTGTGAATATTATTATTATTATCATCATCATTCCTTCGTTCGCTCTATCATTTCTCAGATAGTCTGGCTGTTGCCAAAACAACAGCTTGTTATCTGAGGACTGATCAGCATGTGCAAGCAGAAGGTTTGCCCCACTGAATTCTCACAACAGTCTTCACGATTGGGTGAAGTGCTACAGGTGTGAGCATTCCTTTGCAGACTGGGGAGGGATGAAAAGATTGACCTGTGAATGAGGGTAGGAAACAGCCGCACCTTCGAGGCTAAAGATTCCTGAGATAAGGATTACCTGTGAACCAAAGGTCAGACCAAAAAAATCCCCAACAATCTCTACTCCATCTGTTTTATCCTTCTATAGCAACCTACAAATAGCAGACATGTTGTTCTTCGATATGACCTCTGACAAGGATAATCCAGCACCTTGTTACACCTCTTTAAGACATAATTGCTACCTGTCACAGGACAGGAATCTTCTCTCTTTTACAAGGCACATAATAGCCAAGAGCATCAGTCTTCTTTGTGGTGTAACTCATCAACCTAAAAGGGTGGATAAGTAATCTGAGAGATGAAAGATAAGAGGGAAACCGTGCGAGTCAATGCAACCACTAGAAAAGTAGCTTGTGGTAAAATTCTTTGTGTCTTTCTGGGCGGTGACGCATCGCACCGTTTTGCCTTGAGCGCAAGAGGAAGCAGAGGTGCAGCAGGCTGAAGCAGCTGAGGAACCTGGTGAGAGGTATCTGCTGGTGTTCTCTGCTGACTCGCCTGCCAGGCAGATGGGAGGTTGTGTCATGTCCCTGGTGTCAGCCGCTCCCCTCCCTGAATCGCTCCTCTGTTCACCCGTGGAGTGACGGTGAGGGCGGCGAGCTCATCGCAGCATTTCAAAGGTGAGTGATTTATATGGCAGCTGTTCCCCAGTGTGCCGTTCTGAATGCCCGTGCCCCATGTTTAACAGCTGACAAACACATGCTTTTTCTGTCACGGTCGCATTTATGGCCTCACACACAATTCTATTAGTGCAACCTCAACCATACAAGGATATAAAGAAGTTTTTATGATGCAGTTATCTCAGTCAATCAGGCAGGGTGACTTACTTCAGCACACTGACATGACGACACATGCATCAGCGTGATAACAATGACTTAAAGAGCAAGCTGTTACAACAGCTGAACTATTCTCAAGGACAGAAATTTTATTTGCTGATATGTCATTGTTTACATTCAACAATCACAAAACTTTAAGATACGTGAGCTCCTGAAAATGAGAGAAGGATCAGAAGCACTTTCTAGAGTTGTTTGATATTTGAGACCTCTCCATTAACCCACAGCAGCACACTGGGAGAGTGTAACCTTATTTCACGCTGGCTCTCAAATAGTGCCGAGAATTTGTGAGGCAGTTAGTGGCCGTCATTAATAACGGCCTAGGCTGGGTTGACAGCTGCTGATTGGAATGAAGAGCTGCTCTACGGCAGACAGCTACAAATTTCCCTGACAGCCAGGTCTCCATTACTGGGCGTCAGCTGCCAAAACAGCAGTAATCAGAGAAGGAGAGAGGAGAGAAAACATGCTTTCCCGCAACAGACACCTTCCTTTTCCCTCTACTGTTTTAAAACATAAACACACAAACACGTACGTACACATATAACTTACTCTATTATTGCAACAGATATATTGCTCAAAAAAACTGTCAAACATCTGACAGGGTCGTCTGTTTTTGGAGGCTGTCATGACAGCAACATTAAAACAACCACTTCAAAATCATTTTGATGGTACACGGACTTGTACTTAAGAAGAGCACTGCATCTGTCATTCCTACTCCCTGCACACAATTCCTTTTCTTGCACCATGTCACTTGGATGAGACGTTAAGATCGCCTGTGAGAAACGTGTAACGCTTTATCACACTCTGTCACAGACAACCAACTGGATCATATTTTATTAAGAAAATGTTTTCTGGTTTTCCCTCTGATGTCCTCTGGCCGCTTTGCCTCAACTCTCTTTGATTTACAGAGTTTCCTGATGAACAGATCATTTTACTTCTTGCCAAAGTAACTGCAAACTGCTGTTAACTGTAGTTGCCATTAGCTCAGTTAGCCATGCAGCTAGCTAGCTTTTTTTTTTTTTAACAGACATTTAGGTTCCCCAGAGGTTGAATCCTGACATTTCTTCTATAGTGGGGTTCACAATGACATTTTTTTGGCTTTTAAAATTTGATACACATTCATGTCCCTCTCGGGGTAAATTGTAATAACTTAAACAATCCCTTATCTTTTTGTTTTTTACATAGTTCCAACATCTGCTTAAAATTTCACTTTGTCCAATATTTTTTGTTTATGACTTAATAACTGCAAAACTGGTGCATATCACCAGCATGTTAAAATTATAATTATAAGCACGTTAGCATGTTGATGTTAGCATTTAGTAGGTCAAAGATCCGCTGTGCCTTAGTGCAGCTTCACAGAGTTGCTGGCAGGGCTCTACAGTAGAATCTCAGTTTTTTGTGGTTATGTTAAGGGACTATGTTCAAGGACTTTGTAAGGAAAGGCATGTGGTCTGTGGATACATATAGAAAAAAAAGTCACCACTGACATGTGGGACTTGACTAATTTTACAGTAATTGACCAGAACCACAATCTTTCACTATCTTTAAGCAAAGTGTTTTTCGTGGGAAGCATGTGGGACAGAACAGGATGTGAACCCCTGTCCTGTCAACCGTCTGCCTCTCTATGCAATCTGTGCAATACCAGAATGGAGCCTCCTTTACTGGAAAAACTGTCCAGCCAGCAATTATGTTTCCTTCTAAACATAGTTGGCAAATAAAGCAGTAGTATATAAATGTAATTCATATGAAACAGGCTTGGAAACTCATACCGTCTTCCCCCCTCTGACTTTATTTATCCTGAAACACCCAATGAGAGTCAAGTCAGAGATGTTTTAGCAAGTCGATGCCACCAATGAAAATATTAATTTCTGAGAAGCATAAAAGCATAAGAGATTTAATATCTATATGCAAAGCTTCAGTGGGTTGTCGCAGAGTAATACAGTTATTTCGTCAAAAATAAGCCTCTGGATAATTTTCACAAGGGTAAAATTATAGATGCGGGCAAACTTTCAAGCCTCACAGTGTTTTGCCATATGAACGGCAGTAAGGCTGAGATCTACAAGAGCATGAATCATGTACACTTATACATGTGCAGTTTTGTAAAGACAGGGACCATCTGCAGTAATGTCAAAAAGCCAAAATTAAGCTGATATGGTCCTTGAAAGTGCCTGATCATGTGACTGTACTTGTATGAGAGGAGGGCAGGCGCAGCATTTTTTCAGTGGGAGGAGTAAAAGTGAAAGTCTGTGGCCTTGAACAGTTTGATCCCTGTAATGACAGGGGGCTTTGGTATGGGTCAACCTGTCAGCGCTGTGCTTCCACTGATCCATGCTGCTCCCCACTGCAAAGCATGTGAGCATGGTGATCTGCACGATGTCACACACATACACAGAGCATGGAAAAATGTTCCTGGGTGTGTCCCTCTGTCCACGAGGGAAGCTGTATCTACTGATCCTGACGTTTTGGACTAATTGAGATATGAGGTGAAAGGCAAACACGCTTCATTGATACACAGCACTGCTCAAATGTTGTTTTATGGATGGGGCCATTAGCTCATTGTGGGTTCTGGAGAAATATTTGCGACGCTTGATTTTCGCCAAAACTCTGTCAGTTCCAAAAACAGATGTGGCAGCACGTTAAAATGAATAATTTCTCAAACTTCCTCCTGGTGCTGTGCTACACATAAACTCCTGTATGCATTCTGAGGTTGGAGCACAGGACAGATTAGGTATCACAGCCTCATAGATTACAGTGACACATGAGTAATCACTGATGCCTCATTTATTCTGGAAACTCAGCTCCTAGTCTCATACCAACTGAACAAACAAACAAGCTCACAATGCATATCAATCCCCTGCATGCACATACAGTACAGATGAACATGCATTCATACAGACTGCAGAGCTTTCACAGGAGGTGGCAGACGACCAAGAATGGAAGGCTTCATTTTATAGCTGCCTCTTCCTTGTCAGCTTTACTCCTGGCAGCAATAAAACACTCCATAATAAAAGGCACTATCCCAGAGAAGCAGCAGGACTGCAGCTATAGATAATCCACTCAGCTCACGCGGCTCGCACAGCGTTTGCATTTCTTGCCACAGAATTCATTTTGTAGGTTTACTTCAGTGTTCTCTGGTTTTAAGCATAATGGAAAGCAGAGAGCTACGGCTTAGCTGCTGGATGAACGTGAACAAAGCAATATCGTGACCTTAGCTACAAGTGGGAGGGCAAGCTGGTTAATTAGCACCTACTACATTATCAAAACAAGGCCTTTAGAGAGAAGACATAATTAAACCTCCAGATAAAAACTAATAAAGGAGAGAAGCTGTCGGGTAGCAAATGAACATGTGCATTTTTGTTTCATGTAGTTATTCCCATCACTCCATAACATAATGAGAAAAATAATTCTACTCCTATAGTTATGTAGAAAAAAAGGAATTAAAAATAATTCTCTCAACATTGTCTACGTGTTTCACTCAGTGCTCTCGCTGCCTCTAAATCATTCACCGCAATGTATGTCTGTACTTGTAAATCCACAGTCAAGGTTACTGGGAAGCGTAGCACAAGTAGGCATGTGCGATTATAGGCAGTACAATTCACACAATATTTATGACACAGGATGTCCCATCTGGAGCTGCTTCCTCTCTGCTGGCCCCCTCCCGAGGACAGACTGCCTGGAGCTCTAGTAGCACTTCTCAGGGACATCTGCTCGTGTCCTCTGGGTGTAATGCAATACAGTCGCCCACAGCAGAGGAGCTTCAGTTCAGACTAAACAGTTTGTTTCCAGATGTGTTGATATGATATGTAGGGCTGCAACTATTGATTATTTTCATCTGCAGCTAGAACGATTAGTCAATTAATTGATTAGCTGATAAACAGAAAAATAATCAGCAACTATTTTGATAATCGATTAATCATTAAGTATTAAGTCACATTCCAGAGTTTAAGGTTCTCAGTTTTGAGGTTTTGCATTTTTACTAGTGATAGTAAACTGAATATTTTTGGGATTTTGATACGGAAAAACAAGCAATATGATGACATGGGGTTTAGGAAATTGCGATTAGCAATTCATCACATCTTTTAGACTAAACTATTAATTATTAAATGAAGAACGCAACTAACCGATAATGAGAATAATCACTAGCTGCAGCCCTCATTTGATGTGATTTTTTACATCCATGTTTACTTGCAGTCTTATTCTCTTCCTTTGCTGGTGCATTGCTGCTCGTCTTGGCGCATTACCACCACTTAAACGTCAGTGTTAGGCGCATCATGTCACCCACATGCGTGTGTTTTTGTGTGCATGCACGAGACAAAAAAACTGGGATCCAGTATCTTTATTACAGATTAATCTACAATTATTTCCTTGATTCATTAGTTTGTCTATAAAATGCCAGAAAATGGTAAAAGAAAAAAAAAAAAAAAAAGACCAGGGTGACTTTTTCAAATTGCTCATTTTATGTGATCAACAAGCCAAAACCCAAAGATATTCAGTTAACTCTTATAGAAAAGTAAGATTGTTCACATTAAAAAGCATGAGGCAGAGAATGCCTGGCATTTCAGCACTGAAAAATTATTTAAATGATTAGTCAATTATTGAAATTGCTGTGGATTATTTTTTGATGATCAACAACATCAATTAATTCTCACAGTATTTAGTACACTGCAGGGTTGCAGCCATCTACTGTTTTAAAGGTTTAAGGTGTTATGAAAGATGACGATTATCATACAGTGTAAATTTGCTTACATTTAATATTTCTGTCAGGACATAATATTCTTTAAAATAATAATAAAACCTTTTTTCAACCCATAAGTCCTTCTGTTTTCATTCTGTTAGGGTCATTGTAACTGATAAATAATAATAATAATTGTGTAATACTTTGATACAGTGCAACTGTGAGATTTTCTGAGACGATTATCGCACTGTGAAAATCTTATACCGCTGCAATACTACACTGTTTATTTAACCAGTTCACAGGGTTCACAGCTGCAGACTTGGCAGGTGTCATGCTGGATCACTGCAGTGAAACATCAAGGGACAGTGGATTATTTGTGCTATTGTGAGGGTGTGTGTGGATGACACTGTCAGTAAAAATATCTGTACATTTGTCACCTTATGATGACCGACTTTTTACGTTCTGATTCCTGGGATTTGGAGGCTTCGTTATCAGATGGTAAAGGTAGGTGTGGCCTGAGGGAGCAGCCTCTAACAAGGCAGCAGCCCTGATTTAACACAGCGTGAAACTGCTGTTAGTCATAGATTGCATTGACAGCAGCTCTCATTATCACTACCTGGATATGCATGGCATGGTTGTCAGAGCGACGCAGGCACAGGGGACGACCACACATGATCGCCACAAATCAGCTGAGAAATGGGTTGTCTGATCACTCTCACTGAAGCTGATAGAAGTGCGGAAATTCAGCTCTGTCTCTTTCGACTTTATGGATGTAAAAAATGGAAATGCAGATGCCCTATTAAAGGTGCAAATTGAGAGGCAGAACCGGTAAATTGAGTTTATTCTCCTGTTTCTCTTTTTAAATATGAAGACTGAAAGGTGAGATAATACCCGAATTTTGACATGAGCATGTGATAGACAATGTCCTTACTTTCGGCACCTTTCATCCACTCGTATCAGACCAACCTCTCATCCCTGTGTCCTTCTGTCAAGTGTGGCTGGGTTGCCAGTTTCTCTCTCTCCCCCTCTGCTCTGTGTGCTGAGGGCTCCAGGATTGCAGGTGCACAGCCTGTCTGCCCACTACAGGTGGGCCCAAGAGAGAGCGAGCTCACGTCTCACCCTCCTCTTGGCTCATTAAAACCTTCAGCTGTTCCTCTCCCTCCTCCTTCCTTCAGCTTCATACGGCTGCTCACACCACGCTGATCACACCAATCAAGCTTTGATTTACAGTATTTACACCATCCTCTCGTCCCCATTGTGGCTACAGGGAATCTGAGGAATGGCCCTCCCCTCCCTGCCCTCAGTGCAGCCAGCATCCTGCTAAATGTGAGCCAATCGGTGGTGGTGGGTGGAGTGCCAAGCCACAGAGCACTTCTTCCCGTTGGCAGCCTTCCCTGTGGTGGCTCTGATCACAGCGCAGTGTTAACAACACGTGACCTGGCCCCGCAGCCCACAGTAATTGAGGTTACATCCCAGGCAATACCTTGATGAATAATTAAAAGGCCAGAAACAGAACTCAGAGTGACTTAGCCAGCGCCCTGGGGTCTAATAACGTGCTTGGACTGTATTAGGTAATCTATCCACTGGTGCCAGTTAGTGTCGCACACACACATTCATGCATAAGCGCACAACTGGGCCCAGATAAAGGCAACACAACAGTATCAGTCATTGTCAGGGCAGAGTGCTGGTTATGGCTCTGCAGGAACAACATGAGGAATTATTTCAGGGTGAGTAGTGGGCACTTATCTTGCCAGGGATGTGGAGCAAAATTGAAAATGCAGCAAAATGGCTGTCTGGTAGCCTGTGATGTACAAGGATGAGAAGAGTGTCATTATGAGATGCTTTAAATGAGATTTAAGATAAATAAAACCTAAAATCCTGGGCAATATTATTGTTCTCTTTTAATGAAAACACAGAAATACAAGTATTTGAAATGTGTATGTGTAAACGACATAACTTATGTGTGTGTCAGTGTTTTGTATGTGCATGTGTAACAGGAACTAGTTTGTGACCTTGACCACACTGAAACCTGAGTGTGGAAACACTAGACCCATTTATAAGTTGCCATTAAGCCTGCAAAGGTGATAAAGATGTGCCTCCATACCAGCACCAGCCGTTAAAGCCGCTAGCGTCATTCACAGGGTAACAGAGGTCATTCACACTATGCTAAAATATGACTTGTTTTATGGACTGCAACCCTGAGTATAAGATTAGAAACTGCACATCTAACTGAATCATTTCTGTAGTAACATTTCTAGCAACAAAACACAGTGAAAGAAAGAGTTTGTGAGAATAAATGGTGTAATTTTAAGTAATGGGTGTATACAAATAAGCAGTGAGGGAACAAAGAATATGAAATCGCAATATCAAAGAGCAACTGAAGTTACAGAGCCACTGAAGTAATGGTGAGTCAAAAGATGACAAATTATGTGCATCAGCATGCAGGCTCAGGATCACATACACAATAATCGCAGGATAAATGGCATCAGGCTGCAAGAAAGTGTGCTGAGGTACACAGGGGGATACTAATTTAAAATCTAAATGACAGATTTGTATAGGGCCTTCTGTGTTTATACACTGAACCAAACTGCTGTTTACATGTTCTGTGAGTGCAGTATGTTGGAGGGAACAGTGTGGCCCTTTCCTCTGACAAGCCCCTGTGTGTCACAGCTTCAGCAGTGAGCAGAGGGGAGCTGCCAGTGCAGAATAATTAAGACCTCTGTGGAAGTGACAGGGTCACTAGGAGGTATGCAGCATAGCAAAGCTCCTCTTCTCAGCTGCTTCCTCTGTGAGCTGTCACGGCCGCTGCGTATTTATAGCAGCATGGCGCAGCACTCTCCTTCTCCTCTCCCCCTCCACCTCCCAGACAGATGTCACCTTCAAGCCACCATCTCTGGGGCTAAACACAATGCTTTCAGCAGCCTAACAAGCCACACACACAGGCAATCAACAGAACAACAGGAGTCTGAGGACAACATCAACGTTGCCTCATTCACGCTGACTTAACCAGGCGGGCAGGCAGCAGTCCGCCTCTCCCATTGGACCGGGCTTCTTTACATAACAGCATAAGCCAGAGCTAGTCAGTTACTGTTAGTGTGCAGCACGAGGGCCCAGAGGCTGGTGACACAACAACACACTCAGTCAGAAAGGAAAAGTTATAATGTCTGCCACTCCAGTACAATACTTCAGCCAACACAAACCTTATTTATTAATAATTTAATTCCATGCTGATGCTTTTGGGAACAAGTATGAGACTTTTAATTTGATTCCATCCATAAATAATATCTTTCACTGCTTTCTAATCTTTGTGCATTGTAAACAAGGCAAACATGTCCTCACGGCAAACAATAGAAAGATTTCCAAACTCATTTAAATTTCAACACAAAAACATATTTAGAGAATAAACACGGGAAACAGCGGAATATCTTGTGTGTGCTTGTGTGTGTGTGTGTGTGTGTGTGTGTGTGTCTGTGTGTGTGTGTGTGTGTGCAATGTAGCTGACTTTATGTCTGTGGCTCAGATAAGAGACGAATGGGGGGCCTCTGTAATGTAAGCCTGGCTGACTGAATGTGTTGACATAGCTTTAATTCAGCTTGATACCAGACACCAGTAGTCTGTCTGAGCCTCTGAGCACAGGGGGTGTTAACCTCTCAGAGATTCTCAAAATACACAAACACCAAGCACGACTGGTCAGGAGGGATTAAAATAACTTTTCTGAGTGCCTTGCTCATGTACTGTCGTTTCCACACTTGCCTTCGGTCAGCATAAGTTATTCAAACATAGCAAAGCAGCGGTTTAATGATGAGTCAACCCGTTGGTTAATGATCTATATGACATGTTTTTGTAGATATGATTAGAATCAAATTTAGCCCTGTGCAATCTCTCTGCTATGTGTATCCAAAAAGCAATAAAGTTCAATTACAGCGTACAAACACATAAACATCTTGTACGGGTAACAGATGCAATTTATGACCGTGGCTATGATTTGATCCTTTAACCTTAAACAGATTGCTAATGTGTCAGACTATCTGCCCAGTAGTGTGTTCTCAAGGCTAGGGTAACACAGCCTGAGCCTCCAGATGAAGTGCTGGTTACTCAATATGAGCACGTCTTGCAGGTCATAAGCCTGTCACTGCCAAA
This sequence comes from Pagrus major, assembly GCF_040436345.1. NCBI lineage: Eukaryota > Metazoa > Chordata > Actinopteri > Spariformes > Sparidae > Pagrus > Pagrus major. The sequence continues at coordinate 12,301,463 of NC_133222.1, read as the reverse complement.
GTGGGTTTCTTTTACTGCCACAGTGGCGATAATCAGCTGATGCTGGCTGTCAGTCGGCGTGGCTCTGGGACAGACAGGGGACAGGCTCAGAGGACACACGATCGCCCTGCTGACAAGTATCCCTAACCCCAGCTGCTTCGCCAGCTCCTCTGTCATGTGGGAGGAGCAGTGGGGGAGACAGGCTGAGGGGGAGGTGGCAACAGGGCCCTGCTGAGAAGGGGAGAGGGAGAGAGTCTTATGAGAGCACGAATTTCAGCACCCCTACATTGCTGTGCACTCCACCCCATCACAGCAGGCGATTCCCCTTTCCCTTCCCAGCATCAGTGCTTCACTTAAACCCCAGGAGAGCAGAGGGCACCAGCTGGATGACAGGCCTCAGTACGCACAGGCCCCAGGATAAGCCAACAATCAGGTGCTACATTGTTCAAGAGCGTTAGCTTAGATTAGACTGCTATTGTGAAATGTCACAGTACCCTTCCATATGTGCGTCCTGCCTTTCATACATATATATAAATACAGTATGAAAATATAGAACTAAGTACATTTACTCAAGTACTGTATATTCAAGGTGCACGATGTAGTTTCTAGGAAGAATTTCATTGGTATCGGTGAGTACGTGAGTCTATGCACCGATATGATATGATGTAATTTAGAAACGGGACCCTGCTACTTCCCAGTTAGCTCTGTTAGCTTGGCTGAACGTTAGATACCGGAAATCAATTATTCTTCGCTGCTCTAAAAGCCAACGCAGGAAGTTGCGCTGTGCTACAGTTTTTAGAACGGCGAAGAAGAAGTTGATATCACGTGAGTCAGACAGAGCTAGCAACATGTCAGCTATTTGGCAAGATTTTACTCTGGATATCCCCACCAGTAAACGATGTCCCCGTATTACTGTTCAGTACGCAAGGATGTAATTTTGAGGGGTGGCACGAGTGTTGCCAATTTCAACACCAGCAACCTTATAAAGCATTTGAAGACGCAAAGTTTATGAGACAGTGAGGGAACACATTCAATGTAGGCTGAAAGACATGAAGGCAGTCTGCTTTACTACTGACATTTGGACCTCTGACGTGTGTGTGTTTGCTGAGTCTACTTAGCACACCTTTAAACAGCATAAACACTAATTCTGATTTATCACAAACATACATTTCTGTACTGAAGTTTCGTGTTTCCAATCAGCCAACATACAGTATGTGCCAATACCAATAAATCTGTGATAACCTAATATCATGACATCAGCTGGCAAATTTATCAGTCGGGCTCTACTATTACTGTTTACAGCTAAAAAAAACAACATATGATTAGTGAGCTCATAAAATTTAAAGTACAGTTATATATTTAACTACCCATAAGTATATGAAGCTGTTAAATTCCACCTCGACCAGCTATATGATTTAAATCCACATTATAAGTTGACACATTAACAATGAGAATATACAAAATAGTACAAGACTGAAAGGGACTGTTCTGCACATTTTAAAGTATATTCTGCTGATATGACTGTATTTTTACTTAAGTAATAATATATATGTATAAAGGGAAGAAAACAGCGTCCCCCAAGTCTCCCAATCTGTGCACTCAGGTGGCAGTTTTCATTTGGATTCAGCAAAATGAGAATGTGTTGGATAATGTTCCCAGCTGTAAATAACCCTGCTGCATCTACGATTTAAATATAGAATTGTGTCCTACTGCTTGGAAAGCTATGCATTGCTTGAAAAGTTCAGCCCCATTAATTAGTGTAAACTTAACTGCTGCCCCTTATAGACGTGGCGGACTGGCCGTGCGCTGACACGCTCAAATGATCCTACATCAACACACATGCGGCAGGGTTCATGTGGAAACCCACAGTGCATGACGAGCTGAGGCTGTGAGAGCATGCTATCCCCTCAGGGAGGGTGGTGGTGGTGGGGGGGGTTTGACCCCTTCAGTTTTGATTGGCAGGTAAATGGCTCAACCAGAATCTTCTTTCCAAGAAATGCGCTCGTGTCTGTCAGAGCAAAGAGCAGCTGGCAGGAGTAAAGACAGAAGATCAAGTCAGCTTTAAGTGTTAGAATAAGATCCTCACAGCTCTCTCTGCCATTTAACAGCACACCAGACTGTCTCACTTTAGACGCTCATTAGCAAACCAAGCACTTGTTATTGCAGTGCAGAGGGAATGCCTGCTCATGAACAAGACACACTCTATTCACTACAACCCAGTGCTGTGATTACACTGATAGACCTGCTGCTTAAAAGGAGCCTCTTATTGATGCACAATAAGGCATGAAACACGTTTTTCATAAACACAACTAATTGCAACCTTGATTTCTCGACTCTTAACATCAGCTAACATTCACATAGCGAGGGACTCAAATGTTATTCTGACGGCTCCATGTGCGGATTCAATGCCAGTGTTCTGCTGAGCTGCAGAAAGACACACACACACACTCACACATTCCCTCAGTCCCCGCCAATTGCAAGTGTTGAGGTGTTGAGTGTTGATGTATGCATATCCTCTCACATACAGCAGTTAAATTACCAGTGAAGAGGCCTGAAGAGCTCTGCTCTCAGGCTCTCACTGCCTCACTTTCCCATCGGAATGAATTAACACTCACGCCACCTCTGATTAAAAAAATCATTTAAGGAAGGTTTAGCGTCATTTCTTGATAATGAATTGTGAAAGGACACTACTCATTTTAACGCCGCCTACGGGAACATTCCCATCTTACCACGAAGGAGAGGTAATTTAAGTGCATTCTGTGGTTTGTAACTTTGATATGTCTGTTTATGGACACACAGCACTAAGTGATACTAAGTCAAAATATCACATTACTAATGACAAGGGAGAATTTGTCCCAGTGGTGAATAAATTCATTGCATATAAAGGTCCTGAAACTCTGATTGCAGCCTCTTGGTCAGATGATTGTTGGGTGCAGTGCCAGACTAACCCTGAATAAACCCTTTTATTTTCAAATGCTCAAACTTTCCTTTAACCCTAATCTATCACCTCAGTTATCCCGCATGATTAATCGGGGGCCTTAAATAACCAAGGCAGGCTTGATTAATCGAAAAGGGTGAGGTGTTGAGATCAGGCCCTACAGTGAATGTGCAGAGCCAGCACACACCTCGTACTTCTGTGGCCACTGCCATCTGTCTCCCAGTGGGACTTGTTCCTCCACAGCGCCCCTCGCGACTATGCAGCTACATTGCTAACACGTTTCTGACACATATAACACAGATGTCCTTCTGCTAGGAAGTTCTGCATCCCAGAGAATTAGCAGACTGTTTGGAGCAGCAATTTGAAAGCCAAAATGACAACATAATGATTCTCTGGCAGTTAATTATCTTAGATCATCAAAATGTCTGAGCAGCATTGTAACATATAAATTAATTTCCCACTTCATAATGAGTTGTAACCTAAAAGGAAAAGTACATGATATGTAATATTATCTAAGCCAGCACTTGTCATCTGTCCTGCCCAGTGTGAGCTGAGACAGAGGCAGAGAGGTCTGCTAATGGTTCCTCTTGGGCAGCAGCCCTGGTGGCAGACAGACAGTTCAGACAGGTGGCACACATTTGGCTGTGGTAAATCTCTGCTCTGCTGGCAGAGAGCACGCTTCTCTCCAAGCTGCAGTAAATGTGAGCTAATACTTAACGCCTTTCACTCTGAAGGTGACACAAGAAACCACTCCCTGGAGGATCTCAGAGGGGTCACGTGTGAGTCTGTTGGGAGTTTATGTATCGATTTATATTTGTGCACATGTTTGGGAAGTATGCAAATGCCAGTCAGTTCAGCAGTAATAGAGGCAGACTCAGACTGATCCTGTTAGAGATGTTTACAGTCTCCTGATGGTAAGTGCTGTGTCTGTTGCGCTTTAATTAGCTGGGTTAAAAGTAGTTAACCTCTGTTGTTTGACTCAGCGGTCATGGCTCTGGGTCTTAAAGATATGTAGATATGTATGTAACATTTCTGCATTAAAATGTCTAAAAACGATGACACCTTTCTCATAAATAATGTTGAGTTGTGCGTTAACATTATCACAAATATACCCACAATGTTAAAACCTGGAGAAATGTGTAATTTTACTCATTGTGATGGTAATGGTATTATTACCTTTTTAATATTTCTGAGTTTGAATTTCTTTTCCAAAACTACATCGTCCAGATAAACATCAGATGTTATAATACAACAATGGCGTCTCAACCGTTCAAGATGCAGTCACGAAACTTCACAAGTGTGTTGTTGGGATCAAAATAAAGGACAAGTTTGTAGATGGGCATGGTCCGACCCCGGAGTATTGAGCAGTCATGTAACAATGTAGTAATCACCACTGAGTAGTCATAAAGATAAACATGTTGACGGAAGTCGCGGGTGGTTTGATCCCAAGTTGATCACAAGATGGTCTCCAGTTTGCTTGCAGTTTTTTTATGATGCTCTTAAAAATTGTAGGGATAAAAACCAAAAAAGTGCCAAAACTATGCTCATTCTGTACACCACAGTAATCTAATGTAGATATTACAGCAACATCCTGACACTCTACCTGCTTGTCACATTTGGCCAAGTACCCAAACAGTAGTGCTCAATAAATGTGGAGAGGGGGGTGTTAACGTATACATTTCCCAGTTAATTAGAGTGAAAAATGCTTGGCACAGTAACATTAAATTTCCCTCTGTATGTGGTCCAACATGTATTAGATTTACCTTGGGAAATGCTTATATTGATGTACCAACTCTTGGATATTTAGGGAAGATCAATATGCCATTATAAGTTCAGAAAGAACATAACAGTCAGTAAGTAACGTCTTCTGGATCTCATGATTGTCAACTACACTGCAAGGTAAAACAAAAAACACATTTGTAGGTTGCCTGCTGCTGTCATGGCTCTGTGAGGACACAGGGCAATAACCCTACAATATTAAGATGACTGTTACTACAATTTATGATCACTATCAGAAATCCTAGTTATCAATTCACCGTTGTGACCCTTGTTCCTCTAAGTATCTACCCTGACATCTGTAGGCCATGTAAGCCATAAAATAAGAGATATGGACAACTAATCACTGTTCTCACACTGATTTGGATTCAGTGCTATATCCATATCTTGTATCTATAACTGGTTAACCAGAGTGGACAGCAAGGGGCCAAGGCCTACGGTGCTGATGCACTTGCATAAGCCAGGAAACAACATCCCAATTTAATAAATATCACAGACAAAACAACTAAGTATAGCTGATCATGTCTTTAATGAAATTCATGTTATAATTATGGCTTGTTTCACACAAGACTTAAACCTCTCTGTATTATTGTAGTGTTACATTTTCCAGCCATCTGATAATGACACCACATACTGGCCTAATGATATCATAAACAGTGCAATTTAATGCAGCTATTAATACGAAGAGAGCTTTTTTCAGCCCGTCTTATTAATTACACACTAATGAAATCTGACAGAGATCCTCCTGGGGTGGACAGCAGCGCATTATTACCACTGCCTTTCACATTTCAAGGTGGTAAACACAAGCTAATATAATACAGTAAAACATTCCCCTGATCTATCTCTCTCTCCATAGTTGCCATTTTGTCTTTTCTGCATGACTACCCATGTAAGGTATTATTTTTTTTTTGTCTTCCTCACAGGCTAGGACAAGGTCAATTTCATTTTCTGTCTAATCTTTGGCTCTTCCCCACGCCGATTATGAGATGAGCTCGGGTAGATACATAACTTGAGGCTCATACCACAGAGAACAGCTCAATTACCGTCAGAAAAGCAGATATGAACTGTTGATCTAAGAGAAGTCATACAAAAGTAATTAAGATAGTATTTTTGTTCACTCAGGTATAGTCCCTGATCTGTAATTTTAATTATGTTACAAACAGAGCAAGACTGGTGTTAATAACTTCCCACTTGTGATAGAACAAAATGTCTATATCAGGAAATGATTGCACCATTATAATTTTATGCTTTTTCTTGCACAGATATAATAACAACTAAATATTCCCGCTGCTATCATCTTATCATTACGCTTATAAAGAGTGTTGCAGCTTAACACAGTTTTACTGGTCAGTATCTTATTTTCCACTGCAGGGGGAGGGGGAGGAAGTGAGAGGAACATTCTGTTAATTGGACATCGAGTGAGGCTAACAATAAGCTATGCATGGTGAGATTTGCCTTGGAGAGCTGGGGTAAGGATTTGGAAGAAGAGGAGTTATAATTGGCCGTAAGATGAGGAGCTCAAGCCAGCTGTACACGTTCAAACTGTGACATTGGACTCTTATTCCCCTCTTCTCCGTGAAAATGAGCTCAAGATTCGGAGCCTCAGGAGACATAATACATGTCACAGCCTACAATAATGGTTAATTTGAAATCATGTAGCTCCCCTCTCTCTTGCCGTCTCCCTCGTCTCCCCTTTTCTATTTCACTTCCTCTCTTTCTCTCTCCTTCTCTTTCCTCGCCCTCCCCCTCAAATAACCCATTCATCCTAAAAATGGTTTTCATCGTTTTTTTGCCTCCACCCCCAGCCCACCCCCGTACGCCATTAGTCCCATCCCTCCATGCTCTAACGACCAAATGCATTTCCTAGATTTTCTCTATAGCAACCCTTATTATCCTGGAGCTAATGTTTTAAATTCAATTGCAACAATCCATATCCAGGCCAATTTACTGTCTCCTTTTTAAAAGCGGCCCTCCCAACACAAGCTTTAGAGAGTGCGTCTGTGGAGCGAAGATAAAAGCGGCTGGCTCACCATATATACAAGCATCCCGTCCCAAAACAACACCGCGTTTCTTGGTAATATATTCACACAGAATGTCTTGACAATACACCACCACCTCCTCCACATTTATAAAACACTAAAGCAAATGGGCTCAAAACATGCATGCACATCCTGGAGCATATACATTCATAAATGTGCTCTCAGACACACACACCCCCACACACACTCTCACATGACCTGCATTGCTCTCTTTCCAGCTGTAGGCAAACTGCAGCAGTGGCTATTAATGTTTCACAACATAGTGTATCTGTGTCTCTGTCTTTTTTTTTTTTTTTTTTTTTTTTTTTCAAGGGCACACTGCCAGAGGGAAAGCGTGGGAGGGGTTTTGGTGGAGGGGTTGGGTGTTCAGACACAGACAATATTTCCCCCATCTCTCGTGCCTCAATGCTTCACTGCTCGCCAGACTCAATCACATGTGCGGTGTGCTTTCATGAATTAATAACGGGCACTTTGGAGGCCTGGCAGGAACATGGTGACCACACGCTGATGGAAGTTTAATGAGCAGCACGGGGACCGCACCGCCATGGCATTGGCGGGTCTCTCAACGCACTAGGCCATGTCCCCGGCCCTCCCCGCAGAGCCACAGTGTTTGGGCTCTCATTACCTAGATAAATATATCTGCCCTCTGGATCAGCCCACAGGCCCTGCTTCCTCCTCCCCCCCCCCCCCCCCCCCCAAGAGATGCTATCATGGCCCTGATTACACTGTCATGCCCTTGGGACAATGGCTGGGCTGGAATCACAAGAACACAAACATCAGTCTCAATTCACTCCTCTGCTAAATATCTGGCCTTAGCACAGCAGCAGCTCAGTCGCAGCATGACACAGGTTCAGGATTGTCTAGGCAGAGATCACTACGAGCTGTGACTGGAGTAAGGTTCAATGGTGTTTCCAATAGGCAATTATCTCAATCGGATCACATTTGGATTCAGGCAGTAGCACAGGGTAATTACGGAGGTCAGTAGCTAAGAGTGTACCCCCTCCCTCCTCCTCTTTCCAAAAGTCTATCTCCCTCTCTTTCCTCTTCGCTCTCCAGGCTCTCTGGGGACTGCCCACTGATGAGACTCTGAGATGCAACACGCTCATTGATTTAAGACCCGCCACAGGCATTGATTTGAAATGGCTGAGGTACCAGGGCGCAGAGCACCCTGCTCCGTCTTAATGACTAGATCAAATGCATCACACCTCCTCAACTGGCCGGGTCCAATACTGACTGCATTCCACACCAACTACAATCACACAACTAATTCCCTTTCAGACTCTCGAATGCAATGTCAGTGAGGCTACTACAAGAAAATAGCTTAAAACCAGCAGTGAAATATAATTGAGTACCAAACAACATTTTGAAGTACTTGTACTTGAGTATTTCCTGCTACTACTACTACAGTGGAGTATTGTACACTTATGTTACTTTCTATATCTTTTCCATTACATTTCAGAGGGAATTGTTGCACTTCAGGGCTATGATGAAGGAATATTTTCATTACTGACTAAAATCAAAATAGTTGCAGATTAATTTTCTGCCAATCGACTATTTGATTCATTGACTTATCATTTCAGTTACCTAGAAATGTAAAATTACACATACAAAAACATGTGGTTACTTTAAAAAATATGATACATTATTATTGAATTAACTACCAAACACAAGGCCATGTTAAAGGGGAACTGTTGATTTAAAAGGGACAGAATCATTGCAGCAGAGCTTCTTACTTGCCAAACCTGCTGCCTGTATTACCCACAAAGCAATTCAACCACTGTCAGTTCGGTAGGAGATTTGGGTGTGTGTTGTGCTAGTAGTGGCTTATTTAGCCTCGAAGTCCTAGCTGCAAGCAGAGGTGAGGAGTGAACTACAGAAGTCTAGTAAGGTCACTGCACACATTGATAATTTTAATTCATTTTCAGACTTCAGCACCAACACTGACTCAGGTCAGGTCAGATTTGCTAGTAAATTTACAGCTAATTCATCTTTAGTTAATACTTAATAATATGTTTTACTGTTAACAAACAATGAAATGCTTTTTAACTTTATATAGCCATCTATATAATGTTTATAGATGAACTACACAGTATTTATTAACCATTTAAAAAGTATCATGAACATTGGTTGCAACTTTATGAAAAAAAGCTGCTTTCTAAATGGTTTAAAAATAATGTAATTAATTGTTAACAGTGAAATAACTATTAACTTAGGTTTAATTGACTATAGATTTGCCATTTACAGTATCAATGATGGTTATTATACAGTGTTACCCTTTGTTCACATATGCTGTAGTACTCAGTACCTGTAAAGAGACTTTGAAGTGTAAAATTGGGGTAGTTCCCCTCTTAAACGTTGCTCTTAACAAATCAATAACATAAAATAATGTAAACACTGACAGGAGTATTTCTTCATCATGAGAATTTCTGACACTTAAGTACATATTGCTAACAATACTTACATACTTAATTATTATTTTGAATGTCGGACTTTTACATGTATTGAGTATTTTTACACTGTGATATTGCTACTTTTGCTTATGTAAAGCAATGTAAAGCATCTGAATACGTCTTCCACCACGGTTCAAAACAGGTCACGCACAATGCACATTAATATATCATAGTGGTCTGTAGGTGCAATTTGTATTCACAGAGTAACTGATGGCTTTAGAGGCAGATGTAATATGCACTTGTAATGAAATGGAAAGGCCTCCTTGAATTCCCCGGTGTGGAGGGGTCTCTTCGTTTTCTTGCCTCTTGCACCTCTTGCTCTCATGTTTATATAACAGTATAGTCTCAATCATTCTCTCCAGCTGGTTGAAGGTTACCAGGGGCAAGAGGGGTAACAAATGGGCTCTGCGCACCATCTGAGAGCTAGCAGGCTGAAGGCTGGATAATGGCCTGTCATAATGGACAATATAGGCAGAACCCTCCTGAGACCAGGAAACCAAAGAACAAGTAGGCTGAATTATTCATGGTTACCATGGCGGCCCGCACAGCTGCATTACATTAGGCTCTTCATTAGCCGTGCCGTATTCTACAAAAAGCTTGAAACTAAAATATGACCAATATTTCCCATTGAGGGAAGACATTATCATAAGCTCTCGTGGGGGTTTATTCCTGCTTAAATGTGCCTGAGTGCTGACCTTCCTCACCACAGTAATAATGTGGTGGGGATTAAAATGTGATTCCATCCACGACAAGAGCTTCTCATGCTTATTCTAATGATGGGTGCACTGTGACAGCTTGGGCTCGTCTGACACTGCAGTCATTTCCCACTAATAAGACACTTAACACGGGGCCTCTCGCTCTTCTCCTCTCTCTGAATACTGAGCTAGACACAAGTAGGAAGAAAACTGCACTCTGGGTTATATTTGCTTTCAACTACATGTACAAATCCGTCTGTCACTCACATTACATTTAGAGAGAGGTATAACACTTTCTATATTATAAGAGGTTGCATGCTTTCTGTATGCATATACACAGAGGGAATAATTTGGAGTTTTTGTCATAATTTTCAGAAGGAATGAGTTCAGAAGAATTTGCAAGTGAGATTAGGCAGTGTATATTCAATCCCACGCAGGAATTTATGCCAACATTAGTTTGTGACTATAGAAATTTCAGAGCTTCTCAGCCAAATTCTTGAACTGTGCTTTGTTGTTGTCTCATTAAAATCTGGAGCGTCATCTCTGCCCTTACTTATATAAATTCTGCTCTGCTATTAAAGTGGCAACCTTCAAGGCTGTGACAACAGTTTAAGTGACAACTGGACTGCTCTTGTAGCGAGCAAACACAGCAGCATTACCAATGTACCTCATTCAAAAAATACATTTTCATGCAAATACAGCACCACTGCCTCAGGACACAAGCTCTCCTCCCAGAATGATGAAGAAAATAGAGCAAGGAATTTATGTAATTTAGTAACTCTTCTTTCAACAGATACAGACATTTCTCTCCATTGGTTCATTAAGCTTGAGTTATGCCCATGGCCACATAATTAAGTAACAACTTTAAACACAGCTTTTCACTTGTATGTTAATGAATTGTCGATATGAAATGCAAAACTCACGAAAAGGTGAAAAAATCACAAGCGTTTTTTCAATTAAGTCCTCCGAAACTGTCATGATAATAGTATCTTTGAAATAATTCAGATGCCACAAGTTTTTGTTTGTAGAAAACAACAGACAGCTGGTGTAGTTTACCTAATGTTACACCAGTTGAAAACAGACTTATGGGCTCTCAAGTCAAATCAAATCCATCTATCTATATTGTGCATTATTTTTTTTTACTACAGATTTATCAAGGTCAAACTCAAAGCTATCAAACAAGACTGTGAGTCAACAGCTTTGCTAGCAGCTATATGAAAATCTTCTAAGGCACAGTGTTGCTTTTGAGGCAAAAGCTAACGTCACCAGGCTAACATGCTCATAATGAAAGATCTGACTAAGAACTGTGGGGCACATCAGGATAGTGACTTATCAATCACAAGTTAGTCAAGGCCTAAAGCATACTAGGGGTTGACCGATATTCTAACCCTAAAGCATACCCTGCTACATCCTCTATTTAACTCTAAAGGGGACCATAATTTACTAAATAAACATCATTCTGTATTGAAGAAGACTTGAAAATAGCGATTAATACCACAAACTTCTTAGGAGACTGTTTACTGAGGAAATAAATCAAGTGAGAAGTAGGATCCTTTTTCCATAAGCTTAAATACAATTACATTTCTTTTTGAAACCAGTGGAGTTGTCCCCTGCTGGTCATTAGAAAGAATGCAGGTTTAAGACACTACCATCCACATTTAACACAGTCAGTGTAGCAATCCGTCTAATTTAAGTTAAGCCATTTCACTCACAGCCACAAACGTCAACCTCAGGGTAAAGCTAGAGGGGATAGTTAGGGTATCACTAAAGTCATTAAGATTGCTCCTCTCGACACAGTGGACACCTGTACAAAATGTTATGGCAATCCATCCAGTCGTTGTTAAGATTTTTCAGTCTGAGCCAAAGTGGTGGACCAACTGGCCAGCTGACTGACAGGACATTCCCATCCCTAGAGCGATGCTGCTAGCATGGCTACAAATGACCTCTTGACACAATTTATATTGGAAAACGGTGCCATGCTTTAAAAGGTCCAGTGTGTAGAATTTAGGGCGATCTATTGGCAGAAATGGAATATAATAGGGATGCACAGTTAATCGAGCTAGGTATCGCTAGGTGCAATATCTAAATGATAAATACATATGGGTAAAATGTGTGACAAAACAGCATGATAATGAAGTACTTACAAATACCTACCTACAAATCTTGTTCTCCAGGTGTAAGTAAAACATGTTTGTTTGGCACAGACCCCAACAAATTTCACATCTTCATGATTTGAATTGTTTTTTTGTTTTTTATTTGCGAATGATTATTTTGATGCAAAAATGATCATTCCGCCTAATCCTAAATCATATCGCAATACGATATGATATTCACAATTATGTTATCATTCATGCACAATCACCTGAAACTAAGAACTGTTGGGTTTTTGCAATCTGCAACCACACTGCTAGATGATACTATATCCCATACACTGGTCCTTTAAAGACATATATATATTAACATAAAAACATACCTACAATATAGTAAAGTAAAGCTGAACAAAATTACCTTAGACTTTGATTTGATAACATAAGTCATACATCCTGCAACTTCAATAAAGCACACACTGCTGTATTGATTGTTTCATAAACTAAGGATTTGTTTAAGTGAAATTGTGTGAGCAGCCTGCACCTCCCAGCTGTTGAAACCAGGGAGAGATGAAAGCAGTAGCACGTCAGCGGTGCTGCTATTTCAGTCATCGACCGTTGCACACACAGTCCATCATTTATTCATAGGGGGCAGTCTGTCAGAACAGGATGGCTCATGTTGGCCACTGTACCTCCAAACCTGCAGCTCAAGACCAGCGAATAGCCGGGGAGATGGTTTAAGGGTCATGATACCTTGACAGTAAAACTGACCTGTCAGGTGGCTCTCAATTATCAGAAGCATCTCGTTTTACAGCTGAAAAAGAAAACCCTGAATTAATCTAAGCAGCTGGCGAGATATAATGACAGCAAGACCGGGGCAATTAGTCATCTCACGTACGACTTAATTCCATAAATGGGACCCAGACACATGCTGACACACATGTACTTACTCATTCAGGCTCGCACAGATGCCACACATGCTACATGCAGCCAGTTATGCATGCATGACCTTTCATACATAAACAAAGCACACACACACAGACGCAGAAACCCATCCACCCATTCAATCACACACATTAATCCGTACACACAAACACACACTCACACAGTAAAGGATCCATTTTCAGGGGGAGCAAAATGATTAGCACTGCTGAAACATGAGCGGTTATTAAAAAGTCAATACATTGTCATTATAAGTGAAGACTGTTCCCTCAGAGTGAAGATATTGATCCATTCATGTGCTTACTGGTCATCGACCCGGCCAGTAATTTGCTCCCAAACAGATTTGAGATATGAGGTTTCTATTCCATGATGGCCTGTATCTCTGTTACACCTAGAGCTGAGGCTTCTACACTGAAATGGTTTCAGGGATTCAATAGGATTTAAATATGTCCATGGAGGCAAGGAAGGGCATGTTTTTATTCCCTGTAATTGTTTACTATCTCACCACAATTTCTTTTTAATAGACTGAGTCATCCTGGGACTTTAAATCATATCATTTGACACTCATAAGTAAAGTGAGTTTGCCCTCTTTTCATAGAATTTACAATATACTTATTTATGAATTATCTTTATATAACTATTACACATCTATAACTACAAATCCATGACAACTGGGCTAACTTCCATCTGCGGATGAAAATCATATGATATGACTGAACGCCAGAGCAGCTACTGGCACAGTTTTCTCAACTGGTGTTTTCAAGGTCAAAAGCAAACTATGATCCTCAGTATTTACCCGTTAGTTTTTTAAGCTTGCATTTCATTATTTCTACCTTACCTTTTCTTTTCAACTGGTTATATGCTTTAATTGCTGGTAATCAAAAAGAGGCAAACTAAGGTAAGTAATTGTTTTCATCTCCTATGTCTAAAGCATCTCAATCAGTATGTTTGGAAAACTAAAGCTTACTACATACTACTACTACCACCACTCACCTTGTTCACACAGTATGTACTGTCTAGGTATCAACATGGTAGTAAATTACTTGCCTCAACATTTTTGGGAAATAGGCTAAATATGATGCTTGAGCCAGTTGATGATTAGCTTAGCTGAGCATTAAGACAGGCCTGGAAACAGGTATAAATAGTTAAGACTTATTCTGTCCAAAGTAGGGCAGCAGGATGTGTTCAAAAAATAAATATCATATTGTCATTATTTCGACCGTATTATGATCGTGATAAGATTAATCATTATTGGATATGATAATTTTGCATTTTCACTGATAAAACTACTAAAATCATGATGATGTGACATTTGCTGGGGTCTGTACCAAATAAACAAACACAAAACAATTTGGTTATAGTTTGAGTGGTATTATTGATTATTTACATATGTGCTTATGCAGTTACAACATCTCAAAATGTCTGCCGTGGAAAACATTTCAAATTTAGTTTCAACGAGTGGCTCATGAGTTTTAATGGATGTTTTGCAATGTTTCCAGTGGAGAAAAATAGCATGCACCTGGGTAGGCATTTACTGTATAGTACCAGCCTATATGTTTTTTAATACGCAACAATTTTGTTTGGTGTTGCTTTGCTTCATACTAAAATGAATGTCACTTATACATCACTTAGGTAAAGACTACTCTCATGAAACTGTTACTAGAACAATCAACAGTTAAGTTTGTTTTTTTCCACAGAAAAGCTAAGTGTACTTTTTGAGAAAACAAGGCTTTTTGTTCAACAGTTGTGCTGTCATTCAAAACTCAACATAAGAGTAAAAAGCTCCTGAGCCATTTGATCACAGAAACCCCCTACAAATCAAAGCAAACCGATTATCTGTGGACTTCCACCTCCTGTGCTTTTACTCAGCCTGTGTGACAGGACTGTTTGTCTTCGAAACAATGCATTATTTAATTGGATATTATTCAAAGGTAATTCAAATGCAGACCTAGTCATAAGAGAGACCTTGAAGATTTATGTTTGCTTAATCCTTTGAATTTGTGTATGCTATGTGATTCAGCAATGCACTGGAGCAAAACCCAATCATTTGAAAAGAAAAAAATGCCCTCTTTAATATTCATAATCCCTTTTGAACTGTAAACTCCATCTGTAGTTTAAAGTGATGACTCGTTCAAAGCATAATCTTAATCCTTTTTTACGCAGCTTAGTTCTGAAACCAAAGGGAACTGGGGGAAATTGAAAGCTGCCATCAATGCAATAAACCAGAATCAAATACAAGCAGAAGGGCACAATCTAATTCTCATACAAGGTCACTAATGCTGTTCATCTGTGTCCCTCACTGCTAAGCAATGCATTGTTGCACAAGACGAGAAAAAGAATCCAGGATCTCCACATTAGAAAACTAGATTCTGTGGGGTTGTGAATAATGTAAGAATCCATAAGTCACAACCTAAAGGTTTACTGCAGCAGGTCATTACATTTTCAGTTTCCCTTAGTTTGGGTTTTCCTCAGACTCTCCTGGCTTTATTGTGTCCACAGTTCTATGCTGCATCTTTGTGCATTAAACTTAGACCACAGTGATTTGGGAAGTGATTTTTGCACTAAGGAAATTGTAAGAGTAACCATGATTTGAGTCAAATACCTGGGCTGAAAGAGACAAAAGACTTGTGTTAAGGATTTCTGTAAATTAATTAAAAAGGTGAAATACACCCAACACAGTCTCGCCATTCAGGCCAGGAATTACATTCATATTGGCGGATCATGCATCTAATGATTAACATCCAATGCCAACATTTACAGCAATACAGGAAGTAGTGTGCCCTAAATGTAGCAAGACGTGTGGTGGTTACATTTTGTCACAGTTACCATAAGCACAACCTTTCCGTGACCTTAACCAAGTGTTTCTGCTGCCTACTGTAACTGTAATAATATTTTATTAGCCATGACCGTGATCCTTCCCTAAACTTAACCACATATTATAGTGCAGATGAGCAAATTTTAGCAACACTGGCTCTGGACCATTGAACTTAATCCATGTTTATGTAAAAATCGTCCAATATTTAAGTTTTGCTCCATTTTGGATGAAATCAATAAGTCTGTTTGCGACCACACCTTTCTTGACATCGACCTGACCATCAAACCATTCCTATAAACTCTGGCCATCCAGCACCGCAGAACTCTGTTTTCTGTTAATGGTTTAATGCTTCAATCAAATTACTGCGCACTAAATGAGTAATTTGTGTGCATGTAAATGTGCAATTAACATGAGTGTTCCCTGCATGATAACTGGCTGTTCCAAAGCTGGGGTTAACAACAGTCATACGAACTATTATCGTAGCTAACCTGCAGACAATAGGATATCAGTCCCTCAGGATCAGGAAGCATGCAGGTTTGATCATCGAGACGGTTCTTATGTCTCTCTAAGGAGAGAGAGAGTTCACAGCTGAGGACACACTATCTTAAACTCTTCCAACAGAGGTGTCAGGTTTTACTAACTGGATTATGAGTGAAAATCAAAGCCATCAGACAGATTAGCCTGCATCAAGACAAGGTCTGACCAGTCAGTACTGCTCATATAAGGCAGATTCAAAGTGATTTACTGGCCACATCAATGCAAATATAAAATAAATAAACAGACTTTCTGAAGGTTAAGTATCAAATCTTTGTCCCTCTGCAGATGCAGTGTCTTGTGTATCCTGATAGTACATCTAGATCTCACTAAGGCAGATTGCAGTTCACCCTACGCATTAAGAATGTGTCTCGAATGACCACTTGAATGACAAATTTGCTGCTGAACATGCAAATAACCAGTCACACAGTTTCTTTTCCACAGACAAGAGCCAACACTTGACATCAGAGGTCTTGAGTTACAGCTTATTGCAGGGCTGCTGTACGGGATCACATTATATATAGTAGATACATATACTGTATGTAGGTGATTTTGTTGCTGTTAATCTGTGTCTGACACCTGACTACAGTGGTGGCAGCATATCCAGATCTCTTACTTCATTAGAAGTAGCAATACTTGAACTGGCAAAGGACAACCTTTATGCTTAAGCATATTATTCTGAAGAAAAAAAAAATGATTTCAAAGTGTAATGCCTGTAGAAAAACTATACCAATAAGTAACAAAACCCGTCTACTACTAATTACAACCAAGTGTGAACCAAGCTCCTTCAGCAATAGACTGCTTCACCCTCGGTGTAAAAAGGAATGCAGGTCATTCATTCCAACTGCTGTCAGACTGTTCAACAACAATAACCCTTAATGTAGCACCATAAGCACCTACTTATCTTGCACTACTTACCACTTCTACCTCCGCCATCTTGTGCAATTACCCTGTGCAATAATACCTTTTTTATTTTTTACGTATTTATATTTTTCTTTCTCTTATTTAAATCCTTTTTAGTATTTTTAAGTCTACTTGTTTAATGTCCCTTGTACCTGCTATTGTCACAAGTGAATTTCCCCGATGTGGGATGAATAAAAGTCTAAAGTGTTTTACTATGCCTTTTTCATGGCCTGGAGATTGAGGTTTTCTAGGTCAGATTGGGATTCCTAGGGTTGTTTATTGCATTGGACAATAGACAGGCTGCTAACGGTAGCCACATTGCTAACGTTGTCTTTGCAACAGCAGCCCCAGCAGCAATATCACAGGGAAATGTAACCTTTACTTTAAAATATTAGCATCCCAATATACTTTAAGTATATAAATGGCCCATCTCAGAATCCTATATGCAATATTACTAATTTGAACTACCTTACATACTGCTGGGTAGCTTAACCTATAGTAATACATTATATTTTCTTTATTGATTTATATTTGTATTTTAAATCTTAAAAATGACTACTGTAGTAACTAAAGCAGCAATACAATACAACTAAAGCTAAAGCTAACTTAAACAACCTCGCTAGAACCTCTGAAATGCAGTGAAGCAGAAGTAGAAAGTAGAACAATAAACAATACCTATGTTTCCACACCTCATGTAACTTATTTGAACTGCACTCTGAATGTCTGCAGAGGCCTAAACATATTGTTGTCCGCGTCTGTGTCTCACTTAGCTTTATGCAATGATGAATGGAGCACTAGGAGTTATGGATGGGTTAATTAGCAGCGAGAGCTCATCTCATTAGACAGTGAATGCCATCAGTGCTGAGTCTAGCATGCTGTCAGAGCTCTGATGACACATTCCTCCACAGACCTGCTTCAGCAGCTCTCCATGTGTATTGGTCTGTTTATAGACAGTGACCAGCTCATCACTGAGACACATCATTACATCGCCTGTCTGTACACAACGCCACACTACTCTACACCTATACTTACAGCATGACTTGATGTGTAATTTGTGATGATGAATATTCATATATTTCTGAGGGAAATGTTTGATTAACATACTTTAACACTGATTTTGCTGAGTAACTGCCTCAGCAGGATTATAGCTGATGTTTCTCTTTCTTGTGAACATACCCAAAAGCCTTTTAAAAGGTAACCAAAATGCATAAATAATACGTATTGAGCGGGAACAAAAAATAGAAAAGGGTAAAGAAAATGAGCAAACAGATGTAGAAGAAATACAGTTTTAAGGCCCTTTTGGTTCAATAAAAAGTAGCTGAAAATGTGTTGGTTTTTTTTCAAAATTCACCAACACTATGAAGTGTCCTGGATTTTTTAAGATCAGATTTCTTTGTGATCTAGAAAATTTTCTTCATTAAAATATCTACTTTTGTTTAGAGAATTTGCAGAGGAGGTGTCTCTACACTGTACATGTGCTGTATATTGAAAAATAATAAACAAAATAAGGGTAATGTGAATGTGATACAGACAAATTTTGGAATATCCTTAACACAGATTATATGAACCATATCTTCTGTCTCAAACAAATGAATCACCACAAATATTCTTTCCAGCAAAGCAAAACTGAGTAAGAGTTCAATCTCATGTTAACTCTATTATATGCTTCCAGTAACATTGTGAGCATGTTTCCCACCATTTTACAATCTGTAGTTTCTCTCCGTATCATTATCATTATAGGTGCAACAATTCTTGATATTTTACATTAACTATTTTTAAAAATAGACTCATCAAAAGGTATAGGTTTACATGCGTTATAATAAATTAAAATAGCAAACTTAAATTTCTTGCTCAGTCAGTGACTCCAGCACTGAGTCTAATGGCCGCACGTATTTTCACCTCAACCGTCTGTTCAGTCTGACAACTTTATTTCCACAGATAGATTCCTGCATAAACGGTCTGATATCAGATGCAAAGTGTCTCCAATTTAGAATCTAATTAAGTTTGATCTAACCGAGTCATGGAGCAGGTGTGAATCCCTCTCCTACCACACTGTCTCCTTATCTGTGACATGGGAAGCTATCCAGCATCCAGCCACAGTCACATTTCCATAGCACCTTGCTTACCATTTACACATTTTAATAATTTAATGATTCTGGCAATTGGACATTAAATTTCTTATTCTCTCATCAGGAAAACCACAGGAGCTTTCTCCATGTTGGTCAAACACAGATCATTTGACAAATCATCCCCTGTAGCAAGCTTAATGTCTCGTGCATATTCATAGCTTTTTCACATTTCCAATCAAAGTGGCTGGCAGGTCTCTGGTGTGAGCTGTGCCTCTCACTCCTCTATGAATCATTCATGCTGTTTAGCTCACAGTTGTTTGGGTGCATCTGGCTCGGAGAGGTATGGGGTTGGCCAAATGGAGAGGCCACATGGCGGCTCCAGATGTTTTGCTTTTGTATATGCACAGCTCATCAAAAACAACAAGCGCTGCCACCCTAGAGTCTCTGCCATCTGGGAGACACCAGACAACAGCTTCTCATGCTCCCCGGTGAATTATTGGAGGGCTCTTTTAAAAAAGATAGGAGTTATTTTCAGGCAACCCCCTAATGCCACATTCAGCTATGAAGACTGGAGCACCTAGTCTACTGCTATTAAATTTGGGCAGCAGGCTGCTAATTTGGAGACAGTTATTGAGCTGGAGGGCCATGATTCAAAAAGCATCCGCCCAGCTGAAGCGTCCTTCAGCAAATTGCAGACAGCTCGGGAAGATGTTTTGTAGCTGCTATGTGTCTGACCTTCCTGTGTAAAATAGTGTGAAGCAACTTGACTTCTTTCTGAAGGGATCAATACAAAAAACGATTAACGATGCTGTTCCAACACTACTTGTCTTTGAGTTTTTATTGCATCTCAGCATCAATCAAAGTAATGAGAGAACAGTTAAAGAACTGAAGTTCACTTTTCCACTCAAAGTTTTTGAATATCTGTCAGGTAACATTATTATGAGTGCTGTGTGCTGTGTTTCTCTGCAGGCTCTTTGTGTCCAGCCCCCTGTGCACATCACACCCATCCCCAGATCCCTGCCACTCTCAGTAAAATCATTATTTAGTCCTTTTGTAAGCAAGCAGTGTCCCAGATCACAAATTAATCTTTCATATGTTTCCAAGATCTAGCCTTCTGTAATCCCATCTGTATGAGACACAACAAAGCACAGCCAGAGAGCGCCCATGAATTATTCATTCATTTCTCATGAAAGGCTTTCGTTATGTCTGTCATGTTTCACTCTTGCAAGGAAAATCCATTGATCCTTGCCTTTTCTCTGACAACAAGAACAAACAAGCGACATCACATAGCTGTGCGTTTTCTCACACTCCGACAAAGAGATCTGACAAAAAATGCACCGGCTATAAAGCAATGTATAATATGCATATGTGCATAATGTGTACACACATTACAAATGCTCACTCATACACACTGTGCGCACACCACATTAAACACATCTCCATGCTCTTAACTAATAGCTGCAAGTGCAACCTCGGGGAAAATGTTTGAACTAGAACACAGCGAGGCACAGTGGAT
Source organism: Pagrus major (assembly GCF_040436345.1). Classification (NCBI taxonomy): domain Eukaryota; kingdom Metazoa; phylum Chordata; class Actinopteri; order Spariformes; family Sparidae; genus Pagrus; species Pagrus major. The sequence continues at coordinate 12,280,720 of NC_133222.1, read as the reverse complement.
TAAGTCACTCGTGCCTTGCCAGTAATCATTTATCTCCAGTAGTATTATAATATAATGGGCATGTCTTCTTTTTGACAAGTTGCCTTCATAATTCAGTGCAACAGAATAGAGAAAACAGCATTGTTAACAAGAAAAGGCTTTAAATCACAAGCACGGAGTACATTTCCTGTAAAATATTAATGTGGAAAGTGTGTTTGTGTACAAGGAACAAAGGGCAGAGTGTTGTACATCAATGGGCTGACAGTGCTGCAGGCTTCACAGACCGGGCTCTGCTTACTCCAGCTATGGCACACTGTGTATGTATAGGGGGTTGGTGCATGGGGGAAAAGAGAGAGGGTCATTTATAATATATAGGCCTGCTGTAGCGTGAGGTGTTGGGTCTGCTTAGGTTAGTGTGCATAGCTCTGTGTGGCTGCTCCTCACCTCGCTCTGAGCACTTGCCTTATTTACTTTAAAAGCTTTCCTCTGGAGCCTTGTTTGGAAACTTGGGGGGGCTGGATGGATAAGACAGATCCAATTGACTAATACCTCCATTTTTACCATGATCAGCCTATTGCCTTACAAGATTGGGAGCAGGCACAACTCTCCCTTTGAAAGTCACATAGCCTTGTAAGTCTACATTAGTGTCTTGTTACCTGGAATGTAATGAGGTTAGTCGGGCGGTTGTCTGCGGGGTGCTGCAGTAATGCTCTTGGCTCTCAGGTCGGAGGCATCTGACTGGATCCTATTAAGAACAACACAGTGGCTTTATCTCCATTCACAGTGATGAAAAACTGAACATCAGACACATTAAAAAGCATTGTATATTAACTGTGCACCTGTAGCTTGTTCTATTCTCGTCACTCATGCTTATTTCATAGTACGCTGCAGCTCTGATATGACAAGTAGCTCGTGCTGATTGTGTGTACTTGACTATGTAGATTATACAGCAGCTTGCAGGATAAGAGTGCTGTTGTTGGCCCAGGCTGCCTCCTCCCTGCCTGTCAGCGCCAAGCGGAGATGAGCTTGTGGCCCGTTCTGTCTGCTGTTAATCCTGCCTGTTCTGCTTTGTCAAAGCTGCTGTTTGAACAATGGAGCTGTCTTCTTGTCTGCTAATTTAGGAACAAACATTTGCCTGCGTAGCAAACAAGCTCTCCCAGGAAGTGCTATTAATAGGATAATTAAGCAGACGGTAATGAGCAGGATTACTGCTAATTATGACAAGATTTGTTTTGGCATTTGCCTGAGAGGCAGCGGAGTGTTAAAGTCTGCACAGGAGTTCATCACTGCACCGAGCGAGCAGGCACCTGAGTAAACAGACTGGGACTCACTGGGGGTATGGGTGTGCTACGTGCACACACTGTGCATGTGTGTGTTTGTGCGTGGATAGGTGGGTGGGAGGGGAGGGGGGGTAAACAGAGGAAAGATAATAGCAAAAGCACAACAATGCCAGAGGTACTGCCAGGCCAGACTATCAGTTTGAAACAAGGTCAATCCAACCTGCCACAATCTGACTTTATGGCTGTAAGGGGCTGCCAGCTGACCCTGTACACAGCATCTATATCCTGCAGCTATTAAAGCATCACAATTTTCCAGTACAACGCTGGTTTGTTACAATACTGGAATTACTAAATATGATACAATACCTTGAAAAATATCAATATTCGATACCACGGGGGAAAACTGACAAAACAAAGAGGCCATTAAATTTGAGATGAATATAATGTGGCTATAACATGACAATGAGATACAACTTTTGTGTTCTTGGCTTGTAGCAGAGAACAACAGAAAGACTGTAGTAAACATTAAATATTGCACTTTTTTAAAAACAATTGTTTTTTCTCTGTAGATTTGGCCTTTAAAAATCCTGTGTGAAAGCACAGCTAGTACCAGTGTATCCATACTAAGGAAACTGAGTATTGAAACCATTTCAAATATCTACAAATCGATAGATTGCTCCCAATTTTTCAATAATTTCAACACTAGTCCAACATGACTCCCAACCAACAATCCAAAACCCAAAGATATTCCATTTACAATGTTATAAAACAGAGAAAAGAGGTTCCAAGTGGTATTATTGTTGGCACTGCTGTTCCAAAGACAACCGGATTGCTTTTCATTTTGGGAAGTAGCAACTACCAACAAAACAGGTCCAAACATAAGTTTATTCATTCGTTCAGCCTATACTGGAGACAGTCAGCCTTCATTTTCCCAGGAGATTTGGTGCCCAGACAGACAAAATAACACAGTGAAAGTGGGGTTTATAGGGAAGCAATCGAAGCACCTATAGTGTAATTTTTCTATGGCAATTACACTGTGCTATCAACAATTACTTCATAATAAGAAGTTAAAGCAAAACACCTGTCTATTTCCATTACTTAGTTTGAATGTGATATTAGATATATTGGCTTAAGTATTGTCTTTTCCATATCATTTCACCCAGCCCTACTAACAGTCAGAGGATGTTAGCATTTTTTAAAGCTTTATTGTAATTGATCACTGAAATCCTCTAACCACATTCAGATAAGGCCTGGTAATATATAATAATTATGACATTTGATTGATAAGTATATGCAAACTAATAGACTTAGGATACAATTCATTAGACACACCTGTGAAACATCTGTTTTTTTCCTCGTCTATCAGGACAAAATGGATGCTACTGATTAAAATGGCTGCAATTAATTAAAAATAATCTCTACTGTGTACATTTCTGGTGTGTTTCTCATATGGAGTCCCTTTAAGTTTTCATCACATTATCACTGACTTCTCAAATCTCCTACATTTAAGTATTAAGTGTATATTGTATGTGACTTGCATTCATTCAGTACTGGCTGTATAAACATTTCGTTGGGTGAGGCTTTTTTTCTCTTCAGAATAAAATATCTCATTTGCAGGTGACAGGAGAACGCGATGCGAGTGAGGAAGCAAATGCCTTTTTCAGACGACTGCACAGTATTGTTTTCAAAGAGGTTTGTTAACTAGCCATTTTTTCTGTCATTAAATGCTAAAAGAAGTGTTGTTGTTGTTTTTAAGTCATTTCATCTGCCTACAATAATTGATTCTTTTTTGTTCTTCAGGCTTTGCTCCTTTGCAGCTAACAACAAGGGCAAGAAGGCAAATCTTCAGTTTTACGAGAGAAGTTTGATTATTTTTCAGCGTATTAGTGTGTTATTAGTTGTAGTATTATTGTCACTCTCTCACATGATAAGAGATTAAATTAGACTGTTCGTTCCTGGAAACGCAGCAGTTGGAAGAATTAAACCGTGGGGTGACTTTAACGGAGATGAAACCTTAATTCACAAGATTCAATCAAAAACTGACAACAAACAAGCCTAGTTGAGGTGAAGGGGAATCTTAATGCGATTGTAGCTAAAGCTCAGACAGTGAGCCGCCTCCATTAAAGCATGCCACACGGCCCAGCAGCTCCAGATAAGACAGCTGAGTCTGGGATTTAGAGCTTTGGCTTATCGTCATCTTCACACCACTGTCTCACCAAGAGCAGAGAACATGGCTCCCAAATCCTCTCCGGCTGGCAACCAAGTTTGTCTTTGCGCTATAGGTGCAGTCCAAGTCTGGGGCAGGTACGTTAATGGGTTATAACTCTCAATTAGGACCTTGATCTCTCAGCCTCCTCAAAACACACAGCGGCTTTGGCACGCCAACAAGACTTTTTATTCTGAGCAGAAGCTGGGATGAGATTATAGAAGGGAGAGCTGTGTGAAGCACTGTTTCAGAAATAAAATTGCTTTTATTCCACCCAACATGTGTTCAGTGAGATTAAGGCATAATCTTACAACGTTTAATAAGAGCCCGTTTGTGGCCTTCCGGCTGAGGCAGAAAAAGTGGAGCATGCCTGCTCTACTTTAAATCCTGTTTATTGAATTATAAAGAACCTTAAAGGATCAGAAATGTGACTCATACATTTAAATATTTGATGGTATTTTCACGTCAAAGCACATCATCAAGTAAAGTGTGCAGTGTTTTGAAAACTTTTTCTATCTAACAATTTCATTTTCAAAATATAACAAATGAACAAAAGAGGGACTACATATAGAAAATTTGGGGGATATAGAATAACATATTTTATGTAAATTCACACAAAAGGTACATTATCAATTACCAAAGGACACTGGGTAGAACATGAGTAATGATCCCTTTATTTAAGATTCAATACTGAGGAGACAAAATGATAAAATGCAGGAGATTTGCCACCACAACCTACATCCAAATCCTGCTCTATTCTCAAACATAAGGCCATATTGGAAATCCCTAACCTCAATTTATGTAATCCAAAGCCCTTGCATGAACTTCAGCTTGAGCTCTGGCTTTCAAGAGGTATTTGGAAGTTAAAGTCTCAGATCAGATTTGGACAGATTAGAATTAAGAGTTGGAAGTCTGGGAGGGGTGGATATGAGGATTTGCACTGCTCCACGAGACGGCCTTGTCAGTGATAAGTTATACTGAGCCACGGGTAAGAGGATTGCCCAGACTAATCCGAATCAAAAGACATACCATGTGAATTACATCCCGAAACAGGTTCGCTTACAGAGATTAGGAACCTGCATGTAAATCCTGTCATACTCTACTTGGCGCTGGAAGATGAGCCTGAAAGAACAAACACAAACATGTGCTTTGTACCCTGCTGCAACTGCTGGCACTAGGTCGCCTACCAAAAATCAGCGGCTTCCTTGATTACAGCTTTCTTTTTCCTATTCTTTAGAAGATTAGATATCCATTGATGAGACTATCTAGGCCAGGCACACTAATTATTCACACCACATCTAAGAAAGTGCTTAGACTGAGGGTTGAGAATAGCCCTCCACTAGTGAACTGGCACCCACAGACACCCACATAGCAGCCTGCTCACCCCTCCCATCCCTCCCTCCCGCCCGCCATCACTAAGCTAAGCTCTAGTTCAATGAAGCATTTATTTCTCTTCCTGTTTGACATGGGTGATTCTATCAAGGCATCTGGCAGCAAGTGCTGTAATACAAGGCTCTCTGTTGAGACGTCAAAGAATGTTACTCTCTGCCGTAGTGAAAGAAAAAAATAGCTTACATTTTTTCTCTCCCTTTTTTTTTTTCTCCAGAAGTACTGAACAAACAAGACTTGTATCCCTGGCCCAGAAATGCTTCAAAGAGCACATGTCTGCTGGGACTGGCTGTGAAATGTAGAGCAGCGTTGGCTGCTTAGCTTTGCATTTCAGCCAGAGCAAGCTCATAAGAGCACTGCAGAAATCTGGGCAGATCTGTAAACCAGGGAGAGTGGAGTATGAGCTACAAGCTCGCTCGGTGCACATCTATCCAAGGTGGAAACATGTTACTGCAATAAAAAAACAACAACAACCGCAGTTTCATAACTTTTCCACCACTTACATATTTCATACTGTCTGAAATGCATGCTCACAGTTGTGAGTAATAACACACAGGGATACCATAGGTTCTGCTACTGATAAAAGCTGATGAATAATAACACATCTTAAAGATGGAATGAATCTGTTGGGCCCTCATGTGCACAAGGGATATATACTATGGTAATTACCCTACACATCAAGTCTTGTGAAAAATGCAGCAAAGCAAAGCTATTTTGTTGTAGATTGAATGGATGTAAATGCTTTAGGGCACAGTGTAAATGGAGAGCACTGAGACGAAAGCAGTAGGAGCCGGCATAAGAAAAACCATCAAGCGGTGGTGCAAAACTCTCTGCAGCGCTATGAAGCATGCCGAATAGAGGTCTCTCGCTGCAGTATAATGGCTCATAAAGCCGCAAATGGTATTTCCACTTCATTCAGTCTCAGGGCCAGGTTCCAAGCAGCTCCTCAACGATGGAATTGAACCCATTAGCAATCGATTAAAGAACCAGCAGGCAGTCACCACTCTGCCTGCAGGGAGGACGGAGTATGGCGGGGGTGGGGGCCTGTCGGCCAGCCAGCTGAGGCTCCTGGGGATTGAGGTTCAAATCTTTGTTTATGTAGAAATAGTGGCAAGCACTTTAACCTCAGATCCCACCCCTGTGGAGCAGATTATGACAGTCAGATTGTGAGCTCTGAGATGCAGAGCATGGCAGCTTTTGATTGACACATCATGTCACTGATGCACAAGGTACAACATGTCCCTGAGATAAGACAGCACCCACAGGGCACCTGTGACTCCTCAAGAGAGGGCTGGTTACCAATTTTAATGAGCATATTCATAAGTCCTATCGAATGTTTGAGCAGTGGATGTTTACCCAGACCATGAGATATGAATGATGAACAATTTGACCTTTGGAAACAGATTAGAATTTCAATCAAGTGACCGCAAACCAATCCATAATACTATATGAAAATGGAGAGGATACATGTAATTACCTCAGGCTTAAAACATCTTAAAATGTTCTCTGTCGGTTTTTACTGGACCTTTTGGCACATACAAGTTGTAAGATATAAATTTATGCAAGAGTATCAGAATTCATTCTACTGTGATCCTACTCTTCTTCATCCCTATTCCACACAGTATATGCTCCATACACATCAGCCTGTCAGCTTTTGTTCTTGGGGCCGACCTTTGCCTGCATGGGCCTCATAACTGACATTTTCAATTACACTGCAAACAACTTATCAATATGCATGGATTTCCCAGCCAATATCAGAGCAAACAGAGTCGTTTGGAGAGCCGAGTCTGTCAGGGGAGAGAAATGGGGCAGACATGTCAAGGTCAGGATTTTGTTAATGAGGGACGGGCCGCTGAATAATTGAATGGGCTGAGCAGTATCGACTGTTGAAGCAGAAGCGTTTAAAGCGTTGGCGATCGTTAAGGAAAATCCTCCCAGCACTTTATGTTCCATGGCAGTAATTTATGCACGGGCATCCAAGCGGGTGCCCTATGGTTCACAGCACTGAATGCACAAAGCAATGAGTGGATTAGCCAAGCACACTCTAGAAACAGCAGCCAAGCGTGCAAGTCATTCCTGTGGATGAAGTAATGACTCTGGCAGTGCAATTATTCAGCTGTGCATTTTAAATACACAGACAAATGGCGGCGAGAGAAGCGTGGAATATTTGCTCTGCGTACCTAGCAGAAACATGGAAAAATAGGTAATCGTGAACAGAATGTCAAGGCTGAAAGTGATCAATCTGCAAATTATGCATCGCATAAAGCACACAGAAATACAGAGCAGCTGCAGCAGTGACGGAGGGTGATCCAGAGTCAGGGAAACATAGCATGTGATTTTTTTACGCTGTGTACTCTGTAAACAGGTTCCTAGAGAGAAAAAAATGAACGATGATCTGATGAACGACTGTACTGATGGCTTCAGCTGGTACCGCCCATTTCCCTGGCAGACAAGACTGTGATATTTGGCCGCAAATTCTGATAATTGTGGGATCAAAGCAGCAGATGTAAATGCATGTAAACAAGTTAAGTAATACTTCTTTAGCCAAATGTGCCCTTTGTTTTGAGCGCAATCTCAGCCATTTTTAATCTGCACCACGAACTGCTCAAGCTGTTGTTGTTGCAGTAACATACTCGAGCAGTTCTCAGGCCTTAAAGCCTCCACCCCTCTCTCCTCTCTGTAGGTTGGGAGCGTTGGGGGGCTTCTAATCCCTCTATGTAATTACTGCTCCCTGCAATGGCCAGACCATCTCTGTGTAAATCAGATTAGCTGACCTAAATCGCTCTCGTTTCTCTCTACCCCATCAAACAATTCCTTATCTACACCCAGAGAGCTAAACAACACACAGACACCACTCCTCCAACCTCCCGCCCCCCAAAGACATGGCCTGTTTATTTGATCAGCGCAGGAAAGCAAACAGTTTCTCCATGATACACAAACAGGCTGGGCCGGGCCGGCCCTGCTGGGTGGCCAGAGAGGCGAGGGTAGGGCTGAGTCGCAGACATGCAGATAACCACCTCCATCACGTCCACAACTTCCATGCCGGGGAGACATTAAAAGCAAAGGAAGCGAGGCAGACACATAACAACGATGTTGCTCAATGCGCGGTAAATAAAGGTCACCGAACATGATAGAGATGTATTGCTCCTCTCTGTGCTGCCTCCTCGCCTCCTTCCCATCCAATTTATTCCTCAGGTCATACATTTACAACTTTGAGAGAGGGGGAGGAGGAGGGGCACAGAGAGGAAATGCTGCTCTTCAGTGGGAATAGAGACAGGCTAAAGTAAAGAGGGGGAACAAATGAGGTCTGTGATCCTGCCTGTCCCCTCCTCTCCCCCTCCCTCCCTCCCGAGCCCCAATCAGGCTGAACCACTGCTCTCAGCGCGACAGCCAGGCCTTTGTTGCCGTCTGAATGGAGGTTAAATATCCCTCGAAATCAGAGCTCTTTGGCTTTCTGGACGCATAGTCAGAGACCCAGAGCCTTTCACATGCTAATGCCCCTGTTTTTTATTTCCTTTGTAACCATGGTTAGACAGCGGTATCATGCTAAAGGGCGATGAATAAAGCGGGTGAATTTGTTTTTTTCTCAGCTTTTTTTCCTTTCCTCTTTTCTCCCATCCCTCCCTCACCCTCCTTTCCCCTCGCTCCCTCTTTTATCACCATCTCTGCGAGCCAGCCCACATTCCATCCCCCTCCTGCAGGGGTTTAAAAAAGCACAGATGGTCTCTCCTGACCTGCTATTCATCATTGTGTCAAAAGCTTTGTCAGAATAATGCTCCACAACAACACGCTGAAGGATTTTATTTGTTTCTATTGACGAGGCCCGTTAATTTCACAGACGTCTCATTAGGCTTAAACCACCAATTAATTTCTTTTGTTCTCATTAAATGGCTAATTCTAAACATGAACCTCGCTGACAATGAGCGCTGCTCAGAGCCAAAGCCAGACAGCGCCACTCCCGCCACGGAGCTACTGGAGCGTGAAGCAGGCAGGTAGAGGGAGAAAATTGAAGAGCAGGAGGGAGTATGAGATGGGGAGGGGGGGCAGAAGAGAGAGAGAAAGTGGTGGCTAGAGCAGGAAAGAGGGAGCGAAGAGAGAGCCCTGACAAAAGCCTCTGTTAATTTGTAGACGCCCTTAACACTAGGCATGGATGGCAACTCATTAACTGCTTGCAGATTTTTTCTTTCCTGTCGGGGGATCAAGTGGCCCTCAGGAGTAAAGGTTGCAATCATCTGTTGGTGGCAGCAGCCAGCACTCAGCCATGAATAAAAAACGAAAAATAAAAATGATAGAAGAATAGATCAAAACACAAATGGGAACAAAACAAAAAATGAAAAGCACAGACTGGGAACCAAGGTAGTAATTTTTCTATTGGAAGTGTGCTCACAAAAGCTATCTTGTGCCTGCACTCCATTATGGCAGTGCAAGCTGTCATTATGGCCAAGGATATATGGAAGCCTCATAATATCCAGAGATTGGTAGTTTGTTAGACAGCACTGTACAATTTGCTGCAGCCTTGAAGGATCCTTGAGCCTCTCTTGACAATTTACCGAGGGAATTGCCGGAGCGTTGCCTTTTGTCTGCTGGAGACACAGGGGCAATTATCCAGCCTCCTGTAATGTTTCCCTGACTTTAATCTCCTGGCTGAGAGCGTAAAGCAGAATGGGTAAGGTTTCAGAGTGCCTCTGGGTTCTATTAACACACAACTGCTGTTTCTGTTCAGGCCAGGCAGCCAAGAGAGGACTGCAATCTGACAGACAGGCCTCCCCTGGGCTTTTAGGGAGAAAACATGATCATGTCATAATATATTTTCGAAAAGAGATCCATTTGAAAGATTGCCCCTCTGTCTTTTCAATCTAACATGGCTCTGCTTTTGTCAGGCGCAGTGGGAGCACTGGGAATGACAGATGCTTCAATGAACCAAACAGGAATAGAAATAAAGTGTTTACCAGGAAAAAAAGAAAGAAAAAAAGAATCACCAGAGACCGGAAGCAGGGGCAAGAAATCCAGTTTCACTAACAATTTCATCAAACAAATCTTATTAGTCTGGTGTCAAAATTTTCCTGGGTTTATTTAACTGTATTTCTTTGAAAGAAAATACCCTGCAGAGCTGTCTTGTTCATAAAAGTATACACATGGTTTTACTCATAACTCACATATACTGCCACCATAAATAACAAAAAAATACATCTTTGCAAAATTTTAGAAGTGAAAAAATTAGTCGACTCATTATCTGTGAGCTAATTGAAAGATAATTGCCAACTTTTTGATAATTGATTTGTCATTTTCAAGCAAAAATGCCAAAACATTCTTGAGTCACATCTATCAAATGCTTTTCTTTTACTATTATTACACCATAATTTGTGTGTATATGCATTTAGCTTTTCTTTTACACAGGTATGGGGCTGTGCTATAAGGCCTTGAAATAACACTGCAATATATTTAGGATATATTGCAATTCATAATCTATATCTCGATATTTTCAAAACTTCACAAAAGCACTTTGAAAATGCGAGGATTGGGTGACAAAATCAAACATGATATTTTTGACTAAATACCTCAATATCGATATTGCAACAATATTATAGGGATGACTATTGGTGCTTTCACAAAATATTAACATAATTTTTTTGGGATTTAATAATCATCAGCAATGTGGATATAATAACTAAGTGGGTAAAGGCAAGTGTTAGAGTTCAGAAAATTACATTACCTTACGATAATGCAGCCTTTAAAACCAGAAAAAGACAAGAGACCACTTATGCCATATCACAATATAACAACATCCGAAGTTCATGATGATAAATAGTCTCTTATCGTGATAACGATATAGTCAAAATAGGTTACCCAGTCCTAAGCAGGTACACCCAGTAAAAATTGGTGATTGACTGCATCCAGAGGACATTAAAACTTGTCTTTAAAAAGTCTTGATCAATAACATTCTGAATTAAGACACACTGTAGATGGAGGGAAAAGTACCAACATGCAAACATCCTTAACTTCAACGCGTGCCATAGCATGGCACCTGGAAAAGGTGAAAATGAGTGTGTTCATCTAGGTGTCATGTTTCCATCACTGGAACTGGAGTTGATTAACATCTGTGACTACTGCAGTCATTTGACCCGGAATTGAATGCAGACTGTACCCTTTCTCATTGAAGGCAGAAGCCAGATGTTAGTGGGTGTCTCTCTTTGGGCTGTGGGGAATTTTTCATTATTTTTTTGACTATTTTAAATTTTAATACAGACCATAATTGTCAGATTAATCGACAATCAGAACAGACAGGTGCACTAACCAACAGCCGTTAGCTGCTGCCCTAAGAAATATTCCTATCGACCAATTGATTTTCGACCATTGTTGCCCTATTCGAAAACTTTGTCTAAAATAATGCTTCTTTCATGCCCCATAGGTGTGCCTGTCCACTCCACTGAATGGAAGTAAACATATCACTTTGAGGCTGTGAATAACACTTGAGCTTCACAACAGAGTATTTGGACAGGGTTGAGCTCTCCAGCACAGAGATCATGCAGCCACTTCACTTTTACTTATATGTGTAAGAGCTCTCTAAAAAGCCAAGAGACAAGGGTGGGCAATCTTGTGATCAAAGTATATACGCCTTTTAGAGTGTAGGCTGCTCTCTGCACCTCTCCAGTGATGACTATAGTGCACTACAGGGATACTGAAATGAGAGCATTCGCTGGGAGGAAAGCAAAAGGTCCAGTGTTTCTTAATAGTGTACGTATGAGACAGATGCATTGCTAAGATAATGGGTTAAATTTATGACCTTTGTACCAGACACAAACAACCATTAAAGTTACTGTTGCTTTTGTCAAGTTTATCTGACAGCAGATAATCAGAGCCCATTATTTTGTTTTTGTACTTGAAAAAGAAAAATATATAAACATATAAATATATATGTGAGAATCATCACTATTTACTGCGGCGAGAAACAAATCAATAATGCAGAACTTATGGTGGAAACTGTTTTCTTCGTTCAGTTTCTATCACCAGAAACAAACTGTAGGGAAAGGACGGCGTTTACAGTAAACGCACACTTGAAAAACTTGCCAACATCTATCGTGCGAAGACAAAAATGTTCATTAGACTGATAAGAGGAATCCAATGAAGTATCAACCTGGACAACAACCTCTTTTAAAACTCAAAATAATGTCGTGAGTATTTACCTTCAGAGGCCTGTTCTTCCAGTCAAATCAAGCTGAGGTAGCTAACTCAGTTAGCTTGATTTGATTGTTGATTTGACACGAGTCTAGATGGGAGCATAGCCTATCTATGTTCCCAGGGTCCTATGTTCCCAGGGCCTTAAAGGTCATATTGATAGAGCTTGTACAAAGGCGCAGAATGAAAGATCTCTTTTCCTTAAAAAGATTATTATGATTGTGAATTAATAATTTAAAAAATTGTCAGGCCCAAAATGATTGTTTTGTTAATGTCTGTGTAAGAATTCTGACAGTTGGTTCCAGCTTCTAGCAAGGTTTGTCAGCCAATAGTATAATGCTGTTATAGCATGCGGTATGTGTGTTTCGTCAGCAAGCAACAGTCTTAGTAGTTGCCAATTTGTGGGAAACAAAACATGAAAATGGCTGAACTGTACTGCCCTAACATTAGCTAGCGAGCATTAGCAATATTAACATTAGCTAGCGTTAGCAATGTTACCTAGTGTCACAAACAGGCAACCACTTGAGGTGGCCGATGATTCAAGCAACAGCGGTATTGTGACGTGAATGCAAAGGAAGGGGAGAGATGGAATATCACATTTAGTTGCTGAATGTTATCAATAACACCTTTAAGTTCCCAACATCCTATGTTCCCAAGGCCTTTAGTTCCCAAGGTGCTATGTTCCCAGGGCCTTAAATTCAAGTCTCTATGTTTCCATGGCCCATGTTCCAAGGGCCTTATGTCCAAGGCCCTAAGTTCCCATGGTCCTAAGTTCCCATGGTCCTAAGTTCCCATGGTCCTATGTTCCCATGGCCCTATGTTCCCATGGTCCTAAGTTCCCATGGTCCTATGTTTCCAGGGTCCTATGGTCCCAAGTTCAATATTCTGTTAACACACATTAACCCTCCTATTGTACTCTCATTATGTGTATCATAAATCTGGGGGAACTAGCACTCCGGGAACACAGTAACGACTCTATTCTGCACACCTTCAGTTCTTCAAAGTTGATTTAAAATGTTTCTGGAGCCGTTATCACATCAACTTATATCAAACACTCACCGACTGAAGCCTTCACAGGCGGCTGCTGTGAGGTTTCCTTTACAGCAGCTGTGGCTAACATTAGCTTGACTTCATGTCAGTTGGACTGGATTCCGGTAGTGGTCACTTCTCTTGACAGCAATAAAAACAAAACGTCCACAGATATGTATAACCCTCCCACCTCCCCCTCCAACACCATCCACATCTCTGCTGGTCACCTGTACGAGCAGTAAGATGCTACGGGCGGTTGTTTGGACAGAATACGGCTAAATTATTCAACACTTCCGGTGGAGACGGCTAGCGGTTAGCGCGACATGCTAATCCATACCGGGAACATTTGCTCGAGTGTATTTACAAGACAAGACAGGTAAGTAACATTATAGTATACAGAGCTCAAATCTCAGCTAGCAGCCATACCTTACTGACTGAAATGTTAAATGTAAGCTATTGTTAGGCGGTTTGTTTTTAGAGCAAGTGTGTGTCGGTGGATAGAAGTAATGGAGTAAATTTACTCAAGTAGGCCTACTGTAGCCTACTTAAGTACAGTTTGGGGGTACTTGTACAGAGTATTTGACAACTAGCTACTAGTTATTTCACAGAGTCAGATAAATAATGTAAGAAATAAATTGTGATAGAGTATTTCTGGACTCTGGTATTAGTACTTCTGCTTAAGTACAAGATCTGAGTACTTCTCCCACCACTGGTAGGCGGCTATATACTATGGCTGTGTCACTAAAACACCAAATCCTTTGTCTTACATTCTTATCAAACAAAAGGATCATGATGCTACTAAAATTTAAGCAATTTAAAGGGTATAAAAAGGTGTTTTTATGTGAGTTTATAAGTGTAAGTTACTACCGTATGGGACTGTATGGCAGGAGTTTTTGCAGTACTAGTACTTTATACAAGCCACACAGCAAAATGTAAAGTCGTAAAAATTGAAATGGGAAGTGGCATATTATAGTGCCACGCGTAGTTTAGCTCGAGTAGAAAACATTAATAAGTAATGGTTGCACTTTCTGAATTGTTGACTGAAACGTTCAAACCACCACATAGTATGCCATAAATACAGTAGGGTCAAAAAGTCAGAGATCACTAGTCAAAATACTTATATTTTGCATTGTTTTGAATGTAATACTATTTTTTTTCCATTGCAAATGAGAAATATAAGCGTCCATGCCATGTCAAGTGCATGCTGTCGTGGAAGCAAAAGGGGGGCATACCAAATGCTAAAATACTCTGAACCTCATGGACATTTCTCACTCAACTTTTCACTCAAACTGTTAGGACTGTTTGTCCTGCAGTACTTGAACAAAACCATAATGCTGTTAGGCATCCCTGGAGTACTTTAAATTCACTGAAGATATAGATGAAACATGGCTTTCATATCAGAGAGAACAACAGACAGAAGGCCCCATGCAGTTTAGGAAGTGTACAGTAAGTAGTATTTTGCCCTAAACATAATTTACTACATGGTGTTTTAACAAATAACAAGCAACTCAAATGATTATCGACATAAACAAAGATAAATCCATATTAACTATTAATCCCCCTCTTTTAATTCGTCTGAGTATGTGATCAAGCTGTTAATCAGATTTACCGTATATTAAAAAAAGATGTCTTACAAGTAAACACAGGCAGAGGAAGAGGCCAAGGGGAAACACAGCTCCCACCACTTTAGCTCAGTACCACCATTTCCTCTGTAATTAGTCTTGTTGTTTATACACCTCCAGCTGTGCCTTAATCAAAGAATATGTGTGGAAATATAATTAGCATGTTAGCATAATGCATATAATAAAGAAGTACTTGTAGCTGAGTTGATCTCAACATCAAAGACCATGTTGGTTCCTTCTCAGGGCATTACTATCATAAGAATCTAATTACTCCTTGTATTGAATTACTGGATTTTAGTGGATACTTGGAACAAGTACAAAGAAATGTCTCGACAGTAGTCTCGCCTTCCAGTGAAAAACGGCCGTTACAGAAAGGGCAGCTGTGAGAAGATGGCGAAACGACATACTGATAACGTGTGGTCGCCTGTTCCTCGGGACACATCAGGAGGAATTTCGTTTTTCTACCTTCACGGCCCACCAGCTGCGGTGACACAAACCTGCCCAGTGCAGACAGTGCCTTGACCTCAATATCTAAAATAGCATCCAGTCCATTACTGTGCCTGTGTCCCCTCACTAAGCTCTAAGAGTCCACGGGGTGAAGTGCAACATCAAGTTCTCATGTAGAAAGTCCTGTGAACATCAGTAGTCTGAACACAGCAGCGAAAGCAGCTGTGGCGGCGGCGGCAGCAGCAGCAATCCAGCCTAATCCAAATGAATCCGGGTCTCCCAGGTTTGTTCATCCTGGTTGGAGGGTGATGACTGCTCTGCTCTGCTGGGGTGCTTATCTGCTGTCAGTGGTCGGCGGCTGTACAGGCCTCGTGTTATCAGGGCTCAGCCTGCTCAGGGATTGGAGGGCCCATGGAAAGTAAACAGAGAACCTGTCCTTTGCTTATCTATCCCAGGAGAGAGAGTGTGTGTATCGTGTGCGTGCATGTGTGTCTATGTGAGGGAGAGAGAGATGCACAGAGAGAGAGAGAGAGAGAGAGAGAAGCTTGTTTCCATGGCAACCTCCTCCTTTAACCCCCCTCCCCACACACACACACCCCCCTCCCCTCTAGAGGAGAACCCTGGTGGTCTTTGTGTAATGCGATTCCACTAGAATGCACTGTGGATTAAAGCTGCACTGCCTTCGGGCCCTAAGCAGGGCAACAGTGAAGACATTATTACCCAGATCAAATGCTGTAATCACTAGGCACTGGGGGCTTTCACATCCATTGCAGATAAAACCTAGGACTGGCAATACTCAGGTGATTAGGGGATTATTATTCTGCATTTCAGCACGGTGCCAGTCCCTCACTGTTGAGAAAAAGAAAAAAAAAAGAGAAAAACCCTGATTCTCTGTGTGATGGATAGGGGAGGGTGGAAAACAGAATGCCAGCCAAAAGGACCAGCCAGAATTCTGGTGGACTGTGATCAATGCCTGGCAAGTAAATCTACAAAACAAAAAAAAAACCCATTCACACAGTGGTTTGCATGTGCAGGCCCACATATTGGCATTGCGGACCCCCCCTGTTTTTCTGTAGGGTCTTTGAGTCTTGGCTCTAACAATCCAAGCAGAAGTAGAGAATTGGACTATGTTCTTATGTTTAGAGCTGCTGTAAATCACTCAGCCATTCTGCACTGTAGCCCTCGAAATAGAACAGGGCAGCATGGGCTTTTGCATGAGAACCTACTGAAAGCCCTCCATTGAGAGGTAGATCAGCGGAAGGCAAGACAATGACCCCCTTAGTGTCCAGCAATAGGCACTCAGGAGGTACAACCTTTCATCTGCAGATATTCCACTGTTTGATTAAGTGAGGAAGAAAATTCTACTTGAGCAAGGAGCTTAAGCTACAAATGCACACAGGAAGTACACACTTGAGCGATGTGGGAAAAGAAAGACTATAGCCTTTAACAAATGAGCCCGTGAGAGCAGAGCATGGCGGCTGGCTCCATGCTGAAAGCATCCGGCCCTGCTTTTATAATCTAACAATAACATCTCTGAAGAGGCAGCCATATGAAGGGCTCACAGCTTCACGCACAGAGTCCTAGAAGAGCCTTGCTCTGGAGTGGAAGGACTGGGCCATTCACCTCATCCTTCCCAAAAGTACTCAACTACCTAAAGACCACTCAAGAGAACTCGAGAGCAGTGTTTGCGTCATACTTCTGAAGTGGCACTGCATAAAAACGCTGCCTTATTGTATTACTCTGAGGTGGCTGCGCGGTTTCAGCACTGCCACCATACATGGATGCAACCCAACAAACAGTGGCAGCTGACGGGGACCACAGTTGGTTACAGTACACTGTGACTTTGAAAGTTTGTTCCTCAAATATTAATGCAAGCTCAGTAATTTTCTGAGTTAAAGCTGCTGCCAGAGGTCCCTAGCAGCCTCCCTAACAACACCCACAATGTCTTCCTCTCATGTCTGCGGTTCTCCTGAGACAGTTGTCAGCTCCTATCTGGATGCATTTACAGCCACTTACTGATGTACTTCCATTTACTGTCAGGGAGAGCCTGTGAGTAAGTCAGTATGTCCTGCAGATGCTGACTAAAGAGAGGGAGCGCCCTCACTAGCAGCAGTGCACGGGGCAATCAGCACTTTGAGGACACATTTCTGGTTTACAGAGCCAAGAAACATTCAGCATGTCAATACGTGCAGTGTATTTCCCTCAGTTACTGGTGCAGTCCACAGCTGCTTTACACTCCCTGTCCCACAAAAGCAAATAATTATCTGTGTCTATAAATCTAAAACTGCCTTACTCAAAGGAATAGTTTGACATTTCTGGAAACATGCATATTTGTTTTCTTGCAGGATGTTAGATGAGATGATTGATACCGTTCCCATAGCTTGTGTGGTAAAAATGAAGCCAGTCATCAGCTAGTTAGCTTAGCTTAGCATTAAGAGTGGAAATGGGAGGGAACAGCTAGCTTGGCTCTGTCCAAAGGTAACAAAGTTGGCCTACCAACACCTTTAAAGATCACCAATTAACAGAGCCTACCTTGTTTGTTTAGTCCAAAAACTGAAGTGTAAAAACAACACCGGCTAGTTTATGTCCTGGACTGTTTATTGGCCAGGAGCGGTCCTGCCCTCAGAGATTCCAGTAATATTACTGAGCTTTAGAGTTTCTGCTGATGAGATTTTGTTACTTTCAGACAGAATGTGGCAAAGTTTCCCTTTAGTTTCCATATTTATGCTAAGCTAACTGGCTGCTGGCTGTAGCTTCATATTTACCGAACATGACCCATGGGATTAGTGACAATCTTCTCATTTTAACTCTTGGCAAGAAAGCAAATAACCGCATTTCCCAAAATATCAGATAATTCCTCTAAAATGTACAACAGTAGCAAGGTGCCAGCACTATAGAAATTCAGTCAAGATGATTTTATATAAAAACAGTTTATTGATTTATCAACAACTGCCAACTGTACAATCCTTAGGGATGATGAAACATGTATGCTACACAGTCTAACTTGTGTTTATGCAGAGACCATTCCTGTCTATGAGAAGATTGTAGCCGAATATCATGAAATACTGAAGAAAGCAAACGGAGCATACCCAAAATGTCAGATGTGGTAATGGCTTTGCCTGCCACCTTTATGAGTAACCATGTAAGTCTTGCATATCAGTCACAGAGAGTCAAACGAGAGAGGCAATAATTAACTCCTGACTGATGACTAAACTTTGCTGAGTGGAGAAATGAAGATTTATTCAATAGTTGAGTCAACAGATGAACTCAAGTCACAGCTGCTTCTCCGTAAAATCCATCAGTCCTCCAGTTGATAGTTATCCATTTTAACGTCACTGAAAGCAGCCAGCGGTCAGTGATAGATCTTCATTTCAATGTTGAATTTCGGCTGTCTGGGGCCAAAGGGTATAGTAACTGGAAACCATGATTTTCTCCTTTTCCAGAATTCTCCACTGCTAAAATCCATGAGACAAGCGTCTGTGTTCTGTGTTACAGCAAATAGCGAAGAAAAAAAGATGCCGTTGTCAGGGAGAAAAAAAATCCAAATTAGATTTCCGAAAAGGTCATTCTGGACAACGAACATGAAAAAAAAGCAGAGGAGGGAAAAAAACTGAAATAGAATATCCTCTTACAAAGTCCTAATCTAATTTCCATCCCCAGAGGGGAGAGAAAATCACGGAGAGAACAAGAAAGAACCATCACAAGCGTAACTGGACACCAAAATATAAATCTATAAAAGGCCTTTTA